>NC_044277.2:72988636-73654215 GCF_004027225.2 Strigops habroptila | reverse complement strand
TCTTTGGTACTCCCTGTAAACACTGACAATACCATTCACATATCTGTAAAATAGATCTGCAGTTGATTGAAAACTGGTAAAAACATCAGAATTACAAACTGAAGGCGCCCTCTGTGTCATTCATGATAGTAGCTGCTGTTTGCAGACACAGAGCAAGGGGTTGTTTTCAGTCTCCCAGGGTCCTCCAGGCTTCTGGAGAGATTCAGCTTTCCTGGAGATTCTAAGTGCTTCTTCCTGTTTCCCAGGCTGCTTCTTTAGGTGAGTTTTTTGTTGGTGTGTCTCTCGACCCTAGATGCACACCAGGTTCAGTGATCAACAGAGAAATTTGCAGAGGTAAGCTGCCTGAAGTGTTTCGGTTGTACCTGTGCATTATACAGATGAGTGACCCACCACTACCAGGGCCAGGCACATTTGGCACTTGCTCCCCTGCTGCTGAGACCACTACTATCACTGATAGTATTTTTTTGCTGTTGCAAATATGCAAAAGGACTGCAGGAAAGCTTTCTGTCTTTTTGCTTTCAAAACATGCTTCTCTCTTTTTTTTTTTTTCCCCTTTTTTTCCAGCATGACAAACTTTTACACTGTTTTACAGATAAAAACGCTGTTCCTCTTCCAGAGAAACCCCATTTGTTTCCATTTAAAGAAGATGCCCCTTTTTCTTTCCATTTGCAGCTACAGCTCCCTTTCTTGTCAAAGTAGACGGATCCTGTAGCACCACAGGAGCTTGAAGTGGCTGATGCCTGAAAAAGTTGAGCAGCCTTTCCTTTTGATAGCTGATGGAGAGAAGAGTTTAAAAAAACAAATACATGGAGCATGTCTTATTTTAATGTATCTGTTGGGATATTTTGCCTGTTTTTCCTTTATGCTATCCTATTTTTTAAGCCAGTTAATTTATTGTTCACAAGTGAGGAAGATTAGGTCATTGAGGAACTGCTGGTTTCATTTTATTTCTCCCAGATTCTGAGTAAGAATGCATGCCAGTCTTTCATTAGTGACTTCTGAAATTTGAACTGGGCCCTTATTGCTGTCAGTCAGGTCCTGCTACAAGGGTTGCACGTAGGTACCACAAAACAAGAATGTTGCAGATGCGGTATATCCTGTAATACAAGGCACCTGCATTTACAAAGAGTTACAAGGATGTGTCTTGTTGCATTATCTAGGTAGGAACTGACACAGAAGCATGTCAGATTTCCGAGCGATTTTGGATGCTGACTACGGTAGGAGAGTAGGTTTATAACATAAAGTTCCAGCAAAACTTTGTGTTTCTTATAGTTGTGACTACACATGGAAGTAACAGGGTAGTTGAGTTTTCAGACATTCCCTTTTAATTTAGAGATTCATCACTAGGGATAATAGCTCTTGGCAAAATTACTGTGCAGTAACATCTAAAGTCTCACATCAGGAGTCTCTCATGCTTCAACATCCATGTTTAATAAGAGGGTTACAAAGAGGATGAAAATCAGAACAGCAAAACATGCTTAAATCTTCAAGGCTTAATTAAACTAGAAACTCAAAGTTGAAAAAAAAAAACAAAAAACTCATGTAGTGGCTAGAAGTGCCATCTTAGAACCTAACTTATCTTGTTACATACAGGAGTAGATGCATTCTAGAATCAGGGATAAAATAGCAATAGCCCTCTATGACTTCTATTAATTTGGCTGTCTGGGTTTTCTATCAGGGTAAAAAGTTGTAAAAATCAGTCTATTCATAGAAAACCATGCACATTGTCACAAGCTGGGGCTTCGTTCCTGTTCTGCAATTATAAAATGTTTTCCAACCATTAGATGGAGGACTTCACTCGTGCTACTGGAGATTTACTGGTCATGGTTCATTGTCTCTCAGTAGCACAGAGCTCAGCTCTGGCAGTACAGGTTCTCAAGCTGCTCTAACATAAAAGCAAAAGAAAAATGACTCCATCATACAGTCGCAGACAATAATAAGGAAGAGTAAAAGTTGGCAGATGTGACCACTGGAGAGATACAGACTCAAGAAAATGTTTATATGGAGGAAGCTTACAAATATACCTACTTAATAAGTCCATCAGCTTGCTTTTGTGAGCCAAAATCTGTGCACTAAAGGAGCTGAACACAGCAACCTTTCCTGAATTTGTAATTGCCACAGTTAAGGAAGCAGAAGGAAATGCATTTGCATTTAAGGAAGTTACCTTCCACTGCCTGCCCTTTAAAGTCTTTGCCCTTGCAGAAAGTGACAACAATACGCTGTGAATTAATTCTCTTCTTCCACATGTGCAAGGGAACAACTCTGCCAGAAAACAAACAAACCAACCCAAGTCATACTGTGATTAACAAATTATACACAGAAAGGATCTCTTCCTGTCTTCAGGGATTAGCTGACAAATATTCCTCTTGATGTTACCCTAATTGGTGTATAAGCTCATGTCTGGGCTGGATGACCTACTTAACTCCATGTCATTCACAATGATTTCCATGAATTTGGAATATGCAAAACATTTTCTATTTTGTGTTTACATTTTGCTGATTATGGAATAAATGAATTGTCCCCTTGCCTACATTTTATAGACTGGTGGTAATGAGATCTCCCTGCTATATTTGTATTAACAATGGATGAAATGCCCAATAGGCTCAGAGTAAGTCTACCACTGTCTGCAGCCCACCCTCCTCATACCCCTCCAGCACTCAGGACTGTGTGTAAGAGACGTTGCTTGTTCCCTTTAACATGCATGTGTGGATCTACAGACCATGAACTTGGCTACTCCCCTCTCCTCTTTGGACTTGCTGGCAGTGACTGCCTCCACAATGTCCCATAGCAAGAACCCCATATGCTCACCACCCACAGCCCAGAGAGGTGTTTTCATTTCTCTGTTTTAAACCAGTCTACTTTGAGCATCCCCAGTGCCAGTACTTCATGGGATGGTTAACAGCCCAGTTCTGCATTCATTTTATCTGCTGCCTTTTTGATTTTGTAAACCTTAGTCATACCCCTATCCCCCATCTCCTCCTCACTAAAGAGCTGCAACCTCTTTAGTTGCTCCTTTTGAAGCAACCCCTGCATCCCTTTGATTGCTGCGGTTTCTCTTCTCTGTACCTTCTCTAACACCTCCATGTCCTTCTTGAAATGTGGCATTCCCAATACTTTTTCTTATGGTGCCCAGAGCCTCCTGATGATGCCAGCAGCCAGGCTTTTCTGGCTGCTCTTGCACAGCAGGTCAGTGATTTTGGAAAACAGCAATGGCTCCAAGGTCTCTTTCCTGTGTTGTAGCTATCTGCCCTGAGTTGCAACAATATTTTATGATGTTCCCTTATTATATCTTCTTTTAATATACTCTTTCCAGTAATAGCCATAGTCATTTGCAGCTCCCTCCATACAGGCAACAGCTCCAGCTCCCTGATCTCCTGTTGCCTTCCCCAAGCCAACCACATCTATCTCACATATGTTCCTTTTGAAACGAAGTAACAAAGTCTGATTGGGCTGCCCAAGGCAAGGAGAGCATTACATGACACTTCTGAAATATTTTTAACATTGGACTCAGGATTTTCTTTGTACAGTTTAACTTCCCAACCAAAAATTGTATTTGATACAGAAATTATGTGTTGTTTGAGATAAGTATGCCTTAAGTAGCTTCTTCATTATATAGTTCAAAATAATTCCCAGTTTTTGAAGAAATTTCAAAAATGGAAATTTCAGAAACAATGGAGTATAGTGTTCTTTGGGTGTTACCAAGTCATAAATTGTTTTTAGAGTTTAGAGTTCTTCACAAGCATTTTTATAATATGGAACAGCATATTGTGCTCTCTTATTCATTCCCATTCCTCTTCCAAACCAATTAAGGTTTCAACCAGGTCTTTCAGGACCAGCTGCATAGATATCCACCTATTTCTACCTTGTTCTTTATCTGTAGAAGTGGTTTTATACATGTTAGGGCTTCTTGCAAACACTATACCACTTACCACAGCACTTCTCCTTTCAAATATTTAGTTGCTGGAACAGGTGCATGAATAAATATTGCCCCAAAGAAGTTACGGCAGGACCCAGCTACACAGTGTATATCAAGAGAGAATAGGAATATATACAAGTGATTAAAAGAAGGAATGAAAAGTGTGCCTAACAATAGTTTTTTTATCTAAATGATTAAGAAACATTTTTAAGGGCTAGGGATCCACAGCCATTTTTGGAAGATGGAAATAAAAGGGGTTACAAAAGCACACAGGCTATTGCCAGGAGAAAGAGGGAGAGAATTCTTTTGAGTCTTAGAAATCATGATCTGCAGTGAACTCTAATTATTGTTTTCCAAGGAAGGTTGAAAGCAATAAAACCACTGATAAAAGATAACCTGAAAAGCAAATCAAAGGTGTCTGTATTTATTTTGCGTTTTTTTGTTCTTCCGTAAAGCTTTGTAGTTTCTTATCTATAGTATAACACATATTTGTGCACTATTTATTGTATATTACATATTTACACAAACATGAATCAGTGTAACATATAATATTTTCTAATTATATATTCATAATACACATTTCATAAAATATTTAAAAGCATACACAAAGTTTTCCTTCAGATCATATTCTTGCAAGAGATGCTAAGCAAGAGAGATTTTATATTTACTTCAGAGAAGTTATGAAGGGGGCAGTTCAACCAAGTTAACAGATGAAGAGACCAAAGGCCATTTTAGTCAAGAGATCTTTTGATCTGGGGCTGCTCTGATTAGTAGTTGTCCTTCCTTCCCCAGCTTGCCTGTGGCAACTTTAAACATCTGTTACATTAAAGGTGTGAAATCATGGAGTATACTGGGAATTGGCCTTAAGCCTCACTATTTCTTAAAGAAGAAAGATCGCCTGCCCTACTACAAGGGGAAAAAAAGGTGTTTTCATTGATATTTTAGATGATTTTAGGAAGCTTTTTTTTTTTTTTTTAGTTGTTTTCTGGGAAAGAAGCAAAGCATGATTTGATTTTGATTTAAGCATAGGCTTCTTAGCCATGGACCAAACAGATGCACAAATCAGTGCTGTTGCCAGCTATATGAACACGTGTAACCACATCTCCTACTCACTTCCAAAAAAGTTGTTTGTCTAAACTTTCATTCAGTGCTGTGAAAAAGCAAGGCAAATGTCACTGCTGTGTCTCAGTGCTCTTTGAAATATTTATCACTTCTTCATTCTTAGAGAATAAACCAAGGCATTGCATATGGTATTTGTTGACAATGCAACAGCTCCTGTACTATTAGATGCTTTCTAATAGCTTGCCTAGACTAGCTACTGGGCTGTGTGCCTTCCATCATCTGTCTGGCAACTGACTAGCTTCAAGGGAAGGCTTGCAATCTGTAAGACCCCAGACTACCACTCCACGTTTTCCTGTCAACTGCTGAATAACTCTGGTAGGCAGGCTCATTTGGATGCCATCTATGGGGAACACAGTTGCAGGCACCGGTGCAAGTTATTTCAGAAGGCAGAGCCCAGCCCCAGCTGTGACAGATGCCTCAGAGCACAAAATGTATTACTGCCTCTTGAGACACTTCTCTGCTGTAGATTTAGACATATGGAGCAACAGATTGGTGGACAAGGAAACTGGCTAAGTTAGTCTGTAAGTGTATCAACATTAAGTCTAATCAGTCTTCCTCAATGATGATTGACATTTGCAGTTGAAAGAGTACAGTTTCAGGTCCACTTTCCAGTGAAGTGTCATTGTTTTGTGATCTCTGGACAGACTCATATGTGGGAATGTTCTTGCAGGCCGCTAGTAACCTAACATCATTACTATTAAGCATTCTGGCTGGGGGATGTTTAGCATATTTTCTCTTTAAAGTGCTCTGTGGTCATAAGTCTACTTGTTAGAAAGATGTCACCTTTCTGTGCTCCTGAGGAAAACAAATGAATAAAAAATAAAAAATGTCTATCATCAATGCAAATAATATTTAACCTCATAGTGCTCTGAAGGAGACCAAAGCCAGGAACAGGATTTGGCAATCTAGATTCCAGGACACTGAGATGTGACTAACATGGCTCCCGAGTGTGTCCCCTTTTGCTTGTTAATTTTTGAATTATGCCTATACTGTTCTTCACAGGAAATTTTAGAACCATGTATCAAGCAGTAAACTTTCAGCTGTTAATGGTGTCAAACATACAGTTAAATGAGTAACATCAAACTCTTTCTAAAATATCCTGTTTTGCTATCTTCTACCACTAACGCAAAGTAGAAATGAACAGAGGCAGTCATTAATAAAAAAACCCATCTACTCCCATCTCCCAGGATTCCTTTTATACATACCTTTTTTTTCTTTTTTTTTTTTTTAATCTGGGATATTGTCTTCCATATGTGTTTGTATCATGATCTTCTTGTTTTGAAATTAAAATTCAAAGCTAGAAGCATAGACTATTCTATAGCTACAATGACCAAGCAAATAACCTGTCTAGTGAGGAAGGGAAATTAGACATGATCTAAAAAATGCTGTAATGTACTGTGTCATGTGCATATGCATCAGTGCCATGGAGACACAATAACTGCTGTAAGTCTAAAAGTTATTCTCCTTATGTCCATGTGGCAGAGTCCTGTGCATTTTCAAAAGAGGACCTCTCTCTGTCTCCCACTGCTGCATGAAGTGGCTCTTACATGCACCAGCAGCAGGCATGAAGCTGCACGTATTTATACATTTGCAACTCAATATCATGCTGGGCTGGTGAACACCAAATGATGCATGGACCTTTTCTGACTAGAGTGATTTACTAGGAGCTGTGTACAAATAGTACATGCAAAGTGTCGATTGAAAAGAATGAGGGAAAAAGTGAAGGTATATTTTTACGTATTTATGTATTTACATATTTACATATTTATGTAATTTGGTGCATGTTTGCTGTCATGCAAAAGGAACAAAGATACACTCTACACATGTACTGTAGTAAACAGAACACAAATGGCCTAGTAGTTTTAAAAAGCCAACCTATAGTAATGATTTTCTTTCATGTCAAGTTATTTCCTGACTCTTTAAAGATCAAGGATCTGGGCTTTCACTGTGAAATTATAAACAGTCATTCAAGAGTACATAAGAAAACAGAGAGCAGTGTAGAGTCACATTTTTCTCCCAACATGACTGGATATTTGAAGCTGGTATGAAATGTATTTGCAGATGCAGAAGAGCATAACTGCAGGGTGTTTGGAAACAATCTAAGTCTTCAAAATAATGATCAAAGGAATGAAACAAAAGAATACCTGAAGAGCCACCAGAGATACAGAAATCTTTGATATCTGGCTGATTCCACTCATACGTATGATTCCACTCATAAATATCAGGTCCTGGATGGTTCTCCTGAGAGGTGGTAAGCAGGAGGACTTCCTTCTGAACACACATCAGCTTAAACATCTGAAGATTTGATTCTCCGAATAAGCCTACAAGCAGCTGGCAGACACCTGCTTAAACTGTAAGGGACAGGAAAGAAGCACATGGAGTCAGGAGTTCTTCATTGATCCACAAAGCAGAGAGAACGTGGATGGCATAAGATCCAGCAGCAACCAGAATATCTATTTTCTTAATGATGAGAAACTACCTATATAAGCTGCTATTGGAATAATGTTTTTCAAATTTGAAACTGCCTGATTAGGTTATGAATAGGCCCCATGTGGCATGCCATTTGGTTATCTTTATACATGCTTTTTAAAAATGAAGGAGTCAGGCTTGGAAAGATTATGCTGCACTTTGAGTAGTTTACTTTCAGCAAACATTACAGAAAATAATTTGCAGAGTCCACAGAGACTGCATATTACATAGTGCATAAGACAGAGAAATGGATACCATTTAAAACAATGAAGGGAAATGTAGAGAGCTGATCTGAAAATAACAGCAACTTATTTTGCTTTTACACTGACTAATCCAAATTGTAGAAGAAGGGAAAAGCAAAGTAAAAATTTGAGGAATCATGTAACTGAGTGGTGTGTGAAATGAAAAAGACTAAATGCCCTTGGAAAATTAAAATCTCAACATTGTTTATAAGCATCTGGTGTGCTAACATGTATGTTTGTGTGAAGAGTAGAGAAGAGAGCAAGTTTACTACTTTGCAGGAATACTAGTTGCGTGGAAGGAAAATATATTTTGGTGGTATTAACAGGGCTGACTTTAGAGGCAGGAGACACCAGATGATGAACAGATGCCTCTCCTCTGAGGTGGGACCATGTGGTGCATGGTCTGGCTGGAGGGAGCCTGTGTGGGGTTGTCTTTTCAGATACCCTGACATCAGAGCTGTGGGACAGAGCAGTAAGACCATGTTGGGCTTTCACAGCAAGCATGGTTTTCAGATGCGCTCTCTGGAGTATTAGAGAGGATTCAGATTCACATGCGTTAAGAGCCAGATGGGAAGCATATTGAGAGTTTCTTCCTTTTTTGTTGAGCATTAGGACCTTCTGCTGAGGACTCTGGAGAAAGAAAAACAAAATAGGCCAAATACAGCCTCTTAGGTTGTCCTTTGCTCCCAGAAGTGACTGCTCTCCTCAGCAGTGTACAAGCCAGCCACTTAAAACAGTTGAACTCAGGGAACAAACCATGCTTTTTTGTGTCCTGCTCTTTTAATGCTTCCTTAAGGAAGCTTCACATGCAACTGAGAAGCACAATCACTTCTGGGAACCGAGACTACTTCTTTGTATGGAAAGCCTGGCTTTCAGACCTAGGTTTTAGTCACAAGCACTAAATCCTTTCCTGGCACCAGCTGCAATCAAATCCTTCTACATCTCCATTCTCAGTGCCATTGTAAGCTGTGGCAACTGAATAAACTGGATTTTTCTGGAATGACCTTCAGGTCTGCTTGATTGGGATTCACCATTAATTACCTATGAACATTTAAAGAAAACTTCCTCTTAGACATTTTTCCTCCTCAGTAAAAGGCATCAATTGTTGCAGACAACCCATAGTTAAGCCAAATTTGTGGAAAACAGAAAATCAGTTTGGGATGGACTGGAGGTTTTACCATGGAAGTGTAGCACAGCTGTGTTCTTGCTGTCTTGATAGCCTTGCCTAACTTCCAGCAGGAATCCTGGCTTGAGTAATTGGTTACTGCCATCTACATACAAAAAGGACTTTGATATCTACATGTAGTTAATGTCAACGTGCACTTCCATCCAAGGCTGCTGGTAAAAGAGCTAAGCTGGGACATTGAGTGGCCCCCTGCAATTAAGTGATTGAAGCCTGAAAAGGACAAATGGGACATTCTGCAATTGCATGCTGTAGTTCTGGAGAAAAGTGATATGACCACTCGGAGATCAGATATAAATATGAAATCAGCTTGAAGAACTTTGTCCTGTGTACTGAGGTGTTGAGAATATAGCCATTTATGACTACATAGTGCCCAAAAATGTTTTCAATAAAAAAATTGCCTCAAAATAGGAAAACTTCAGGATAAAAAAGTTCTAGCCTCCTGAAGCTACTTGTGGCTCACAGGCAGAACTACTCATGTTGGTTTTCTTCTGTTTATGTTTGCATTTTAGCAATTATAGGCAGTTATGCACAAAACGCATTCACAAGAAGGGTGTTACTGCAGCTGCAAGGTCATGCCAGTTGAAGTCAGCAAAAGCCGGGATACCCTGATACCTTAGTTCATACCACTGTGCCTATGTGTTTATCTACACGTGCAGCTGCCTGGGAACCCGATTTTCCACTATGTGGTAAATTGCATCATTTTACTGAAAAAAGTTTTCTGCACTGAATAGAAAACAAGAAAAGTTTGTCTCCCTGGAATAGAGGGTGAGGTTGTGCTTATTTGATCAGAATGAAGGGAGCCCTCTGCACTGTACACAGTTTTATGTTTTCTGTATCTGTATCTTCATGTCTATGTTCTGGGTTGTGACATCCTGCCTTGAAAGCTTTACTCATGGTGCCTGTGGTGGAAAGAGACAAGAAGAATTAAAAAGAGGGGGAAAAGGA
Organism: Strigops habroptila; assembly: GCF_004027225.2. Taxonomy (NCBI): domain Eukaryota; kingdom Metazoa; phylum Chordata; class Aves; order Psittaciformes; family Psittacidae; genus Strigops; species Strigops habroptila. Next base: position 73,644,335 of record NC_044277.2, on the reverse strand, counting down.
CAGAAGAAACTTTTGACAGCAGCAGCTGTGCCAGGTTGAAACTCCGTAACTCCTCCATTTTTAGAACGTGGGACCATCAGTAACACCTTGCTGTTAACATCGGGCAACAGTAAAACACCAAATGAAGAGCTAGAGCACTGCAGCAAATAGTGCTTCTACTGTCCGCATTAACAACCAAAGCATGTAGCTGGACTCCTTCCCTTGCTGGAGACTAAGCAATAAATGAAATTTCAAGGGTCTGATGAGCAAAAATTCCAAGGTCACTCAACCTGAGTAGGATAAATGGTAATAAGCTTCACTATAAATAGCAATTCAGTGACCTGTTGTTGCAATTCTGGATGAGTTATCAGTGATGAATTTTCAAGTATTCCCTATTAAGAATATTATGCATCATGTTAAATTTCAGCCTGTAGAGGTTGCAGGTCTTTTTCTTCCTCAGACACAGGGGTGAGACACATCCCATCAAACTGCAGCCATTTATGAGGCAGCTAGTTTATGACAGTTATTTAGGCTTCCTCTATAATAAAGAGGGATTCATCTTAGTATTGGGTGAATTGATTTCTGGAAGCCTCTATTTTCTTTTCTATTAACTATGATTGGAGCTTACACGATCATCCTTAAACCAAGGATCTAGCTTTTAGGATGATAAAGCATAAATTCCATGATTATGTTTAGTGATATCGAGTGTCAGTATAGTCACTAGTCATGACCTTCCATCTCATTCTATGGGCTTAATAAAAAAAAGGACACTACTTATGCTAGATATAGACATTTAAAACACAAATATTGCTAAAGTCACATGGGAAGAAAAGGACAAGATGGTGGCAAATTCCTGGCAAACAAGAAGGCATTCAACTGAGCTTGGAAAACATCACTGAGAGGTGGCAGCCATGTAAGCTGGCTCTCTTTTCCTCCATTAGGAAGGGCCAAGAGGTTATGTTTGTGTGGATCACCATTTGCAGTATTAACTACAAACACCAGTGACACAACAGGCAACCCATGATGTCCATCAGTCCCCAAGATTTTAAAAATTGTCTTAAAAAGAAAGGTAAAAACCTGGAACCAGTCTCATGGTTCCAGGAGCTGAAGATCTAAAAATAAGACTTCTGAGGGGATAAAAGGCAAGGAAAAACCACAACAGCATGACAGATGACAGCCTTAACTGCTGCCTCTCATTAATGCCAGGAATGTCAAAGCCTGACCCTTCTCTTATGATAATATACGTCAATCTAATGCCACTGTAGTTGTCTTCATCTTTCTTCAAAGAAGAATGAGGGGACAGTTTACATTATCAGGAATATGGGCCTTCTTCTATTGATTACAAGTTTTGCATCTCAGCAACCACAATGAATTCAGTGTAAATATTGCTAACTGTACAGTACAGGCAAGAAGAAACTGATAAATGTCATGATTTATTCTCTGTCAGTCAGAAACTATTTAAGTAAGGCATATTCTCTATTGGATTCTCAGTGGTACTGTATGAACATGAACTTGCATTTTTGAATATCAATTTGCTGTGAACAAAGCCTCTTCTGACTTCAGTGTGACTCATGAATAACAAATTAATCAAATTTGGAGCTGTTTGTTTGGTCTTTAAAATGATTTAATCAGACATATCTCATTTAGAAAGTAATTTAATAACAGAGGCAAAGTAACAGTTAACACCGAAAGAGTCATGCTTCACCTTGAAGCAGATTATTTAGATCAATTGGCTTATGAAGCCAACATGCAGTATATAAAAATGCAGACCCTACTCTTTTTGAATCAATACGTTCAACAAGTTCCTAAAAACATGTTCCAAAGAAAGCATTCATACAGAAGTTTCTTATCATTTTGATTTGTGAAAATAAATGTTTGCCTTCAACACACAATTTTAATACTCCATGTATCAAAATGTCAGTATGGGTCAGATTAATACTAATTTACAAAATCTGAATTGCTGATGTCATTGGAGCTACTCTTGTTCATTCCCGTGATGGATGTATCCCTAGGCATGTGAATGCATTCTAGGAAAAGTGCAATATGAAAATCATTCTCTGTGGAGAAAAGACTTGATAAGCAAGTCATGAGTAATAACTTGTCAGTGCCCTAACTCAATAAGAAAAGGATTCCATTTGTTTAAGGAGCAGGACAAAGATGTCCTGCCACTACAGTAACGTTGTTACAGGAAGAGGAAGGAGACAGATTTGGGCTTCCCAGAAAGCATTGTCATTACCTTCTGAAATGTATGCTTTAAAAGTGCACTACAATTAGTACAAGAAACGCAAAAGTAATGAAGACAAGACATCCTTGTATGTTCACATCGAAATTATTCATGCTGCTATATAAAAACCTTCATGTTTCAGCAGGCACAAAAAAAGGAGTCAGTTGGGCTACAATAAAACCTATTTTTTTCAGATTATAATTTTATTACATAATTTAGGGTTTGCATTTATCTCTCTTCAGCCGAGAGATGTAAACTCCTGTTGGGTACCCAAACAGGAACTCTATGATGAGTCAATCAGGCATACATTAAAGACTTTACTAAAATATGTAGTGGAACTCCTCTTGATGTAAGGTGATGTTTACACGAAGAATCATCATATTTCAGTTCTCCCATATTCCTTACCCACCACTCCTATGCTAACCTCACCCTCCCTGGCCTTGCACCACATGTTCAGCATCATACCATGCTCCTCACTCTGTCACAAAATACCCTCAGCTCTGCAAACTTTCTCACACATCTCACTAATATCGCCCTTCCTCCTTCAGATCCTTTACTGGCCTTTATTTCAGCAGACCCTCAGACAAAAGGAAGCACAAACCAGGATGCTTGTCTGCTGAAGATGTGCTTTTTTAGGTGGTTGTTTTATAGAATCAGAAGACCAAGAGGCTCTGGCATCATGTTTAGCTGACAGGATACTGTCTCCTAGCTCCACCTGTATTTACAGAGACATAAAGAGGACTGCAGTGGGTCAAGCCAAGCATCTGCCTAGTCCAGGATCCTCAGTTCAGCAGCAGTCAACAGCAAATGTACATGGAATAGTCTATAAAGCAAGATAATGTACAACAAGGGTAATATTTTCTTAAAGTTTTCACCTAGTCGTAGCCCTGTAAATACGATCTTTGACAATAACAAATAAAAGGCCGCAGGCTTTAGCCGTGGCAGCAGTTGCCTGATGGCCACGTGCTTGTCGCATCCCTGCATTTTCTTCACTCTGGGAGGGCTTGGGGCAGGGGCCTGGCTTCCCTATGCAGTCAGTGCAGAACACACAGCTCCTCCGGGGTATGGGAGGGCAGTGTGCACCTCCCACACTTTCCCTGGGAAGCAGGGAGAAGGAGGTAGCCTGTGATAAAACATTAAATAAAAACATCCCACAAGAGACCCAAGGCTGAGGAGAAAGGGACCCCTGCCACAGTCATCACACCACTCACAGCGAAGACCTTGGGGCGCTGATGACTTGTTGCAACCCCACTCCATTTTTCATGAGGGAGACTCAGGTCCTTGATCTTAGCACTAAGAGGGACCTTGGAAGGTCTTTCAGAGTACCAGAGAAAAGGAGGAGATATCAATAAATCTTCTTGTAAAACAATTTTAACTGTATTACTAATGAGGTTTATCTAAATTAAATAAAGTGCATGTTATTGTAAGTGCACTAGTAATTTGGACTATTAGACTGTTAAAATGCTAACAGGGCTGATGCTAAACTGTTCCCTTTTGCCATTAACAAAATTTTGAGTGTAAATAGATTCTGAGTGTCTACAGCTTCCAGTAAATTGTCATCCTTCTAGAGACTTCCTGAACCAGAACTGGTGTCTCTATAGTTAGTAGCTGTGAATGGGCTGTTTCTACAATGATTTTGTCCAGCCACTTTTTAAATCCACGCATATCACTCCTCTTGCAAGGTTGGGCTTACATCATATGTTATCTCACAGGAACAACTGAGCTGAACAAGGGCTTTGGGACACCTTCATTTTGTAAACCTGTTCTGCTTTACATGACAGAAAACTAGAAATTCCCATATTCTCATTAAGCTTTGCAGTAACTTCTCCATAATTTTGAAGATGATTGAAAACATATGACTGTCTATATTATTACAGTATCCACACCAGCATATTCCTCGTGCCAAAAAAACCTTTGTCTATGCTGTTCTCCAGCTGTGTGGCATTGTTGATTTTGGTTTTGTAAAGTACCTACTACTGGTAGCTGAAGTGCACTTACTTGCGTGCCTTGTAGGCAGCACTTCACCTCGATACGCAGAAGCAAAGAGATGGGCTCTGAACAGAGTCTGGAATTCCTAAATGAGGAAACAATATTTGAGATGTCTGCCTTGGTGTTCACCCTTGGCTTGCAGAAACTACAGAACAGCACAAGAAAAATCTGTCAGGTCAGCTAACCCCAAGAAATGAACCAGCTCGGGGCTCACTGGGGACGCTTTCCTGTGTTTGGACAGTGCAAGCCATAGCTTTACATCCATAGGTTAGTTTGCTGATTATATTGTTTCTCCTCTCCTTCTAAATGAGTCAGGCATGACTCTGCTGTTAGAATATCCAAATATGAATTGTGACTTCAGTAATTTCCCACGGAGTTGTGCCTCTGCCCTGGGCAGTATGTATACACTCACAAAGGCAGCGAATGAAATAAAACTGACACAGGAACTTGTCTGCAGTTCTTTATAAAACAATCTGTGGGAACTTTTCTGCCTCTGCAGCAAGCAGCAGGGGCAGATACCCAGGACACTCCACCAAAAGAATTATGAAATTATATCTTTTTATTTATCTTGGGAGGCTGAAGAATATGATTCTCTGAAAATTTCACTCTATTCATATTGGAAAACAAAACAAAACACAAGTTTTAACAATTATTGGAAGGTAGTTATGTTGTGGTAGTACTGAGCTAGACCTTAGGAGAATAGCATTTATCTAATAACTCATCTTTCCTTATTCTAAGCAATGTTTGGTGAATCACAACATATCTCCCTATCTCAGTTTTCCACTATACATACTCCCTTTCCTCCATTCCTTGTCTGCCCTAGGCTGCCCGTTTGTTAAGCCAATGAACTCACTCTTACTACAGGTAGCAACAGACACAGCAGTGAGCACTGTTTTCACACCACTAAATGTTGTCATTATGCTAAAAACCAACAGTGTTTAGTCAACCTTGTTCAATATAACAACAATCATCAGAAGGCCTATATTAACTTTTATATTTGGAAAGGCAGAAATATTATTGTATATGCCCTTATTTCAGGAAAGCGTGCTTATTTTGGACACCCTGTGCCTGAAGCACCTAAAGTAGAATATAAAATTGAAAAGTGAACTCCTGGAACTGTTCCTTGTCAAGGAAAATGTAATACATTTCTGAGAAATTAATATTATGCTTATAGATCATGTGGATAGGTGATCTAGAATGGCTTTGTGATTGCTGATGGTACAAAAACTCTCATTTGTCCTACAGGTTGGTGAGCAGATCAAAGAATCATAGTCATATTGGTGGGAAGGGATGTCTACCTAGTCCAACATGCCACTCAAAGCAAAAGTATCACCAACACAGTATCAGGTCAGCCACAGCATTGCCTGGCCAGTTCTTGAAAAGCTTCAAGGTTTCTCATGTTCACAGGAAAGCTGTCCCTGTGCTGCACTGACCTCTTAGTGAAGAAGTTTTTCCTTGAGTCCCATCTGAATCTTCCAAGGCACAACAGGTGTCCTTCGCACATCGCTGTATCATCCATGACTGTTATGCACAACTTGGCTCCCCCATCTTTGTGACTTTCCCTGAAGTAGCTGTTGGCAGCTGTTATATGGGACCTTATTTTCCCCTCCTCCAGACTACGCGAGCCTGACTACCTCTAACTGCAGGCTCCTGACCACCCTGGATAATAAAAACTTCTGTCGGCACCACAGATTTATTTGATTCTCCTCAATTAATGAAAAGACTTCTTAGTGAAACCTAGGGAAAAAAAAAAAAAACCCCAAACAAAACCCCCAACCAACCAGAAAACAACTTGAGTGAGTTTTTTAAGCTTTTGTGGAATAATCTCTCTCACACAAAACCAGGGGGATTTTTTAAATTTTTTTTATTTTTGTATGAAAGCCACATAATATTGAACTTCAAATGTTTTAGCAAACTCTGCCCAACCAAGCACCTTCACAGTACTTTCTCCTGGAATAACTGAAACTGCAGTTTACATTATAGTGGTTTTGGGTAGTACTGAAATAGGACATCAATCGCTATTTGCATATTAAGTGCAACAAACAAATCTGTGCCTAGGATGGCAGTACAACTATGCATTATACAGGATTCAGCATCTACAGAATGCATATCAAAAGACAAATTTGCATGCAGGCAACCAAGCACATAATATAAGTTAAAAAACTGATAAACTCCAGAAGAACTGTGGGATAACAGATTCAAATATGTACAGAAATGACTGAGTCAATTCTGGCATTGGTTTAGCGATCTGGAGCCACCCCGATATACTTTAACAGTACTACTCTTCCATCTGCAGCAGACATGGATTCTATCCCTGCTCAGCACACACACTGCAGTGACTTCATGTACTTTAGGTTGGATTCTGGCAAACCCAAGCACAATGTCTGCTGTTTCAGCAGTGTTTTCATGGTTTTTTCAGGATGTCTGCAGTAACTGAGAGAACACTGCAGCTGTAAAACTGGTTTTGGGTTTCTGTCTGATTCTGTCTGATCTTTGCCTGGGGCGGCCAAAGGTGTTCTATTATATAGACCATTTGGTTTAGATCTTTCATGCCATGAGGGTAACATGCCATGTTCCCAAGGCAGTACATAAGCAATGCTTCAGGAAAGCTCTTTGTCATCAACTGCAAGGTTCAAACAGCCTGATCCAATCATGAGAACTGCAGGCCCCAATGTGCACTGCAGGAATGGTGAAGCTAAACCAAGGGCACATCCGTGTCACTAGCTTGTTGTATACCCAGGAGAAATGAAGGAGCGGAGACCTTGGAAGCTGGTTACCCAGGCAGTACTGCACCACCAAGGCAAACGGCAGGGCAAAACACCCAAGGTCACCATACCCATCCCCTGCTATTCTCTTCATGTTGGCACGTAGAACTGTTGCACTCTTTTGTCCAGTACTAATCCTGCAATGCTGTACAGCTTCCTATTTTTAAACAGCTAGTTAGGCAGGGTCACTTTAGGTAGATCACTTCAGCCATCTTTGAAAGAATATTGTGCCTGCTGTACTCTTATTTCATATTTATCTCTTTATGCACAATCTTCTCTACAGAAATCAGTCTGATAAAACGAAAAGTTATGTGTTGGGGGATTTCAAAACCGCTCTTTGTAGCTGTGTGCACTAAGCCCTGAGTAGCTTGGTTTTCTCCAGCCGTGAAACATGGTTCCCCTTTTCTGGGAAGGGGAACATAGCTTTGTTCTTAAGGATTTCTTAATCTGTATTAAGTAAGCACAAACCACCACTAAGACAAAAAGAAAAAAGAAAAGGCAGTGTTAGATAGTCTTTCTGTTAATGAAGACCACGTTGAAACCGAGATACATTTTGTTCTCATTGGAGACTGCCCAGTTTCTGACATAGAGGAGATACCCTGGGACATCTAAGGAATGCTTTCATTTTCTAGTGCTTTCATCTTATTTGAAAATTCCCACTGAAAAAGTGGACGAAGACTGCCAGCTGAGTTTTCATGATCACTGTACAAGGAAATCTTGCCGAAGCAGTGCATTTTCTCTAGCAGGGAAAAGAAAGGGGAGAGAACCTGTTAAACGAAGTGAAAGCAGGAGGGTAAATTTATATTGCAAGACTTTTAAGTTTTCTTTTTAAATACAGAACTTTATCTGCTGCTCAAAACAAGAAAATAATTTCTTCTGGTCTCAGTGAAATCCAGAAATGATAGCAACCTGCTGCCTGCTGCTGCTTTACTTCAATGGCAACTTCTAACAGCAAACTCCCTTTCAGGAAAGCTATCTTTTATCTCAGAGAGGGGCAGAAAATCAGCTCATTAGCACATTTTCTTTGTACACAAAGTGTCAGTCCAGGATGTGGGGAGAGGCACTGTACAGTTGCTGGGGCCTCAGGGTTGTCCAGTTTCATTTTTCCTTCCCTTGTGATTAGAAAACGGTCTTAAAAATGAGGATACGGCAGGCCATAAAGGACAGAATTAGGGCTTTGTGTTCAGACTTTGAGAGCTTTATTGCATGCAGCATTTGGAGACTATTTGTTTCCTATTAGTTTGACCTTTTTGCCTTCCTTTGCTTGCATTCCTGACTTTCTCTTCAGCCTGACAGACCTTAAGGTCCATTACCAGGATGGTTTTTTTCTCTGAATTTTGCTATCGAGCTAAACAACTTGCATTGAAAAAGTATACTGATGTTAATGATAATCCAGCTAGAAAGTATTCCCTAAATGAAAAATAAGGTATGAGGAATATGGCTTCATAAAAACTTAAGGCTTCTGTATTTTTCATTTACAAATTTTTTCCTAAGGTGGTGAAAAACATTGGCTTATAGTAAGGTCCCCTCACCCCCAATAACCTTAGCAGGTCTGGTCTGGTAACTTGTTTAAATTGATGTCACAGACATCTTACCCCTTTCCTGGGCAATGAAGCACCAGTGCTTGGTTCCTTTTCACACAGAAGTAATTGTTGGGGGCTTTTTCTAACTCCATAAAGTTCCTCTAGTCTGGTCGTAATTCAATGAAGTATTGGCTAGAGAAAAATTACTGAAGCTCATCATGACAGCATTTTTCATCACATTAAGCAGTGTTGCTGAAAAAGTTGCACTGCCAAGACAACCTGCAGAGAATTAGCTGATAAATGAATAAAAGAAAGACATGTGCCTGAAAACATTAATGGGGAAACAGATTTTTAAGATGAACTTGGGTTTTTTGCAATGAACTCTAAACGCCTCCTCTGTGGAGGAGCGGCTAAAATATCTGGCAGTCCAAAGATGCAACACTACATTTTGTGCCATGGGAAGGAAAATTGCTCAGGCATTTTTTTCCCTCTTGTGTGCTGTTTGATGGTTCTCATTTTACCACTCACACTAGCATTGGACAAATAAATCTTCATGGCTGGTGATTCTTTTCCAGTTCCACAGAAAAAGTGGGAGCATGTAACTACCTTTCCAAAAGGGGCAACCATCGCTGTGCCATTTGTACATGCTTGAAGGGATGATCCAGTGGAATGGTGCCATGGAGAAATGTGCTTTATCCTACAACCTGCTGCTGGAGAATTTCTATGTGATGCTCATTATTAAACTTTCCATAGTGATTAGTTCCTTGGTACCCAAAACCAAGCACAGAAAGTGTTGCTCTCTGAGAACAGTGACAGAGAAATCTTGCGGTTGTGAAATGAACTGCCATGACAATACAAGGAAGAAGAAAATGTTGAAACTCTCTACTAGTTGGTTTCATGGTCATGCCTGACTGCAGAAGGAAACAGAGGAGGACTTTGTGGAGGTGTCTGGAAAGCAGTGTGGTCTGGAAACATCTGGGAGACAAGAAATCATTTTGACCATCTTTCTGTGTCTACACCCCAGATCTCTAAAGGGATCCAACTAGTATTGGATCTTCTGTGCCAGGTGCTCTCTTTCTCACCCCATCGTCACCTTTTTATCTTTCAGTTGCATCCTCGCTTTCCCTCACCACCTTGATTTATTCCCCATTGCTTCCTCTGACCTACTGCCTTCTTCTTCTCTTTAATGTTTCTTCTGCAATGTTGTTTTCACTGTACTCCACACCTTTCCTCTCTCCACATCACAACTTGCATTATTTCCTCCATTTATTGCATTTTCTGGCATCAGTAGAGTATCATCAAATTCAGTAATTGTCAGTAAAGTTTTGATCATTCCCTGAGTTCCCATTATGTGCAGTCCCCTTGCTGAGACAAATCAACCTCAATTGACTTAAATTTTCTTCTTTCTGTGGAAACATGTAGTATGTCTGATATCCAGATGTCTAACCTGAATCTTTCCTCCTGAGTTTAAACCTATTACTTTATCCCCTGCCTGTTACAGACATAGAGAAGAGCTTATTCACTTGCTTTTAGCAGCAACATCTTTACACATCTGAAGACTGTTATTGCATGTCTCCTTGACACTTTCCTCTCTAGATTAAATAACCTCAACTGACTTAACTTTTTCTTGTAGGTGATGTTTTACAGTGATCTCACTGTTCTCTCTGCAATGCTTCTTTGCACACCCTTTTTAAAGCATGTCACCAAAAGTGGACATAGTCCTCCTGCTGAGACCCTGGCAATGCTGTCTGCAGTGGCATTCAGTCTTCTAAACCCTTCTTTCTCTAACTATATAGAGATATAAAAATAGAAAATATCTTTCAGTATAGTGGGTTTAGCATTTCTCCTTTTTTTTTAGCTATAACATGACACTGCTGACTCGTGTTCTTTACTATAAAATCTTTTTTTTTCTTTTTTTCTGCAGAATGATTTCTTGCCAGTTCTTGCTCCTTCTCTGTTTATGTAACTTACATGCTCCTCTGTTTCCTGCCTAGGTGTATTACTTCTCGTTACTGAATGATACCCTGTCTTCTTTGCAGAATATTCCTCAAAATATTCAACAAAATTATCTGGAATCCTAAGCTTGTTCTCTAAGGTCCTTCCTAGTTTGACTTCATTTGCAGATTAAGCAGTCATAGTTTTCCTTTTCTTGCTTCCACTGTCCCACTTTCTGTTCCCAAACTTCCTGATCCAGATTATCACTGAAAATGTTAGAAAACACTGACATCAACCTGTAGTGGAACACTGCTTGACCTATCTCCCATTTTGACTGTCATTATGACAGTGTCTCATTTTCCAGACAGTTTTTCCCCTGTATAAAATTTATGTAGTAGTCCATTTTTCTTCAGCTTACTTATAGACTGTAATGGGAGGCATTGCCTTTCTAAAGTCAAGATATATGAACTCTGATGCTTCCTCCATATAAATAAGACCTGTTATTGTGGCATAAAATTAAAAAAAGATTGGGAAGTCCATGTTGGTGCCATCCCACCTCATGATCTTCTAGGTGCTTATGTACAGATTGCTTGATTATTTGTTCCACTATTTTTCTTCAAGTGAAGTCTGTTTTGTATGTGTTAGCTTAGGTGTTTCTGATAGGCTTTGTTCACAGAATCAGTATTTCTAAGAGACATTTTTGATATTAATATATGTCATTTCTTGCAAACAGAACCCTAAAAACAACAGAGAGACAAATGAAGGAAGTGAGTAGCTTTGGCAGTTGACATCTGCTGTGTTTGTGGTTTACTATGTAATGTGCATAATCTTAAAACCTTGTCCTGGCTGCTGCAGTCTGAGTCAGGAGGAACTTCTGGATGGAGCAGAAGATTGTGCTTTCCCTGGGAGCCACTGAGCAAGGCAGTCAGGATGCGCCCAGGTGAAGGGAGGCAGGGAGCAGGCAGTCAGGCAGCAAGGAGCCTGATGAACTGCCAAGGAGACTGCTGGGAAAAGCAAGAAGCAGATGGACACGTAATAGCAAAAGGATGTTTGCTACAGAGCCAGAGGAGATGGCATAGGTCTTGTTACATCCAGAAGGCAGCAAGTTGCAAACATGTAAGAAGGGACATGCCCTGAAAAAGCATGGTGGTATAATGAAGGCTTGTAAAAAAGTCCTTTTATTTCTGTTCTCATCCTGAATTTTCTTTGTTTGGAAAAGTTTAGTCTTTATGATACAACCTGAGTTCAGTGTTTAACTACCCTTTTGATGTCCTGACCACAAGGAGAGGTCTGATACTACCATCTCAGTGCTCTTGGTGATAAAAGGTGTCATTGTAGCAGTCATAAGATCTCAGCTCCTAATTTTTCATCACTGCATACCAACCTGCTCCCACTTAAGTATTTTGGACAATGCTCTTATTTCCAATGCCCCCTGCCTGATTTTTCCATTTCACAACACTACTGTTGGTAATGGTTGGCATATGAGTATGAAATACAGGGAGTTTGGTTAAGGAAGCTCTGGAAGGCTCACAACCCTCAGCAAGCTGAAATTTCCTCCAGAAAATGCTGATCATGGGGAGATGCACATCTGTGGTTGAAGGGGATTATGGCATGCACTACAGGTGACATAACAATTTAATTTCCTTTGAGCTTGTCTCAGGCAATCTAAACAACTTCATAAAAAAGTGTTACATTGATTTGTATAGCTGATATTTTATTTATGAATTAGATACCTTCCAAATCCTAAATGATCTCTATCATCAGGCTCCAGCTGTGACAAGCATAAGCAGAGCTCACGAAAGGCATAGGAAATATATGCAAAATCAAATTTTTCTCACACAAGAATGACAGACCAACACCAACCCCTTGTCATTAAAAAAGAGTCCTACAGAGCTGGCTTGCTACTCACAGGGAGCAGGAAAGGGGAAGGTGGCAACCACGACTGCTGGGAGCAGCCAGGGCCCCCATCTCATGGAGAGCCTGGTCCTCTGGGATGGCAGCAGCGGCCAGCCTGGCAATTCAGGCCTGAGCATAAGCAAAATAAGCAGCCTCCTCCTTCTCCTCCCCTCCCACCCAGTGACCATTTTGCTTTCCCATAGCTTTAACCAGAAGGTAGACAATTGCCTAGGGCCATGCCCACCATAGGACTTTCTCTAGTTACGGCTGATTTTACAATGCCTTTATGGAGCCTGTCATACCCCAAAAGGGTGTGTTAGGAACATAGGTGCCATATACTTGCGTATCTTCTGCTCTGATGATTTTGAGAAGCTAGGAGAAGGGCTAGGAAGACAGCAAACTCCATGTGTAAAGCTTTCCTGTGTTTGACAACTTGACACATGCATAAAATAAAAAATAAAAAAAAAAAAAGAAAAAAAGAAAAGGTGTTTAGTGGCAGAAGGGTTAAAAATATTTTCTTTTTTTTCACAGGGTTTCTCTTACTTTATGGTCCTCGTGAATTCTTTTAGGTTTATTTTTTTCACTTCTAAGCTACTTTGAGATCTTTAGAGATTTGAATGTATACAAAATAAAACTGTAGCCATAAAGACATAAAGTCACTGTTAAAGTACAGCTAGAGTCTGATGGGTTTTGCTGGGCAAGGCTTTTCTCCAATATGAGCCCCAGGAGTCTGTGAGCAAAGATTTGTGTGGCAAGGCAAAATCCTGGCAGCTCAATGAGTGCCTAAATAAGTGTCCCCTAAGCATTGAGCACAAAATTAAAACCTCAGTACCTTAGCAAAGAACACCAGATCTTTCTGGTATTATTTGGATGGCTGTTCAAATCTTTCCCTTCAGCGGCAGCTCAGAAAAGCTTCAGTCCTGCAAACTGATATGCTTGGAAGACCCTGTGCTGGGGCCTCCTCAAATATTGTAGCTTCTGGAATTGCAAGGCAATTCTTCAATTATGATCAGGTAGAATTTACTGTTTAAGAAGGCATTTTTAAAAAGGAACTTCCATTTTGAAACTTCTGGAAACTACAGCAAATAGTCCAACAGACTCAAAGGCAGATTATCTTTCTTTAAGCTTTACATTTCAGAAGACCTGCTCACTGATACCTTTGAATATATTACTTCTTAGGGTCATAGCATTTGAGACCATCTGTCACTATCACTTACAGATATGATGGTTACTGCATTATAGAGGCTTTAGAGCTTCGGAAGGGAGGATTTAATTCTTTCAAGAGGAAACTCAGATAATACCACTCCAAGCAGGAAGTCCAGCAAGTCACTAAGTTCCCATTACAGGGATTTTCTGTAGGAGAGAATTTTGCACTGTGGTCTGCAGCTGCCTCAGATGTGCACTTCTGGTCCCTGGCACTCTCTATCAGAAACAGGGCAGCTGAGAGTGAAGATGATGATCACATTCTGGTTGCAGATTAGCTTGAAACAAGATTTCACTAAGTCATGGGTGCTAGAGGGTTTCTCTGGGTTATTGTAGTAATGACATGTGTGTGTTCTGCAGCATGTAGATTGTTCTACACAGGCTCCCAGGCATTAGCGAGGCTACCGAAAGTAATCTTTTTGGCAGCAGCAGCCTTTGTTGACTTCAAAAACTATAAATGCCAGGGGCTGCTCCAGCCAAATAGCATATTTCATCCTTTGGAGTCCTGAGAGTGCAGGCAGGCTTGGTCAGGCCTCAGTGACTTAGTTCATCTCAAATAAGGGAAGCAGAGTCAGTACCAGCTGAACTGGCTGTTATCTACTATGTCAAATATTCACACAGAAGAATTCTTATCAGAAGAACAGAATTTGTCACTATAAAATAATACTTTCAGCTTTAAAGTATTACTTTAGCTATGAAATAAATTATTGTAACTTATGGAGCACTTCAGTTTTGCCTTTTTAGGATTTTGATGCATGGGAATGATTCTAGAAACTATTAATACCTGATTTGTTCTTCTAGCATAAATATGTCTTTGCCCTCAACCTCATGCATGTTCCACGTAAAATGATACAATTCAAGTATTAATGAAATATCAAACATCTACTTGTATTTTCGTAATAACTGAGCAAGGCTGAAATAAAAAAGCATTTAGATTCTAGTGACAAAACAATTTAGTAATTGCTGTGTAGTTGTGTGCTACCTTCTGGTTGTAACACTACACTATTGGCAAACTACGCTTGTCATGGGATAGGAGTGGGCTGAATTCCCAGATATAAAAACCAGATCATGCAGCAGTAACTCAGAGCTGAGTACAAACACACGCAGAAGGTGAGGGGGATTCTGAGGGAGATGTCGCTTTACAAAATGATTGTTGAAGTCTACTGATTGACCATATACACCTTCTACTGCTAAGATGAACAACAGTTGACAGGACCATCTCAAAGAGTTCTACTTATCCAGGAATATCCGTCTACATCTGCTTATTTATACCCTGTTTACCTTCGTGGCAGAAACTGGCACATTTCAAAAGCCCTTGCCTGTATCATAAATAGACTGAAAGTAAAACTTGCTTCTTTTTAGAGGCCTGAATTTGTTGTTACATCCTGATATCAACTGATCTAATCATGGCATGTGGTAACAATACAAACAGTAGAACAGGTCTCAAATTCACCACGTTGACTTGGACAGTAAAACCAAAATTAATTCTGCTCTTATCATCTTCTTTCCTATGTATATATACTGCAGTCTTTAAGTCGAAAGTTCCACCCATAATAAAATATTTTCTACTCTTTTTCATCAGATTAGCTCATTTAAACACTTCTGTCACTGCTGGGGTTTGTACAACTAGCTTTACCCTAGGTGAGAATCAGAAATGTAAATTGCCTGGCACTCTCTTGCCCAAGACAGTCAGATTAACTGGGAATACTGGGAACACTTCCTGAAATTTTTCTTCCGGTAGGTCTATAACAAGGACTTTAAACCTTAAGAATTTAGGGTATCTGTATAAAATTTTGAAATCCAGCTGGGACATCTACTCTGAAAGAGGGGCTGTGACTTTCAAATTATTCCCCCAAACCTCCTTCAAAGCTGGTTCCACAGTTCTTTCCTCTTTTTTCTTTGTGTAGCTAACAGCTGTCAGCTCTCTGCACTGTATCATTCTCCCTTGCTTCTCTTCTGTACCCCTTTATCATCCTCTGATTTCAGCACTGAAAGATAAGCTTTACTAGACTTGTGTGCCTGCAGTTAGGTCTTTAAATAAGGAGCTTGATTTTTAAAGGCACTGGATACTTCCTACTTCCACTGGAGTCAGTGGAGTTGCTCTGGAATTACTTCACTGGTATTTTGTGAGAGAAGAGGAAGAGTCCGGTGGCATGCAGCTCAAATGCCAACCTTACCATGTGCTAAGGTGTCATATTAACAGCAAAATTACCTTACCTAGTAATGATTTTATGATCTTATGTGATGATAATTAAACAAAAAAAAAAAACCAAAAAAAACAAAAAAACAAACACCCCACCCCCCCCATCTAGATTTCAGTTTATTAGCATAAGTACACTGCTCGGGTTGGAATGACATGATACTTCATAACAAAATCATAGAATCATAGAATCATAGAACAGTTAGGGTTGGAAAGGACCTTAAGACCATCTAGTTCCAACCCCCCTGCCATGGGCAGGGACACCTCGCACTAAACCATGTCGCCCAAGGCTCTGTCCAACCTGGCCTTGAACACCGCCAGGGATGGAGCATTCACAGCTTCCTCAGACAACCCATTCCAGTGCCTCACCACCCTCACTCTAAAGAACTTCTTCCTTATATTTAATCTAAACTTCCCCTGTTTAAGTTTGAAGGCATTACCCCTTGTCCTACCACTACAGTCCCTAAATAAGGAATAAGGCAAAATTAGTCTGGTCCCGAGACTGGTGGGAGTATTGAACATAAGCCAAAGTCTCATAAAAAGTTCTGGGAAACAAGGGCTGAATTTCTGCAGGACAGGCCAAGTTCTGAACAAAGTTAGCTTGAGTCTCAGCTAACCTCAGGCTGCTGCTTAGGCAAATCTTGGCTGACACAGAAATTCTTTTCATGGCACAGAAAACTCAGCAAGAGCTCTCTTTCTTTCTGCAGAGAAAACTGAGTGTGTCCTCTCATATCTTTGGAAAGACTTCACTCCTGTTGGCCCAAAGCAGCTACCTAGACTGCTTGGGAAAAGCCCCCTGAAACTACATGGGGTCTTTTTCCACATGAGAAAAGGTAAATCCCCAAACATGACCTGCTTAATGAAATGCCTATCAGTTTCTGGCAAGATGAGACAAACATCTGGATGGTCAGAGACTAAATCAGCAACACAGAGCAAGAATCAAGAGAGTCAGGAGAGAGGTCCTCAAATGTGACAGCAGAATGGGGGACAGAATGTAAAATTAGCTATTAACCTTTGCATTGTTATCTCACAGTTCACTAACCCCAAGTCCTACTCAGCTTGTAAAGCTCGTAGAGTCTCCTCCTCTTGGGAAGAACCTGTAAGCCCTGGGTTAAATTGGCCATGAGTGTACCAACAAGATCTGCAACATCTTCCCTTACTAAACAAGGTTTAGCTTCTTGTTTTCAGGATCGCTTCCGATATGGTGCAGCAGTGAAATCTTGCATTATTCTGCTGTGAAAACAGCTATGCTGTGAGAAAGAGCTATGACAATCCTTGTCTGGGGTCTGCATGCCACATTTCAGCTTCATTTCAGCTCAGACCCTTGCTCCTTGCCTGAGCCACATGGTAGGTATGCCTGTGTGGAGCCACGTATCCTGCTGATCCTGGCCTTGCCTTGCTGACTTCCTGTCTTTACCTCAGATTTGCTTCATCACTATAGACATTTTTGGTGATTGTTGCCACCTGAGCTCAGTTACTGCTCTGCTCTTCTTGTTGAGGTGCACTGCTCTGCCCTCTTATCCTTGAGGATGCTGCCCCTGCCTGCCCCACCATCATCCTCAGCACTCCGCCCTTCGCTCACCTTCCCTTGTGGAGCAGCCTGCTCTTGCTGTTTCCCAACAGGAAATTTAATTCAGATTAAATTGACCATCATTCCTTCTCCCAAGCGCTTTTACTATATGTGCAGTTCAAAACTTTCTAAAGAAAAACTGTTGTGCTAGAAATGGATGCATCCTACCCAGTAGCTCAGAACTTAATGTCCCTATGTAAGAGTTAGAGTGATTTTTGAAGAAGAGCTTCCAGTTGAGTTTTCTCCATGTAGATCTAGTTTCTATGCATCTAAGCCATACTGAGAAATTACCAAAAGCTCGTGAATGGAAATGGGATTTGCTTCAAATCTGCACCAAACTATTCTCTAAGACAGCTTTTGTGAGCCAAAATGCATCAACTACACACATTGACTGAGATGTTGATTTCCAGAAGGCTCCACAAAGAAGAAAGGTTTCCTTCCAGAGTGTCCCGTAAGCCTTTTCCCTGAATACTTTAATATAGTAATGAGATTAAAAAAATGTTTACTTTCCCCCAGAAAGGCTAGAACCTATTTAATTGTAACTCTGTCATTAGTGCATAGTAACAAGGCACATACTGACTACAGCAAAGAAGGGTTACTACAGATTTGGCAGTTTAGCAGCAGTGCACAAGAGATCCCAGACATGAGGCTGTATTTTGAAATGCTGAAACAAAATTTATCTTTCTACATTTGTGAAGCTCAAATACAAAGAATATCAGTTCATGGAAACCAAAATTCAAATTAGCAACATTCTCCTTTTCCTAGAAACCACTCATGGAAATCATGCCCAGCTCCCTAGAGCTGTCTGTGTAATGGTGCAGACTGAAAGGTACACTTCCTACAATCTGCCCATGTCCTAAAACAATTCAATGTTCAGAAGATGGCCTTATCTTTAAGGACAAAATTGGAACATCCAAAGGTTTTAAGCATGTGTATGAAAGTAAAAATCAAACACATGTAAAATACCACATAATAAAATCCTTTGTGTTTAATTTGCAATGCAGTCTTGCACATCTCAGGCATAATGAATTACTTCCTGTTTGTCCTTTCATGTAGTAAGGTCTTTATTACTTTTGCCGCCATATTCACTGGTATTTTTTCAATGCACTACTAAAAATGGGAGAGAAAATAATCTATTCATTAACTCCAGCCATTGCAGAGTAGTGCCAGTCTGCAGTCCCGGTGAGGGTTAGTAGCTGGAAAGAGGTTAAATCAGGTCAGTCATTTGGGCTCTTTGCTGGAAGTGTTGGGCTAAACAGCTGTTCACAGGATTATTCACAAACAAGACTGTAAAAAGAAGACATTCAAGCAGTAATCTGCATACCATTTTAGGAACAAAACTAAATCCCCCAATTTTGAATAATCTGTAGTGCTTGTTAGCTGCCTTTGCTCTGGCAACTCTCCCAAAGTTAATTACCTTTTTTTATTCCAGTTTTTCACACATCATTTCAAGTGCAGTGTTAGTAATTTTACCTTTGATGCTCTTTTTAGCTGCTCACCAGTTCCGGCAGCCATCTTCTGGGAATGCTGATATCTGGCTGCAAATTACAATGCTACAGGCAGGCTGCTCAGAAAGCAAGCGTGGTCAAGGAATGCAGTGTTAGACTATGTTCATGACAGGTATTTTTCATTAGGTTTTGACTTAGGCTGGGCTAAACACTTCACTCTCTTTCCTTGACCGGAGCCAACATTTTTATGATTAGATGCCTTAAGGAACTGTGCTACACTGGGGAAAAGAAGTGCATGGGTCTTTGATGTACAGGAAAAAGAAAAAGAAAAAACCGTCATGTTGGCTGAGACTCATTAATAGTTCTACTTTTCAATTTTTTATTACTTTGCTGCTTGTTTTGGGAAAATGGGACATGAGGGGAAAAAAGCATCAGTGCAAAGCTAGTGGCACTGTGTTCAGTGTCTGCTTTTTAGACTTACAAGTTTATTGTGACAAAACAACAAAAAGATAAGAACATCTTGGCCCCTAGTCATATGAACACTGATGCATGAAAAATTGTGTTTGAATTTACAGGCTATGTATATATGTACTGAAAGTATAAGATTGCAAAACAGAATAATGATGTGTTCTGTACAATAACCTCAACTGGACTGCAAGATTTCCAGCTAGATTTATGTGTGCAAGAAACTCCATCAAACCAAAGTGTTATATGATCTCTACCATCAGCATCCAGAAATTTTTTAACTAGGCTACACTCTTTGTCATCTGAGGACCTTCCAGTAGAGCATGAAGCAATCTGGCTAACACCTGTCACAAGTTTTTCTTCTCATACGCTTAAATCTTGCACACTGGTGTCACGAAGCCAACAGCGAGGTAGAATACAGAAGTTTTTTCAGACTTAGCTTCCCCATATAATCCAGAGGGATATGTGCCTAAGGGATCCACACAAGCCAGCTGTTTGGCTCTGCCAGGCAGCTAGCTTACCTAACCAAAAAGATAAAAACAAAAGCTAAGATGTCTGTCTTACATTTTGCCATCTTTAGAGCCTGGATTACTTACCCTAATGAAAAGGAAGGTGCAGACTCTCTTCAGGATCCTGCATCCTCTCCCAAGGTCAGGTGCCAAAGGCACTGTCTTACAGAAAACAAGAGGCAAGAAATATTTTTTATGTGACAGCTCAGTTACTGCAGTGGGAACTTCTGTTTCACCTCTCTCTTGATATACCTCTTACAAAGGAAAATGTTTTGACCATCTGGCTCCACATATCCCAAAAGAAATGCAAGCCTTATCAAAGCAAAGTGTGTTGTATTGCATTGGAGATGAAGGCTGTGTAAAAGGATACATTTTGCTATAGCAACCTTTTCCCACCTTCTTCTTGGGAAGAAGCTGGAGCATTCATAATTTTTTTTGGGATGCAATAGTTTGGAAGCCACCAGGCTGCAGCATTCTGATGTAAAAGACTGTAGGGCGTGCTCTGTTTCTTCTCTTACACTAGTTCCACTTCACGTGAAACTACTAGAGAAAGAATAAACATGTCTCTACCCTACTGATTTGGCTACCTGCTTAGGTAGAAAGAAACCGCAGGTCACTGTCCGCATTTCAATGGGGAAGCAGTTGAAGCTGAGTCTTTTGAATTGACACTGGAGTCGTGTGCTCCAGTGAATACCTCTCCTGTTTGTCCAATATTTTAAGTAGTTCTTCCCTCCTGATATCATATCCTGCATCTAGATGTTTTTTAGACAATATTCATACTCCTTTCTCTAACGAGGCTCTTTGGATAGCCTTCTGTATGTTAACCTCTCTTGTTCCCATAATTCTAATAGACCTCTCCAGCTTTGGTTCCAGCTTGAATTAATTTTTCTCTAACACAGGTAAGCAGAACCGAGACATTATCAATACAAGCTGCCTTTCCTGCTGGAAGCATTCTGTTGCTTTTTTGTTTTTGTTTGGTTGGTTGCTTGGTTGGTTTTTAATGACGGAGGACCTCGTTCATTCCAAGTTGGACTACACAGCATAATGGACCACGCTGCATTTATTGAATTGGATGTCTTTTAGCTGGGCCATCTCCAATGTCATCTGTTTTGCAAAAGGTCTCCTGAATGAGTAAAGCTTCAGTGTGGTTGTGATTTGCTTCATTTACCTGCCAAGACCCTATAAAATAAAAATATGAATTATGTTACAGGAAGGCCAAGTATTTGCAGTAACTTTTGATGAAAATCATAGCAGAAATATGCCTCTCATTAATAAATTTTTATTTCTGTTAGTTGTAACATTTTCCATAGGTTACGTCTGGTATTTTTCAATTAAATCAAAAATAAAACCCAACCATTTTGCTTCTCACAGATGTTTTCTCTTACCACATACTTATATTTTTGTCCTGCCTGTATTCCCCACCTCTCTGTTGATCCTTATGCTTATTCTTGGCTCTTATCTTACTTTGCTCATGTCCTTCAAGCGCTCCTCCATGTGCTTGACATTAGTGCCCTCCCAAAGTAGAAACATAAATGCCAATGTGGCTGGAGAATTGGACTAGAAATTTTTTGGATATAGGATGTACTTCTGCTTCATAAGCCTTCCCACAAAGTAGAGCCTCTCTCTAACCTGAGTTACGTGATTGAAAAATAAGTCATTTTATAAATAACCCCAAATGAGAAAGGATTCTTGCCTGTGTCTTGATGTAGGGACTGCTTTTCTCAGTTACCAAGTAGAGTGCTTGGTCAAAGTAGCTGGTTCTTGCTATGTTGAATGGCCAGAGCAAGGAAATTTGCCAGTTTCTGGACTTGCTCTAAAAAACTTCTATGCAGATACATTGGAAATGAGGAACAGATTTTGAACAGTAATGCTCATATAAACAACAAATAATTACCAGAGAACCTTAAAATGGTTTTGACAAAGAGAAAAATATATGCAAGCATAAAGATCAGCTAAAAGAAATGCATCTGTGTTTGTCATTTCAGAACATTGAGGAAGACATTGGTTCCAGAGACGTGTATCAAGAATCTCCTTAATGTGAACATTACACCTCAATGCAACACTAACCAAATGGGACGTATGGATTACTTTTCTCATTTGTCAACAGTTAAAGCACTTGGAATAGCAGTAGCAATAGTAATAGTAGTATGTAGCAGGAGGCCCTGACTTGGACAGCAACAAAATAGAAGTATTTGACCTTGACGATAGAGCCCTGTGCCTCTGAAGAGAAAAGAAAAACAACTTTGAGAAAGTTATCTGAGTGAAGAGACATAGTCAGTAGAAAAGCAGGGACTTGGCTAACAGAGACTGCGTGCATGTAGGTAACACCTTAACCAATCAACATATAGCAGGGGTGTGTGAAGAAAAGGCTAAACCCTATCAGGAGTTGCCTGGGGGCAAAATGCTCACATCTGTTACTGTAGAACAAAGGCCTATACCCTATCAGGAGTTGCCGAGTGGCAAATGCTACACCTTAACCAATTAATGTATAGCAAGGGTGTGTGAACGGAAGGCTAAACCCTATCAGGAGTTGCCTGGTGGCAAATGCTTACATTTATTACTGTATAAATAAGGCTCTGTTAAAGCAATAAAGGTCTTTGGTCTGCAGATCGCCAGAGTCTGTGCCTTTAATCTCCACAGTAGTATTCCTGTGTCTTGTAGTTAGTGACATGCAGGACTTGTTAGAGTGCTATTGTAACTGTACATATTAACTGTAAGGAAAAAAAAAGAATCCAAAGGCCACTTGGAATTGTATTTTAATTTCTCTTCATCCTTTACAGGCTGGGAAATTATCTAGACAGAGTAAGGAGTTTTGCTCTTAAGCAAATTAACTTCTGAGCTTCTCTCAGCACTGTTAAATATAGGGCACAATTTCAAACACTAAAGCAATTCACTGTCCTTTCTTCCAGGCACACACACCTGTCCCTGAGCCTTTTTCTGCCATGCTGGGTGCTGAAATTGAAAGATCTTTGCATGCTGTTAAAAAAAAATAAAAAGAAGAGGAATTTTCTGCTATGAGAAGTAATGAAGATCACATAAATGTATATTAGGTGCTAGCTTCCGCCTTTAAAATCAGAGTCCATTTACACAGGGATAAAAAGGGTGCTGTGGTTAAGTGAGGCCTCTGGGAAATATTTCAACTGCCTATAAATAAACACTTTGCGGCCTTTTTAGTAGTCTTCAGTGTCTTGTATGCAGTCTACCTCTGTGACACCTATATGTTAGGTAATGGAGAAAAATTATCATTCTGCAAATAAATTCCCCTCTATACTAACTTCTATTTTATTTCCCCTTAGTTAAACATAAACCTTCACTTGAAGTTGTCAGATGTGATTATTGATCTGGGTCTGACAGCATAATTCTAGCCAAACAGTCCAGGAATAACTAAAAATTCGAGTCTTTCCTTTTTCCTTGCTTTTAACTTAATTTTAATTTTAAAGAAGAGTAGCAAAGAAAGGAGAAAAATGTAGCAAACTACTGAGGTTAAAGCATATTATCAGAACAGAATATATATATATTCTGTTATATCAGAATATCAGAAGGCCAGGTGGCCACAGACCTCTCCACACCTGGACAGTTTGACTGAGTGCTGGCTGAGTAAAGACAAAGAGACAGAAGACACTAAAATTGGAGCAAAAATTGGAGCACTGTCAATGTTGAACAAAGTCTGGCAGAAGCATCTTTCACCATGACTTGCCCTGCACATTGGAAGAGGACAGCACCCCTTCCGTATCTTCTTTACTTTTGTCAATTCTTGCACAATCAGAATTGTGTGTTCTGAAAGTTTTATTCATGAAGTTTTGTAGCTTGGCTTAGTGGCAGGCTGTAGTCTTGTCTTTCCTCTACTACAGCCCCCTGTAGTAGAGGAAATATTTCTGCAAGTTTGGTATAATGAGGACTCATCTGTTTTGAAAGCACTGTGGATGTCCTGGAGGCTTATTTACTAACTGATATTTTTATTGCAGCTATCGCAAACTCCAAATCTTTTACTCCACTGATTTCTGAGGGAATTTGCTTGCGTAAGATATATGATGAAGCTTGAGTAAAAATATATGAATCCCACATTTCTAACCTGAGGCAGAGTTGGCTCAAGGCTTTGCAGAAGTAGAATTATAGAATCATAGAATCACAGAATTTTTTAGGTTAGAAAAGGCCTTTAAGATCAGAGCCTAACCATTAACCCAGCAATTCCAAGTCCACCACTAAATCATGCCACTAAGTGCCACCTCTACACATCTTTTAATTTCCTCCAGGGATGGTGACTCCACCAGACTGGTCCATTTGACCCTTAACTCACAGAAACTTCTAGCATTTACGTCATCTGTCAGAAAGACATTTGCAAGGTGAACTACATGATATGTGAGAAATTGCTTCCATGTGTTTGTTATGAAGTTGCCATCAGCTCACTTTGTCTGATGCCCCCCTTGGTGGTAAACAGCAACAACTACCGCAGTGGTGGTTCCTTCTTTGCCTGCCACCAACTGACCTTTCCCCTATCTCCAGAGCTTTTGGTTTATACCACATCTCTCCCATATGGGCCTCTCCCATAGGACCATGCTACTTTCTCACACGTGGCACAGTCCTCCTGGCTTCCCTTCCCACCCTCCCTTAGAGGTTGCAGGAAGTTTTGTGCTGCAGATACCTTTGCCTCCTGCACCTGATCTGTTATTAAGAAGCTGCCTTGCAAAAATGACTGGCACATCTGGGATCCCTGTTGCTACCTTTAGCTGGAAGCTCAAAGCTTGAGATGTCATGAAAAATGACCTTCCCAAGAAAAACAGCATTTGTAGATGAGCATAGTAAAGTGGGAAGAATTCCTGCTTTCATGGGACCTGTTTGGATGACAGAAGTTCTGGAGTTTATGGATACATGAAATACCAAAAAAAGGAAATAAAAAAATCTGTTAAAAATTTGCCATTTTCCAAGATGAAGTGCTCAATTTATTCAGTCCATTTGTCATTTCTGAGGAGCTTTAAACACAGAAAAGGCACAAATCATATAATGTATGTCTCATCAAAACTGGATTCTAAAAACCAGCTTCTGCAAAGAAAGAGCAGGGACTTAAATTCAGATTGCCTGAGCCAATGCACTGACTGTAGAGCCACTGAGGAGAAGCAAGTGGGAGTATAATGGTAGCCACCGCTGCCCTCAGAGTAGATAACCAGTCATTAAATGCACTTAGGCAGTGCCTGTTGACAGCATCCCTCCGGCAAAATAGATGGGCAAGTACCTGTCTATTGGCTGCTAACTGGACTTATGCATGAATAGGTTTTGAGAGGCTCTGACAAGACTGAGACACTTCTAAGCTTGCTCACAAGTAGAGGTACATCCTTAATATGAATACTAATTTTTTTAAAAAAGGTAAGTTCTAGGGAGTTAGGCATGAGTAGAGCACAGGGTTTTGAGAGTGCAATGCTGGTCTTAGATATCTAAATCCTGTCCAAGTAGTTATGTGGGTCAGGTTGTAAACATCTTTTTACAGCTTTCTAGAGTGGTATGAGAAAGGATAAATCATACTTTTGTGTAATAATGAGGAATAATTGTGTATTTCTTATAGAAGTGGAGAAAGAAGAGTCACTTTCTAAAGACAGAAAGATTTCAGGAAATGCATTGTGCCAATTAGATTTAGTAGTACCATTAGGAAATAAAATTGTATTATTCAATTATCAGTCACATTTATAGCCATTAGTTCCCCTGGAAACTTGTCAAAGCTTTAGTGTACAGCTGTCAAGGCAAAAAAATGCAGAAAAGGAATACTTTAAAAACAATTTGCAATTGACCTTTAAATGTTATTTTCATCAATGAAGCTAATAATGTGGAAGATTTCTCAGAATAAGTATCTTATGCCTGACTAAAATTATATAGTATTCTGCTTGCATTTTACTTAATATACCTGCATATATATATATTTACTTGATATGCATACATATCAAGTATGTATGCATGTAATGTATGTATGTCTATTATACCTGTATATTACATTAGATGTTTCTTTTGCCTGCAGTAAGTTTCCAAAAATACATTTCTGACAAAAATTAGGACATAAATGTTAGAAAGAGGGGCATTCATGTCTCTTACTCCAAGTCTAATAATGATCTTAGTGAGAATGAAGATGAAGTTTCTCCCCTAGATCTTTAGTAGTATGCAATCAGATAGCTGAACTGTAAGTTTTGTTTTGTTTATTTGCTGATGCACCAAGTGCTGGACAGGGCCAGAGACAGGATTTCGGACTTAAATTGAAATATATTTCATATGATCTTGCAACTGCTTAGTTCCTATGCAGCAAAATCAGAGAGACTGAATAAATAATTTAATCTGAGGTTTACTGTGTTCAAATAAATGAGAATTTCATGCATGGAGGAAAGATTGAGTCCCAAGTGCATTATCTAGAATGTACACACGACATACATAACATAAATACGTTTTTATACAAGATAAATGTAATTCTCATTTTTTTTTCTCCTTCAGGAAGCAAATGAGAGGCTAGATATTTGGCAGGTATTGACTGCTAACTAAATTTTTTTTTGTACAGGACTTTAGAGACTAGTATAACATTACAGCGGGAAACATTCAACAAGAGTTCTACTTTATAATCCTAGGGAGTTTTAGTATTGCAAGGAAATCTGTACTGTCCTTAAGCACTAAGAAGAAAGGTTTGTTGCTTAGTACTTCAGGATAATAATCTAAATTGCCTGGTGAAGCCTTTATTCCAGCTTGGGTTCAAAACGAAGCCATGTCTTGCCAGTCAAACAAAAACTAAAAAAAAAAAAAAAAGCTTATAACAGTCTCTCTCACATACAGAACAGTGATTCCAATTTTTATAGCATCATCATTTGCTATTGATTATTCCCAGGGAATATCAGTCTAATAGAGTGGCAGTCATCTAACCTCTGTGTCTGTGTGTCTTTAGATAAATTTAAATACATGCTAAAACGGGAACACAATGCGGGAACACTGTAACGAACACAGGTTCTTCAACTCTACTGATAAATGCGACAGAGTATTTTATAATTCATGTTTCAAAAACATCTAGTAAAACGTAATAAAAGAAGTAAGGATAATAAAAGTGTAGGCACATGATGTTACCAATTTAATGGCCTTCATTCCTTTTATTAGTAGCAATCCCACAGATGCCTGAGGAAGCACATTTGCCTGCATTAAAACAAATCCATTCTAGAAACTCTTCTGACATCCATCATTAAAACATTTTATGTGAGTAGTCTTTCTTACTGTATTATTAAACCATTCATTAACATGATAGATAAAAACTCCATTCCACTGAGAATCTGCCACGGCATAACAGAAATGTACCCTGCTTGGCAATGATGAAATATGCCATGACAGGAAAACAATAACGCAATGTAACTTACCATTAGGCTTTTCAAATTATAGAACATTTCTATTGTAATGCTTAGAATATATACCAAAGTCAATTTCCTCTTATGAAAAATAAATAAATAAATAAATTCCATTTGTACCAGAATTAAATCTTGGCAGTGCAGTCTATGAAATGATTGCTCAAACATGACAGAAAACAAAGATGGAAAACTCTTAGTGTAGCACTCACTGCACTGATTCCATGTCATTTTAAGTTCCTGATAAAGTTATTAAATGTGCCTGGACAGCCTGAACTGCATCTCTGTTATTGAGCAAATAGCAAATGATTGTACTTAACACACCTGAAACTGCACAGAGTTCAGTGAGCAATATATTTAGGCATGAAGGAGGACATCACCAGCCTCTTCTTTCTTCAGTATGCTACAGGGAAAACTATATTTTAAAAAACAGGCTTTATAGGTAATTTCTCATACTATTACTGCAGTGTTTAAGCACCTCACAGCCTTCATTATCTCTTGTAGTATCCCTGTGAAATAGAAAAACACACCTTGGAAACTGAGATAAAACAGAATCACAGAATCAGATAATCACTGAGTGTGGAAGGACCTCTGAAGATTGTCTAGTCCAAATCCTGCTTAAAACAGAGTCACCTAGACCAGGCTGCTCAGGGTCATGTCCACTCAGCTTGTGATATCTTCATGGATAGAGACTCCACAACCTCTCCGGACTATGAGTCCAGACTCATGGTAAAAAAGTGCTTTTCTTAGGTTTAGGTAGAATTTCCTGTGCATCATTTTGTGCCCACTGCCTCTTGTCCTGTTACTGGCCACGACTGAGAAAAGTTTGGCTACATCCTTGTCTACATTTTCCTTTCAGGTACTTATATACATTGATGAGATTCTCCCCTGAGCTTTCTCTTCTTTAGGCTGAATGACTAGTACCAGTTCTCTCACTCTCTCCCCCTATGAAAGGTGCTCCAGTCCCTTAATCATCTTTGTGGAATAAAATAAGCATAAAATACTACAAATTAAGAATTTAAATTTGTATTAAACTGGGGGGGGAATTATCTCCATTATACCAAAATTGCCCTTGAACTGTAAAAGCCATGTCACCCAGTTCAATGGTAGAAAAGTAGCAACTGGTACAGTTCTTGTAGGAAACTGTTAATCTTAAATATCATAGAAAAAAATACTATGGAATCTTTTCTTCTTCTTTTTTTTTTTTCTTTTTGCAGTGAAGGACTGAAATTTTATAAAATTGCCTCTGAGTACAAAGAAGTTTTGCTCACATTTGAAAAAAAAAAGCAATTAAACTGAACTCAGTGTCAGATAGCTTTGATTTCTGATAGACTTAGTCCATTGAGAACTAACCACAGTTGCCTAATCCACACTCCTGAGGCCTCAACTCAGTAGACTTTGTGCTCTATTAAAGCATAGTTTAGAAATCTAGCAGAGGGTATTCAAACTACAAAGCTGCCGAGTCTTTCAGTGGGAGCAGAATGAAAAACGTATCATCCGATGATCAACCAAGCAACTGCTAAACAATTTTACAGTCCAGATATTGCTACTGGGGCAATGATAGTTTCAAAAATTCCCTTCACAAAGACAGTCACAGAGCCGAACAACTCCCATTTGCAGAAACTCAGCCCAGAGCAGCTATACAGAAACTTTCTCTTTTAAACTAGAAAGCCAATCTGAAGCTAGTCCTTCAACTTCAGGAGTGGCAGGAAATCAGAGCATTTAAAAGTTATCCTCAGAAATGATGGCTGCTGAAGCTCGGTTTACAGGGACAAGTTTCCAAGAAGATTAGCCAGTCTGCAACTGTAATCTTCCCACTGCTACCAGTGTACTGGAATCCTCACTCTCTGCTGCTTGGGTTATATCCTGGGGCTGCGTTACATGGGCATAGAGATTGGGAGGGGTGTGTGGGGCACACATGAGGGAGGCTGGCTCCCTGAAGCATGATCTGTATTCAAAGACACTCTCCCCTGCTCCCCTGCTGTCTGGAAATCAACCGGTAAGGTCCCTTTCAACTCTATCTTGTACATGGGGGCCAGAAGTGAGACCTGAGGAAATGAAGGACAGACATATCTCTCACTTCAGCATCAGCATTCTGCCCGCTAAAGTGCAGTAACAACTCTTTCTCATTCCTGAATCCCATCATCACCTAGATCCCTGCCGGGATACCCTGAGGGCAAATGTCATGGTAAAACTGGTATGCATACAACTGAACACTTCCTTCCCAAAACAGTGTGTCCTGACTCATAACACCAGCTAAAAACAGTTCCTGACCCTTGCTTACTCTGAACTGTGTCCCAGCAGCATCTCAGCATCTCAGCCAGCATGGGCTAAGGCTGAGTGGGAGAACACGCTAGCCATTAAACAGTCTGGATAGCCACCAGGCAGTGTCCTGTGAACCTGCATCCTTCCCCTGTTTTGTTTGCTAGCAGAGGTGCTGCTCATCTCCTGTGGATTCTTACAGGCTCACTCCCTGAGGAGCTCTGGGTCGTGGCAGTGCCAGGCTTCCAGCAGGCTGAGTCATTGCAGCATTTCTCCGTGAAGCTTCAAAACTGTTGAGGTGCTTAAATTAGAGGGAGCTTTAAGCAGAGCTGCCTTTCATCAGGGGAGGGGAGGAAAGGGCTCAGACCACGCCCAGAGCCTAAGTAAGGCTTGTACTTGAAGTACAAGTCTGTTGGTCCAGCATTAGTAGCATTTGCTCCTGCAAGGAACAGTACAGAACACTTTCAGAAATGAAGTAAAATGTACATCACACTGGAAATTAACATGTAGCTCCCAAAATCAGAGATCCCATTTCCCTACAACATGGTCTACACACTCTAGCTCAAGCACTAAAGTTATTAACCCTTTTGCTACTTCACAAAGTTGCCAGTGACCCCAAGCAAAAGCCTTCATGTTTCTAAACTAAAATGTCATCATGTTGTATGCCTCAGCAAGAGACCAAGTTCTTCAATGGTGTGTCCTTCAAAGGGAATGTTGTTTGGAAGTAGTAACATCTTACACGAACAGCACCAAAGCCTGAAGGAGACAGATTCCATAAAGCTTGGAAGATTTAAAGGCACTCCAAAAGCAACACACTAGAGGACATCTAAAATATTCTCTCTGGTCTACAGAGGGAAAAACAACTAATTGGGATTTCTGCCAGCACTTATCAGCACTCAAATGCTGGCATCAGACCGATTGCTATCCAGCATATAATAAGATTAACTAAGCCTAGACTTGGAAGGGATGAACACATTACCCTGCAATGAATCACCATTTTCAGGAGGCCGAAGGGGTTCCACTTCATAGTGTTGTCATGTAGCTTATAGTGTCAAGCAGAGAAGGCCTGGCCCACCTGGGACCTCAGTTCGCCTTGGAGGCTAACACACTATAATTTGAGGACTTTGTTGAGTAATGTGGGAGATTCAGATGAAAGGAGGGACAGAGAAGAACGTATATAATTTTTTGGTATCCCATCAACAGTCATATCAGAGGAACCAAGTTTAAGTATGTACTACTGCTTCAGTGACCATCCAAATGGCTACATAGGTATCTGGAATTGCAAAACTTCAACACAATACTATGGTCAATTTGCAATACTGCAGTTAATTGTAGTTGTCAGAGCTGAGATATAGTCTACAGCACTGAAGGATATTATGCAGTCAAACTGCATTACTGTTCTCATGGTCAAGCTACTCAAAGTCCTTGTTTAGCCCTCCTTATTCTTTTATTTGGATCCTGTAAAATAATTATGTTATTCATCCTCACAACATTGAGTAGGGGGGTTTGTGATTACCCTCATTGCTGATAAGCTAAGGCACAGGAAAGCTAGAAATCAATTTAACCACCTAATTCTTAAAAGGTCCTTTCTACTCCAATGAACATTTTTGTTTCCAGCAGCCAAGTTAGATTCTGAAAGTTTTGCTCTTGTACATGTACCGATCCTTTTTTTGGCTGTGCTTGTACATCTTACTAGATCAGGATTTAGAGGCATGTTCAAGCACCCTCTGCCTGCCTTGTTCTGTTCTGTTCTCACTGCCTCATTGTAAGCACACTCCCCAGCACGGGTTTGCCCGCCCTACCCACAGCCTCTCAGAGAGCTGAACCAAAGACCAAGAACACTAGGCAGCACGGACAAGACTGTATCACATCTACCTGGCCTGCACTGTCCTTCAGTGCAATTGCAGGTGACTGTGCAATCTCAAACATTTTTGTACGCTGTCACGCCACACCATAATGCATGCAGCACATAGCTTCTATGTCAGCAATGACTAGCTGTGTTACAGTACTCTCTTTCTTTTGGACTCTGTGAGCTAAAACACATATAAAATACTGTGAGACTGTAGTACTATGTTAAAAAGTGCAGCTGGTCAACACTGTCCTGTTGTCGGCGGGGATAGAGTTAATTTCTTCCCAGTAGCTGGTGCAGTGCTGTGTTTTGGCTTTAGTCTGAGAACAATGCTGATAACACACTGATGTTTTAGTTGTTGCTCAGTAGCGCTTACCCTGATCAAGGACTTTCCAGTCTCATGCTCTGCCAGTGAGGAGGGGCGCGGGAAGCTGGGAGGGAGCAGAGACAGCACACCTGACGCAAACTAGCCAAAGGGGTATTCCATACCACAGCACGTCATGCCCAGCATATAAACTGGGGGGAGCCGCCCAGGAGGCCCATATCGCTGCTTGGACAGTGGTGGGTATTGGTCGGCAGGTGGTGAGCAATTGTGCATAACTTGTGTTTTGAGTTTTATTCCTCTCTCTTTCCTATAATTATAATTACAATTATAATTATAATGAATACTAATATTATAATAATAATATTATCCTCCTTTATTTCAATTATTAAACTGCTCTTATCTCAACCTGTGTGTTTTACCTTTTTCTGATTCTCCTCCCCAACCCAAGGGGCAGGAGGAGAAATGAGTGAGCAGCTGCGTGGTACTTAGTGACCAGCTGGGCTTAAACCACAACAAATGCTTTCTCTGAGATGGGGAAGTCCTGAAGATCTATAGATGTTAGTTATTGAGGGGTGACTAAGCACAACGATGAAATATTCTGCCCAGGCATTATTTCAGTCACACAGTGAATCCTGCTGCTCTGGATCTTCTTCTCAACAACATTTCCCCAGAGAGTAAACTTAACTCATGAAAAGATTACATGATGGTTCACTCATTGAAACATTCAGAGCCTTGAATAGCAGTTTGGTTTAATCTGAACGTATATGCAGCATTTAGTGAAAGAAACATCACAGAATCAGCCATTAAATCCTGTGAAGGAGAATATGCTCGCTGCAGCTCTGGCTGTCCTGAGTCAGCTAGTGAGGCAGCAAGGACAACCTAACCAGCAGAGACAACAGGGAGCATTGCTGGGCCTCCTAGCTCAGACAGACAGTTGCTACCAATCATTTGCAGAGGGGCTTTAAGCCAGATAACGAACCCATGGGTGCTATCATTTGAGCCTCATCACCAGCAGAGGAACTCCAACATCCCCTGAGGGAAAACAGCAGTCCCTCCCAGCAGCTAGTAATTTTGGGCTGTGCATTGCAGAAAAGGCAATAATTAATCTAGACACAAGGCTGTTAAGTTGGGCATGGCCGACCAACACACCACTACATTGTTCTGGGGGAAAAAAACCCACTGTAAAATATATAGTCAACAAAATACAGTAAAGTGAAACGAGGTTCCTGTAAACATGCAAATTTCGATGGCAAGGACTATAGAGACATGATAAAACAGTAGGTAAGATTATAGTGTTAATGGTGACGGCTTGTGCAGCACTTCTGTAACATGTTTTTCCTGTACTCTGCTCTGCCAAACAATCTCTTCCTTCCAGCCAGCCTGCTGGGAAGCTCAGCTCTTGCTCAGCCAGGCGATCCATGGTTTTAGTGACACTGTGTGAAACATAGCCTGTTTTAGGCATCTCTGCTTACTCTCTTGTAGGCTCAGATGGGAGAACTCCTGAAGTTAGGAGTCCATAGGACACATGTCAGTGAATGCCAATTAGAGCTTTCCCTTTGCAGCCACAGTCTACACATCTGGGCAGTGGCTTTGTCATACCAGCTTAAGCACCCAGTTTCAGACATGGCTGGCAGATGATTAGATATTGCATCTCAGGTAATTGCTTTTGCCTGCTATCAAAATCCTTGTGTGTCTTTGATGTGCTTGCAGGTATTCTCTGACTCAGAACAGAACAATTGCATTTAAATTGATTTAAATATTTAATATCTGCCTTCCACAGAGTGAATAGTAATGCTCTCGAAACTTTCTTAGTTATGTACCTGCAGGAGTTGTTTTTCAGTCTCCACTGTTGTTGTCAGCTAAACATGAGAAACACGGATTATTAGTAGCAAGTGTATGAGCTTTTCCTTCTGACTTGTGAAGCTGAAGACACAATTTTTTGGTGTATACTGCTCTGCCTGACCTCTTTCTTCTAAATGATATTGAAACTATTATCACTTGGCTCTCTCCCCCTCCCTATTGTTCTTTTCTTCCCAAGCTCTTTTTCCCCTTGACAATTCAATTTTCTGAGTTTCTGTGATATAATGTTAATTTTCCTGTGGTTTTCTAGAATTCTCTTTAAAGGCTGTAAGGTCCTTCCTTACAGATTCTTTGTGCCGTAATACAGAGAGTTCCCCAGGCTTATCTAATTAATGTGGTTTGTATAAGTTTGTAGTAATTTAGCCAAAATGAATGAAAATTTGTGTTAAATTACCAGAGCTCAGAAGCCTGCACTTCTGACTTTTTATTTAGGTAACTGACAGAGCCTAAAGAAGTACCACAAATGCCTCAGTGTTGCTCACCATGGAGTAGTATTTTAATCTTCAGACTTAAATCTCTCCACAAAGTATCTCTTCAATTTTTTTCTGCTTTTATCCATCAGCCTCAAAGCCTTTTGCAAAAATAAACAAACCACCAACCCACAAACAAACAAAAAAAGCCAAGCCAAAAAAAAAAAAAAACAGACTAGTTTTTTGTCAGGGTGTTTCTAAGAGACAAATAAACACCAGAGTGCATGCAATAGAGCTGATTTACCTGGAGTGCAGAGACGGAAAGTGAAGTAGCTCTGTAACAGACGCACACTAAATGTCGCAGTCACCCTGCTCAGAGGAACACAGTGCCAAGTGCATCTTATGATTTCCCTAATGAAGGGTAACATGCGTCCTTCTTCAGCAGAGAATGACGTGCCAGGCATCTGGCCCAAAGGCTGCCCAGTGTCTCTGACTGGTAAATCTGTCTGAACTGTGGGAAATGATGGACGCTAACTGGCAAAGAAGATTTCCTGCCTGGCATACATCAGCCATCTCCTATTATTTTGAGAACTATGTAGGACCCCGCTGTGTTGTTTATGTAGCTGGAGACAGGAGTTTTTGTGCTTTATGCTTTTCCTCTGACGAAGATTTGCTGGGACCAAACATAACTCTCCAGGAACCATGCAATAACATCAGAGCAGTCAGGAGTAACAGCTGTGAGTCCCAGTTGCCACTAGGTGTACTACGAGTATATAAAAAACAGATACAAAAGACTGGTCTGGGCTTTTCTTTTTCTCCCTTTGGATCTGGAATGTATTCAGACCTCTGAGGAATTGCTGACTTTGATATCAGCTGTTTCCCCAGCTGTTTCTACTTAGAAAAAGCTTGTAAAATCTGGACTGTGCCTTCGAAGGCATCCCAGTAAGAACTTGCAATACCACAGCAGCAAAGAAAATGCAAAATACTCATTGAACCACTGAAGTCCTGCTACCAGCTCTAACATATTTTCACAAAACTAAGTTCTGTTTCAAGCAAGGAAGTGTTACGTTACTTCAGTCTGTGGCACAGTAGGAAAACCTACTTCACTGGCTAAGATCTGCTGCCTCCTTTTCGCCACCAACCACCATCCAACATTTCTTTTTGATTAAAAAAAAAAAAAACAAACTGTAAAAATTAATTAAAAGAGCTGCTAAAGCAGAAAAGAGTATTTTAGACATATGATCTTCTGAGTTCTCTCCAACAACATCATCTTAGGTAATGGCTTACCATCTAACATTTGCTTTATTTTCTCTTTAACAGTAGGATATTTCCAAACTTGTGCATCCCATCTGTATCCATTTTCACAATGACTGAACAAATGCAATTAGTCTGCAGTCAGCCGTGTAATGGTCTCCTACTACCACTAGGTATTTTTAGTCCATGGATTCTCTTCTCAGCTATGCCTTCATTCTTTTCCTAGCTTACATTTATTATCTGAGTTTCTTTTTTCCCTTCCCTGCCATCCTGCATTATTGAAAGAATCCTTTATGCTTTACCTTTTCATATTTCTCTCATGGTCACCTCATTACAACATACAGGTGGTTGAAAAAGGAGGAAATTTTTGCAGTAAAACTATTGCAAATTTTGCCCTTTATTTCTTCTCAAATTCTGTACTTGGCTTCATTTCCTAGATCTGTACAGTCTGCCTTCTACCCAGACTCCCTTCCACTGACTACTATGTTTTTACAAAGATATATGAACTGCTGGAGAAGAGAAAATCTTCATCTCAACCTATTGAGACAGGAGTTCTGTTTCCTTCTACCACAACAGATTTTCAATGATCCACGCACCTTGCAGCAGAATGTGACACTGGTTTTTGTTGAAGACCAGATTGCAGTTCTCTCACGTGCTGAATGGAGCAGGGATGAACATGACTTTGTGTGCGCTCTCCTTTGCTTATGGCATGCAAACCCAGCAGCCTTTATGATTTTGCTTCATTACGTTAACAACAAAGACATGTCACTGAATCTTTCAAGACATGCTTTAAACTCTCTGAATTTGTCAACTGGTTTCTTCACCAAGCTACCTGCGATGCTTCTCTGACTGTATCAATGGTCTTGGCTTTTCTTAATACCACTTCTTGAACAGGCCTTTCTGTCTTTCAATGTCTTTGATTCCTGATTTTGCAGTCCAATTTCATGCTGTGTATGCAGAATTTCCTATTTGGTTGGTTTGGGGGGGGGGGAATAGGAGTGCCTATAAGGCAGTCAACTTTTCTTAATTCTAGCTTCTTCTTCAAAGTACTTCTCTGAAAAATGGTGAATCCTCAGATGTACCTCCTCAGCAGCGAAATACTTTTACCAGGTTTGTCTCTCATGTGGATAGTTCACACGGTGTAAGCCTTCTTTACAGCAGAAAGATGCATTGATTTAATTATAACCAGGTTTTAAATCAATCTAGTCTAACCAATGTAAATTCTTGTGTAGACCTTCTTGCTTGGTATAACATACACACGTTTTTCATTCTCCTGAATTAAAAATAGAAAAAAAAAATGGTTTAAGCTCAAATAGGAATGTCAGTGTATTTATTTAAAGCTGCACATCTAAACAGATTCGCATAACTTTCTCATGGAGAAAAGGCTTTAAACTATACACAGCAAGACAAGAAAAAAGTATATATGGTCCCCTGCAGTATTTTTCCTCTATACTGTCAGTTCCCCATCTTTCCCACACTTCTATCGCTAATTGTAAGCACAGTTTTTTAGTTGTTTCCCAAAACAAAAACTTGCATAAATTTCACTGCCGCTTCTGAGGACCTCAATGATCTCAAAAAGTCTTCTTGTGCTTACACTTCCTATTCACCAGTTACTGTTTCCCTTTTTACCCCGCTTTTTCCACACTGTCTCTGTGGATTGTACTAGCTCCAGAACAATTTTGAACATTCAGACTACAGCATCTCCCTTCTAATATGTAACCAAACTTTTAGGACTATCTTCTGAATATATATTTTTTTTTTTCCTGACAAATACTTACCTTGTAATAGAGAAAGAACCATTAAAAAGAAAATGAAATGGATTTCTGTCTCTAGATTTGCCTAAGTTATATTCAGAGGCAGGATATACTGAAGAAGTTACAGAAATACAAGCCTGAATCTTTCATTACCTTAGAGAGTAGTCAAGCTTAGCAGCAGTGATTTCATCTCAAAGTCCAACATCTTCAGCTAGAACTACTTTCCCTGCTTCCTTTTGAACAGGCTCAGAAATCTTTTCTGCCTTCACCTCACTTCTCTTTCAAGCAAAAGAAGGTATTCTGGTTTCTCAGCCTAGGGATTTTTCCCTAGGGATTTCAGTTTGCACCTTCAGCTCAGGTTCATGTGTATGAGCTACTTAAGCAGACCTGATTGATAGGATGTTACTATTGTCTTTTTTCCCCCTTATGCATAGGCATATTTGCTATTACTTTTCCTTCTCTTTGATATCAGATTAGGGAGGCTACATTAATTATTCATTCCTCTAGGCAACAAATGCTTTGTGTTCAATAGTTGATTGGCCCAGTTTTTTAAGCTCAACAGAGATGTTAGTTTTACCTATTCCAGGGAGGACAAAGGAGAAGAGATACCTCAGCAAGAGTTCAAATATTTATAACAGATCATTTTCCTACTGCTTCTCACAGTGCTGCACGCCTTTCACTTAATGTAACTTGACATTTAAAAAATCCTTTCATTCAGTGTAGAAAACATTTTGACAACCAAACTGGCAGAATTCTTGGGTATAAGCATTCTTCTCCACTGTTCTGCTGATTCCCTGCCTAGCACCGGGCAACCGAAAACACTTCTTCCCCTTAAACCCTTATCTGACAAGCTCCGGGAAGAAAAAAGAATATTCCAGTAAACTGGTTCTAAGATTAGCTGTACCCACGGGATTAAGTCATTAGCTATTTACTATGAAATCAGCCTTAATTCAAGTCGACCTAAAGTAAAAGGGAAGAAAAATGTTTGCCTACAGTACTCAAAACTGGTGGTTGCAAAATCTTCTAAATTCAAAGTGCCAAAAGGAAATGGAAAATGCATGCAGGGGTTTGGTTGTTATTTATGTTGGCTCTAAAGTTTCTTCTCACCCATTATGAGGCAGCTGAGTGACTGCTAGAAATTCGCATCTTCTTGACATAGGACCCAGCCCTGAAATAACTACATTCTCATGGAAGGGACCTTGGCTCAGGAAAGAATGTTACTTTTCATAATATGTTCCTTTAAATACATTTTAAGGGTGTGCTCAAAATCTAATTTCTCTTCCCACAAAATTCTGAACCTTCACTTCTTAAGCAAAAGGTGATCCTTCACTTTGGATCTTTTTCTACTAATCGCCCTTGCCTCTTCAAAAACGCTGCTTTCTTTTTGGCAAACCAGACATAGTCATCTTCTTGGCTTGAGTATTAGCAATTGTTGATTAGTATTAAGCAGTTTATCACCAATGGATACACATCTCTTCAAAGTGATCAAAACTGAAAACACTTCTGGAAGTCAGTGTGTATTATCTCTTTAATCAGGAGGCTTCACTTCATGTAAGGCTTCACCCACGTCTTATACAAACATAAAAATGGACTATGCCACATCTGTCTGTTGGTTATAATCACTGGAGCAGATGCAACTGAGCTCTACCCCACAGGGTAGGCCAAGTTAGGCAAGGGATGACTGAAGAGTACCCCCAGCTGACAGCTACATTTGTAGCACAGGGTTTGATTCACTTTGGTATATGATGCAACTAATTGGGGTCAGTGGTGCCTGCAGGTTCTCACGCAGCACTTCTCAGACATTGCAGCAGCATCCCAAGGCCACTGCAGGAAGAGGCGAGTCCTCCAGGCATAGGCTACCTTTGCTGAAATCCCAGCATTTGTGGAGGAGATGCTCACGGTAAAGTCCCTCATAGCTGAGGAGACAGCAGAGACATGCACGTGGGACAAGGAGTATGGGTGCCAGGCCACAAAACCCACCCCAATAGATGGAGTGGAAGCACTTGACAATTGTGTGAGATTTTTTGTTTGGGATTTTTTGATTTTGTTCCCTATAGATCTGTGACTCATGAGATATGAGAAGTGCCTGTGAGACTAAACAGTAGCTAGACTGTTTTCATATATATTTCATTTTCTCAGGGTGAATTTGATGCAGCAGAACTTTATTTCAGGACTGTCTTCAAAGGGCAAACTAATTATGTGAACAGAAGGTGGGCAAAACAAGTATTTAACCGACTTATGGGACTGAGCAGAGCAAAGAAACAGGGCATTTCTTCCTGAGCAATCTGTGGTGGAAGGATTTCTATCAGGTGTTCAGAGATGGTAGCAATATGGAGGACTGTCTAATCTTCTGGAAAGCCATTTGGAACAGGACCATATGGAGTTATTTTCATTGTGGCGTTGGGAAAAGATCACAATAGAACAGAGAAAGGAGAAGCCAGAGCTAGTAAAAAGCCTTACAGAAGCAGAGGCAAGCTGTATAGAGCCTTTTGAAGGATGAGCTTTTAACCTGTGGTGGAATTCAGAGAAAAATTAACTGATGGACAGCGGACAGTGGAGTGAAGTATGACTTGTGGCTCTTGATAAAGACAGCAAATGTGCAGCTCAATTTCAATATAGAGCACTGTCTTTTAGGCAGCTTATAAACTTTCACACTGCCATGCCTGATGCAGGTTCAGAAACTAAGATTAAGTTTGTGCTATGGAAAAGGGTGAGTAGGATGATAAGGCATAGATGAAAAGGGAAGGAAGGAGCACTAATCCTTGGTCAGGAGGATAGGGCAGTTTGGGGAACCAGAACTTTCTCTGATAATCTGTATGAACTTGAAGCTCTGCTTCAGGATGACCATAAGAGACAATATTTCTAGCAGACTTGTCCTTGAGGGGGAACCAGGAGTACTCTAACACCCAAGAATTTAAAATCAGTTAGGGGTTGGAAAGAAATAGCCCATAAAAAAATAAATGAGGTGGCTGCAAAGAGGATTATGAGTGCCTTTATTCCTCTAGGACAGATATTGACAAAAGGATGTGATGAATTCAGAATGATCCATTCAGCCCCCCTCTTATCCTCACAAAGTGTCCATAAATGATGGTAGTGACCCTTGATTAGTAATTTGATACACATTTTCCTTGACCTAGCAGTATCAGTCATTCTTACCCATGGCCTTGTAACATGGCTTACAAATTGTAACACCAAATTGGTATTTCAGCTATTACCAGCTCACCATCATGACTTCAATTTGCTGGGATTCAGGATCCAGGGACAGTATTTCTTCAAGAAAGCAATGTCAAGAGGTTGCCCGGTAGCCAGTACAGCCTCTGGCAATTCATCAAAATGTAGTACACAGGCAGTGAAATGGGAAGAGGAAAGCCTCCGGTAGCTTACTGTCCTCAGGACTTTGCTGGAAATGGAGGGAAGAAAGGAGAGTAGTAAACAACAGTGTGGTAGCGGACTGTGGTAGCAGAGAGGTAAGAAGTCCCTGTGGCCACAGGAGAGGACAGAGGGCTTGTGCGCAGAAGCTGCCTTGCGAGGGTAACAAGCTAGACACCCACATAGGACCAACCCATGCTGCCACAGGAGGAGTGGAGAGAAATTAGAAGGACAAGGGGGCCAAGAAGAATCATTCAAACAATTGCAGATGTTGCTGGGGGACACTTAGTTCTTGTACGCATGTGGTAGTGATTGCGTAAAGGCACAGTGCACTCATCACTGCAAAATTTGATGGTCATATACAAAAGAGGCTTATCTGTTAATGAGCAAACCTGATTCACCATAACAAACTTGTGAGGAGTCTGTGGTGCCATTTAGGACTGTTACAGGTGCTAAACAGCTGCCATTAACACAAGCTCATCATAGGTCAGCACCTTTCAGTACCTGACAGTCTTGGAGCTTAGGTACAAGCAGCCACTCTTAAGACATGAGTGAAGTTGGTACTCAGCTTCCCACAGTAGAGTACCGTGGTGGGTTAACTTGGGCCAACAGCCAAGCACCCACACAGCTGCTCACTCCCTCCCTTTCTCCCACTCACTGCAGGGCACAGATTTGGAAAAAGAGAAAGCCTTGATGCTGTGCAAGCACTGCTCAGCAATAGCCAAAACACTGCTGTTTTATTGACAATGTTTTGGTCACAGATCCAAAACACAGCACCATAAGGCCTGCTATGACAAAGAATTACCTCCATTCCAGCTAGACTCAGTACAAGCATGATAAATCTTCTAATGATATTTTGATAGATGCTTAACACAGGATAATTGAACATAAAACTAGACTTCTGTAAAAAGTATAAAAATTGTTACACTAGCAACTAAAATAAATTAAATTAATTCTGGAAAATTATAATTTCAAATAATTCTGGAAAAGCAGAAAAAATTGAAAGCTGGTAATAAAACTGAATCTTTGTGCAAAGAGAAATAAAATACAGATGCATACTTTAAAAATGTCTTATAACCTTTAGCTCTCAGCCAGCAAGTATTTTGAAAACATATTCATTAAAATGGACATAATTCTGGAACACAACTGAAAAGCAAAGCAACCCTTCCACCATTGTTTCAACGCTGCAGTTTCCTAAGAAAAAGTCTTAAGACTTTCCAACCCTAAAGAATGCTGATACTTTGCATTCTTTTCATGTAAGAAGAAAGAGGACTGGAGAGATAACAGAAGAAAGAATGTGTTAGCCTTATACCCTTGAGCTGTGATGAAATACCAGTCTACTTACATTTAATTATGTTCAGTTTATAACAAAGCATTCAGCAGAAAACATCAATAAGAATGTTGACATACTCAGACTCCTTCTAATAAGAATGAAAAACAATTACAGTCACAAATCTGGCATCTAGAATTCAACTGAAAAGGGATTTTTGCTGTTTAGCAATTAGTTCTTTCTGTAAGATGAAGTAGTGTTTCTAAAGAAAAATTATTGGGTAGATTTACAACCGAGCTATGTGTTAAGATCAGTTCAAAGATTAAAAAAATGACTACATTGCTCTAGACAAAGATACATTTCAACTAAATATACACCACAATATATAATTTCTTGTTGTCTATTTCTTAACATTCTCTGGAAGGAACATAAATAAATAATGCATAAATTGTAAAGACCTGAACTTTGCAATAGGTACATTTGCTGCAAATTTAACAGAAATCTTAGGTCATCTGCCAAAGGTCCAAAATTAAGGCAGTAAGGGTCTTCCAGGAGAAAAAGTGGGTTTTAGAATAGGTCTGGCTATCTCTTAGATGGATAAAGTGAGCTCAGGTGAAGCCTATGTCAGGTACCGTTACTGTGGGAAGCTGAGCACCAACTTCACTTGTGTCTTAGGAGTGACTACTTGTGCCTGAGCTCCAAGACAGCCACCCTGCCAGGACTGAAAGGGGCTGACCTATGATGAGCCTGTGTTAATGGTAGCTGTTTAGCACCTGTAACAGTCAACCCTACAGTCTTAAAAGGGTATTTCCTAGAAGCTAGGGCCAACTGCCCATACTCGGGTACATGCAAAACTTCCTCTGAAGCCAGGAACAATTTCTATGAAATAAAAGAAAGAGCCTGAAGATATAGAAATCGATAAAGTTGGGTGTATGTACCATGGATGTGGTATCTGATTCTAAATATGAAATATTGACACAAAGCAACCATCAATTCCATAATAAGCGTTTACTAAAAGGCTTGCTGTCAGCAAGCTTCTCTGTTCCCATCACAGTCACCAAAACCCACCACATTCTGACGTTAACAGTTCTTAGAAATAAAATGTAGGAAAACAAAACAAGACAATACAAAACAAAACAAACAAACAAAAAAAAAAAAACCCACAAAAAAACCAAACACCAAATCCAATGTGTTTGGAAACAATAAGAATCTAAATTGACCTTTTTTTCATTTTTTTAACCAATGTAAATTCTTTCCTTTATTCAAATAGCACAGCTTCTACAGGTCCAAATCAGTTGCAATCTCAAAGACAGAATAAGATGAGAAGCAGAGGAACAGAAAAGTGGTGTAAAGATTAGTACAATACCTAATTTTCTTGAGCCTCATTTGGGAGCCATACCAGTAGCTTCCAGGAGCAATCACAGCACAGAAGCTGCGATGTGACTCACAAACCCCAAGAGTCTGTGCACACTCACACTCCTGTGGAGGGCAGCCTTGTCATCTACAGAGCTAGAAGAACAAGACCCTCTCTAACTGGGCAGCAGTAATATGCCCGTTATCTATAACAATAAAATATACAGTCTCTTTCATAAGTCCCAGACTAATGAGGAAATGGAGAGAGAACTGTGCCTCAAAAGGCCTGGCTTCTGTTTTCAACTCTGCTGCTAGTTTGGCTTTGACAACTTATTTTTACCTCTCTGTGCTTCCATTTACCAATTTTAACACAGGGGATAATGAAAATTATGGCCTTTACGCAGAATGTTGAGATCCTTGAATGAAAAAGCTCCAAAGGATGGCTTTTGCTTTTACTTTCCCAGTTGCACTAAACATCTTCTTCCCTTCTTCCCTCCCTCCTTCTCTCTTCTCTTTTCTTTCCCTCTCTCTTTCTTCTCCCCTCTGTCCTCCTCCAGCCTTCCTCTCTTCCTTCCTTTGAATCTATAAATTGCTTTATTAATCTTTCATATCAGAATACTTCTGTAGGATTATCACTGCGAGTAGTGTCCTAAGGCAGAACTGAACTACACTGAAATGGAGGAAGAACAAATGGTGATATTTTGTAGAGCAAGGTCTCTGGAAACTCACAGGGGTTTATTCGCTTTACCTGCTTTATTTTTCTTTCAGTATATATGTGACACATTTATAAAGATTTTAATGAAAAGCATTAAATTTTAGCTTAATGTGAGGCCATACTGTGACAGTGGTTTCCATTTGGGTTTTCCTTTAAGGCATAATTCTCCCGTGAAGTCAATATAAATTTCTACTTCAGCTGTATAGCAAATAACAACCTGAAACTGTTCTTGAAAGAAAAGAAACCTACGATGAATTATGTTACTCTAGCATGCACTATGTCTAAAACTTCACAGCTAAAATAATATTGTAAACAACAGTGGGGAGAAGCAAATGTAAAAAGTAGTAATTGCATCTAAGACAACTATTAACAGAAAACCAGAACGCTTTTGTGAAAAAGGCATACAGAGCAGCTTCTTAACATGTTACAAACCTCCTGAATTTGATTCACATCTCAACAGTAATCCATCATACTGAGAAATTGCTTTTTGTGCTGATTTAACATTTGATAACAGCTCAGAAGTCTGAACTTTCTGACAATATAATGTAGGAGTGGCAATGTAAGGTTGCTACATTTATTTATTCCACCTTTCTGATGAGATAGACCCGTTGTACACATTTCACCAGAAACATTTCCAAAGAAATTTACTGAAACGTGAAGATAAAAGAGCGTTTGAGTTTTACAATTACATTATGATTAAATTCAGTAACTTTCAACACTTAACTGATTTATAGGTGTTCCACAATGGGAACTTATTCTAATTCTAAAGAAAAATAAATGAATTATACAGGTCTTCCTGGAAAACTGAATTGGTAAATCCAATGAGCAAATAAATTTGTGTTCCTTGTCAGAGTAACAGTGCAGTTAGAGTAACAACATGGAATCAATCCAATCATCAAGATACGGAGAAACCAGCAAACACCAGCAACCCAACTGACTTTAATAAGTCAATGCAAAAACATGTGGTAAGGGAAGACTGGAAAACAGCACATTTTACTCCTTGACCAAGATTTCTTTGCTTGTTTTCTTACACAAATTGGTCTTTTTTGGATGGTAGTCCACGCAATCTCTGAAGATTTCCAAGCAAACCA
The DNA here is from genome assembly GCF_004027225.2 of Strigops habroptila. Taxonomy (NCBI): domain Eukaryota; kingdom Metazoa; phylum Chordata; class Aves; order Psittaciformes; family Psittacidae; genus Strigops; species Strigops habroptila. The sequence goes on along the minus strand of NC_044277.2, from coordinate 73,599,762 downwards.
CAGTCTTAAAAACAGTACCCTTTTCTTAACCTGGAATAGCAGTGGACAGAACTGAAACAACCATTATTTGGCTTCCTTTACATATTTAGATGGAAGTAGAAAAGCAGGGAACTTCCCCATCTTCCGACTGGATTGTTTTAAGTAGTGGGTAGTGACATATACAAGTGAAAATCTGCAAACTCAAAAAGTCAAAGTGAAAGATCAAATTCCAAAGAAAACCTTTTAGTTTGTTTATCGTTTCTTGGAGCTATCATGCTACCCTAAAAATGTCACAAAGGATTAGAACTACATGGAGAACCGATATTTTTATTAACTGGCTGGGAAGAATGTGAGGAAGAGAAAAATAATTTAGTTTCTTGCTGGTTTTTAATCTTTAAAAATTTAAAAATGTTAAAACATGCTGTTGAAACAAAATAGCCCAACCTTCAAAACAACTAGCTGTTTTCAGGCAAAACTATTTTGGATGCATTATCAAAATCAGCTGGTAGTTTTCATTGACTTGATTTTTATCTGTAAATTTGGCAAAAACCTATTCACTGAGAGAGTTTTGCCCACCCTATGGCTAAATACACAGCAGGTTATCATACTTCCTAGGATTTACAGCATACATGTGCATATGTGTGCTGGAAATTACAGCAGAAGTTGAGTGGCAAAACATTTAGCTGCCTTTTAGACACTGAGTGACCCTCGGCTGCTCTATAACTTCCCCCTGACTTGAGCCCAGAAACCACTTTTCTATGTGTTTCAGTATTTTCAGAAAGAATGTAAGACTTTGCTGTAAGCCCTGAGTGAAAAAAGCAAAATTGCAGCCATCTGTTAAGTACTAGGGCGTATTTTCAAAATAGACATAAACGGTGTCCTAATCATAGTTCAACAGACTGCCTACTTTTAAAATAGACTGCTTACTGAACATACTTTGGGCTGTAAGAACCCAGCATTACTGTCAAAAGTGCTGTGGAGGGCCAACTGCCACTGAAAATAGTTCTTGTATATATGCTTTTGCACACTTTCCTATCTAATCTCTTCACATCTTCTTTTAACTTAGTCTTTAGGATCTGTAAAGGGATTTTTTCCCTATTTTTGGTTGTTTTGGGTTTTTTCTTTTTTTGAATGCAGGAGCTGGATTTTCGCCTGCACTGTCATCACAAAAGACATAGCTTCTTTCTACTTGCTATTTCAGTTAAAATTAGAAGCTGGAGAGTACTCATTCTTGGTTGCGCTGGATAAAGTCACAGATACTTCAGATGTCTATTATGAGTTCTTGCCTATTAACTGAAGAGTTGTGCTGTGGAATCCTTTACAAAAACTCTTATTCTAAAACATCCACCAGTCTTCAAAACACCTTAAAATATGAAATAAAACCAGCCTGATTTATTTACTCTTCTGTCACTTTTGCATTTCACTGCCCTGTCTCATGATGCTGTCATTCACGAGCTTTCCAGTGGAGACTTGCCTTTGCTACACTCTGTGGGAACGGGGTGTCAGCATGAGGCGTGGTTGATTTGGCAAAGGAAGTGACTCCGCAGCCAACTTTGTGTAAAAACTCTGCCTGTTTTCCATTGTAGTTTCCCACAGCTGCTCCCATTTGTGCGTGCTGGTACAAACAATGCGACTGCCAACTCCTGGCATTATAATGCCTGTCATTAATTAAGAATACCTCTGTATTTCCTGTACATTGGCATAATCAAGAAGGACATCGCTACTAATATTATGGCACCACAGCTAGCCGGAGAAACGCATGTTGCCTTAGATCTGCAAAGAAAATCACTCTGTTTCACAAAAGTGGAAACTCACAACCCTTACAGGATCTCCTCATTTAGGTGCTTCATTTTACAAATCCCAATTTTTGTTTTTTTTGGGTTTGTTTCTTCTTAACGTGTGATGTCTCCTTTTTGCTTTTCTTGCAACACTTAAAAAACAATAATGGAATAAATAACTGAAAACTAAATTCCATCCTATGGTATCATACTGACACCTATATAACTCTTCTGCAAGCATAGAAACATACCCAACACACAGATCCTTGTTGTTTGAGGAAATGAGTAATTATATGTACTGATGAATATAGTGAGGTCTGAGAACCTCTAGGCTCCGGAAAGCAGCGAAGATCTTTCCCTCTTCCTCCGGCTAGCCTGATCTGTGCATTCGCTCCTGCCTGACCTACCTTCAGTCTTTCCTCCCTCCCCCAGGGCTTCTTATCCTTATCTCACCCAAGTAGTCCTGGCTTTCACTTCATTGCCTGAGGAAAGATTTTTCGTATCTCCCACCATGTCACTCACTCTGCTTCTCAATTCTCATGCCACTTCTCCACTGCTCCCTACTCAACTTTTTGTCCTTTTATCTCCCTCTCCACTCAGGCCAAGTCCTCCTGTGCCTTGTTTCTTCCTGATTCCATCTCTCTTCTCCTCCTCCAGTCCTTGCTCCTTCTGCACTAGAATGGTGTGCCTTGGGATCCCAGCTTCCAAACCCAATGCAAAGCTGCATTTGCAGGGAATACCCCATTTCAGCCCTGCATTTCTGAGACATACTCAGGACAGATGTTGTATTTTGGCTGTGAAGCCACAGCAAGCCTTCATACAAGTGCTTGTGTTAATGGAGACATGCAAAGTCTTGTAACATTGCCAGCTTTTGCAAGGCCGGCCAAACCACGTTTGATGTAATTCTTCCTCCCAGTGCACCTCCACATACCAAATCTTTGCACTGAAATATGAAATTATAGCTGATTCTTAGAGAAAAAAATATTAATTTGTGGGGTTTTTAATGTCATAAGGCACTTTTTTCTTTAATTTCAGTTCTATAACAGTGGGTTTAGATTAAACCTGCAACAGCAAAAATTCATAACGACTCCGGTAACCAGCACAGGGAAATCCAAACCAAACACACCTGCCAAAATGAAGAATAACTGAAAATAGAATCTTACAATTCTAATCCAGAGGACAGTAGGCAAACATTAAAACCTCCATTTAGGAGATAATTCTGCCCTATATTATAATCTGAATAGATTTTGACAGACTGGAAAGGAAATTGGAGTAATTTGTGTTAAGATACACAGAAGGTGACAAAACTGAAAATACAAACTGAGACTCTAAAGTGTCGTATGTGTAAAAATTTGCAATTACCCAGCAGCAAAATGCAAGGACTTAGTTACAGCACTTTTTGTAACGTTTGTTCATGCAGGCTGTTAAGTATACTATGATGTGATTATATTTCAGACTGTTGCGAAAAGAACCCTGTATATTTACCCATCACTTATATTTTTACAATGGTAATATGATTGTAACAAAGAGTACTAGCAAATAACAGAAGTGTTACGACACTAATTTCCATACTACATACCTGGGGATAACAAGGCAAAGTGACAGGTCCTGCACTTGGTTCACAGCAACCCCATGCAACACTACAGGCTTGGGGAAGAGTGGCTGGAAAGCTGCTCAATGGAAAAGGACCTGGGGGTGCTGACTGAAGGCTCCTGAACATGAGCCAGCTTGTGCCCAGGCAGCCAAGAAGGCCAACAGCATCCTGGCCTGTATCAGAAACAGGGTAGCCAGAAGGGCCAGGGCAGCGCTCATCCCCCTGTACTCGGCACTGGTGAGGCTGCACCTCGAATCGTGTGCTCAGTTCTGGGCCCCTCACTACAAGAGAGACATTGAGGTGCTGGAGCAGGTCCAGGAAAGGGCAACAAAGCTGGTGAAGGGGCTGGAGCACAAGTCGGATGAGGAACGGCTGAGGGACCAGAAGTTGTTTAGCATAGAGAAGAGAAGGCTCAGGGGGGACCTTATCACTCTGTACAACTACCTGAAAGGAGGATGGAGAGAGCAAGTGGCAGGTCTCTTTTCCCAAGTAACAAGTGATAGAACAAGAGCTTAAGAGCCTCAAGCTGCACCAGGGGAGGTTTAGACTAGATATTAGGATAAATTTCTTCGCTGAAAGGGTGATCAGGCATTGGAACAGGCTGCTGAGACAAATGATGGAATCATCATTCCTGGAAGTGTTCAAAAACCATGTAGATGATGCCCTTGTTGACATGGTTTAGTGGTGGTCTTGGCAATCTTGGGGTAAAGGTTGGACTTGATGATCTTAAAGGTCTTTTCCAACCTAGCTGATTCTATGATTTGATGAAACAACATACGCTATCCAACGGGACTTCAAAGGCAGCCCGTTGCACTAACCAGTTACATAAAGTAATATCAATTCCTATTGCTCGGGGAGGACGGGGGGTGGGGAAGAAAGGCAGGCTTCAGCAGGGGAGCCGTTTCGCAACTCTGGCTTCACACTTAGCTGTGAAAAAGGATCACGAGCAATTAAAACTCAAACCGCTAGGGAAACACAAAGAAACAGAAACGGAGATGGGGCGAGTGGCAGAACAAACCCGCACTCCGCCACGCACAGAACCGCCTCTAACGCCCCGGCCCAGCCCCACCGCCCTCCCCCGGCGCGGTGGGGCGGGGCGGGGCGGGGCACGGTCGCCCTTCCGCGTTGCCTCGCTCCCCCGCGTTGGCCGGCGGCGGCACGTCTGCAGCGGGGCAGCGGCGGCAGCGCACCACGGGTGCGCCCAGGCACCGCCCCTCGGTGGGCGCGGCCTGGCGGCGGCGCCCGGCGGCCACGTTGACAGGGCGGGAGTGGGGCCGAGCCGCGCATCGCGGGGAAGGCTGGGCGCGGGCGCGGGGCCGCTGCCACAGTAAAAATGTCTTCGCCTCCCAAAGAGAAAGCAGAGACGCGGGCCGGACACCCTCCTGCTGGTACGGCCGCCGGTTCCCGTCTCTCCGCTCTTTCTCTTCCCATCCCTGGGGACGGGACGGGGGGGGCCTGGGCAGCCGCGGGCCGAGCGCCTCCCGGGGGGGCCCGGCTGGGCACCGGTTCCCCGCGAAGTCCCGGGGCGGAGGAGGGTGAGGGAGGGCGGCCTCGGGCGGCCCCCCCCCCCGCCGCTGCCGGGAGTGTGAGCCCCGGGCGGTTTCCCCACCCTCCTCCGCTCGGAGGATCCGGCTGACCCGGCTTCTAGCACCGGGACGGGTGCGCGGGTCCCCGCTCTTGGCTGCTTGCCGCTCGCCCGCCCTCCCCCAGCTTCCCCGGCCCTCTGGCAGCCGGTAGCGCTCCCTGCCCTGCTTTTCCCAGGGGAGCCCTCCTGTTGCAGGCAAACGCTCATCGGGTTTGTGCTGTGCGGCGTCTCTGGCTTGTGACCCGGGAGACGAATAGTCTTGTCTTCATGGGACCTCGTCCGGGAGGGCATCCCGGCCCCGAGAGGCCTACGAAACCACCGCCTGCGGCTGATGCCGGCGGGAAGAGAAGAGCAGTCTGGCCACATCGCAGCCTGCGTGGCTGTTGGCAGCACAGGGCACGCCGAGCGTGAGCAGACACAGATCAGTAGTACTCTGTGCATCCCTTTTCCCTGTGGGCATTATGGGGCCAGTGCTGGAGCCAGTGCACGCTCCCAGCTGTAATTCTGGAGGCTGGCAGGGTAGGAAACATGTAAAGTGGCCAGTGAGCTGCCCAGTGAAGGAGGTCTAGCACCTTCCACCCACTGCTGTGTGATCATGGGTGTCTAGAGCAGCAGGTGGTGTGCGTAGGAAGCTGCGGTTCCCCTTCGGTGGGGCAGTGGTCTGCTGCTGACCATACACAACAGCTCCTCTCTACTACACGGGTGGGGTTTGGGTACTCACACTATCCAAGGTGTCTTGTACCTCCATGTACTGTTAGCTTTTCTTCTTTATTAGTTTTCTTAAAAAAGGGAACTTTGGTTGCCACACCATCAACTTTTCATGTGGCTTCAGTGTTTCCTGGTGGCGTAGTTGGCTGCAATTCTTGATTCATGGGATGGTTAGTTTTATATTCAAATCAGTTGATGAGATTTAAAGCTAAATTTGAAAATAGTTTTTGAACCCTAATCAAATCATGTGTTTTTATAATGAGGACCTGAAATTCTTTTAAATAGGTAACAGAAGTGAGCAATAATGGCTTTGCTTTGTGGGGCAGATGCAGTTCAGGAGTACAGTTAAGCTGATGTCCTGGCTGAGTAGAGTCGTGCCAGTTCTGCAGCCTCCCTTGTTGTGGCAGTAGCTCTTACCGACCTCCTGGTGAGCTGGCTCAAGTAACCAAACCAAAGCACCTTCCTCAGCACAAACAGCTTTTGCTGCCATAGCTCCTCGAGCTGGCTTGCCTTGAGCTGAGCTTCAGCATGAAGGGGTGGTTAAGACCTCCCCTAAGGGTTGGTTTAGCTGTGTCTTCCTGGCACACCTTCAATGGGAAGGGAAGGAAGGATAAGTGACAGATATTTTCATTTAGATGCTTTGTAACTGTATTTTCTGATGTTGCATGTCTGAGAGTTTTGCTTCAAAACCTGTCTGTTGAAAAAGGTGGGTTTCTTTTAGAGCTGAAGTGAGCCTCCATAGGTCACAGGAGAAACTAGCGATGCACAATGCAAAAGCACAACTGCAGTGCAGTACAGATTTCCCTTGCTCTCAGAGTATTTCAGCGTTTTATTTTTTTTCTTTGTAAAACATGCGTCCACATATGAACTGAAGAACCTTTTCAGCCATGTGCCTTTTAAGATCATTAGCATCCCTGAAGGGTTTTTTGAGTATGCAACACTTCAGCTTTGGAAGGAAGGCAATGCACAAGTCTATATTTGAGGCCAGAAAAAACCTAATGCTTTACATTATCTTCAGATTGTTTCTGGAAGAAGGTGGTTCTGAGCTGCTTGGCAGAGGAAGGTGGCCCTGTGGTCTTCTAACATTTGGAATATCCATGATAAATGTGCTGACTAGCAACAGTTCATATGTACTCTAGGGGCTGAAGTTTGGTTTTAATCCTCTATCACAAGCCAGTTTAGATCCTTGAAGAATAATGTAATGCAATAGGACAGTTTGCAAACAAGTTCTAATAAAATGAAAGTCAAACATACTTAAATAAAAGATCACTACACAAATGCAGGTGGAATTGTGTTCATAAATAACAAGGCAAGTTCCTAGCAAGGCAAAGATGTGAATAGGGGATCATTTTCTCACTCATGGCTTAAAAGCTCTGGTTTTGCTGCATACAGTTGTATAAAGAACCCTACCTGTAATTACAGATGTGTCTTACTCTGCAGAATATGAATTAGATACGTAAAAGGTAGGATTCAGGTCATCAAATTGCAGCAGAATTGTCAAATTCATTGTTTTTCATATGCACTGTTAGCCCTTGCTTACTCACTGTGTGCAGTCTGTTAGCTTCCTCTCTGCACTGATCTTGGTGGGGGGGGCGGACAGGGGGCAGGAAAGACAAGAAGAGCACTTGAAAAGACAAAGGATAATGAAATTGAGAGAAACCTCAAGACCTCAGGCTGGTAACAGGGTGCATGAAGCGACTTTGAACTCCATTCTGAAACTTAAGAGGGCCCCAACTTAAGCTTTATTAAATATCCGTCAGTGAGATCAATGCATCTGTAATACATTGCTGAGTAGGTTTGTGCAGCTTGCAGTCCCTCTAAAGCAGTCTGTGTAATTATGCTTTTAGCTGTTCATTTCTTCTGGTAGATAATGTGGAGGAATAAAGCAAGGTGATTGTGTTAATAGTTTATTTATGAAGCTTTGCAATTGGCTTTTGAAAATAGTTATGTGCTTTTTCCTACATTAAAAAAGTATAACTCAGAGCCAAGACTTCTGTGAAATGAAGGTACATAATAGCTCTTACTTCCATTCTTGTTTTGTCAGACACTAATACATGCTTCCTTAAGCTTGCACAGCAGCGTGTTTTACGTTTTTCTTGGTCCTGGCTTTTCATACATCTTATCGATGTAATGGAATCTGTTATTATATTGTACATATGAAATACATTTTGTATTAATATTTAATACTGTACTCAAGGAAAAGGGGAAGCTGCTATAGCTCTTGATTATACTCTGGATTTCAAAAAACTCTGTCTTGTTGCTGTGACTAGCAGGTGATGTGGGTTGAGCTGGAAGGTTTCCCTAGGAAGGACTGCCTTGGGTCTGCAACCTGGGCGAGCTGGGGCTGGAGCCATCACTGAGCTGTGGTGCTTCTCTAGGTACTCGGTGCTTGCTCCAACTCCATGGAGTTTATTTCAGAATTCAGACCCAGAAACTGGGAACAGCTGGAAAGAATCATGGCAGCGGGGCGGGGGGGGGGAAAGGAGAAGTGGTAAATAGACTGAGAATGTTTCCTGATTCCAAGTTGTCTTGGGTTGTAATTGATTAACAAAGTTGTTTAATGCATTTCCAGAAGGAGTAGTCATACCCGTAAGAGGAACACATGCTGGTGTTCACAGGACAAACGAGACAGCCCTGTCTGCCTCTCGGGGGAAAACATGACAGATAATAATTAAAATCCAAAACTTGGCTGTTTTCCAGCAGCGGGACAAACAGACTTGTGTGACGTTCTTCTTGGAGTGTGGTGGCAGGTGATCCCCTCTATTTCATGCTTTGGAGGCTGGTGGCCTCTTGGTCATTGCCACCACAGGGAACCATTCCTGGTCTCCTCCTGCCTTAGCACAGATCCCACCTGACCTCTCCCCAGTGAGCACCTGCAGCTCGAGCTCCCTTGTCAGCTGGGAACTGCTTTCTTCCTAATCCCAACACGGTGTCGCTGGCACCCTCCTCTTCTGAGCGCTGATATCTGGCAGTGTTCCGGAAAGTGCTTCGTCAGTTATTTAAATCCTGTCTGTATTGTGCTGGATTTACTATGAGGAAATCAGAGCTCTTTCTCTTTTAAGGATGACTTCTAAGTGACAAAATCACAGTGCTAAGCATCCGTCAAATTATGTAGTGAATGCTAGGCAAGTAAGAAATGGATGAATCCTCATAAATCCCAAGAGAATCTTACAAATGGAGTGGGTTTTTCTTTTGCTTGGTGGATGTAATAATTTCTTCTCCCTGTCTAACCCTGAGGTAGTGTAGTCTGGTTGAGACCTTTTGAAGAGGGAGGTGAATTATGTTGCAAGGGTATTTATCTTCTTAAGCTAAACCTCTTGGAACTAGATTGGGTATGAGCATACTGTGTCGGGGTGGCAGAGGTATATATCACCTCTATGTACAGGATGATGATCTAATTATGTCACTTTTGGTCTCAGAAATATTATTACTGCAGTTGTTTGCTGGATTCTTCTTTTGGTCTCCCAAATCTGCACAGTAACCCTGGACTACTAAAGATTATTCAATTTTGCAACAATGTACTTTTATTTGTCTATATTATGCCTGTTGATATTAGTGCAGGAAATCAGATTATTATAATTATTAAGCTACTGCATTGGTCAGTCACTACTGTGCCTTTTAATTGTCTGGTTATTTGCCAGTGACAGATAAAGAGCAAACAAGTGGCTGGTAGCCTAATGATATGCAATATGAGAGAGATTTTAGGCCACTTAAATTAGCATTAGATCTTTCGGTACTGTTTTCTTTAATTTTCTGTTAGGTTTTGAAGGATGTGAAAGTGTGCATGTATATACCAGAAGTGCTGTTGTAACCAGGCAGATGTTGTTGTGGAGACAGCATCTTCCACAAAAAGTAATTTGAAAGGGAACTAGTAAGAACTGATTGTGCAATGTTAAATTTATAAAGCAATGTAAACAAAACATACCAATCACTTTGATTAACTGAGATGTTCGAAGAAGGCAGCACTTGACAGAACTAGGAGTGTTTGCATTTGCAGATAAATTTCTAAGGACTTTGCATCAAGAAAAGTTAATAAGAATTTAACTTTTGTTTAGTTTTTAAAATTACATTTCTGTGTTGCCTAACCTTTCTGTTTTCCCTTGTCTCGTGTGAAACATTTCTCACCAACTTAAATCTTGTAAATTTTATACTGGAAAGAGAACACAATTGTTAGTGTTTTGATATTTTTTTCTTTTTTTTTTTTTTTTATGTTTTCTTTTTAAATACATTTTAAGGGGGGGGACAGTTTTGATAGGTTTAGAAAGATTCTTCTTTGGTTTTGTCTGTTGATCATCTGTCTTTAGTTAATGTCTTTTATGGAATCAGATGTTTATCTTTGAAATACCACATAGAGCTTAGAATCCATCTAAAGTATCTCAGGGCCAAAGAGCTGTCAGAGTCTCTCTTCTGAGGCAGGTTGCTTTCTCTTTACTGCTTAACTTCACTCAGGCTGTGAAATTTATGCACAGGAGTGTCTTTTCCAGTGCTGTCTTGTTTAAGAATCGGGAGCTAAACCTGGTTTTAGATTTCAGGGATTAGCACTGAACTGCTATGAGGTGCTTTAATTGCTCCGAGGCTGGACACAGGAGGGCTGTCAGAGGTACAGCTGCCCCTTGCCATGCTGGCAAGCTGCTTTGGTTCCTTCTGACTGCTGCTCTGGCATCCTGCATGCTTTGGCTGCATCTCTGCTGAGGCTGTCCACAGACTTACAGTGTCGCAGCAATGTGTAGCACATACCAGCGTGTCTGTAGGTGGTTTTACTGACTGCTGACTGCTATAGTGGTTTTCTGATGTCGTTGCTGGTGGCAGTGTAACCCATTGAATTAGCTAACAAGATGCGTTGTCTTATCCTGGGCCATCCTGTATGTATAGCAATGATTGAAGGAAAAAAAAAAACAAACCAAAAAACCAACAAACCAACACATACAAATACAATATTAAAACAGAGGGCAGATCAAGAGCAGATTGCCTGTTGCTCTGCTTAGCAGGTGCAGTGTTAGGTCTGGCTAGGTTCCTGTTTTATATTTTACTTTGGAGGGCCTAAATTATGAACACAAGTGGATTTGCTTTCACGTCTCATTTTTTGTTTCAAAGGGATGCTTTCACGTTTGTGTCATTTGTAAAACTGAATCATGACAAGGATTTGGAATGTGGTAAATGCTTATGTTTCGCAAAACAAGAAGCTCTGTTCTAAATAGTAATTAACAGTTGTCCTAAATTTTGCTTTTTATTATACTGCTTGTGAAGTACTTCTTTGTATAAATAGTATTATTATAGCTGGTTTTTTTTAACTTGAAAAGACAAGTAAGGTTCTTCAGCCCTTCTTGTTTTATGGGAGTATTTAACATGGATGCTTGTGGACTTTTGCATAGTGTTACACAAACCATCTCCTTGGTTTCTTCTGACTGCTGCAAGTTAGTAGGGGTGGGAGGAGAGCTGAGTTTTGTAAAATGGTTTTGGAACCAGGTGGTAAAATGCGCTGCAACTTCTCAGGATGAGCAGAGATGGCATGATGTGAAAAGGAATGGCAGATGTGGTCTTGAACTAGCTGTTCCTCAGGCTTGCCACTTTTAAATGCTTCGGGCCCCTTTTTCTGTGATTACTATTACACTGCTTTGCAAAGTATTAGGGGAGAAGGGAGGGTTATCCTTAAAACATTCTTCACATGTGCTGATTTGACTGAGCTTCATTGTGTCTCTCTAATTTTCATTCCAGTGAAAGCTGGTGGGATGCGGATTGTGCAGAAACACCCGCACAGTTCTGATGCCAAAGAAGAAAAAGATAAGGATGACCAAGACTGGGAAACCAGCAGGTGAGCGCTTTGGTTTGGTGCATGTGCTACAGTGAATTTCCATGACCTTGAACCTTGTCACCATTTTGTCAAAACAAAAACATTTTGGTTTTGTATCATAAAATTGATTTAAAGCAGTAGCAAGTTACATGGTCTTTCAAGAGAATTGGGGAATTTGGGAATTTTTACCTTGTTGAGCATCCTTTAAATGATCCTGCCAGGTAAGCGAAGGTTACAGAAAAAAGTACAGTTAAAGTAAAACATCAGCTTTCCTAAAATCTGTGAACAATATTTCAGACTGTGCAGAAATACAGAGACTAGGCATATTTGGACGCAAGCATTAGGCTGTCAATCTGTATGAAAGTGTTCTTGCTGTGGGTTGGATGATTCCTTCTACCCTTTGGCCCTTACTCCTTTTCTCTGTAAGGTATTTGACAATGTGGTGCTTTTTAAAAAACAAGTAAAAAATAAATGGCATTAATATCTGCTTTTATTTTAGGTGTTAGTGTTGGAGGATACCAAGCAGTGTTAGTGATGGAGGATACCAAGACAGACAGCAGTTACCTCACAGTTTTAACTAGATTTATCTGGTGACTGCTGTACAGAATTGAAAGCAGGGAGCTTCAATGGACTGTTGCTGTATTTCCGTTCGTACAAAGGCACCTGGTTTTGTGCTGCTTTTTCTTGTAACTAAGACTATATTTACCCAAGATCTTCATGTACTGGTTTACTGCATGGGTTTGTCCTTGCTATTTGCTCAAGGTAAAAAAAAAAAACAGAGACATTCTTGTGCTTCGAGAAGTAGACTGACTTATATGTTTATTTTGCATGTATACCAATGGTAATAAATAAGCATTGTGACAATGTCTGTATAAGTAAAACCAACCATGTCTATTTACTAACTCACAACTTGAAAGGAAACACCTTCATGAGAAGGGAAAAATAATTTTAATTAATATATTCAACTGAAAGGCAGGAAGGTGAACTTTATGTCATTTCTTCATTAACTGAGTTGGTCACCTTGTGTTTCTGTTCAGTGGCACAGAACAGATTCTGTACAGCAATAAGTTTTGTCTAAAGGAAGGAATTGTATCTTATGGTTAATTTAAACTGTGCTTGGGGATACATCCTTTTATTTGAGGTGTGTTTGTGTTGAGTTGACTTTGGCTGGATGCCAGGTGCTCACCAAGCTGCTCTGTCACTCACTCCCCTCCTCAGCAGGACAGGGTGAGGAGAAAATAGAATAGAAAAAACTTGTGGGTCAAGATGAAGGCAGTTTAATAAAGCGAAAGCAAAGGCTATGTATGGAAGCAATGGAAAACAAAAGACTTATTCTCTATCTCCCATCGGTAGGCGATGTCCAGTATGTGTAGTGGTTGGTTCAGAAGACAAACATCGTAATAACAAATGCTCTTCTCCTCCTCCCTCTTTAGCTTTTCTTGCTGATCAGGTGTTATGTGGAATGGGATATCCTTTTGGTCAGTTTGGGTTAGCTGTCCTGGCTATATTCCCTCCCAGGATCTTGCCTATTGCCGGCTTACTGGTGAGGGGGGAATGTTGGAGAGACAGCCTTGATGCTGTGCGAGCACTGCTCAGCAGTAGCCTAAAGGCTGGTGTGTTACCCGCACCTTTCTAGCTACTAATACAAAGGACAGCATTGTGAGGGGTGCTGTGGGGAAAATAAATGTCACCTCAGCCGGACCCAGTGTAGTGTTATATACCTATTTATTCTTACATTTCCTTGGCATGCCAACCTCATTGCGAGGGAATCTCATTAGGATTAGTGAGAGGACTTCTTGTTCACAGATCTAAACCTCTGTTACAGTATAGCTATCTGCCTTATAAAGAATTCTTCAAATACGATCTTAATTCCTCCATGCCTCTCACTCAAACAGCATAGGGAAAAGTTAATTTTTAACCTTGGTATTTGTGGCTGTGTCTGCTTTAGCAGGTGCTGTGGCACAATAGAAGCAGATTGGTGGGGGAAAGCAGGCGGTGCCGAGTACTTCATGTTCACATAGGATGTTTTGGAGATTATTTAGTCTGGTCTTCAGGAGTGAAGGTCCAATCTCCTTGGACTGTCTGTTCCAGTTTAGTGTTATCTTCAGAGAGTCCAGGTCAGGTGCACTGAGACTAGTCGACAAAGCAAAACAAAGCCTGTCCAACAGAAGGATCGGGAGGGGGAGTGGACTCCTGAACCTAAGATGCTAACAGATATGCACTGTATATTAATATTGTAAAGCAGGTCTGTGAGCAACTTGTGCTATTTAAAGGCAAAGGAGAAAGTTTTTTAATGACCTCTAGAGCTACGGTGTTAGCTGGGGAATAGTTGGCTGTTGCACCTCATAAAATGCACTCCCTCAGCCACCTGATCAGTTTATTTTCAAAATATGCACTCAGAGTGTGCTCTTCACCTTGATTTTCTTGTAGAAGATAGATACATTATTGGTCTGTATTAGGCACTTGTGTATTCACTTGTTCTCTATATATTAATACAAAAAGCATTGATCTGCACTTCTTATTTCTTTGATTTAATCCTTTTGAGAAAGAAAGCATCAGAATTGGCATAAGGAGCATAGTTAGATGGGAACCAGCGTGAATTATAAAACAAAACTGTGAGTTGGTTTGCAAGTCTGAGACAAGTTGTTTTCCTGGTAGAACTGGAAAACCTTTGTTTCTGTGAGGGAGAAGGTTTGATGTGCGGTTGTAGGCTCCTGTGGGAATACTTGTACAGCTCCGGTGGCTGTACAAGCTATAGATGTGAGCAAGAAGTTATTTAGCCATAGAGAGAATAGGCAAACTCCACAGGCCATAGTACTTGAAGTTGTTGTTGTTTGTCAAAATTAAATTATGTTTGCAGCATGTCAGCCGCTTTTGTGCAGGAAGGTGCAGTCCCCTGGAGTTTTTCTGTCTGCTCCTGGTGATTCACAGTGCCCTTCTGAAACACTTGGATTTCTGATGCCTATGGAGGGAGGTTTTTCAGGAGATGGGAACACGTTTATCAGGAGGGGGAGAAGAGACCATTAACCTTCCGTTCTGCTTCCTGTGTTACCAATATATATGTACTTTCTGGTCTTTGCTAGCTAATATTTTGTGTCCCTTTGGTAAGGAGATGCAAAGACATCTGTGTTTTTAACTTTCTAGTCTGATGGTTTTAGGCTTTGCCATTTTAAGGTAGTATCATCGATATGATGCAATCTCCACTCCTTATTGCATTTGAAGACAGAAGAAGCAAACAGCCCTTCAGGCAACCCGTACTGGGTGATACAGGCAGCTGACAGTGATGTGGGACAAAATAACAAAACAGAGAAGAGTAATTTGTGTGTGTGTGTGAAGAAGGAGGCTAGGATGATTGAGTGATTATTTTAATCTCATTGCAGGCTTCGATTGGCACAGATTAGTGAAATTGGGAGTAAATTGAGGCAGAAGATTTTGAGCTTTCTCAGAGTTCCTTGGGAGAGCCGAGAGCACAGGTCCTCCCCACAATGGCACAGATCTGAGCAGCTGCTCAACAAGAAGGCTTTCAGCTGGAGTTCATAGAAGTATTTGTGGCTTTGGAGACAGCTGACGTTGTTTTTGCAGCATGCTTGCAGAAAAAGACACTGGGTCAGTGTTTCTAGTCTTACCGTAAACAAAGCTGATACAGGTAAACACCCCTGCAGTAGCTAACTGTGATAAAGGTGACTTTAACATTCACCAGGTATATTTTCTTTGATATTTCTTTTCTCAGTTGTTTAGCAACCTGCAATCTAGTTACTGTAATTTACTCTGCAAAGCATTTTGTTTAGTTATGTTTCCTAAAATAAAATTGTTGTGACAGCATACCATTTTATGAAATGGTAGGCTGAGTTGTCATAATGGTGATCTGTGACCCCTCGAAACAGTATGTGGTAAGATGATGTTATACAAATTTAAACTTTTCCTGCAAGGCAGTTCTTGGTCTTAAGCTGTATTGGAAATACTTTTATAAGTCTGGTGTAAATATAGTTTTACTTAAAGAGGAATGACTGGATATGATTATATGGAGAAGACTCAATGAAAGAAGGGAGGGGTTTCCAAAATAATTTGGTTTAGGTGAACTAAAAAAAATATGTATGGCATCCAAAGCCAGTGGCACCACTGCGGTCAAGATGGCAGTGGTAAACTTTACTGTGAGGTGCGCTCCTAGGCCCACATGTTCTTCAAGACAACAGTCATTTTGATCAACCTAGTTGGAGATAGGATACAGTCTGGATGAACTTCTGGTCTGTTACTGATTTTTTTAATGTTTCTGTAATTGCTTAACACTTGAGTTGGTTTGGGTATTGGATATGGTTGCAGTTTTGGTTGATTGACAGTCATACTGATTGCTGCTGGAAGTGCTTTTTTCTGTTATGTTAGATGAAGGTGAAACATAGACGAAGGGTTATGAATAGAAACCATAGTTTTCCAGGGCTGTATATTGTCAGAGAAAATATTTGGAATAAGTAGGCTACCCATAGTCCTGGGCTTATTAGAAGCCCATTAATGCATGTTTAACTGAGATCCGTGATATCATGCGCACTCCTGTGCCAGCATCTGACTCTAGCCATAATAAATACTCCTGAAAGACAGATAATTTGAAGTGAGAGCTGCTTGTTCAGTTTTGCGCAAAAGCTTTATTAATTGTCACTCTGGGACCTCAAGAAGAAACTATAATTTTATGTCAGCATCTGGATTTTAAGGAAAATATTTAAAGCAAATATCTGTCTCATTTTGTCTTTTAACAAACGGTAAACTGCAGAAGCTTTCATGTCTAAAAGAGTCTTTCCTTGTTATATTTCTGAAACAAAGTGGGTAATTACAGTGATTTAATTCCTGAATATGAATGCAGTAGAGTGGTTTTTTAGTATACATATGTAAATTATGTGTTTTGTAACTTAAGCTTACCTGGGGATTGTGAATCCAGCATTATGTCTGACTTTCCCATTGGCTCCAGAAAGAATAAATTATTCAGCCTGAATTCTAATTCAGTTAAGGATGTGGATTTTGGCCTTAGCTATATTCATTGGTAAAAGGGAAAAAAAAAAAAAAAAAGAGGATAATTTAGAATTTGGTGACTCAAAACCACAGTCCTCCTAATGAAGCATATGGGTGTCTGCACGTCAAAGAGCCAGTCTTGGTACTTAGTTACATAGTGAGAGAGGAGTTGTTGAAGGCCCCTGTTCTCCTTCAGGTATCTCTGTGTTATTTGTTAAGTCTGAATATATTAGTTCAGATGCATCTGCTTTTTTTCTTCTAGAAGTGCGATGGAAGTCTCAAAAATTTAGGCTGCAGGTATATCCTTCAACTCAAAGTATATTTGTTTTTCCTTTCCCTTGCTTTGTTCTGTTGTGACTGACAAGAAATAACAGGCATTGTTATTTCCATTTTTCATTTGCCACCGAAGGTTCTGCTGTCATTGAAGTACATTTAATATTTGCCTTGTAATGACCCTAATGTTGTCCAAACTTCTGACAGAATTTAAAAAATAGGAAGTAGATTATACAGCTAAGCCATTAGAGCAGGCTCGTATGTTTGTTTACACCCTAAATATGGAAATGCTTGAAGCTCTTTCTACTCCTTGATTTTACCCTGTTGTTTTGGTTGTTTAGCTGGGGCAGAAACTGTACAGTCAAAGTCCTGACCCTTTCACTCGGGAAGAGCTGCCCTTCAGCACAGCTAAGGCTTGGGAAATGACGTTTGCTGTTCAGCTTGCTTGCACACAAGTCCTGTAGGAGGTAGTTTCCGTCATGGATGGTGTTTCAGTCAGGTTAATTCTAATGTTGTCTGTTGTAGAGTCAACAGGTGCTTGTCAGAGGGAAATCTTGAAAGTTCTAAGAATGGGAAAAAGAAAGCGAGATACTTCACAGTTTGTTGAACATGGACGCCAAACCGCTGTGAACAGGTAGCATTGTATTTCCATAAATACTCAGAGTGAGCGTTTCTCCCATGTAGTTTGCCAACATAAAGTTGGAAAAAGACCTCTTTACTCTGTTCATGCATCTGCAAAACCAAATTATTGGAAAAGCAAGGTGGCATTGGCTCAGCATGATGAATATTTAAGGTTGAAAGACAGAGATAGGTTGGGACACATAGACTGCTACATCTTGTGCTTAAGTTTTGGAGAGGAAATATGCAACTTCGATGGGTAGAGGATTCACTGAGTCTCCCTTTCTGGCAGCATAGCCACTTGAGTGTTGGCTTAAAAGGTCCCTTGGCCTATTGTGTCAGTGGAGGAAGCTCTGAAGTGAGCTGGTGCTATGTACAAGCATCCGTCATCAGCATCCAGATCCTCCTCTTTGACAGATTTCACATTTCTTCCACCACTTTTCACCTTTTTTTCCCCTCTTTTTGGGGCCCAATTCTGTTAAGTCTGTGAACTGATGTGGCTTTACACAAAGATTTTGTTCACAGACATGTATATTGCTGTTTTATGATTGACCATCTAAAAACCTAAAACTTGATTAAATGTATGGATATAATGGATATGACTCTTGAGGGGTTTTATTCATGTCTTTGTCCTTCAAGCTGTCATTACTCAGAGGTGGAGCTTTAGAGACAGTTGGCCTTAGAGGATGAAATGTCTGAAGGGAAAAAGCAATCCAGGTGTGAACACCACACTTGCAGCCGCTTCTGGGAAAGGTGCTGACTGCAGCAAACATTGGGCATCATCCCACTGCTATTCCAGAGTTCGGTGTGACTATAACTTTTGCTTTACTTGCTTAAATATTCCAAGGGCTAAAAGTTAATTCTGCTGGTAAAAAAGCTATAAAAAAAAGAATTGCAGCTACAGTTTTGTAATATTATTAGGCAGAATGCAGAACATAGCTCAGTGAGGGAAATAGCTTCCTACCTTCACCATAACATCTTTATTTTCCAAAAAGATTTGATGTGCCAGTTTTCCTTTTTTCTCCTTCCTCCTCATCTTTATTATTTTGGACTTAAATTCACTTCACAGTTAAGGGAATAGCTTGTTAATAGTGTCATGCTCTTCTCCTTTGCATACATGACATTGCCTTCAATGCATTTTCCCACCTCATTCATCTTTTGTCTTAATCTTTTGCGTAGAGTTTTTATGATTAGCAGATGCTCAAGGCTACTAAAGTTTATGTATGCATAATTTGTTTAATTATAAAACCTAAACCTGATATTAGCAATTTTCATGTGAGTTTTCAGGATAATACCTTCTGCAGATTTGCTACTGGAGAAGTAGCAAAGTAATTGCTATGACCTGTATTGAACCGTATCAAATGCATATACGTTTATAGATTTAACTATAAATATGGAGAATAGAATATGTAATACTGATTTTTAAATGCAGAACTACTGTAAGGCAAGAAAAGAGACTGTGAATGTCTCCATTTAAGAAGTGAAAATATCTGTGAATGTAGGGAGTGGAGAAAAATATAGACAAGATTATGAATGAAGCATTTTTATACAGAAAGATGTGAGTCTTCTGAGAGACTGTTTCATGCTTCCAGTATTTCTTGATGATTGAAGCAGTAAGTTGATAAATCCATCAGTGTAAGTGCTAGTTATGACATTATATGGATAGCTCTTTTCATATTCCTGAAGTACTGTGTGCATGTGTGAAAGAACTAAAAAAGATCTGATACTTCCCTCCCTCAAAGTGAATAGAAGATACACCATGCAGCTCAGTGAGAGCCGAGTTTAGTCCCAAAGAAACATATGCTGTCTTAAGAAATTAGCTGGAAAGCTGAGTTGAATTGTCAGCCAAGCTGGTGTAAGAAAAAGATTTTAAAAGAATAAAAGTCTATAATTTGTATTCTGTGTGATGAGGGAAGTGAGAAAAGCTTAGTCATATGTGAGAGGAAAATGGATGGGAAGTAGTATCTTGTGAGTGGTTTTCAATGTCTGTATGGAAGAATAAAGTATCTTAAGCTAGTAGCTTGAGTAATGGCCTTTTGCTTTGTGCTTTTCTCTTGGTGTCTTTCTGAAGTATTGGAATGCATGGAATGAAGATCACAATGCCAGTTTGTATTGAAACAGATATTACATGGGCATAGAATCACAGAATGGTTAGGGTTGGAAAGGACCTGAAGATCATCTAGTTCCAGCCCCCCTGCCAAGGACAGGGGCACCTCATACTAGACCATGTCGCCCAAGGCTCTGTCCAGCCTGGTCTTGAACGCTGCCAGGGATGGAGCATTCACAACTTCGTTGGGCAACCCATTCCAGTGCCTCACCACCCTCACTGTAAAGAAAAACTAACTTGAACTTCCCCTGTTTAAGTTTGAACCCATTACCGCTTGTCCTTCACAGTCCCTGATGAAGACTCCCTCTCTGGCATCCTTGTAGGCCCCCTTCAGATACTGGAAGGCTGCTGTGAAGTCTCCACTCTTCTCCAGGCTGAACAGCGCCAACTTTCATTATAAAGCACAAAAATTTCCAACCCCCAGCATACAGTCAAATCCTTTTCATTATACCATCTAAGATCAAACCTCTATTACTTGTTAAACAACACTGACAGCATTTCTAAAGCTAAAGGTATGAATTTCTACTAGAAAAAGCTGCCAGAGGACCAGATGCTACTTGTTTATTTAGAATCAAAAACCTATGTTTGAAGTAAAGTCACCATGAGCTGAAAATGAGTAGGAGGTGTGTGAGATTGACACCATGTGTGCTAAGGAGGGGGATCTAGTTTCTCAAGTAGCACCTTCCTCTCCCTTAAGTTTCCTCTGCCTTAGCTGCATCAGGCACTGAACTTTGAAGCATTTAATATTAAAATAAACTTTAGAATTATCATTTGTTAACTGTCACTAGACCAAACAGACCAAACAGGAGGGAATTTCACTTGGCTGTTCCCAGGACACTGGTACTAGAAGCAGGAGATATATGGGAGATTATTAAGGACAACACTGGAAACATTTGTTGTATTAGCATTCAATTTTTATCTAGTCTGCTGTAGCAGTTGATAGAGCTGTTCATTGCAGCATCTTACTTGATGAGAAAGCATTTGCTGCAGTAGGCTTGCTGCCTTCTGATTTTATTATAACATTTCAGTGATTGAATCTTGGTCACAGGCATTTGTTAAATAGCAATTAATAAAAAATATTTTAGCAACATTCACACAAATCTTAGTACTGATGAGTTTCCGTTTCTCTGGGATTCATTCCTTAGAATATATATAACATGGTGAGCCTGGGACTGTTAGTGTGTTCAAAGAGGAGCTGGCTTTGTTGCTGTGGGGGTACAACCAAAATGCTTCATTCTTTTCCCTGACGATCTTGAAATGTAACTTTTTTCCCTTCCCCACCCCCCCCCCGGTTGTTATATCCATAATTAAATACTCAGCTGGCTCTTAATTATGGAGAGATCCATGTCATGCTTCATCTAGCACCCCATACTGTGGTATTGAATGAGACAGTCCGAGTCCTGGTGTGTTTGGTGTCTTTGCAGCATGGGCACTCTGCCTGCCTTGAGTCTCAAGGCATGCACTCAGACTGAGTTCCTGTTGCTTGCCGTGGGATTCTGCCTGGGGTGGCAGGTAGCATAAAGCTTGCAGATGATGATGTGCTGAGGGTGTGACTGGGTTCTGTGTCTTCTCAAATTATAAATTTCACTCTGGGGAAAATGACAAATACAGGGCACTGCATTTAAGACAGATGGGTTTGTTTGTACTTTGCAATACTGAATGTTTGTCATCGCTTCCCAAATCCTACTCTAAAGCTGCCTTCTTGATATAAAAAAAAAAAAAAAGAAAAAAAAAAAGAAAAAGCAGAGCTCCAGGCATTGGAAGAGCAAGGCTATTTTTTGCTAGAACAGCTTAAGTTGTAGTGTCCCTTGTTGATAGTGTTTGGAACTACTGAAGGTCCTCAAAATAATTCAGTAAGCACAATTTCATTACTGAGTGTATGCATCCTTGTATACATTAAGCACTGATAATGATCTTGATTGTCCTCCAGTCCTGACAGTTGCTCTCCTGAAACTGCAACCTCATGTTAGTATTTAGAACATTAGTATTTAGAAACTGTGTTCACAGTTTGGTAGTTGTTAGGATGATCAAGAGTACTTTGCATGACTTATGAAAGCTGCCATTGCTAGATTAATTTTAATATTTTATTTTTGCATCCAACATATTAGCATATTTGATAATATGCACGATGTTATTGTTGCTAATAACCAACTTATTTGCATGCAGTAGTTTAGACTTTTGACTTTGTGGGACGCTCATTAATTGACCAGTTAATGCACGATCCCATTTGGCTTTTTTGTTAAAATGTTGCTTTTGTATTGGAGGTGATGGAATGAAATTACAGTAAACTGAACTGGGTATTTTTACACTTGTGTGATTCTTCTTTTATTTCTGGGATGACACTAACTTGTGATCCTAGAGGAAAAGTGTATGTAGCCATGTGTATGCTGTTTTATATCAACAGCGACACTAATAACATTACTACAAATTCTTCTACATAGGGCTGTTTAGAAGGCTATTGACTAAATGGAATTTAGCATTCTTATTTATTGCTTTGAAAACTGCTGTAGAATTAATTTCCTGGTTTCAGGCATTGCACAATTCTGTTTCTGCTGGTGCATTTGAAAGATTTTATTCTTGCTTGAATTTACAAGGGGGAGAAAATGCCAGAACCTCAAAAGCTTCTATGGAACAGAGCTTCGTGTTCTGCTGTTTTCTCCAAACATAGGCATTCTGGCTGATAACACTGGCTGTTCTCATTCCTTCCCTGTATTGGGATGGTTTTGATGACTTCTAGATGGCTTTGAAGTTAATACTATATTTTTCCTTCGTATCCTATAAGCAAGCACAATTGCAGAAAATTTGCAGTCCTGCTGATAATGTATTACTTATTCCTGCTGCTGCCCTTTGGAGGGTCTCCCTTTATGATACCTTGTTTCCCAGTCTTCATGTTCTTACTTCGTGCTGTGTCTTACCCTTGAAATTATTTCTGTACTAGTGATTGCCAGTTGTCCTCTTCCTGATGTATTTACCTAAAATCAACCTTTGTTTTCTGAAGGAGTTCTAATGTTGAGAGACCTCCGAGTATGTGTTCCTCCTTCTGTGCAGAGCTGACTAACAGCTTACCTGGTTCTGATGATCAGGACTTGGCTCTTTTATATTTTCTGTGCCAGATTAGAGTAGGGGGGAGAGAGAAGTTTTTAGGAGCTGCATATTTCTAACAGAAATAGATATGTGATAGTCATAAATGTTTTAAAGTAGTTTCTGATCCTCAAGAGTGTCTCCTGCTGTATCCCATGATAACTCAGTTTAATGAGGGGTGTTGTTGGCATTTTTTGGAAATCTGTGCATACCAAGTAGGCTAGAAGATATTTTTTATTATTGCTTTGATAATTCTTTCAGGTTTTAATGCCTTTTACTGGGAAGAGGAAATTTGCCAAGTTAATGCACACAGTTTTCTTGTGCCAATAGGAAGAGGAAAGGGAAGATAACTGCTTGCAGTTAATGCACCAGATTTTGTCTTCCTCTGCAGCGTTTTTATAAATTTATGTAGGTTTATTAGCTAATGGCTTTTTAAGATGCTGTATAGATCATACTTCTCCCTGCCTGTTGCCATGTCTTCTAAAACAATAAAGAACTATTAATATAATGAATGAAAGGGGGAATTATAACCTCATTATAATCTCTTCCTTCCTCTTCTGTTTTAAGGAGTATGAATGGCTATGCAGGGCCAGCACAAAGCTCTTGTCTATCCTTGCCTGCCTGTGCAGCACTCCCTGGCAGATGGTACTTCAGAACAGTGTACAAGGACCAGTGTAGAACAAGCCTGATGAACATTCCAAGCATCTAGCAATCCAAATTACTGCTTAGAAATTTCCCAATCATATTAGCCGTTGGACCTAGTTCCTATTTCTCTTGCCCTCTTTTGATCATACATACATACATTTCTCACTTTGATAATCGTCTTTCTGTTGGTGGTAGCACCACAGTTTGAGTAGCCTGTGCTGCAGAAAGTGTTTGCTTTTTGCTTGCCTGGGAACTTTTTCCTGTGCCCTTCAAGTCTTACATACTAAGAGATAGTGAATAACTGTATTTGGTTTAACTTCTCTCTACTGTATATTTTTCCTGGCGTTCTCTTTTCTCTCTTTGTTTTTTTTTGTGGTGGGATAACTTGAATTGCAGTGCGGAAGGTAAAAGTACACTGCAGACTTACACACTGGCATAGTTGTATTTTTCTGCTTTTTTCCCTTCTCTTAATTGTTCTCATTTTCCAGTTGACTTTTTAACTGCCTTTAGGGTATTAAGCTGCTGATTTCAAAAATCTTTTCGCGGTGATTCCAACATTTGGTTTTGAGTGTAATAACTGTTCTAGAGCCCATCATTAGGTATGTACAGTTAGGATTGGTTTTCCCAGTGTGTATATTCTGCATTCATCAAGGTGTCATCTTTCACTTTATTGTTCCATCATTCCTCTGAGATCCCTTGTAACTGTATACATTCAGGGTTTTTTCAACCTGAATAATTCACTAACATTAGCATATATTGTCATCCCACTATTTAGATCTCTTTTTGAGATTCCTGCAGGATTCCACTCTTAACCTCCATCATTATATTTGATTTATCCCTGTGCTTTATTTCTAGTTTCTGATCCTTGAGAGTGTCTTCTGCCATATCCCATGGTAACTTGGTTTATTTAATGAGAAGCTTTGTTTGCATTTTTTTGAATTTTGCACATCCCAAATAGACTGAAAGGTTTTTCTTCCTACAGTCATTCATTCAGATTTTAATAACAGTTGCATCAACATATATAAACTCTGTTTTGGGATAACTTTACAGTAACTTTACATTGAGAACCCACTCATTTTTTCTCTAGAAAATCCTGAACTAAAGTTTTCTGACGTTGTTACATTCACTAGGTGGCATGGAAAAATATGCAAACAAGAGTTAAGTAATAGATTCGTATGTGAATCTAATTCAGCATTCACATTGCTGAAACAAATTAACTGTTTGCCTGTTAATATTTTCCAAGTTATTTCTTCGAATATATTTAAATGAGAAACCTTGACAAATAAATAGCTTTTGTATTAATTTGTTTTTATTTGAACTTAATTATGTTACTACAGAATGAAGATTACCCAATATGGCAAAGTGTACAAAAAACCTAACAGCAAAATTTCTATCAGAAGTCATCTCAGATTTTAACAGCCTTTATAATGATGCTTGCTAATATTTGAGTTGTTGAATCTTTGCAGTTTGTTTAGTCTGCCATAATTTCAGTGAGTGTTTACTGCTATGAGATTCCGTAGCCCATTTCACCTTTCAGTACAGGAGGAAGTGTTGGGCCAAGCCTCTGGGCAAATATTCATGCATTAGGATTTGAATGAATAAACAAAATCTATATTTACAGAAGTGGTAGACTTAGGACTTCATATATGTAAACAGTGAAAGTATTGTTTGTTGCTAGTGACCTTAAGGAAGTAAACAGTAAAATCTTCAAGTTTGCAGGTGATACAGAGCTGTTTTGCTTTGTTAAATGCCCTACCAATGATGAAGAGCTCCAGAAAGACAGCACTAAACTTTACAAGAGGTAGTGTTGGATTACAAAAGCCACTAGAAAATTCATGGAAAATAGTTTTTGTTGAGTGCTACTAAATACAAGGACATAGCCTCTGGCTTGGGAAGTTCCCAAGTAGCAGGTTTCTGCAGAGCATCTCGGGAGCACTCTTCTGCATGATTTGTCCTCATCTACCCCATAGCACTGTTCAATGCTGCCTGCTGAGAGTCAGCAAAGTGAGTATGTGGTCTAACACTGTATGGCTAATTGTAGACTGACTTAACGTTAAGAGCAGTTACCATTTCAATAGAGACATATGTGTGCTGGGAGGAGACATTGATCTCATGAAAGATTTATGCATTGTAACTGAGTAAGAGAAGTACTTGGGAATGTGGCTTCTTGGTGACCGTGGTGACATTAGTTGGTTACGGAGGCAATCGAGTAGTACTGCTGCAGTAGTTCGCAGAACATTTGTGGTTGATTTTTAAGGACCTGGAAAGTTGGAAGCCTACATCAGAGCACTTTCTAGGAAGGCATTTGAAAACTGAATCCTAAATTATTCTAGCAAATCACTGCTTTTCTTAACCGCATTGTAAGTAGCGTAAGTAGGCTAGGCTCTCAGCTGGTGTCAACAGGCCTGTCTCCGTAGCCTTAGATGAGGATCTGGCCTCTGTATCCTATGCCTGTTTAGTCTGTAGCATATCTGCAGGTAGCAAGTTCAGGAAACGACTCATGAGCAGTGTTATTCTCTGGATTTACTGCTGTTGCACATGATATTAATAATATCTTTAATCTTGCAAGATTCCCTAGGCAAAAAGGGCTAGAGAAAATGTAAATCTAATTGCTCAGACATAACCCTGATACTGTTTACAGTACCTCAGGAAATTTCTCCTGGTTAGATTCTGAGAATTAGTCCAGGGGGGGGAGAATTCAAGACACGCATATATGGTTGGGGGGGGTTGTTTGGCCTTTTTTAAGATTTGATTGCCAAGGAGTGCTTTCAGGAGTTTAGTTTTGGCATAGCAGTGTATGAGTTAGCACCTTAACTCTCCTAGGCTTTGCTTAGGTTTGTGTCCATTATCTTTAATATGTGGCATAAATTGGATATGATTATTTCTATCCTAGTTTCTTCAGACTTACAGTCATGGCCATGAATACAGACTGAGCTTTTCTAGCAGATACAGGAAAAGAATGAAAAGCAAAGAGAGAAGAGCCTTGATTTATATATTTTACAGTTTGATTTCCTATTTCTTAAGATGGAGATGAGAGTTGCAGTGTTAGTTGATGAGTCATGATCTGCCAAGATCAGTTTGACTAGAACAAGGGAGGGGGAAGGGGAAACACCTAAAAACATGTTTAGCTTTCGAAATATGAAAGAAAAAGGAAATGTAAGACTTGTCTGGAAAAAAGAATTTTATCTCAAACTTGGCAGAGAAATGCCTTCATTTTCCCAGTTGAAAATTGAGAAGACAACCTGGTAAATATAGTTGAAAAATTTAAGTGCCACATGTTAGTCTAACTAGCAGAGTCTAGTGAGACTAGTCAGTCTTTGGGTAGATGCCAAGACATGGATAGTTTTGATGTAAAAGTTTAATTTGGTTCTGCACATCCATCACTTACTTTCACTTCCCTAAAGTAAACTGTTTGAAGAGATGAAATGCCGCTGTATGGGAAATAGCCTGAAAAATCTTTATGCAGAGTAGTGTTGCTTTAATTCAGTGTGTAGTACTTGATGTTCATGACTTTTCATACTTGGTAATGAGCTTCTCTTCACCCCCTACCTCCTGCAGTCAAGGTGTGATAATTTTCATTTAGGATATAAGTCTGTGGTCCATCTGCTGCTAGGCATCTTGAAATAATTTGGAAGTGATGTTGTTTTAGAGACAGCATCCTGGAATAATCCACATTTGGTAGAAGTAGTATTGGCAACATAAACATTAAATTCCTTAATAGTCCTTGTAAGCTGGTAATTACAGACAATCCTGAAACGATCAGAACTGACATCTGTCACGTGCCCACACAGTAGTTGGGACCAGAGACACCTCTTCAGCAGTATTAAAAAGTGACTCTCTTTAAGTTAGAGCAACAGCAGCATTTCCTGATGCAAGAAGAGTCTTCTGGAAACATGCGGCCTCTTGTGTCCTTCTATTTAGTAGCCCTCAACCAACTATTCTCCATGAATTTCCGGTGGCTTTTGTAATCCAAAACTTCTTTTTGCAGAGTTTAGTGATGTCTTTCTGGACATTGGTAGGGCATTTAACTAAGGGGGTGTCAGCCAGGCTGGTGAGTGCTGAGGGTTGGTGCTTGGGCTGTGGATGGTACTGTGTTCTGGGAACAAGATCACAACCACCTGGCTCAAAGTGCAAACCTGATCTGAAGCTGCTGGATAGGTCTGAGTTAGGGAAGACCCCTCTGCTAACTTCAGTCCTTGTGCTATCCTGGTTCAAGCTCTCCCCTGAAAGGGGTGCATTATAACCGTGTATTATAATCCTCCATTATTTTGTTTTTTCTAATCTCCGCCAGTCTTGACCAGTCCAGGAGGTGATGGCTAAGGGAGGGAGAGGCAAAACTGGTGGCTACTATTGCAACATAAAGGTAAACCTGACAGAGTAGTGAGCCTTATTTTTGTTAATCCATGTGGAATTCACTTCTTTTTTACGTAACACTTGATAGGTTTTCAGGGGGGAAGATTACTCTTATTGTTCTCTTAAATCAAAGCCTCTTAAGGAAGATAGAGCGTTGTCAAAAGCAAGATATCTTTTGATCTGGCCTTAAACTGGGAATCAGCTACCATGATAAAAGCCTTTGCAGGGAATCCAACAAGTTCTTTAGTCAAAAAATACTAGTGGTGCCTCTATGCTAGCCATACACTCTTCAGGTGAAAAATACTGCAAGTGTTCAGCCTGGAGAAGAGAAGGCTGCGTGGAGACCTCATAGCAGCCTTCCAGTATCTGAAGGGGGCCTACAAGGATGCCAGAGAGGGAGTCTTCATGAGGGACTGTAGCAACAGGTCAAGGGGTAATATGTTCAAACTTAAACAGAGGAAGTTCAGGTTAGATATAAGGAGGAAGTTCTTTACAGTGAGGGTGGTGAAGCGCTGGAATGGGTTGCCCAAGGATGTTGTGAATGCTCCATCCCTGGCAGTGTTCAAGGCCAGGTTGGATGGAGTCTTGGGCGACATGGTTTAGTGTGTGGTGTCCCTGCCCTTGGCCAGGGGGGTTGGAACTAGATGATCTTCAGGTCCTTTCCAACCCTAACTATTCTATGATTCTATGAAGTGGCAGGAGCAGTTGCTAGAGAAGATGCTCAGCCCCACAGCACCCCAGCAGGAATGAGTGCATGCTGTCATCAAAGCAGGCAAGGCAGTGAGCCAGGGCTAGAGCCCTTCTGGGGAGAGGGGTCATTGAGTTGGGGTGGGGGACAAGGCTGGGCACAGATACACCAGTGGTAAAATGACATGAAAGAGTAGTTTAAGAAAGCAAAAGTCAAGCCATTCCTGTCTACTAGGGCACCTTAGCACTGAAAAGGGGGAGATTTAGTTTAGATACGAGGAAGAATTGTTTTACAATGAGGGTAGCAAGACACTGGAACAGGTTGCTCAGAGAAGTTGTGGATGCCTCATCCTTGGTGGAGTTCAAAATCAGGCTGGACAGATCTTTGAGCAACCCGATCAAACCAATGTTAAAGATGTCCCTCTCTGCCCATGACAGGGTTGGGCTAGATGGTCTTTAAAGGGCCCTTCTAACCTGAGGCATTCTGTGGTTCTATGTCTACAGATAGAACTTAAATTATTTTCTATTTTGTGGGGTGAAATTTCAGACCACTGGATGGATTGTAACTGTATTTTTTTAAAGTCCAAGCAAAAAAAAAAGAATGTTTGGCTGAAGCACCTTAGACCTAGAAAATTGATGTTATTGCAAGCAACAGCCTTGAAGGGTTTAAAAAGAAAGACTTTAAATAGCAATGTTTATAGTCTCATTTATGTATAAACTACCTTCCTCAAAAAAACGTGATAAAGTAGGAAGAAATTTCCTTATAATCAGATTTTGTATAGTTTGCTTTGTTGTGTGTCTGACACCTTTTCTTGGGACAAGATGATTGTAAAATGAGAGGGAGCACTGGCTGATAGTGAATTAAAAATATCAAATCTTCAAGGCTAGTTTTGCTGGCATTTCTTTGAATGTTTCTTTGGACTTGGACATGAGAAGACAGCTGCTCTTCAGTGTCCTCGGTTTCTGGTAGCTAAATATCAAGTGTCCTCACTGTGTTACTTTGGTTATTGTTCCTTGATCCTGGAGCCACTTTGTAGACCTCAATTGCAAAAGGGTAAGGACATGGATAGATGAAGAATCTGAGGATAAGCAGTGAAGTATAGTGGTACTATAGGGTAGTGTGCTTATTAATGTTTCTCAGAGAGTGTTGTCATCCTCATTTAACAGGCTAATGCAGAAGTTCTCTCTCCTGTTTTGTTTTTATACATTATTAGCTGCTACAGTAGTGAATTTGTGGAATCACAGGAAGAGGAGTAGGAGAGTGTCGCAAAAGCTGTATGCTTGGTGGAGGAGGTATTTTGAAAGAGAAGCGGTACGTGTTTTAGTTAAGTCAACACCTGTTCTTTCACCAAGGGACTGCCTGTCAGGTTTAATTCGAAATGAAACTAATTGTTAGTCTGACAGCTTGATGTGCTGGGAAATGCGATAAATACATAGGTACCAAAATTGTTTTCAGCTCTATTATCTCACTGTTGTTTGATTTAATGAGAAAGGAAGAGCTGAAACATGCATGTTTTTAGGAACAGCTGCCTATAAATTTTGCTTATGTAGAAATAATGCAAGTTTTTGTGCTCTTTTCATCAAATGCTTAAAAAAACTTGTTTCATAATCTTTGCTAATTAACATAGGCATAAAAATATTGCTAGTTCTGGCAACATGCTAGTATGTTTATCCCAATGTCTTTGGTCCTGTTAATATTTTCTTCCCTACTCTAGTGTATCTGGGACAGAGAACAATCCAAATTCCCTAAATAATCAAGATGTAGAACTAAAGCATTAATTTGCATTTTTGGTCATAAGAGATTTCATTAGAATCACTTGAACTTTAAAGAACTAATTGCAAGCTTATTTTACAGTTGGTATTAAAAGGGCAGCAAGGTCACTTTCTCTGATCAAAGCAAAGACTGAAAAGAACTGCTTGGCAACTGGCGTAGATAAACTTGGAACCAATTGTACGATTCATCAAAATTTTACTGTTATCACTTCAAACTACTGTAATAAGGCATTACCTTTTAGTCAGTCACAGAACACAGTCGGTTGTCTCCAGGATTTAAAGCAGCTTGCCAAACACTGCTGTGAGACTGGCTTTTAAATGGAAAAGACGATGGTTTCTCAGAAAGGTAAGACTTCAGGCACCAATCTCGATTAAGTGCTGTCATTGTAGGCAGCTGTCTTTGCTGCTGCCACCAGTTTCTTATCTTTGTTTTATTCCAGCAGTTGTTTAGATTTTCTGAAGAAGTGGCAAAACATTTATCAGCTCTTGCCTTGTGACAGCAGCCAAAACTGCACAACAGTACCGGAAAGATTTTTAGCAAAACTTTCAAGTTAAGATGACACTTAAATATACGCTGGCATTTGTTTCTTTCCTTAAGAACAGCTTTTCTCTCTCTCTCTTTGCAACCTCATGTCAGCTCTGCAGTGGTACTGGTTAGTGGCAGCAGGAAAATGTTCTGCTTCCTGAAGTTCCTTTTTGATCCTGCAACAAGAAGTAAATCAGCAGAATATCCCAACTGTAGAAATATCCAGGGACTAATGTCTCCAAGCAGTAATTTATTACAGCTAGATAATAAGAGGAAGTATTAAAGATCCTGAGGGGATGAATATCTTTCTAGGACAAAGAAGGGAGGTTCAGGGAGTAGGAGGAGGCTCTTGAAAGAAAATATCGTAATTGTCTGAAAAGATAATTGGAAGGTGGAGTTGTCTAAGTGTGTGAGAGAGAGACCCGAACTGCCCTAGATATGGTAGAAAGCTGAGTGAGAGGCCTGCTGAAGCTAATAGGGAACTAGGTAGAAAGGAAGAGAGGAAGAAGGAGATCAAAATCAAGATGTGAACTGGAATGGCAGAAGGAATTAAACTTGAGAAACAGAAGGGAGTGCAGAAAAGGATATTTGCTTCTAATGCTGCTGCTGCTTTATGGCCAGGAACCAGATACAAGATGCTAGCAGAATGTCCTTACCTCATGCCGTGCTGAGGATGACAGCTCATTACTGCTGTCGCTTACCTCTCTGTCTTATTCACTAATTTTCTCAGTGAATATAACAACCTACAAATCTTCATCAGTGTGATGGTCAGTATGATGCTGTGTGATGAAGTCTTTTTTCCTGTCTCGCTTTTTAAAAGCGAAGTTGCAGAAGATTTCATCCCATCCAGGCTTACCATTTAATAGCTGTGTGCAGCCTTGCATTATTGTTCTTCAGAAGAAAAAAAGCTATCTTCCTTACACTGCTGCAAGAAAGATTTCAGATAGCCTGAATAATATCACTGGGTTAAACTAAGCTTTAAAAAAAAAATTAAAAATCTACTTAACCTTCACTGATCTTTGGTTTGGTGGTTTCTTCTAAAAATAGCAGGAGTTGCAGAAAACCTGCCCGTTCTCTCAGACATGTTTGTGAATTTGATAACAATTGTTTCAGACTTAACTTCTTTTAATTGTTAGACCGTCATGGTCAAATGATGCCAGTCAGAAGCTTTGTATGTGCAAAAAGTTGTCTTGAAGTAACAGTAAGACTTCAAACAAAAATAAAGAACACACACAAAAAAAACCCCAAAACCTAAGGAAATAGGGTTAAATCTGTTCCCATCTATATATTCACTGGCAGACTTCAGTTGCAGGATCAGCTCTCCCAAGCTTTCTTCAGAACCTGCTTTATTTCACAGAATTTATGCCATTAAACAGCTAGTTGCTCGACCTTTTATAATCCCCATTGAATCTCCTGTGGCTCTAGTTCCTATTTATTACACTTTAAAAATCTTTTTTCACAGCAGCCTCTGAATAATTTCCTCATGGGCTTTTTCATGGTGCTTGTAAGTGGTGCTCCTAGCATTAGTTTATTTATAAAACATTCTTAAGGTATGAAGAAGCTGAGTTTACTGTTAAAGTGCAGAAAGTACAGTTAATTGGCTGGCCAGCTTGACCTTAAGACCCAGTCATGTTAGAATACTTAGCTTGCATGTAGTTTTTTGTATCTTCCAACCATAGCTCCTGTTTCCTTTATTTGTGTTGGCATTCTTTCTTTCAATTGAGGATCTCAAGTTGGACACCATAAAAAAGTATAGTTGTAAAAGTTTGGTTATGTGATTTGCTAAGTATGGCTTTGGCACATTCTCTGGGAAGTCACTGCACTCCCTTAGGCATAAATGTTTTCTCTCTTGAGCATTCCCTATCTTATTTGCTAAACCCTTTCTAACTGTTACAGCAAGGGGATCTTCTACATAACCTTACACTAGTAAAAACAATCCAAGAGTACAGCACAGGCTGGGACCAACCCAGCTGGGGAGCAGCTCTGCGGAAAGGGGCCTAGGGGTCCTGATGGACAACAAGCTTAATATGAGTGAAGAGTGTGCTGCTGCAACAAGGAAGGCCAACAGGATGCTGCATTACATCAACAAGGGCATCGCCAGCAGAGATAGGGAAGTCATTATCCCACTCTACTCAGCCCTTCTCAGGCCACACCTGGAATACTGCATTCAGTTTTGGTCCCCGTTATACAAAAAAGATGTAGATGGGCTAGTAGGGTTTCTCTCCACTTTAGCTTCAGGGGTCTTTACCTCTCTTTCACAGATCCCAGTCTTTCACCTTTTTTTTATCTTGGTCTGTTCCTGCCTGTTCTGTGAAGCTCCTATTTTCTGCACTCGCATCTCCTGAGATTTCCCTGTGTAACAGTGTGTAGTAGGGACAATACATAGAAGCAGTGGTGATAAAGCAGAGCTGGTGTTATAAAATGCATTGGTTTTGGGGATACTGCTGTTTGACAAAATTGCAGGACAGTCCATTTGGTCCATGGAGCTTTGAGGAGTCTTGTACAGGGTGAACTGTATTTGTTCTGCCTTAGGATGTGCGTGGCAGATACATCCAAGCATAAATGCTTTATCTACAAGCACAGATGATGTATCTCATTAGACGTCTTAACGTAGCTGGAAATTTAGGTGAGCCTTCCGTCTTGTGGACAGTTATATATTTGAAATATTCAGACTTCCATTTCATACATGGAGATGCCTACACATCTTGCCTTGCCTGTGTCCTCAGGCCATCATGAGAACAATGCTGTTAGCTCAAAACCTCATATTCTTTTGCCATACTCAATGCCAGAGGGAACGTTCTTGACAAAGAATTGGCAGTTGAGACTCTACTGTAAGATGTGGCAATGCTATTGCTTCTTAAAGTTGCTTCCACTCTCAGTATATCAGAACACTTTACCTTCCCTTGAAGCTGGGTATTCAAACAGTTGGGCTACATCACTGTTTTCCAGGGGATCAGCACTTCTGTGATAGAGATTTCTTCTACGTGCGGAGAGTAGGCAACCTCATTGCTGTGAAGGAAGTCAAGTCCTGCTGGGAACTGTCTTGGTTCTGCTGTCAGTCATGCATGAATATTTCAAAAAGTATCAGGATGAGCTTTTAAAAAGTCAAGAGGTAATGTGTCCTGACTTTTGTATAGCTAGAGTTGTTCAAGTATGTAATATTATGTGAGTCCCACCCCATGACTTCTGTTCTACACCTCTTCAGGGTCTTTATCTTATTTGCATTCAACTTCCCTTAGCTGATGAATTCCAAGAACCAGTTGAGCCCAGAAAACAACCGTTAGCTAATCAGTCTGTTGATCTTAAGGTACCTTGTTTGCTTGTATGTCTTTATTGCAGTTTTAGAATATTTTATGTGGTGTTAGTTTTACCAGTGGTTCCCTATTCTTTGCTCTCAGAACTGGATTTTTAAAGTCTTTATATTTGTAATTTACTGTGGTAACTCTGGCTGAGACTTTGCTTCATCTGTCATGACTCTGGTCTCCCATGGAGTGGGATTAAACAGCAACCAGCCAAACTTTGGACAACTTTGTACCATTTATTTTAGGGTGAAAATGGAAAAAAAAATAAAAAAAAAATAAATTGGTTTGCAAGTTCATTTTCATGGGACTTGAGTAAGGTGCTTCTGAGTAAGAATTTCACCAGTCTTCTGTTAAGTTTTTATGTCTCTTAATACACATGGCTTCTGTGAGGATGAACAGTGTTGACTATAGAGGCCCATGCTTCCCAATTTGTTTACTTTCCAGGAATCTGATGTGAATCTTCCCCAGGTAGTTTCAGGAGCTCAAGGTTTATCTAGACCTTATATCAGATATACAATACTGTTAGTGTTACATGTACCACTTACTTCAAATATGTCTCCATATAATAATTCCCGAAGTTTTTTCCATACCCCAGAAGTCTCTGATCTGTTGAGAATATTATGATGAGAATTAGACTATCTGATGAGAATATTAGAAGGGTTGAATTGTTTTACACAGAAGTTGAATTCATAAATGCAAGGAAGGATAAAATCAAATTCTATTGTGCAAATAGCACCGTGTAAAAACTATACCAAATTTTAAGATCTTGTTTGTATCAAGATTTTCTTCAGCGGGGCAAATGTAATAAAGCTGAAATTTGCTTTTCTGCTGCTTTTCGCACAGGAATGTCCATGTACATAGTTAATTCTAAACCATAAAAAAGTGAATGTGGATATCATGATCACTTCATGAGTTAATAGTTATGTAATTATCTTTGGTATTTATTGCAGAATAATCACTGCATAATGTGATGTATATATCTCCACTTAAGTTTTGATTGCTCTATATAGAAGTATATTTGACACTTTCAAGATTCAGGTAAGTTAAAAGCTAAATGAAAATAAAATATTTTGAAGGAGAAAATGTCAAAATGATGAATATTTCAGTCCCACCATTGCAGTAGCTTTTTTTATTTTCATGAAGCTCTTAGAGTAAGAATTGTAATTCTTTCAACAAAGGAAAGAAGGAAATTCCCAATGTTTATAAGCACTTCAAAAAAGCAGTCAGGAGGAGCCAGGAAGCTACAGGTTGGTCAGCTTCACCTCAGCCCCTTGGAAGATGAGAAAGCAGCTAAATCTGGAAAACATTGCCAGGCACTAGGACAAGAAGGCGATAGGAGCAGTCAGCATGAATTCGCCAAAGGGAAGTCATGCTTGATAAACTTCTGTAATGAAAATACCGGCTTGGTAGGTGAGGGGAGAGCCTTGGATATTGTCTACCTAGACTTCAGCAAGGCTTTCAATGCTATCTAACGTGAGATCTTTGTAGAGAGGAGATGATGAAGTATGGGCTGAATGAGCAGACAGCAAAGTCAATTGAAAACTGGCTGGGGCCAAATGATCACCAGAGACCTCTGCCAACCTTAACTGTTTTGTGGTTCTGTTGTGGACTGCTCTGTAATTACAATTCTGGAATTTGTTTTATTAGTTCTGTCAGTGTTGTTTGTGTGTTAGATTTGGGTCTTCTAGTTCTCAAAAATAAGCAGAATCCTTGAAGACAGTTTTGCTTTATTAACTCTGTAAATAGTATGTCCAGGGAATAGGTTAGGAAAGAGTGTTTCCAACACTCCGAGCACTACTTAAGAGACTTACAGGAGTGATATAACCCAAGGTAGCAGTTTTAAAACAAGTTAAAGTTAGTGGCGGACCTTTAGAAAGAGTGGTCTTAGAGGAAGCACATGTCCTTTGTGCCACTGTCCGAAAGGAGGCGCCTAAGCAGCACGTACAAAAGACTGGATGATCCACAAGACCCATCTAGCCTTTTCAGGGTGACACCTTATGTGGGCATCCCCAGTTGTTACAAATTGGGTTGATGGGACAGGAGGGAACCACTTCTGGCTTATCTGTACAACTGGTCCAGACTGTCTGATCTGAGTTCTGATCTGAGTTCTGATCAACAGACTGGCAGCGTCAGATGAGTGCATTTTGTGTGCAAAAAAATATATATATCTGCAGTGACATGCTCCAGAAAGGAAGAAAAAGCCAGTCTGAGTGAAATAACTGCCGTGAGCATTTGAACCTCCAGAGATAGCCTGCCCTGAGCACTGAACCAGTGCATCGCTGTAGCGATGGGAGTGTTCTCTGGTCTGGCGCCTACTTGTGGGCGCTGCTAATAAAGCCTAAGCTGCAGTCACATAAACCACTAGGGAAGATAATGCAGCACAGGTCCAGGGGCAAGGTGACATTAGCAGTGGTGTTTAAGTTGGCCTCTGCTTGCATTGCCTGATCTGTACTTAAAAGGACTATGATCTTTTGGGCTGTCAAGTCCACATTTTGCACAATATTGCATTTCCTTATCATTACAACCAAATTGTTTATAGAAAAATATTCATTAGCTATTGAAAACTAGACTGTATAGACTAAAATCCAAGATTGTGTGTGAGGTGGTGGACAAAAAGCTCTTTTGCTCTGTCCTGTTTAATCTCTGCATTCATGCTCAAATTCATTTCACATTTTCTCCAAGGATTGTATCAGATGTTTCCCTTTTGTCATGCTGCTTTGACAGGTTATGCAGGCTGGGTTACACATTCTACTGAAAATTCAGAAGTGGTTTCCCAAGGGCAAATACCCTACTTGATACTCTTTAGTCAGTTTTCAGAGGTATAGTGTTCTTGTTTAAATCAAGTGGAATTGTGAATGCCTAACCCCTTCAGAAATTGTGTCAGGGTATATTAATGAAAATACCCAGACTTTAAGTTTACAAACTGCTTTTGAAGCTGATGCATTATGTGCACAATAGCTGAGATACTGAATAGGTTTTCCTTAGATTTTTCCAAGGGCATAAACACCACCAAATTACACCTTCACATTGCTGTGTTAGTATTTCAGTCTGACCCCAAACCTGACCTATGTGAAATAATTACAAGCCTTCCTGAAGTTCTAAATATGCATTTCCATTAAAAAAACAACCACTGAATAGTCACACCTGTCAGCCTGGTTTAAGTTTTTAATTAATTTTTTCCTCAGGATTACCATATCTAAAAGAAACAGGAACAGCTGATCAAATTGCTTCATATCCCAACAGTTACACTTGAGATAATGCTTAGTGAAATCAAAATCAGACTTTCTGGTGTTTGGTGAGAAAGTTACGAGAGGCTGCTTGCCACTCTGTGAGAAAGGCAGATGGGAATTACTTCAGGGTGGACTTTCTTAATAGTGAATTGGCTTAGCTCATGTTTTATGTAGTGTTTCTATTCTGTGTTAACACTCTGCTGTTACTTGAAGCTCTGCAAAGTGAATGCATACTAAAATCAACATGACTTCTGTTACTTCCATGGAGGATCATAGCTCCCCCTTTGACACAATCCTAGGTATATCATTTCTGTATATAATTTTTCATCGTGGTTCTACCATGCCAGCGTAGAGCAGACACGGATTGTGGGCAATTTCCCATGTGTTTCTCTTCTGCTGTGGACAGTTGTGGGCTTCCTATTTCAAATGCTCAAGTCATCGCCTTTTGATTCATAAAAAATTGAGGAGTTCCAGTGGTCTTGTATGGAAACTAGGGTTCTGGAGATAGCAGGGGTAACAGAACTTGTGGATGCCTGTTGGCTCATTACTACTGATAGCTTATTAGTGCTTTTCATAGGAGTTGCAGATCTGTCTTTTGGTGCTCTCTTTCAAGAGAAAGAAAGTGCTCCTTGTCTCTGCATAGGCTACAAAACACTTGGATCATTTCTCCATGTGAAATCAATAAAACGTGTCTGGGGAATTGCAGACATGTGACTGTAGTTAGCCCACACACAGAAAAGGGGGAGGAGAGAGAATGTTTGTGTGTTGTCTCCCTTCGAATGCTTGACAAGGTCATAGCTGAGCTGTTTGTCTGAAGGAGGCAGTAAACCCATGGCAACATGCCTGTTACTGATGCCCTGTGGTATCTCATCAAAGACTTCATGGGCACATCAGTGGCATTTTTGCATTGTCTTTCCGTGTGCTTTCTCTAGTATTAATATTGTCTACAAAACAAGATACCTAGTTCTTGTAACATGAAGTGCGTTCCTGGATCTGTCTGCCCCGTCATCTAGGCCCGTCACAGAAGCTGCCACTGTGTTTTATGAAATTTGTCCTGCTACTTATTCAGCAGTACTGTTGAAGGAGAGGATCCCCTTTTTTCCTTCCTGTTTTGTTTTTTCCTCCCCTTTCCCCATCTTTTCCTTCCCTTTGCCTCAATAGTTTACTCTCCTACTATACTTATGCCTAGTACTCACAACATACTTGAACTGTCCTTGGAAAGAATGGGCCCTTCTGTTCTTACTTCCATTTACAAATCAAGTAGAGTGATTGCACCATGTGTTTTCTGAACTGTGGATTGTGCTATTATTCTCTCCCTGTTGCATCAGGAAATGTTACTGTTCTTCACAGCAGAGCTTTGGAACAAAGCTTGCATTTCTTGCTTAAGGCTCCTATATACTTCTTTACTTTCTTCTTCTCTTGATCTGTTACAGTTATGAATAAGGATCGCTGCTGCAAAATTTGTGGAAATTTCTTTCTTTGCAACTTGAACTAGTGAGAAGAGATCTCTCTGATAGACAAAAATGAAATTAAATTTCAGTTTGCAGCTGACCATTATGTTGCAGCAATAGCATTGCTGTCATCAGGGTGCCTAGGGTATGTCTCCATGGACAACTTCTGTATTAAGATTTTAAATAAATATGACAGGAGCCCAATACCTTTCAGTCAATTTTAGTGTCATAGCAGCAAGTATTTAGAGCAAGTATACACAAGAGGCCTGAATTCTCTCTTGGAAGTGCAGGTTAGTAATAGGAATGCCACATTGGTTAATACAAAGTTTTGCCTTAAATTTAGAGGATGAAAATTAGAAAATGGTTTGGCAGTTTGATAAGGACATTCTCATTACACCAGCTCTTCTTGCTTTTTTCGTGGGAATGAATGGGTAGGTATTTGGCATGAAAGGGGTGTGTAAAATTGTTTGTTGATCAAAAGTTTACACACACCGCGTTCAGCTCTGGGGTCCCCAACATAAGAAGGATGTGGACCTGTTGGATCAGGTCCAGAGGAGAGCCATGTTCAGAGGGCTGGAGCACCTCTTCTGTGAAGACAGGCTGAGAGTTGGAATTGTTCAACCTGGAGAAGAGAATGTTCTGGAGAGACCTTAGAGCAGCTTCCACTACCCAAAGGGGTGGCTACAAGAAAGCTGGAGAGGGTCTTTTTACAAGGGCATGTGGGGATAGGACAAGGGAAATGGCTTTAAGCTGAAAGAGGGGAGATTTAGATTAGATATTAGGAAGAATTTATTTACTGTGAGGGTGGTGAGATGGTGGAACAGATTGCCCAGAGAAGCTGTGGCTGCCCCATCCCTAGCAGTGTTCAAGGCCAGGTTGGATGGGGCTTGGAGCAACCTGGTCTAGTGGAAGGTGTCCCTGCCCATGGCAGGGGAGTTGGAACTAGATGATCTTTAGGGTCCCTTCCAACCCAAACCAGTCTATGATTCATACCAATTTATAAAATGTGATCTTGGAAATAATGTAAAAGGACAGTTAAAAGTGAATGCAAGTACAAGCAGTACATGCTTTAGGCATTAATTTGGCTTCTTCTGTTCTTATTTTGATTTCTTAAGCATGTGTATCTGCTTGTGACCAAACCCCTTTATTAATCCATGTGATTAATTTTTTTTCAACCCCTGTCAGAGACTAGTTATTCACTGGACCACAGCTTTATGTGTCTGGGAGCAGCCTGACTTGTAGTCCGGCCGCAGTATTTGATTTGCACCTACCATGTGGTAGGTGCTCTGGGAATCATTACGAGTCTGAGAAGTGACCACAGATAGACACCATTTCAGAAAATACATTATTGTTACATCTAGCTTTGTTGCTTTCCATTTACCTTTGCTATTTTATGTTTCAGAATCTTGTCTCATCTGGAAAAAAAATAAAATAAAAATCTCTAATGTACAGTTAAGCTTAAACTTGGATTTTTTTAAATTTCTTTTTTTTCCAGTGGCCATCTTTTAAGATTTATCTGTATTGTAAGTTATCAAACCAGAATTTAGAGCCTTTATAGACTGTGAGGCCTTTCTCAGGTACATGAATTTCTAGCAGTATGATTTCTATTGTCTCTGTCTCTTACTGTTCACACTCTTTCATGGTATGTTTTCCTGCTGTGAGCAGATTAACTGTTTGAATCCTCTCTTGGTGTTCTTTGATTTAGCAATCTCAGGCAGGTGTATCTTTAATTTTCTCCCTAAGTAGTTGATAAAAAAGAAGAAAGTTAAGATCCAAAATGGTACAGTTCCTCTAAAGTAGTTTTAAGACTCCTCGTTGCAGAGGTTTTCAGCTGCTTCTAAGATAATGTGAATTCAGAAGAGTTCAGCTGAATCAGGGAGTGCATCATCTTGCAGAAAAATTTGGTTGCTGCAGATTCCAGATTCCTGATCTTCTCTATTTACATGTGAAGCAATTATGCTGTAAGTTAGAGATGTGTTCTCAGGAAAGCACCGGCTTTGGAGGTATGTTACTCAGAGTCATCACTCTGTAGAAAATAAACAATTTGGTGATTAACCAAATTAATGTGGTGGTATTAAAAATGACAAAAATCAAGTTTGGTTTGGGAGCTAGCTCTTGGGGGCTAAGAGGCTGTTAGAGGTGGCTAGAGGTGGAGAAGATGGAAAGAAGGACAGGATCATTACCTCCTCTGTACCCTCTGCCAAAAGTGCCATTAGAAAATTTCTTCTGGTTCCTACTCCTGCAGGTCTTGAGCTCTGTCTAACCACTTGCTTTTGCAATGAAAATGAAATGGGGATGTGTTTCATACAGAATTCTTAAAGTAGAGAGTCAGCATTACTCAGATGCTTAGCCCAGCAGACTGGGGATTGTTAATGGTAGGAAGGTTAATAAAATGCAATGGAACCAAGAGATAAATAATGGAAATGCAGTTTTGTAGTGAAAACGTCTTGTATTTACAAAATGCTTCTTCAAAATGCTTAATTTGAAAAGAATAAGCTGTCAGCTAGTTATACCACATTGAGAAAAGTCATGCAGCATAGTGTTTATAGATATACACACTTGGTTGCGTGTATGATAGAAGGTGTACTTATTGTGACAGTTACTATTTCCACTTTTTAATTGTTTGAAAATCTGATGGTGGTGTCATAAGTTTTCATTAATTTTCACACTGATGTACTGGGACTCCATTACTCTCTTGAACTACACAGAGTAAAAATGACCTTCTAAACCAGGAGAGATCTCTGCAT
The DNA here is from genome assembly GCF_004027225.2 of Strigops habroptila. Classification (NCBI taxonomy): domain Eukaryota; kingdom Metazoa; phylum Chordata; class Aves; order Psittaciformes; family Psittacidae; genus Strigops; species Strigops habroptila. The sequence continues at coordinate 73,558,536 of NC_044277.2, read as the reverse complement.
TTGCATGTTAATAGACTTCTGCAAAAGGTATATCCGGGTTCATTAGAAAATACAAAGCTATTAATTAAAATGTTTGTATGTCCAAGTACACACAGGATGTCTGAAATGGCTTTTTGAAGCATAAACAGAGGAATAAAGGCATATTTAGAAATCTTTTTTTTTTTTTGCTAAACCTAACCCAAATTGATACTTAAATAGGTCCACATTATATTTGAAATTCGTACATTTTACTTATGCCCATTGTCCGTGATTTCAAAGGTGAGTAGGCTAATAATTTCTGAAGTCAACTCCCGTTATTATGTTGTCACTTGTTATAACATCTAGACAGTGGCCAGAGGTGCTACTGCTAGGCAGTTGTTTTGGAAGAACTGTGTTCTTGCTAAGGACACCATTCAGCTAGAACAACAGAACTATAACTTTAGACAGCTCTGTAGCCGGAACCGTCCCACCAGGTAATGGATAAAGTAAAATGAGTCATTTTTAGTGTCATTTTTTCTTTTCTGTTGTGCTCTGTACAGAAATCACCAGTATAAAATACTAGTACAAACTACCAGTATAAAGTACCAACAGCATTGCTGCTGTTAATAAATGTAAACTCAGCTGAGACTGTGCATGCTTATTTTGTTTTCGTTCCTCAGAGGGACTGATGTATTGGTCCTGTAGAAGCAAGGTAAAGAAGCAAAAGCTACATGTATATCACACATAGGAAAAGATGTAATCTAACCCTGTTCTGTATGGTAGAAGGTAATATTTTCAAGTGGCTGCTGCCATCTTGTAGGAGCTATAGTACTTCTTTGAGGAAATGAACTGCTTTAGCTATTATTAAAGCAATTAAAAGTCATTCAAACAAATGGAACACCAGGATGTGACAGATCTAACAAACTCAACTAGAAAATTAGCAGTCGTTTTTGTTAGATTAAAGGAAAAATCACTAGTGGTATTGACATTCAGGAGTTTGTAGTTGCTTTAAGATTTCTACATCCCGTTGAAATGAACTGGTACTACTATAGAACTATACTCAGATTTAACAGCACATTGATCTGTTACTCATTTGCATTGTCATGGCTTTCATTATCACTTAAAGCTAGACATTTATTTCACACTGAGTGAAAGCTTACCATCCAAGACCTCCTCTTGAAATCCTTCAGATTGTAATGCTTTGAATTCCATTGCTATTGATTTCTTCAAGGTCATTTTCTGTTTATTTTCTTGGTACCAGGTTGCAGTCCCACTGACAGTGGAAGTTTTGAAGATTGTAGTAGTATCTGGTGTTGACCTTCTAGATTAAACCCTTAAGATAAGGGTTAAAGAGATGAAAGGAAGAAACAGCATGTTCTGATTGTATTCAGGTGACTGAGTGTTCCTAGATGGAAAATTAAGATTCAGCCTTTCTGACTGCCACAGCTCAGCAGCAGGCATTGTAATGGTAGTAGGGGAGTGAAGTGGTTGCTTCCTCTCAGGTCAGTTGAGGTCAGTTTTTCAGTGGAAAAACTAAATTTCTCTGAGTTCATTTAGACAGAGATGCACCCTGAATCCCTTTTAGATAACTTTGGTCTTTGAGAGGGTGACTGAGCACTGGAGTAGGTTGCCCAGAGAGGCTGTGGAGTCTTCTTCCCTGGAGATGCTCAAGAGCCATCTGGATGCAATCCTGAGCAATGTGCTGTAGGTGACTACGCCTAAGCAAGGAGCTTAGACTAGATGACCCCCCGTGATCCCTTCCAGCCTCAACCATTCTGTGATTCTGTCTTTTGTCACATTAAAATCCTAGCTGGGCTAAGTTTATTAGGTGCTAGGAGGTTTCTGGCTATTAAAAGTAAGCTGTTAAGTTGAAAATGTCCTTCAATTCTGTCTTCTGTTGCTTCTATATAAGCTCTAAACGTAGGATTGCATGCTTAAAAAATGTGTTCTTTGTTTTCTATGTCTGAATTAAGAGCAATTAAGAGATTCCAGGATTTACTGGTCTCATTCCTATGACAAGATTTGTATCTCTAGAAGTGCCACCTGCCACTGGAGAATAGGGAGAAATGTGTCAATGACTTTGGCAGGGTTTGAACTAAAGCAAGTTCCTGGCCAATACAGCCCGCTCATGCAGTGTTTAGCATGGAATCTGGTACTACCAGAGTGTCTTCATGACCTTCCACAATGCCCTTCATTGTGCTCAGAGCTTTTCCAAGAATGGCCTATTGAAACGGGCAAGAACTTTGCCACGGTCTGTTCTGCTGTGGCCAGAACAGCCACAGAAGTGAAAAAATGCTGATTTTACTCTGCATTTCCTTTGGAGAGCTTTACCTAACAGTAGGGTGCAACTGCAGAATGGAAACCATGCACAACACATGGTATAGAATTGGGTTGAGAAGGCTCCTTACAATAGCGCTGTGGCTGTGAAAGGTGATGTATTTATGCACGTAGAGATGCATGCACGCTTGTGTCTGCAGTGTAGTTTGTAGTAACAAGAAACAGTATTGCAATTCTTCAAAGCAGTAGGAGAGTGAAAGGTGCACATCTAATTAATGGATCATGACATTGGAAAGCAAAATTTGGGTACAAACTCTTAACAGGAAGGGTTGTGAAATTCTGTGCCAGTGCCCTGAGTCCGAGTCAAACACAGATTCACCTGGGCAGGAGTGAGATTTTCCCCTTCTTAGTAGCTTCTGCCTTCTGTGTCTCCTTCATTGCCCTGACATCCTCTATTCCTAGTACAGTTTCACACTGTTTTTCCAATTCTGCTCCATCTTTCATCTGCTGGGAGATGGAGGAGCTACAGCAGTGCCGCGACTGACTTGTGTCATGATATTCTTACTATGGAAGTGTGTTACTGTCATGGGAACATGCATGGGGATGCACTTCAGCACTTGGCTAACACACGGGAGACTTGGTCCTCTCTCCCCTTTGCACCGTGGCCTTTGCTGGCCATTTTGCAAATGCTTAAAGTCTACCCTACTCCATTCCTTATTTTAGAGTTTCCTTTCAGTTGTGTCACCATTTAAGTACTGCTTGCTTTATGTCAGTTCTCACAGCGCTCATTTTTCCACCGTTTAGTGGCTACAGATATTAAGTGGGCTAATACTGCAATTGCTGCCTGTGAGAAGGTTGTCACTGATGTTCACTAAGAGCTAATGTAGATACTGTGATAACAGGGTTGAAGCCTAATAAATGAACCAGCAGTTGGAGAATTATGGACTATTTCTAAATCCTCCAAGTTTATAGAAAAGGTGAGATACTTAAATCTTCATTTTGTGATCAGAAGAAGACATGAAAGAGAAATTGATTCTCTGATAGCAATGTAATGTACAACAATATACATAAGAGATGGTGGATATCTTTCTTAAATAATTTCCTTTTATGACTAACACATGCACTAAATCAAAGATGAATGAGAGGCTGGTGCGATTAATCAGGCCATATGCTGCGATACGATGACAGAATGTAAGAACAGTGTATGTCAATCAGTTGCTATTAAGTATAATGGCCAGTGATTTACCACCTCATTAAATGATCAGGACACCCAATTCATTTGTATGTGAATAGCAAAACAAATAGTCATTAAAATTTCCTGATAAGGCATTGAGTTCTTCCTTCAAACTTGCATTAATTTTACCAGTATAGTAAGAGGGAAAAATTAGCAGAGTGGAAGCTATCTCATGGGGTATATCAAGGCACAGTCTAACACATGGGGACAAGAAAATTGCTTTCCAAAAGTAGTGTTTGTAGGTATGTGTATGAATTTGTCTGTGTCTGTACATACGTACTGCATATCATCAAGATACAGCATCAAGAGGATGTATTCCTTTTTACTTGATTTAGTATTTGTTGCAGTACCTGGATTTCTTTGACGTTGTTCCCTACTTACTGTACACAATACTCAGAGGTTCAACAGTGCCATCCTGTGGGTGCTCTTAAAGGTTTGAAAGCTATGACAGGTAAATAAATGACCTCAACAGGATAAACTATTATAGAATATCAGATACTGTATGTCCCCATGCAATCAGCTAGAATATTTCCCTCTGGTAGTCAGTCAAACTAATTATTACTTTTCTATCCAGAAAATTAATAACCTAAATGTATTATAACCAATGGGAAAGTATTTCAGGCAAGCTGATGAGCAGTGTGCTTGTTAGTTTTCCTCTGTTGCTGAAAAATGTGGTTTTAATCATCTCGGTGTGGTTTTAATCATCTTGGAATTTATTTTCACAAACAATACCAAAATCAAAGGCAGCTATGTAAATTCAAATAAGCACCTCTATAAAGAAGTATGTGCACATCTTTAAAGAGGCATTGGACTGAAACTCAGACTAGTTAGCTTCTGTGTTTCATAACATAATCATGATCATAATCATGATCATGATTCATAATCATGAATTCCCAAGCAACCTTGAAGTTTAAGTTGGATGATTTGAACAACTGGCCAGTATGTTTTTAATTCCAGAAGGATAAGGGCAGGATTAAAGTCTGAAGTTTTGTTGATTGAAGATGGAATTCTGCTCAGAATATTGGGAGAACTTTCTGTTCATGGAGGACAAGGTATAAAATAGCCAAACTGCTCTTATTAGGGAATAGTTGGGTGATCAATAACTAACTGCAGATCATACTATTTCATGTATGTCTTTCATTTTGCATGCTAAGCAACTTACCATGAGAGTGAATAATATATTTGTCTGGAAATGAGCAAGGCAGTAAAGGGGAAGGTGCTTGGTAGAAGTTTCTGCTCATTTTTCAGTTCCCTGCTGGAATGGGGTACTGGAGGGCTGAGGTGTGTGCTGCCTTTGCCTAGTGGTTCAGGGAATTGGGTGCAGCTCCAAGTTCTGCATAGGTACCTCTTCAGTTCTCATCCTTGCAGGAATTTCTCCTTTGCTTTCCACAGCTACAGTCCAGCTGTGAGTCGCAGTACATGCCACTGGGTGATTGATTAAAGGAAGGAAACACCAAATTACAAACTCCGCTGTTATTCTTGGGTAGCTAAAAATCATGGCATGATTTGTGGCTCCTAAGTCTTTGAAAAACATGTCGTGATTATTTATATACTTGTATGTCTCTTTGCCAGATCCACTTAAACAGATGTATTATTAACTCCCGTGAGTATGAAAAGACAAATATGAATCATTCCTGTTTAGAAGATTAGTTTAATGTAGTTTTAATGCATTTAACTTTTTTTTTTTTGCCTATTTTGAAAAAAAAATAAATCTTCTAGCCTAACAAAAGGCTTGCATCTGTGTAGTTCTGGCCTTTTTAAAGTAGGCTAACCTGTTGTAAATGTTTGAAACGTTAGCATACGGAAATCTTGAGACTATGCTTGTATACTGATTTACAGTACATAGATGGTTTTTGGATAAATCAGATGTATCAGGAAAATAATCTCTCATGACATTTAATTGAAGGCAGAAAGGGTAATAGCATACCAAAGTTTAACCTCTGCACAGAAGAGATTTCTTTGTAGTCCTGATCAGTTTAAGGATAAGTTGAGCCCTGGAGCATCAGCATTCATATAACTTTTCCACATTTTTATCCAAACTGATATGAATGGGTTTGCATCATTTAAGTGTCTAATTCTGATTTTGAACCTCATGAAACTCTTGATCTTGATTTTGCCTTATTTTTATTATATTTATTTATGTTGCCTCCTCAGAAGGTTCTGCATTTCATTCAATAGTATGTTAAAGGTATCTGCTATTATTAGTTCTAAATGTATGTCTTCTACTTTCTTCAAGTGTCACATTCTACTTATATTACAAAGAAGATAAATGGGAACGATATTCTCCACTGTTTAGTATACTGTGTGCAAATAGTTCTTAGCTCTTTTCTCATACAGAAGTTTCTCCATGCTTTCTCAGTTGGGTTTTTTTTCCACCTTTATTTCTGTTCTGATTCTTTACTTACGGTGTTCCTGGACTGAATACAGCAGCCATGGGAATGTGCCACACTCTTCTCTGCACTTGGGACCACTCATAAACAGCTGTGAATCTGTGTAATCGATACATGTGTGCATGCGTAGCCTCTGCACCTATGTGTGTGCATTCACTGCATAGATAGACAAAGAACTGTAAAATTCCCTGTTAACTTAGAGAACTAATTTATTCAGTTTCTCTATTTTAAATTGAGTTTAGATAAATACGTATCTGCCCCATGTATGTTCTGTGGCCTGTAGGAGATTTCACAGTAATTTCAGTGTCACTGGGTTTGGCTTTAGAGTATGTCTGTCAGACTTCAGTTCACCTAATCCCTCTGAGGTGAAGGCATAAGATTTTGGTATTATTAATGCCTTATTTCATTTAGTTAATGATCTTTTTAAGTATTCCATCTTCTTTGTTATTTACTTGCAATGCCAGATAAAGATCTTATTTAAGTGAAGTATTATAAAATAATAGAAATCTTTATTTCATTTTAATACAATCAGGATAAATTAATCCAGTAGAGAGTCTGACGTTAAACAGGTGCAGTTCTTAGCAGCATTGCACATGTAAAATTAGGGTAGGTTCTTTGAGCACTAAGATCTTAACAGATGTGTTCTTTTTCTCCATACGTTATAATAAAACAAGGATTTGCTCTGAAAGTATTGACACACTCGCTAAGCAGTCTTGGCAAACATGCCATTGTATTCCTTACACAGTATCAGGTGTGGCTATTATTTAACTTTAAATAAATATGTGCATTAAATAGCTGTAAAGCACATACATATATATAAACAAAACCAGTTTTTCTCAAAAAGTAATGTATTTTTTTGGCTCTCTTGTTTACTGGTGCCTAGACAAAGGAATGCTGCATCTTCAAAACAACATCTGTCAAACCGATTTTCATCAGATTAAGCATATCCTCAAAGCAACCATCACAGCTTACAAAATACGGGAAATGTAGGTTGTGCTTGCATAAAACACCAATAGAATTTAAAGCACTTGAAGTGTTTTACAAATGTAGTGATGATAGCCTGTGCGTATTCTCCATTTTTGTTTCTATATTTGGTAGGTTCTTGGGAAAGATAATGAGTGATGTTGCAACACTGCAGTGTCAGTAGATGTCCCAGAGTGCAATTACAGAGTTACGATCCTGGCAGCTAATCTGGGTCCGCAAAAGCCAGTGGTTTGAGAGGCTGGCAGTAGAGGTTGAATTTATTGCGAAGAAGTTCATCTGTAGAAAGATTTCTCTCATTAAGTATGAAATTAAAGTGTGAATCAGTGACTGATTATCCAGGCCTTTCTCTGATCCATTGAATTTCCTCATTAGTATAGATGTGTGACTGTATATGCTCTGGCCTGATTCTGGTTCCATAGATCATCAAAGATAATTGGTAATATTAAATTTTTAAAGATCTTTTCTGGGACAGTGTAATCTGATAAAAATAGGGGGAAAGCCACTGGTTTTTACGTAGAGCGTAAATAAAGACAAAACTTAATCATTTGCATTTCTGGCCAGCTTTCTATCTTTTTTCCTTGCTAGGGAATAATTAATGCACGAAAATGAGCTTCCTAATAGGCTGATGTGTCTTCCATAGGAACGAAGCATTTTGCCTTTGTAATCAGTTAAGTGAGAGGTGAAGTCTCATTACGGTGTGTGCCTACAGCCGAGTGTGGGAACTGAAGTCAGCCAGAAATGAATGATGGGATTTCTGTAAAAGATTTTTGTGGATGGAGGGTAGAGGTGCTTGAGAAGCCAAGTCAACATTACCATTAGTTCTTACGTTTAAAAGTTGGAAATCTAGCCTAAAGCAAGAAAAGTCCAGTCAAAAATCTACCAAGAAGACAAATAAGGGTGAAAGTCAGGGACTAATCTGTTCCAGCTGCATTTGGATGTAGATACATTTTTGCAACCCTGGTTTCCTATTACCTATGTGTCAGTGAATTGCCCTGTGCTACCTTAAAATGTTCCACATGAACCCTAGGCTACTTAATGTGAGGTGTTTTGGTGGCTACCACACACCCCTGGGATAGCCCTAGTTAGCATCCTGTTCCTAAGAGAGTGACTAAAGACAGTCCTAGAACCAATTGCATACAAACGATGCTAAGTATGTTATTTCATGAAAGAGTTCAAGATAAATTCTTCGCATCTGAACATATAGTTTTTACCAGGAAATTGGTATTGTTGATTTTTTGTCAAATATGCTAGCTACTTCTGCAACATTACTGAGAACATAAACCTCAGGTTGGATTTTAGCTTAACTGAATCTGAAAATTATCTTTATAGAATCTTCAGCCTAGTTCCTTAGACAGAAGAACATACTACTAAGTAAAAGGAAGTACAGAAATGTACCAAATATTCTAACTCTATCCAGCTCTGTTGTGTACCCAGGGAACTTAGCACTTTAAGGTTTGGGTCCTTTGAATATTAATAGCATGACATTTCAACAGGAGACCAGGGTTTCTAAGATGTTTGCAATTTGCAGCAGGGAAAGCTGTGTTTGAAACAACCATTATGCAAGAGATTTCTTCCAGTTGTCATTTTTGGCCAAAACCACGGAGCATTTAACTTGTTTTTAAAGCAAGAAGTATGAAACACACCGCAAATAACACAGTGTGGTGATGGGCAGACAAGCCATAGCACGTTCAGCAAATAGAGGCTCTTTCTGGGAAATGTTGATTTGAATTTCATGCATCATCTAAGCATAGTGAACACTGAAAGGTCATGGTAAGAATATAAGAAAAAATCCATCTGATTTGAATTTCACACTATCCAATATTGTTAATAATGCAGTGTCAAACAAATAACTGTTTCTCGGAGTGTGACTAAAGCCCAATTCCATGTATAGTTGAAGAATAACTTGCCACACATTTTTTCCCCATTTACTGTTCATTTCCTTTATAATGTCATGGTGTTAGTTTATGAATGGCACCTTGAGCCACTGCAGTACATCTGCGTTTTCCCAGTCAGAGTTACTTCTTTGAGTTTGTTACTCAGCATCCAGGAAATCTCATGCAGACTGTAACATACTAATTAGCTCAGTACAATTTGGATAAAATGAAAGTGTTTTGCTATTGATCTTTGCTTGTTATTAGTTTATTCTAACAGAAAATTGAAGATGTCTAATATAGTTATCAAAATATCCTTTCTTATGATAGGAAATGTTGCTGGTACTCTTTAATGGAGGTATTTCAGAGCAGAACGCCCTTCTTTTCTCCCTTTTTCTAATCCTGTCTTTCTGACTTTTTAAAAATCTCTAGAAGGGATGATGAGTCTTTTAAAGTAACTAGAGTGTTCAGAGGCTGTGTAGCAATACTATGACTTAAACAGGGCTCAGGCAATATTTATTAGACTATTATATTGAGTTCTAATACTGTGCTGCTTGTTACCTTAACATCACATAACATCATATTAATAAATCTTTACAAGCTGTGTAGTTGTAAAGTGCATCATAATAATCAGTATCATTCCTCTAATAAATAATTTGATTTGTGTTTGCTTTGTGTTGTTCCAACCTGATTAGCTATAACATCAGAGGGCAGGGACCCTTCTCATGGTGCAAGTTAATGAACCGCCTGCTCAGAGTCCTCAGTTATGGACATGCTCAGAGCGAGGCACAACTTTACCTCCGCACTCTCCTTCCCTCTGCAGTGCCTCAGGTTATGTGGTTTTCTTACAGAAGTATTATCTCTATTGCAGAGATTTTCTGGAGCTCCTGGTCTTCATTGTTCGGTAGACTCCATGCACATGTATGGGTTTTCTTGCCCAGGAGACCACTGAAGTTGCTGAGTATTTATAATTTAGACACTTTGGTAATGCCCACCCCCGGGGGTAGACTGATATACATGGCTACTCTTTGGCCTTCCTGTAGAGTTGGTCAGTTCAGTAGATTGGTGGCCCAGGGAGACTGATCGCTTGTGCTGCCCAAGCTCTGAGTTGAATTCTACCCATGGAGAGTCTGTTCCTATTGGCATGGATGGAGGTCTGCAACTGAAAAAGCAGGGTGGGCTTTGCTTTGTTTTTTAGTGTTTGTTTTGTTGTAGACTTGATCCTCCTGTGTAATAAAGTAGATAAATACCCACTTGAAAAATCTACAGTACTGGGTGTTGGTTTTTTTTGATACTCAGAATCTTAATCCGTTTGATTGACACATATAAACTTGAATTTTATTTTATTCTCCATCACAGCAGTAAGTTTAGTCCAACTACAGTTCTCATTGTTACAATACAAATACACTAAGCCTAAAGAACTGCTGGCAGCTTATCGATAAAATTTGGGGATTAAGAAACCAATGCAAACAAACAAAGACTCTAAGCTTAAAGTAAGGAACAGACTGTTGCTGGACTAGCCTTTTACTGCTATCACAATTAACGTGAAGCAATAGCATCCAAACCCAATAGGTCTGTTCTTGGCTGCATTAAGAACTAGTAAGGCAATAGTCATTTGAAGAGGAAATTTGTCATGTCTATTTGAAACATTCATTAATTGTCAAAAATGCTACTTTTTTTTTTCATTGTATATGTGATGTACTTTTCATTTTCACCTTCGAAATAATTTATACAAATAATCCATCTTATCTTTTTTCAGCCCACCTAAGCCAACGGTGTTCATCTCTGGTGTCATTGCTAGGGTAAGATTATCATTAAAATTCTTTAAATCAGCAAAAAATTATTGTAGGCTTTTCAGAATTATCACTGATGAGGCCAAAATTAATCTTTTGCATTTACCTTCCTCTTTTATGAGAAGAGGCTTTATGTTTTGTTTGTTTGCAAGTCCCTTTGAGCATTCTTTTTGCTTTTGTGTGAAATTGAAATTATTTATTGAAATTACTTCCATTGTTTTATTTTGAATTTTAACATTTTAAGTTTATTGGATCTTCTTTTCATACCTAAGCTAGTCATTACTGCATTAATTTCCTTTGAAAGCAATTGCATGTTAAGTCTGCTGCTACAGCTTGATCTGTGATGGTGAGTGACACTCTTGCCTGTAAGGATATGTGCTTGAACATACATGTTTCAGCTGCCATTTGTGCCTCGAAGTACATGGGATTCAAGATGTTATTCCCTGGATTTCTAGGACCTGGAAATACATGAGCTAAATAATTAGTATTAACTAGCCATTAATTTCATGATCAGTAATTCATGCCTTGTGTGTTGTGACAGGGTTTTTATCATGGCTTTATATGATGGCCACCTTTAGCATGATAGCCTTACATCACTGGGGTGTGCAGTGTGGTTTACTGTAAGATGCTGTGGTTGTGTCAGATCATGTAAGTGGAAAGAGCAAGCTGATGCCATTTTCCCTAGCCCATAGGGATAGCAGACAGGCAGTGCTGTATTTCCTGGACCTCCATCTGCACCAAGGTGGATACCTATTTAGGCATTTACATGCCTAATTCCTTGTAACTAACTATTGCCTTAATGTTTAGTAACTTTGATAGCACTTTAACAGTTGTAGAATAGTGGGGGTTTTTTTATGAGTGACTTACGAAATCTTAGACATAAAAAATACAGGCTCCCAATTTAGTAGGCATGCAAAAGATTCAAAACGGGAAGAAACTATTCTCTTAATTTTATAACTCAGCTCTTCTTTAGATAATCAATTACCTAACAGGGTACTATATTTATCCTTAGTAGGCTGTCAGCTACAAGTTGGTGTATTAACCTGTGAAGAGCAAAATTGTTCTATCATTTTCTGAGACTTAACAGTTCCCAAATATGTACAAAAATTTCTTCTCTAGGTAATAACAAAATCTAGAAATGTGCTTTTGAACCCAGAGTAATTTTTCAGTTATATTCTCAAGTTTCCTGGTATGAAACTTCTCATCAGTGTCAAGTAGAGGTTTATATACTATCACCTGTCCTGTTTAATGTCTTTATCAGACAGAAGGCTCCTCATCAGGTTTGTGGATGGCACCAAATCGAGAGGAACAGTTCATAAGTTTGAGGGCAGGGCTGCTACTCAGAGGGACCTGGACAGGCTGGAAGAATGGCAGGCAGTATCTGGACATGAGCCAGATGCATGTGAGACAGCAAGAAAGCCAACAACATCCTGGTCTGTGTTAACAGGAAAGTAGCTGGTAGTTAGAAGGAAGGGATTATCCCCCTCTGCTTGGCACTCTTTAGACCGCTTATGGCATAGTTCATGCAGTTTTGGACACCCAGTGTATGAAAGGTGATGATGAACCAGATCAAGTTCACTGGAGGGCCACCAAGGTGGTCAGGGGCTGGAGCACATGCCCTGTGGGAGGACAGGCTGAGGGAACAGGCCTCGCTCAGCATGAAGAAGAGAGAGGTTCAGGAGTACCTAACAGCGGCCTTTCCACATTCCACATACAAGATGCTAACACTACCACAACATCTTATGGTAATTACCAAGAAGATGGAGCCAGGCTCTTTGGAGTGGTGCATGACAGGCAGACAAGAGATAACAGACACAAACTGAAATGGAAGGGCCTGACCAGGCATAAAAAATGAACTTTTTCACTGTGAGGAAATTCAGGCAGTGAAGCAGGTTGCCTGGAGGAGCTATTCAGTCTTGGTCCCGATAGGTTTTCACAATCAGATTAGATAAAAACCTTGAGTAAGTTGGTCTGATTCCACCACTAACTCTGCTTTGAGCAGGAGGTTTGGCTAGAGACATCCTGAGGTCCCTTCCAACCTCAATTATTCTGTGATACTTTGATTCTAAGACAGGCATTTCCTGCTAACATTTACAGACTAACTCTGTCATCTGCCTAACTGTTACATTACCCACAAGTCATAGAAGAGCTGCATTCACACCACTGGTTTTGAGACAACAAAATATGAGGGGTCAGAGAGGTATGGAAAAGACAAACAGCAGCATCAGGGAGAAAAAAGGTAGGAAATGTCAAGTCTGAAAAGAGGAGATCTTTGAAAGCAACTGGAGTAGAGAAAAAAAAATGGAAGAAGTTAACCTAATGATCAAGATTTTAAAAAGTTGTGTCAGAACAGAAAGAATTCGGAGTAGATTGAAATGGGGTCAGGTGTGAAACAGGTCATCTGAGATGTCAGCTTTGTACAAAATACCTCTGTGTAAGGTTGTTCCCCCGTGAGCCGATGGAATGGAGGGAGCTTTTGGCTTATGATATGTTTGCCCAATTTCTAAAGAGGCAAGTTGTGGTGCTGTTGTCCTTCCCTGTCACTGAATGCTCTAGTAGTTGTTTCCCATTGCTTTTTGAAAACCTGATGGGACTGCCCCTGGAAATGACAGTTGTAAAGAGGTGGTGTAAGGGTTACACGTGCACTGAGCCTGCCCAGCAGCAGCATGTGAAAACTAACACCAGCAGAGCTGGTGCATGTTAAACTTAAAACTTGTGGAAAGTGTCCTTGCTCATGGCAGCAGGGTTGGAACTAGATGATCGTTAAGGTCCCTTCCAACCTAAAGCATTCTATGATTACGAAAAGCCAGCCACCCCTAAGATTTGAGTCAAAAGTCTGTTTAGATCCTGCCTTTCTTCCTACAGAACTGGTATTCCTACATAGGTTTCATTGTGCATGTTTTTTTTTCACACTGCCTAACCTTGTAAAATAATTTCCTCTTTTCTGGTTGCTTTGTGGAAACCAAACAGGTTAAGGAGATCCGACCATACAGAACCACTGAAAGTGACTTAGCATGAGGAGCTATTAAGTGTTGAAGATAGGAATGTTGGGGTTTTTTTCCCTTGGGTCACTTTAAGATAGATACTGTGCTCTTGGATGGTGTCTGTAATTGGAAGAAGTGAAACTTGAGTAAGAGAAATTTTGAAGTTGGCTGAAAGAATGGCAAGATAGGATGTGTACAGGGGGGCTCCAGAGTAACATGCAACATTATTTTCCATCTGCTTTTCACATTCCTAAAAACTTACATACATTTGAACTGGAAAGTACACTTTTAAGTTTTCTTACATTTTTCCTGGTGTGTTCTTTGAACAGGGTGATAAGGACTTCCCTCCAGCAGCGGCTCAGGTAGCTCATCAGAAACCACATCCTTCTGTGGAAAAGCTTCCTCCCCCACAGCATGTCAAACAGCACATCCACCAGCCTCGCAAGTGAGCTCTCTCTCAATCTCAGCCAAACTGACAAGAGTGAATAAGTTTTCAAGAGAAGATGAAAACCCTTTAGGATTCACACTGTCAAATCAGTTAAATTGACCTCTAAAATAATATGCTGTTTCTTTTACTTTAATTCTCAAGGGTTAATAAGAATGAAGACATTGTTCATTTGTTATCCCAGATGGGAAATTCTCTATTAAGTATTTGCTGATTAGGGGTGGGGTTTTTATAAGATTTTTCTTATTGCCAAGATAAAACTTCAGTATGGATAATATGATTAATGAGCTTAAAACTTGTACTTTTAGGTGTGGCATTGCAATAGCAGATAGTTAATGTAGCTTTTACGTTAAGCCGGTAAGGAAGAATAGCCCTTTTGTACTGGTATCTGTAATATCTGGAGGGAGTTTGTGTATGTTAAGACAGAAATAGGTGGTTGTCTTGCTTATGTAGAACCCTTGCAGTCTCCAGTATCCTACAGTGTTATACCCCAATGGCTATGCCCTCTGATTCCAACTAGTGAGATGGTAGAAGGGCCCCAAAATGTTCACAAGTGGGCAAAAATCCAGCTGAATCTTCTTTACACCTCTTTGCAGTCACACAGCACTGCTGAGGTTCTTCCATTTGGAGGTCTGTGGGAATGGAAAGGAGAGAGACATCAGAGTTACAAGAATACTGCTGCTGTAGGTAACTGATTTGTGATCTCCTGGATCTCATTGAGGGCTGCATTTTTATGAGGTAATGATTTCTTAATCCCAGTAACAAGCTGAAGGAGCTCAGGACCCTCCAGAATTGAACTTAAACTGGTGGAAAATCTGTATTCTTTTTTGACTTACAGTTTGAGATCACTTTTTTACATTAGTAAATGTGTTATATTTTATGACCCAACTTCTGTTGTTCATCATGGGTTTTTAAGAACGGTAGTGATAAGAGGGAATAAAAGCTAATTTTCAAATAGACCAATCAGATTAGTTTTGGCCACATAATTAAATCGTTTGGTTACAGAGTTCAAAATCACTTCTGTCATTTTCCTTCTGAAGCTCATCTCTCTAAAACCCAGAAAAATTGTGTTTTTAAACATTCTATCTACTTTTTTAAAGTGTTCTTTTGTTTTTAACTGACTATAAATACAGTAGAGCCTTTAAAACCCTCTAGGTTTGTGAAATGTCTAGTAATGTAAAAAAAGTGTACCAGAGATAGTGCTGCAGACATTCGCCTGGCAAATCAATGAAAGTTTGAGGTCACCTGGGCCTTTACCTAGTTTGTTTATGTTTAAAATAAAATAATACAGAAAACCAGTGAGGAGAGTTTTAAAAATATTATTTTTATAAAATTTCTGCAGATTAAATAATTATTCCCTGAATAGCTGTTTTAAAACAACAACAGTCATGGCCCATTTCACAAGTGGAATAACTCACTTCATGTGGGCGAGAGGGACTTGGCATTTTTTTCTCTCCATAGCCTTGAAATGGAAATGATGTTTTGCAAAGTATATGCATGGATATATTTATTCTACACCCAAGGAAGGATGTACAGTCTGTATGTGCAATCCTTATTACCAATTTAATTAGATAACTGTACTTGCCTTAAGGAACGAGCGTTGTTTATAAGAATTATTCTGTATTAGAATATGCATCATTTTAAAAATATGCTTTCTGTTTCTGATGACGGTACATCTGAGGCCTTGTTTGTAGCTGCTCATGAGTGTATAAGTGATTCACACATGAGTAACTCATTCATAAGGGTAACATTGTTGAGCCTCTCGGAATATCTGCATGAGGTAATTTGCCGGCAGGGATGTTTGCAGATTCAGGGCTGAAAGCAGTGGCATCTCGATGGTGCAGCCAGTAGCTGCCAGCATGCTGCGCCAGCAATGAAGCAGGTCATCACAGTTGCTTGGTACTGGTAGCTACTGGCTTGAGAGTGAGCTGGATGGGATTCAGCTCTCCTCGTCCTGTGCCTACATCTGAAGTAGTGTCTAGTCTCCAGCTGTAGTCAATGGTGATGTAGTCAGGACAGTCAGTAGAGTTTAGGTATGGCGTCTTGGACCAAATGGAAATGTCTTTCAAGATGAGCTGGATCATTCTTGGCTCTGACTGCAGTGGAAAACTAAACATACCTCAGTGTAGAAGGACGCAATTAGATGTGGCTGGGTACCTCTACTCTGTGTCTACTAATAGCTGGTAGAAATGCTTCTGAAAGCAACACCACATTTCCATTCTAATACTAAAGTTATGAACGTGGATGCCTTTGGATTACAAACTACTGCTCCTGGTTGTTAATACAATATCTACGCCATGTATAGAGAACACCTGAATTTTGTCTTTGATTACTTAAAGGGATATATAAGTTTGTACAATCTAGTATGGCTTTCAAGATAGCTTTAGTGGCTTCTAGAGTGCAGGAATTCCTATATGGTTAGAAAATGTCTCTGTATGAAAGCATATTGTATATTGTTGGGAGGTATCCATGTTTATACATAGGTGTCCTTACCTAAGCATTACCTTGTCCAAAATAAAGAATCATAACTGGTGATTTGGGTTTCCTTCTGGTGGTTATTGGTGCTTTTAAAATATGTTACACTAACATACAAGCACAGGAGGTGTTCAGATGTTACCTTGAAATGATTGCAAAAGAAATTTTCTGTAATTGTAAGTGTGGCAATAATGCAATAATAAAGCACGAAGTTGTACATTGAGCTCTTTTTTTTTTCTGTAAGTACAATGTAAAGCAGCAAGGTGCAGTTTTGTGGGGTTTATGAGATTTTATTACAGAACGCTTCATGACTAATCAACATTTTATAAATAGTGAAATTTATTAGGAATTCTTATGACACAGTGGATGAGCTGTGTTGGATAGTCCAGTCTCATTTAAAATAGAAACTAGATGCTACCAGCTAGAATGGGGATTGCTGTTTTACACTGTGAAATTGGAGATCCTCACTTGATCTTTGTGAAGCTATTGAATCTAAGCCTGGTAATAAATCAGTCTGATAAAGGAAATGAAATCTAACATTTTCCTTTGCTTTTCAAGTTATAATATTCTTTCAGAAAAAAGAGTATTGTAATCAGAAGAGGTGGCAAGCTTCTCATAAAGCTGCAATTAACATTACATAGTGCATGCCATAAGTGATTCACAAAAGAGTTCGGAGAAATAGCTGCAGTGCTTCTGGAAGCTTTCTGATACTTTGGGCATCCTGTATTTAGTAAATGTGTAATGTGTATATAATACAGCAAATACATGTGATAAAGTGCAGGTATGATAGATTCACTGCCCTGGCACTATTGCAGTGTTACATCCTTAGACACTGCACTCATAATCATAGAGTCATTTAGGCTGGAAAAGACCTTTAAGATCATCAAATCCAACCCCAAACCTAATACTGCCAAGTCCCTCACTAAATCACATCTCCACATCTTTTAAATACCTCCAGGGGTGGTGACTCCACCACTTCCCTTGGCAGCGTGTTCTGGTGCTTGACAACCCTTTCTGTGGAAAAAATTTTTCCTCATATCCAACCTAAACCTCCCCTGGTGCAACTTGAGGCCATTTCTGCTTGTTCTGTGGCTTGTTACCTGGGAGAAGAGACCAACAGCCACCTCACTACAACCTCCTTTCACATAGATGTAGAGAGTGATAAGGTCCCCCCTGCACCTCCTTTTTGTACAACATTATTCAAAAAAATACCTTATTTCATTAAAATTGGGGAAAATACATGTACGTGATGTCTGGCATGCTGTTGATTGAGTTGTCCATAATTATTCCAAGTTTCATGGCCATGCTATCAGCAGCATTGCAAATGTTGTTAGTAGTTAGAAATTATTTCCTTCTAGTTTCAATAGTATGGTTAGCTCTTGTCATCAGATGTCTTGAAACGTGAGTCTTGCACCTTTATTTGTGGTAATATGATCATCACATGCTCCTGGCTGTTTAGCAAATTACTCAGAGCAATCTGTTTCATGCAAAGGTGAAGGGCATGGATTGGACATACATTTTTGTCCCTTTGGAATAACTTTATTCTGAATACTCACCATCTTCAGGAAGGAGAGAGAAGTGGGTTTTATAAGCTACTTCTCATGTACCCTTCAGATCTGGGTATATCAAGTTAAAATTAGACTTAACTCTAGGCCAATGCCTTCAGCTGTAGAATTAAGATACATTAATTGCATTTTAGAAAGTGTGGGAATGTCAGTAATGGTACAGTTAATTTTACAGGGGGGAGAGATGTTGCTGGTCAGGTGCTGCAATGATATAAAGAATTAAGAAGTCAAATCTCTGTTTTAATTGAATTTTTTTTTCCACACAAACCTCCTTCCTCACAAGGTAAAGACATTTAAATGTAACTGGTTCCAGCGAACATTATCTGCTGTGTCAGTAAAAGAGGAATGCAGGTCATAGTGACTGGAGGAGCCACGATGAGAAGAAACTGAATCAGGTCTACAGTGGGAAATCTTCATCAGATTTCTTCAACAGATGGGTAAAATAACCCTGCCCTCTAGCTGTAGCCTTTGGTAAGTGCTGTGCGTGATTGTATTATGTTAAGTTAGTAAAGGTGATTATTAAGTACCTGATTTGCTTTCCTGAAGAATTCTTCCTTTCATCAGAATTTCTCTATCACACCTCTGGCATGCACACTTGTCTTAGGAAGGTGGAGGTTTGTATTTTGCTTGTTGCTGTGTTCTTGGGTCTCGTTCGAGAATACATATTTGTCATTTTTCCTTATCCTCCATCAGGAAAGAGACTTCTTCTTGTGTATACTGATTTTTGAGTCTTCTTATGAAATGGTAGCACTGGTATTTAGGAAGAGAAGCCCAAGAGGAGAGGTGGAATGGGCTGTATTTTACAAAGGTCTCTGCGAACAAAGAAGTCAGTTCCATTGCAAAGACTCCCTTCCCTTCAGGGTGCTGATCTGAGGCAAGAAAAGAATGCAATACCTTTTTGTGAGAATGTAATTCATTACTGCTTGGAGCTGACAGGCGTGCATGGATGCTGATGGTTTTTTGCAAAACACACTTCCAACGCTGCCAGGGACAAAACTGAAACACAGCTACTAAAGCCATTGCAAGCGCAGATCTTGCAAGTGACCTTGAAAGAAGCCCTATAATATAATCTCTGCAGCCCAGCTTGTGTTGGAGCTGTTTTTAGAAAACCAGAGAAGCTGGCGTTCTGTAGGTCACTCCTGGCTTTAGCGAAAGAAAAGCATTTGTAATCCACAGTGATTTTAAGGATTATAAAAACTGTTTAGCTGTTAACGAGCTGTCTGTAGCCGACAGTAAGGACGTGTGCTTCCATTGGTGTATTCTCACATTGTTGGAACTAATGCTTGTTCAGCAAAATGTTGTTTGTCGTTCTTTCTGGCTGACAAATAAGCAGCAGGTTATGAAGGTATGTAAAATAATGTCTCTGAAGCTGTTTTTGTTGGGCTGTCTCAGGTGTCAATGGGTGTCTGATACTACGTTAAGGATAATCACTTTCTTACATAGTGAGGAGCAAGTGCACTGGAGAGCACAGCAACTAACCTGGCTTCCCTCTTAAACCAGCATGTCTCTGGAAATACAGAGCAGCACATTTAGTTAAAATGAAAAGCGAAAGTTAGCTACTAATCTGTGCATGCTGCCAGCAACTTGAAATAACTAGTACCTCACCATGTTTCAGACATGACTGAAACCACAGATACAGTCAATTCCTTTCTGAGTAAAATTGCACCAGTGTGACAGTGTTTGGGCCGGAAGGAAGGGAGGCATCAGTTTTGTACTTCCTTGTGAACCTACTTTATTTATCTAAACACTTTGCTTAGTATTTAAAAAATAGCTTTATTTCTAAAGTCAGGTACACCTAATCCTAGGCTCCATTTCATTTTTCAAGTGATGTATCAGTCTGCAGTGAGGGTTAACTTTTGCTTAAGTTCTGCTGACCTCATGGTTTCTTTAAAAAGCTGTTCTAATCCATGATTGTTTCTGTGAATTTGGAGCGGATTTTCACAAACAGGAGCATGGACAGCAGATTCCTGCAAAGAAACTCCTAATGCCAATCAAGATCAAGGAGCAAAGGGAGAGCCAGAGAAGAAGTGGTTCATGATGAAGGGAGGCAAGCCTTCAGCTGCCAGGGAAGGCCCAGAAGGTGGGGGACAATGGTAGGGATAGTAGTCCCAAGCTGGCAGGACAGAGCAGACATGGACCTGGTCTTTTTCACCTTCCTCTGTTGTCTTGGCGTCTGTTGTTGAAGTATCATAGAAGCATGGGCTAAGTGGAGCTCTGGTTTTCAGCTCCAAGCCGCTGCTCCAGGCAGGTCTGTCCCCAGCGGCAGGGTGGGTCGGCTGGGTTTGTAACAAGGTGGAGGGGAACTCTAAGGATGCTTAAGGTCGTGTAGCTTTGCTTCTTGTAAGACCAGCAGACTGGGGCACGTGCTGCTGCAGTGTTGTGCACTTCATTTTATTTTTGATGTATTTAAATCTGCAGTAAGCAGGAGCTGTGACTAAATCAGTAAACCCTCAAGTATTAAAACTAGAATAGTAAGTGGATCAGCACAGAAGTGGATTCAGTTGTGCTCTGTAAAACTGTTGTTAGAAGATGATGAGAGAAAAGAAACTAAGCTATTGTTTCAGAACTGGATACTGACCATTTCTTATGCTGTTCAGTGACTTCAATTTCCACTGTCTAATTGTATACTGAAAGTACAAATCTTTGATTTGTAAATTTACATGTCCTTGAATCTTTTTGCATGGGAGAGACCTTCAGATGTGGAAAATCTGCAAATGAAACGTATTTTGACAAAATCACGGTTCTTTTAACCTAGAAGGTTCAACATAAAGAAATATGTATTATCTCTCCTTGCTGCAAAAGCCAGCACTGAGTGTATGCTTATGCAGAACATGGAACTGAGACATATTCTAGTTGAACAGAGACCTAATCAATATTCTAGTGTGTGTGTGCCTACAAAGAGAGAGAACAGTCAATTGCAGAAACTAAGATATAACATTTTGTTCATCCCAGAGACATTAAGCAACGTGAGATCAGATTCCTTGGAACACACAGTTTGGCTAAACACCTTTAACATCCTTTTTTCAGGCAGCTTTTCACTGTAAAATCTTTTTGTGCTAATTCCTTACCTAATTCCTACTCTCTGGATAAAAGATAATGAATATCAAATGCAAAAATTCTCTTTTAGGGCCTGATTTATCACCCAGAACATAATAAACATTAGCCTACTGCTGATATGACAATTTTGACAGCTGGAGGGGTCTGGAATGAAAGGCTGAAGCCTTAAATAAGCCTTTCAACTGAGCTTATTATGAGGCCATTTGTTAAACACACAGCCTTGCTTTTTGCTGTGCCAAATAGCTCCTACAACATACGCACTGGAAACCTATACTTCATAGTACAGGAGCTCTACTTTGCATGCTAATTGCTGGTTCACCATTAGCCAATTGATGCTAAGATAAATATTTATAGAAAGTATAGAGGGGGATCTGACGTTTTATCATGACTCCTAATACTCCTCTCTTGTAGTTTAGTACATTTACTTTGTTTATGAACACAGGGTTTTTTCTGGCTGCCATTGTGCGCAGCATGCGTCACTCTGGTGGTCAGTCCCTTGCAACAGGTATTAATTTGCTCAGTGGGAGCAGGTTAAAAGGCAGAATCTTCAAAGGCAGAATCTATACCTTGAAGGTACAGAAAAGGTTACCAATGGCATTTGAACAGATCTCTCCTGGGAGATTTAGGATTCCTACAGATGTAGGTTCCTTCAAGGCAGGTTATTTTCCCATCCCATGCAGGCGACTGATCTTTCAGAGGATTTCTACTATGTGCTTACAAGAGTCCTGTTACCTTAATTCCTTGGTGAGTATCACTGAAGATAACTTCAGATTTATTTTGCAGGACTGGAGTGTCAAACTAGGTATTTTCTATGAGGTAGGGACCTCCAAACATCTCTCTTCTCAAACACTGTAAGGCACATCAACCTGAAAAATGGTGGAGAAGACTTGCAGGCAGATCCGTTGCTTTGTATGAGTTGTGTTTCCTCTGCAGGGAAATGTCAGTGCTAAATGCCTATGTGCCATCTTCAGTTCTGCAGTTTGATGGCTACTAAGGCACTTTTTTAAGGTTGGTTTCTGGGCTTTTTTGCTGACTTACAAATGTGTTGTAAAGCCCTGGCTTCGGGGAGTGAAATGCAATTTGTCACGCAAAATGTGACACCAGCCTGTCATTGTGTAGGCCCCATGATTTCAAAAACAGGGGACTGGAATTCAACAGAGCTCCTTGGAAGAAGCAGCACATGTCTGTGGAGTGCTTCTTACTGGAATAGCAAGTTTAGAAGAAAAGATGCTATGAGTGAAAACCTGAGTTATTTTGAAAACAATTGAACAAAATGCTTCAGAGTAAATTAGCTTACTAGATAGGAACGGGGAAAAAAATCACTATTGTAACACACAGGTCTACATATATATGGTATAATTCAGTATTACCTGATTTTAATACCTAGGGGCATATATCCTAATTTTGCAATTCCTAATAATGAGTGTACAATCTGTTTCAAGAGAAAGAAACATAAGCCCTCCCACAGCCATTCTCTGAGGAATGATATAAACCCCATGCTAATTTACAAAAGCAGTCCTAGCGTTTCTGCTCTGCAGTTTCTCCTTTACGGAGGTGTTGCTTTGCCTATAATCAAACAAGCAATAGTCATGATATCTGCTCAGCCTGGAGATACTTTGAAATGCTTTTAATAGCTAGAATCAAGCAGGAACTTCACTCCTGATTTATTGTCCTTTGTGTTCTGAAAAGACAATATTTCTGTGGCTGTTTGTAAGGAGCTGAGATTATAGAGTGAAAAGATTAAAGCACAGCACTTCAGGAAGAAGAGAGGTACCAATTACCCTGAAAAGCAATTCTAAATAGCATTAGTGACCTAGCACTGCTATTCTGAAAGGTGTCTAAATAAAGATGACACCTTTGTATTCCTTATGGGCCACTGCATTTTGATAGCTTATAATATGTACTCAAAATGCTAGAGCTGATGTAAATGGAGAATATTACTTTGATAGCATTATAGTTTTAATGGGTACTATAAGCTATGAGCAATGAATATGAGCCCTGTGTATTTTCAACCATATTTGCTGGCATTAATAACAACACAGCTGAAGGCTTTTTGCTTTCCATCAGCTGTGCAGCAAAAGCTCTTCAAGTGTAAAAGGAGAACTGAACTTGGTTTTACTCTGCAAACTTAACAGAAATGCTTCTTAAGAGCAAATCTTCTATCCCAGTGCAGCTTGCTGACAGCATCCTCTGGACTTGGTTGGGGCATAGCATCAATGTGGTCAGTGCAGGTTTGGGGGAGACTTCTGGCTTCACAGCCTTTCCCATCGAGAACAACAAGGGAGAAAAGAAAGGGAGACGGAAAAAGAAAGTTTCTGCAAAAACATGAACTAAGGGGTAGGAGGAGGGACTTATAAGCAAAACCTATTGGACTGGAGTCATTCAGAGACAGCAGTGCAAAGCATGTGGGCCTGTCCCATCTGTCCCAGTGCTGCCACACTCAAGGACAAGCTGTCGTGCCATGCTGTGGCTGACTACTGTACTCACCACAGTATTAACTTTTATATTTAGTTCAACAACTTTGTATAAATTAGATGAGAAGGGGTTGCGTTTCCTCCAGCCTGTGGCAGGGTTTGGTCTCAGCTGGCTGTGGTGTCCCCACACCTTCTGCTTCATGCTCACTCATGAATCTCTCTTGGTGCCCAGGAAGTTTTTACAATCCCATCCAAACATCGCTTGCCTCAGCTATGTTTCTGGACAAGTTCAAAGGAACAGAGACAAGCTGATGCTTGAATACTGCATGGACTAATTAAAAAGCAATCTTGCCCAGACTAGAAGTGGTGACATATCTGTTATTCTTCTAATGCATTTATGAACGCGTGCTCAGGGCATCTCATACTCATTTTATAAGCTTTATTATCACATGTCTGGGTTTGATAACTGTGACATGACTGGCATGCCTGCTCTGGCACAGGGGAGAGACCTTCAGGCCATGAGTGAAGGAAATCCTGCTTTCTTATGCTCTTCCCTGGCTATTTTGGGTCTGTGCAAACCCACAATTGTCTAAGAAGATTCATATGCATACATGAATGTGATTTTTAAATAACTAGTGGGAGATTAACACTGTTAAATTGGAACTTGGCTTTGTTTGACTTGCTGCTGCTGGGTTGCTGCCGCCACCTCTCCCTCCTCTCTTCTGCTCCAGGTTCATTTAAATTCCTTCTAAGTGTTGTTCCCTCATGTGTCTTCTCGGCTGGCACAAGGCTTTCAGAAGAGCCCAGATAATGGGAAATGGCAACACAGGGATTTAATGGATTTAGACTGCACAGACCTGGATTTCACTTTCATAACTTCATAAATCTGTTAAATAGCCCACTGTTAAATAGCGAAAGCTGGAACTCCTCAGAAAAGTATGGCGTGATGGTAGAGTATGATGCAAAGCTTTTTTAGTCTTGTATTTCTAGGCAAAGCTTTCAGTGTACTTTTTGCTATACAGCAAATACTCATTTACCAAAAGGTGGCACTCGGTGTGAAAAACAGGCCAAAGACACTATCAATTTCCCATTACTCCAAGAAATGTATTTACTTTATTTTTTCATGGGTTTTGAAGGATGATGCCTTTAACAGTATATTCTATACTGTGAGGAATGCACAAGTACTCTTGCATTTCTTTGTCTTCTGAAGCGGTGCAGCTTCAGCTACCCTTCAGCCATGAACAGCAGATGATCTACATTATGGATGCTTCCGGCATCACCAACATTTGGCATCTGCAGACTTCCATCGGGATCGCCCCAGGCTTCACTCTGGCCCCTACTGTCCAAACTGCCTCTACCATCTGTAAAGTACTTTATGTGGTTTTCCAAACCCAGTAAATGATGTGCTCTGTTTGCTTGATTGACATAGTTTTCATCATATGGGTTTTTTCCTATGGGTTTTCCCACCCATTGTTTTCCCTCATTACCTGATAACCAAAAGCTGACCTTATGAGTTAACTTGAGATTTAGGAAAATATTTCTGTCTAATTGCCAGAGAGACTGATGCACAGAGGAGACAAGTAAGTCTGGCTGGAACAAGCCCTCCAATTGATCCAGCATGTGCCAACACAGGAACCACTGTGGCTTTGATGGTTCTGGAGATACCCACTTCTGTTTTCTTCCCTCAGTGTTTTCTTCAGACATATTCCCCTGTGGGGGCGGTTTCCTTTCTGTCATCCAACCGCACATTCTCTTTACTTTGGTTGTATCCTAGCTGACTGGTGTACAGCAGTCAGCTCTTCACAATGGCCTAATCTTGTTGCTTTTTCAATTTAACTAATTCTTGCCCTGAGGAAATGCCACTCAATCCTGACAAATATAGCGCTCATCCTGCATCCTGGGAGGATAGGCTTAGGAGAGAAAGAGACAGAGCTTACCTACTATATTGTAGATTTTGCCTACCATGTTTGTAGATTTTCTGCATGTTTTTTCTCTTGAACATCCTGAAGCTGAGACTTTTTTTTAGTGACTAAAAATAGCTACAGTTACAGATGTGCTCCACACCTGGCAGTTGAAGAACATACCTGGAGATAAAGAAGGAGTAGAGGTCTCCAAGCAAGCCCCAAACTTGGTGTCTGGGAAGTGGGATGTTTGCCTTCCGTGCATGGTTAAATCCCATGGCTGACTTCTGTTTGAGCTGTGTTTTGTAGGAGGCGGCCTTGGGAAGACCTGCAGACAGGGAATTACTGTAATCCAGCCTGGATGTCATGAAAGCATGGATTAATATTTCATCTTCTGCCTCTGTCTGTTGTCAGGCTCACTTTGTTCCTGAGCTGGGGCTGTGATCCTCAAAAGACAGCCTTGAATTAAAGATTAAGCCAGTGTTTCACTTGATGGAAAGAGAGCAGTTCTCTGCGGAGGGCGGTTCTTACCCAGCTCTACATGCAAGGGTTTAAAGTTTCCCAAACCCAAATGATAAAGTAAAGCTGTAGTGTGGTGCTGGGGTCTGTGTGAGGGGAAGGGTCTCTGGCAGTTGCGAGCCACATTAATGAAAGCAAGACTGGTAATTAGCCGAAAGTGAGCAAGAGGCACTGAAATGCTCCAGCAGGTGCCATTGACTGCTGTGATGAGAGAGCTCATCAGCGCCAGGCTGTAGGAGAGAAACGAGTACCTTACTGTGCAGTTGGGAAAATGAAAGCTGTAAGGAAAGGAAGAATGGGTCATCAGACAGCTCAGGGCAGAGCCTTCCCCAGGTCAAAGGTACAACCCTTTGCCCAGTGGCAGGGCAGCACTCTTCACTGAAAACGATTTAGCTAAGCTAGCACAACTCTGTGGGTGGAAACTCTGATTTCAGGATGAATTATTTATATTGCTTTAATCTCAAACTGGTTCTGATTAAGTCAAGTGAATATTAGCCCAATTAAAACCAGCCCAAGGGAGTCTGTGCACAGTTGTTCAGCTTAACTTTTCAGTTAAACCAGTTCAACTTTTTATTTAATTTTTGGGTTTGTTTTTACATATAGACAAGACCTGCCTAGTTCTTCATTGGCCACCTGACATGCATTTTAAGTCCAGCACCTTTATCTTTGGCTTTCTCTGAGCACGCTAGCTTAGTCAGTCATGGGAACCCAAAGACATTTCAGGGTATTTAAGGCTCATAAATGGGCACATTGTTGAGCAAGTGATTACCCAAGAACGTGGAGAACCCAGTTTGAGCATATAATCAAAACCAGTGCCCATCGGTCACCATGACTGAGATGACCACTGCCACACGAAGAAGCCTGGTTCTTGTGGCTTGGCCACTCAGTAGCTGACAGAGTTTCTTGTAGCAAAAAGCCGGTGCAAGACGCTCAGGAGTGCTGTTGCAGAAAACCCTGCATAAGCCTAAAAAGGCTTTTGCAGAAGGCTGCCTCATAATGGCTGGGAAACCACAGGCAAACACTGCTCGTTGTGCGCGTGAACATAAAAAAGAGGTCAGTACAGTCAATCATATGAAGAATAATAACCACAGTTTTTATAAACCATAAGAGAAAAAGTGATTGTGTAAAACATCCACTAAGTATGTTTTTAACTGAGCATGTTAGTCAAATTTGAGTTTTTGAGAGCAAAACCAGAGCAAAATCTTTTTAATATGACTGGTCTGTTCAGTTCTACTGCTCACCAGGCAAATGTTGTTTTATTTCAGTTATAACAATGCACTTCAGGAGGCTGCAATGGCAGCTTTTGGTAAAGGATACCACGTGGTCAAAGGCCACATATCCCTTGCATGGGGAAACTGGATAAATGCTGAGTGACAGCTATGCCACTACACTTCCCTGTGAAAGCAGCCAAGCTGTTAATACAGCATGTCTGCTTTCAATACAGCTATGTTTGTATATTCTTTTGAAACACTGCTTCACGTTGTTTTGGAACAGAACTTTTAGGGGCGGTCATTACTTAACGGCATTGCTTATTAATTTGTGTCACATTAACACTGTCCCACAATCATGCAGAGCGTCCCCACGCTACCAGCTTCTGCAAGAAACTGACGTCAGTATAATGGCAGCAAGAACGAGGAAAACTTAGCTCCTGTTGCTGGATGCAGTAGGAAAGTAAATATTTTATCACCTTTGTCAGCAGAAGGCTGTGTATAGAGACTCAGAAAGCACCTTTGGTGATGAACACTGCCCTAAGCAGATTTCAGTTACTGTGGCACCAAAAGTAAAATTAACCATAGGTACACACACACACACAGCAGAGATGTTTGAGCAGTTCCTGTGCCCCTTTCTTGATCCAGATTTACAAAAGCTTACTGTTCCATCAGTGCCCTGTGAGAAACAACTGAATGCATGCGAGATGGTGCCTGTGTGCATGGATTTTGCACATCTGCCGCCTGAGGATTTCTGTTTATTTTTTGGTTTTTTGGGAGGAAGGGCTTGGGCAAAGCAGCAAACTGTCATTCATGTGGGAAGCTGCTATAATGGGAAGGGGAAAAAGCCTGAGCCCATTTTCCCAAACTCTTCTGTTTTCCCAAGAGTGGACTGAAACAGCAGCATTTGGCCCACTAATTATCCACCAACCTCTGCACAGTTTTATAGCCATAAAAGAACGCCACAAATATTGTAAATTCAAACATGCTGAGAGAAGTGGCAAATTTAAACCTGACTAGGCAAAATTAATATGCATAACAACTTTAATTACCCAGTGAAACACAATTTTTCCCAGAATCCGCTACCTCTTTCCATGCAAGCGCTCCACAGTGTTCAGTGAAAAGGCAGCTGGTCTGTTTTCTCTTTGTAGCCTCCATATTATACCCTGAATGATTTGTTCCTCTTACAGAACAATTATTTAACATTAGCTTTCTTAGTGATGGTCATCATTAACATATTTGAGTATTTCACATTATCGCTGGGAGGTCAGACACTTTTTATATGTACACATTTTATAAATTTATAAATACATACGAAGGAGGCTTATATTGAATCACTTTTAAAATAATATATTCCTTAGCAGACTAGAGCAAGCCTTTGTGGGTGCTTTTCACTCTTGTCTACAGAATAGTCAGAAAAAATTGGGTCAAAAAGCCAATCTTGTTTTAAATCAGAGACACAGCACAGACATAGACGTATTTTCTTTCCCCCTCACTGCCTCCATTACCTCTTGTCCACTCTTCCAGGGCTTATCCCTTCCCACTGTTATCTCTGATAACGTTAGTTTAGCAGTTGTCAGTGACTTGGAATTCAAAGATTTATTTGCAAAATTTACTATATGGGGATGCTGATGAACTCTCAGTCCAGTTTTCACTTGCCTTGAGAAGAGGGCGGAGGGTGTCTCAGCTGCTCTCTCTGCTGAATACGCTCTCTGGGTGTGTAATTATCAAAGAAATGAAGAAGCTCTTTAAATGAACCAAATGTCCATATGGGTTTGTAAGTCTACCTGTGGTAATACAAAAGGAAGAAAAAGTGAGGATAATTCCCATTTCTGCCTTACTTTATGGCTGAAGTTGCTGAGCAGCTCTGTTGCTGGTGCTTGTTATATCTTTCCAAAGAGGGCTCAAAGGAGGAGGGGGGGGCTGTAGTTTTCCTGACCATCTGCACCCCTGTCTAAGCCCCTTTCCTTGAGGTTCAGAAAAGATACAAATACCTGTGAGAGGGTGTCATCTCTGTATGTCACACAGCTGGATGTTTTCTGGAGCTGCCTAAGTTGTGCCGGGGAGCAATTCCTCGCTGCTTTGGGCATAGCCTGGAGCACTGGCTGAGCGACCTGGCAGATGGATGGCTTTGAATGACATGGTCTTGTCCCTTCCCTTCTTTGCTCCCCTGCGCTGGCTCCAGTGATTTTGTCCATCTTATTAAATGGGCAGAATACTAATCCATAAAAATGACAGGTTTTCTGAGGGCAAGCAGGAGTGCATGGGCAGGAGAGAGGGACATGGCTTCCCTTTCCAGCTTGTGGCATACCTGCCACCTCCGGGTATCTAACCAGACTCTGGAGTGTTTGAGATACGAGCAGATCCAGCAAAACCAGGCTGCATCGCATGGATTACAAAGCAAAAGAGGAGGCTTCAGTTCAGACTATCTGTAAATTGGCATATCCTGCATATTGGGTCCTAATATCGGTTGTACTTTTGGATGTTTCCTGCAGAAATGTAGATGTCTAAAAAAGAAATGCCCTCAAAGAATGTTACATTTTTCTATCCAAGGTGGTTTTCTACCAGCTGCTCTGATATCTGTCCCTTAGCAGATTAGCATGAGCATTCAGGACTATTAAGAAAAAGGCATTCAGTGAAGAAGCCCAGCAAGGATTTTTGTCAAGGCTTAAGGATCAGTTTTCATTGGCATTAAAACTCCCGAATGAATAATACGTAGTGGCACAAGAAGCCAATTACATGTAATTCTGTGTTCCTGCCTGAAAAACCTTCCACAGGGTTGGTGGTCTCTTCCTTGTGACACCATTGCTCTCCAGAGACAAGAGCACAATATCATTTTGAAGAACATCGGGAAGTGCTTGGCGTTTTACTTTCCACCGTCACTATATTAAATCACTGTTGCTTACTGTAGACGTAAGTCACCTCATTGGGCTGTTTGCTCCCCAGTGAGTGAGCATCAGATGGTGAGAGGCTGGCTGTCATGCCAAAGCTTACAGTGTACAGAGACAAGCAATGGCCGTGAAGGCAGACACAGCCCGTGCTCCAGTTTCACTCACAACACTCAGGAGCATCATTCCCACTACCATGCCAACCTGCGGTCTGGCATTGAAGGCACATAGAAAATCTTCCTCCACCCTAGGAACTGGTGT
Organism: Strigops habroptila; assembly: GCF_004027225.2. Classification (NCBI taxonomy): domain Eukaryota; kingdom Metazoa; phylum Chordata; class Aves; order Psittaciformes; family Psittacidae; genus Strigops; species Strigops habroptila. The sequence continues at coordinate 73,528,312 of NC_044277.2, read as the reverse complement.
CCCCTTCCCCTCTGTGGGAACATCCTCCTGCAGCAGCACCTCTGCCTTCCCTCAGGGGCTCCAGCTGCCAGAAGGTGCTGCCAAGGGTTCACATGCTGGTTTTAGGAGGTAAACCAAGCTGCTTGAGTGACCAGGAGCAATGAGAAGTACAGCGGGTATTGCTTGGCATTTCATAGTTACGGGTCTTTTGGAAAATGACGACAACAACAAAATACAAACCAAACTGCTCTGTTTGTGCTGGAATCCAACAGAAGTTGAATCCACCTTGGTGGCAGCAGCTCAAGGGTGGCGAATGGCTGGAGGAGAGCCAGGCATGCCTCCTCCCCTACTATGGAACATTTGCCACAGGTTTCTAGAAGCATGCTTTGTGGGAGCTTTGCCTACTGCAACCTTCAGGTCCCTCAGACAGCCAATATGAAAAGCAAGAGAGAGGTGCAGCAGTTTGGATGAGGATGATGAAGAAGAGGAGGAGTAAGACAGCCGGGGGGTGCAGTAATGCAGCAGGGGAGGAAGGCAGTAAGGAGAGAGAGACCTGTGGCTGCACTTCCCAACCTAGCTAGTGCAAAGCTTTACACAGATGCACAAAATGGAGCCACGCTGTCTATAAGGATGCCAGGGGACTGCCTGCTTGTAGCAGAGCAATGTGGCTGTGGGTCATCAAAGCAATGGCTTCTCTCTCCACCAAGGTGGCCAGTCAAAGCCTTATGTCAGGACAAGTAGAGAGTTTTCCTTTTACTCCTAGGGAAAAATTCACAAGGAGTGGAGGTTAACAATAGCTCCTTACAGGGAAACCAAACTGCTTTCAGATGAAGCTGATTAGTCCATTGGTGAAAGTGGATGGGCTTTTTGATCTACTGAAAAGTGAAAGACGGCATCTCCACACCATTCTGAAGAATAAGATCGCCGAATAAGTTTGACAGTTTGTGCTTCTTTTAATGGAAATATCACATATTTATACACATATACACAGTAAAGTACAAAGGGTTAGAAAACAGGCTTAGTTTTCAGCCCCTAATTCTAACATACTGTATGTTAATCCCTGAGAGCACCTGTCAATTGTATGTCTCCTGCAAGTGATACTGAGAGTGAAAATTCAAATGCTCACCTGCAGCACAGGTTGCTTTTCAGATACTGAATCTGAATGCTAAATCTTCAGGACGCTGTGTTGGCAGTGAACAAAAATTAATAGTTAAAACCATTCAATCCAGTGTACAAATTTGAAATCCATTTTGAATCCATCGCAATATCTTTGCCACAGACAGCTAAAAGATTGTCTCTCTTCTGATCACCAAATCCATTACAAAATTGGCATCTACCAATTGCACTGGTGCACTTGCAGACTAAAATCCTCTTCATTTTCACAGGACTGAGGAGGTTGAGTAGCAGGGTGCATATTCCTTCCATATTCTGACCTTGGAGGCAGTCTAGCCAGCACATCTACTCCAGTAAAAAGTAAAAGTACAGGTTGTGTGGAAAACCTTTGTTCCACACGTCTGCCATAACTTCTGTCAAGCCCTGACCCTGCAGATGCTAGCTGGCACTATATCAATCTGGGCACCAGTTTTCAGTCAAATTAGTTTATTTCTCCCGTGACATGCAGAGTTTCATTACAACTTCAGTGAGACCACAGCCAGCCTTTGCGCTGTGGGAGTAAAGGATGGGAAAGTTTTCCCTCTCTTTAATTGAACAGAGAAGCTGGTGACAGCGGCAGCTGGGGTCTGCTGGGGCTCCAGCAGAGCAATGCTGGCAGGAGGACACACCACAGCACATCTCATTTCAAATGAGAGGAAAGCCTGAGAAAGTGCTGTGTGACTTGCTGTTGCAGGTGACCTCTACTTTCACAGATGTGGTCTTTCTTCAGCAAGCAGCAGGTTTACAGCCCTTCCTTATCAGAATTTGCCAGGGTTTGCCATGCCGTTCAGACTGACTGCTGGTAAAGGCATAAGGAGCCTTAATGTGGACCAGAAGAACCTGCAGCGACCTGTGGGTTGCTGAAATGTGCTCATATACCAGCGAAGGTTTTCTCCTTCTGTTGAGAGAGAGGGGTGAGGTACTGCCCTGCCCGGGCACAATGCCACAATGACATCTGGCGATGCTTTCCAAACATTCAGTGGCCAAGCTGCCTGATACTGCATCTCTGACTGGATGTTCATAGCATATGGCTGGACTGGATACCTGGGAAAATTGCTTGAACTGCTAGAAGCTGCATAATTTTCCTGTCCTGGCTATAATCAGGAAAGGCTCACAATAAACCTGGTGGGGTTTTTTTAACAGGAACGTAAATATCAACCTAAAAAAAGCCACACCTGTGGCTCACCATCTCCCTTTGTTTCACAGTTAAACACAATGACAAAAAAATTCCCTGAGACTAAAGAGGAGACAACAGACAGCAGATACAGGGAAACTTTATAGGGGTGGCAAATCTTAGGTGATGGGGGCATTAGCTCAGCTCCTCTGTTGCTCCAAAGAAATCAGTCTTTGCCCCTGATTTATACCTGCAGAGGATGTGAATACCGCAGCTACAGAAATATTTCATATGCGGCCCTTTTTATATTCAAAAGAACAAAAAATAGCATTGAGAACTGCATCCATACAGACTGTATAGAGCTGTAGAGTTTAATACCTATCCTGTCTTAAACTTTGATTACTGGGATTAAAATAAAGTGCTTAGTATATTCAGAATGATTATAGACATGGATTTTCACTGCCCTCCAACACTGTGGTATATTTTAAACTTTTCATTATTACTATAAAACTTTGAAATACATCTACCTAAGGAAGGAGAGGGAGGAATGTCTAGTGTCAAAACCACAACTCCTTATTTTGTCCATTACAATATGAACAAACACGAAATACGATCCTTTCACACACATGTTTTTCAAGCTGTTTCTCAGTCATTCACCTGAAACAGGAAAAAAAAAGGAAACTGCGAAAGGACTGCACCACTTAAAACTTCCTATCAACAGCGGACAGGCAAACTTAGTAAGTCTTTCACCTCAAAATACCTTCCTGCTCCACCATCAGACACACTACAGCATAGCCCTTGCCCTGTTTCTGCACCTTAAAGGCCATTATTCAGTATTCCAGCTCCATGAGCAGTGGGCATACATGAAGGCATTCAGCCTGTTATCTTGCTCAGATAACAAGAGTAATGGCTCTAAAACCTTCTAAGCAGCTGCCTTTAAATCAGGTCCTGCATCTAGCAGGAGACACCTGCTTCAGCGTTTGAGCCTCTGCTGCTTTTTTCTTCTCCTGTTCCTCTGCTTTCTTCCGCTCCTCTTTTAGCTCCTTGTACCTCCACTTGGGAATCTGCAGATAGGGGTCATCCTTTGCACTGCTCCTCCTTCTCGCCTTTTCTGGCTGGAAGGTGGGTGGAGGAGCCTTGCTGATTCGGACTTTGGGGATTACAAACCCTGGCCTGACGCTGCTCCGTCTAAGCAGGTGGAGCGGCAAGAGGCTTGCTTTCCTAGTGGCTATGGTGTTCGCTTGAGAGACTGCAAGGCTGATGGGCTGCAGGCTGGCTCGCCGGTCCTTCTTCTTGGGGATCAGCGTGACTTTGGAGTTCTGAAATAGCTTCTCGTAGCTGCTAACGTGATCTTTGTCCTGAGATCGGATCTCCTCGGCTCTCTGCTGCCTAAGAATTTCTTGCACAGCCAGTCTGCGTTTCCCCACAGAAGGTGGACTGCCTGGGCACACAGTCCGGCACGACAGAGCAATGAAAGGACTGCGTAAGCTTGTTGTCACCTTCACCATATGGTCAAGGACCCCGTCTTCTTCTGGGCCATAGAAAGACCGGAATGAGATAGCTGCCCTCATGCACTCAGAAAACCTCTGCAAACAGCTTTTCGGCTCTGCAGCCTTGGCAAGAAGTTCCTTCATCTTTGGCCATTCTGGTTTATATTGATCACAAAGCTGTTCCGGGCATGGCCTGTCCATCAGCTTTTGCATGATGAAGGCAGATTCTGATCTTCCTGTGTAACAAGCCCATTCCCATGAAGTCAGTCTGCGGCTTGGGTCAGTCGCGTGAACATTTGCCCCTCAAAGAAAAGAAAACCAATTAGTGTTAATTAATGAAACTGCCCGCACTTTTGTTTCTATGATCAGAGTGGAATCAGGCAGATCCCTACAAGAAAATGTGACATATGACTCTCAATAATATTTATGTCAAATGAACATGCCAGAAGGAGATACCAGGTTCCCGACTTTCTGAACTCCTGATCTATTAAAAAAAAAAAAAAAGAAAAGAAGAAATTAAGGCTATATATATAAAATTCTCTTAATGCAAAGAATGACATAAAGAATTGAAACTGCACTGAATGTTGCCTGCCATTTTAAAATCCATTCACTTGAGCTCGCAAGAAAAGAGTGACGAATACAGAAAGAAGCAATTCTGTACGCAAAAATCCTTCCCATAAAGAATAATGGTCTTTGAACTGGTTGATGCTACTTGGAAGAGATATTTTGGGCTAATGATCACAAGATACATGAAAATATCTACTCAGTGCTCACTAAGGGCAAAAATAACAAATAAAATAAAGGAATTTCTAGAAAAGCATTAAAAATAGAGAAAAAAGAGAAAAAAGGCTCGAGGGGGGTGTGTGGGGGGAGGCGGTGCGAGAGAATAGAGAAAACACCAGTGTGCAATTCTGGTTCTCTTATCTCTGAGAGGACACTGTAGAATTAGGGAAACTTGAGAGGATGGCGACATGGGCAATCAAATGTAAGGAAAGTTCCCATACATGTCAAAGAGTGGATAATGGGCGAGATTCCTAAGTATCTGAGAAAATGCCTAAAAAGAGGATGCTAGAGACACAGAGCAAGAGTAAATGTGGATGGAGACACCCTAAGCAAAAGACCTGATGTCAGTTTAAGTGTAATTTAAGTGAAATTTTCGGAAAGGACCACTCAAAGAGAAAGCACAGGGGCACTGCAGGGAGTCAGGCATGGAGCCCAGACTGGAAAGCAGAGAGGAGGCAAAGAGGAGGAAGACAGAGGAGGAAGAGTTAATCAAATCAAAGCTTTATTAGCTGTGGACAGAAGAAAGGATTGCGAGATCTCAAAGGCAGCAGGGTTTGACAACGTTCATGGCTGCAGAAGTTACAGACAAACCAGCGAGGGGAGGAACAAAGACTTAAAAAGACACGTCCTCCTGCTGCACTAGTCTGCTTTTGAACCATCCTACCCAAATTTCCTACCCCTGAATCTCTCCCATCTCAGGCTAGCTTCTTGTCCTGTCCCCTTCTTAACACTTGCTTGGGCCTTCACTCCTTCCCACTAGAGCTGACTGGGAACATGGCAGATTACATGGAAGTTCTTTCCATGTCATACACATAACAGGCAAGGATTTACTACAGGGACAACAGTAACTAAAGGAATTGTCTCCAAATAGAAGTTTTAATGAAGAGTATGTTCCACTTGTAAACAAGCAAGAGGTATTGTCAGCTGCTTACCTCTACCTTTGAGAAAGAGACCTGTCAGCTCTGATATGGTGCAGATGTGAGACCTTGGATTCGAGATGTGCAAAAAGAGCTGTGTGGGAAAGTGCCCACTGGGGTCTCCTCACCTTTGCTTGGGGGCTGCATTGAAGCTCACATGCTCAGCTCTCACCCTCGCTTGAGCAGTGTTGCAGCTATGCCTGTGCCTGGCCATGCGCCTTGCTGATTTGGAACCTGATCCACAGACTTCATTTCTTGTTTTCACTTCACACCTACCTTGAGTCTATGGACTTGCCTGTCAATCACTGCAGTACTGGCTGATGCAGGCTATTGTCACCAGCCCTGATCCGTTTCTTCAAGGAGCGCCTTTGTTGATGAGGCTAGTGCCCCTGTGTGCCTTGCTGTCACCCTTGGCTTACCTCCCTTTGAAGAGAAGCCCAATCCTGCTGCTCCCTGGCAGATGTGTCCCTAGATGTTTCGGGAACTGTATCTCAGAAAACAATACTACAGAGTACTGAAATCCCGATATTTCAATTTGTACCTTGTACCACAAAATCGCTTCTAAGGCGTGATGTACTACTGTGGTATCGATTCTCTGTACAGATCAGGAGACATTTCTGAACAAACTTGTCACTGGGCAGATTGCCTCATCTGGAGGAGACATAAATAGTTATGTCACTTTTAAAAAGTGATAGCAGTCTTATTGAACTATTATTTCCCTGTAAGTATAGCCTACAGGTTTCCTTTTAGAAAAACTACATTTTGCCAGTTGCCTTGATTTTCCGACAGAAGTTGCCCTGAAGATCATTTTCAGCACAACTAGTTTGAATATAGATGCCCCTTTGGGATATCAATATCCTATTTGATTAAGAAGGTTTAATGTCCCCCGTGATGCAAAACTGACATCCTGAGTTTAAAGATAGGGAGTGAAAGAGCTCAGGCATATGTTACCAGCTTGTTTTATATGCATTATTTAAAGCCCAGTCTCCAGATCCACAACAACTCTGACGAGTTTACTAAAGCAGCACTGAGTTTACACTGGAGATTACAACGGGGCTTGACACATGAATTGCAACCAGCATTTCTGTGCTCCCATTCGGGCTGGCTCGCTTGCTGAATGTTGGCATCGGTGCGGTCCTGGCAGTGCAGCAGCCTGTGACAAACTGCCAGTGAGCGACTGGGTTCCCCCCTCACTTGCTGTGCACTCAGGAATAGCACATTCACATGTTCAAAAGACTTTCTCTGAAAGAACAACATTATGTCCAAGTGTCTCAGAGTGCTTTAATCTTGTAGTGATTGACCTTGGCCACCTTCCAGGAACTCAAATTCCAGAAAGAGCAGTCACTTTGACAATCCAGTTCCAACCATCTGCCACACGTTGCCTTTACCTCTTGCCCATCTGATTGTGTTAAATTCATGCTTAGGTGGCTAGGAAGATGAGTTACTTTCCTTTACTGACCTCCTGCATTGCCATAAGTAGGGGCCTGTCAATAGAGGTCTTACCCAAGCCCCTGAACAGATACTGGGTTTAAAAACCTCCTGGCTGTAACTCTTTTTCTATGCAAGTAGATCCACAGCTGATTATGGGTATTTTCCCACTATTATTTCCAAGCATTCTTATGTTTTAACATGGAATTTCGCTGTGTTTCTTTGTGAAATTGCTTTTTTTTGTCACCAAATCTTTAATAACAATTTCTTTCACCTTCTTCAGCAAATTAGCACTTTGTTGTCAGCAGCCACTCAGTTTCCCTTAAGCCCCAAACTACTTCTAAATCCATTCTGGATGAGCAGCTCCCTCCCTCCCTCCATTTCACCAGACTGTACAGTGCTAAAAAAACAATCAGGTATTAAAATGGGTGCAAGCAATTTACCACGCTTCCTATGTGGCCTCTAATTTGAGCTGAAAATGTGAGGACCTGCAAAATACTCACCAAAATGTGTATATAAACTGCAATGTAGAAGCAGTGTATATGAACTCTACAGCTCTTTAACAAATGCGTGATCTTTGGTATCCTTACTACTTCTCATGCACAAACAGGCCAATACAACTTTCTATAGGTAAGCTTATATACAGATATGCAGACTAACAAAGCCATTTTCTGTCTGGCTAAAGTTTTGTTCTCCCTAATATTCTGGTTTTTTATGAATCATGAAAACAAGAAAGTGGCTATTTGATGCCAGAGGCAGAAACCACATAGCGAACTTTGATATCACTACTTTTTGTACAAGAAGTAGAATAACAAAGTCTGAGTTATCTACAAAGATGGAAAGGTTGTGAAATAGCTTGTAGTGATGAAAGCAGAAAGAACAAGCTTCCATGAGATCTCCAGTGATAATAACAGAAAACCATGACACTGTAAGGTCAACTTGACAGCTCATAAGGCCTTAGGATTGAAGTTTTATTTTCAGTGATAATTTATAATGGCCACTGGAAAATTCGGAACTAGCATCTGCATGAATTATTGTGTTAGTCCAGAAAGTGCATCTGTGTCTAGCAGTACTCTAGCTCTGACAGTCATTTAATAATTTTGTGTCACAAAAAAATAACTCCAAAGTGAATGATCCCATTCCAAAGCCTAGATTTCAGCATAAGAGGCTACTGTACCTTGCAGAAAATAACATGCCAGTTACCACATCATCCAAACATTTTCTGTGTCATATCAACATCTAGAAACTGGATGTTATGAAAATGAATGGTAGTAACATCACTATGCTTGATAAAAGCCTGCAACTTAGAGTATTCATATTATCAGGGGGTTAGACTTCTGTGACAACAAAATCACTGAAATGAACCACTTGTTCAAGATCTCTCTCAATGAAATGGACCTGTAGGATTCACAGTCTAGAGAGTAACAATATTCACATTCACGTAATATTTGATTTATGTCAAATATCTGCAACTGAATTACAAGAATGTATACTAATATATGCTAGTTAATTATTCGCTAATAATTTATATACCAATTATTTAATATAATAAAAACAGTCAATATTGTGGCTAAAAGGTGCTGTATGCTGGGACTGCTCCTGTAGAGGCTCTTGTCCTGAAGCCTCTTGCCTTTCGAAGATCCCTTCACATCGCAAATGCATACAGCTGGAAATTCAACTGCAGCCAAGAGCCCACAGCAAGAAATGAATTCCCTGTTCTCAGATGAGAAGAGAAGCAGGTGGGCAGAGATGGATCTGCTCACTCCCTGTGCCACAGCTCCCTCCACCCAGCAGATACAGACTTGCTGGTGCCCTATTGCCCATAAACCTGAGACCAAACTCAGATCCGTAGAGAGGTTAGAAAGAAAGGTTATTCCCTGTGTTGCCAAACGTCCCACCAATGTCCTCTATGGGATATGAACCCTACACCAAACTCTACTGACAGGAGGCAGAGCCCCCAGAGCTCTCCACTGCCTGCCTCAAGACCTGCCATGTCTGGGGGAAAAAAGTGAAGATCTGGCTATGGTCCCACCACCATCACACACCCTTGCACTACCACACCCAGAGAGCTGGCAGCAGGAGACCTCTGTGTCTTTCCCAGCTGTGTCATGAACTTCATTAACTCCTTGTCTGCAAATCTTAATGATGATGCTCCCCAAACCCTTCTGGAGGCAATGAATCTCCCCCTGAGAGGACTTGGAAAGCTTCTGGATGAGTTTCCGCAGGCAAACTGAGCGCTCCTGTACCTGCAGCACATGGCTTCACCACCTTCTCTATGACTTACTTAAAAGTTGCACCTGTTTCCAGGGAAGGCTCCATGCCTCTCAGAGTAAATACCCCAAGAGCCAATTTTCTTCTTGGTGTCTGCGTGTGACTGTCTAGCATTTACAGTTATATGATGACATAGGAGCAACAAAGCACTTTGCATACCTGCCAACATCAAGGCTTTCATGCATTCAGTTCGGCCCTGCATCGCAGACTTCATCAGTGCTGTGAATCCAAACACATTCCTCTTCTCAATATCAAGCCCAGGAAAATAGTTCAACAAATAGTTTGTAATGGTTATGTGCCCTTTAAAGAAAAGAAAAAGCAGAGATAATATGTCGCAGAATTAAGGCGCTGTCTCAAGGTTAAACCAAAAATTAGTCCTGCAAGCTTGATAAAATCTCTTTTCCTTGTATCATCTTCTGCTCATTGCAGTCACCAAGGGGCACTGACTTGTGACTAGAGTGTTGGGATAGCAGCCTGGAAACCTGGGTTCCCACCACCTTCTCCCAAGTTGCTCTCTTTTCTGAAAAGTCAAGGTAAGGAAATAATAATTGAAGACCAGCAATGGTCACTGAGGTTGCAACAGGTCTCAGTTTCTTGACTCAGTGAGTAGCGCTGCAAATTCCTGCAGCTTATGGAAGGAAGGCCCATCACCAGGGGAATTGACTACAAAGGTTCGGCTTTTTCTGTCCCCTGGTAAATTTGAGCCTTATAAACATGGTGCTTCATTACATGTGGTGCTTCCAGCCAATAATACTAACAAACCATACCAGGCCTGATACGGAAATCCGACATTTTTATTTTTCTCGCAGTGTAAAGCCACTTGGCTACTCTCCAACAACAGGAAAATGGGGCTGGTGTTCAGTTTTGGTACTAGTAAGTTCTGTTTCTGAAAGCAACAGTTGTGCCATTCATGTGTCTTGTGTGTCAGAGTAACTGGTGTCAAAGTGCGTACTGAGTAGTCGAAGACATCTCTGGCTAAATGGTTGAAGTCCAATTAAAATATCAAGTCTCTATAATTGGACTATCAGACCAAGAAGAATATCTAGTGCCATTATGACTTATTCAAAACAGTTTTCTGTTCACTTGTCATTCATTTTATGATGCTTTGATGCTTTATGAAATAATGCAGTCTGTCAGGCAGCTGCAACAATCACAATTTAATTACCAGGAGCTGTAAAAATATTCTCTCATCTTACTCTGCAGTCCAGCTGAATATCCTGTGATGCATGTCATTCAAATCCATCTAGAAGTGCTACTGAAGCAGATTATAATTCATACGGGACAATTTTAAGTCTATGGTGTCATATCTGCTGCAGATTTCCTCAGCAGTCACTTTGTACCAACACAGTCCTGTATTCACTTTGGAAAGCAAATTAAGAAAATCTTTACCAAATAATTTGTTTTCTAGGTATTACTCTTTATCTCCTAGAATTCTCTGGGCTTGGCTTCCTTGCTGCATAACTGGAAACTCTCCCGAAACCTGAGGAGATGTAGAGATAGTACAGATCAGCTTAGCAATGCTGGAGTCAGAGAAAACCCAATAAGGAGCTCCCTGTACCTTGCACAGTCTGATGCAAATGAAATATAAATATAGGGCAAACTGCAACCAACTGAACAAACGAAAGGTGAACCTGGTGCAGGGTGGGATCAAGTGTCCCAGTCCTGCTTACTCAATACAGAAGCTGACTTTATGGCATAAGATCAAATCCTAGCAAGGTATCAGTTACTACCAGGAGAATCTTTGTGCCCAAATTGTTTTGCAGGACATGCTCTGGTTCACTGATGTTCAGTGTGTGTCTTCATGAAGATTTTGGAGCAGCTGAAATACCTCTTTTTGACCACAGAACCCAGAGACAGGAACTGAAACACGGAGAAATAGCAAGATGAAAGATTTTTCAGCAATTACATTTCTAAAGATGTTCTTCCTTTTGCCAAAAGTATAGCTGCGGTAAAAGACGTTTTGCAAATCTGGGATGATCCTAAGAGTCAATCCTGAAAGACCTTGCTCAACCAAACTTCCCCAGGGGGCTACAGATGGCCTCAAATGAGAGAGAAAAAATACCAGCAATGAAATAACAAAGAAAATGAAGAGGTTTGTGATTCTCAGAAGTTTTGTGTCTCAGGGATTCCTGAAAACCACTTCAGTTTTAATCTGCAGGAGCTTCTGTTCTCTGGGGTTTGCTTCAAATTTCTAGTTCAAACATATCAAATTCAAAGCAGAGCTCAGAGCTGCCAAGTTTTTGTTCAAAACCTGTCAAACACTTGATTTAAGGCCATAAAGTTTGCTTCGGTTCTCCTGTGTCTGGGCAAACTAGAAGCACATATCTAAATCATAAACCAGGTGAGGCTTCTATGATTTAAAGTCTGCTATGAAAGCTGTATGCAGTTCTAAAATAAATTAGCCCAGCCTCAGCCAGTTTGGTGATACTGAACTTGTATCAGGCTTTTGCTGTTTGTAAGCCAGATCTATCTTCTACCAGAACTGGCATACTAAGGGTACACTTCGTCGCCTTGTGAGCCATATTTAGAGATCAGCACAGATGTCTGTAATAGCTTAATTCACTTAATTGCTGCCACAAAGGAAATGCCTATAATGGACAACAATATTACCTAATAATCTATGTAATACAGGCAGAAGGATAAGCCATAATGTAAGGAAGATGCTCTGTCATATAGCATCACCATTTCAAACTGTACCTGCAAAAAGCATCTATGGGTGATGAATGCTTTCTGATAGATGGATGGAACCGAAGATACCCAGAAAGTTTTATCCTATGAATGGGTTAGGTGTTTGTGTTCTCATGTCTCCCCTAATAAACAGAAACTGGGATAAATTCTGATTTTGTGTTGCTAGCTCTACAGCACTGCCCCAAACTGGCCCCTGTAACATAAGACATCTATACTTGGTGAGCAATTAAATAGAACTCTCTCTAAACACCAGTGCATGCCAATTACCAGACACTGCCACTTATGCAGCTATGTCCTCAGCAGCAGCAGAACTGAGAGGAAAACAAAAAAGGTAATTTTCCTTCCTTTTCCTCTTTTTGAAACCACTCTCCTCCCTTCCTTTCTTTCCACTTGTTATTTCAATCTCTTGTTTGCATCAATCTCCCATTTTTTTCGCGTTGTCCTTGTACTGACATTTAATGATTTTGCTTCTGCTTTAACATCATCACCACCCATTTCTAGGCACCACCTGCTGCAGGCCACAACAAATTTACAGTTTTGTAAGGTAAGCACTCTTTGAGAAGGGATCCCACTTCTATAAGAATTATTGAGAGTGCAAGTGAACAGACGAATTCTCAAACCTGAATTTTACACGCTAAGCAGAGCACTTTGTGGTTATTTTTCTACGCTACTGAACTTGTTATGAAAGCACTGCTTTTCACCGATCACTCCAGCCTATCATTCTCAGGTCAGCCCATGCAAAAAAATGTCAGCTTTAGGTACTTTCTTTGAAGGATAAAAATATTAAATTACCAAAATAAATATGAGGGCTTGAATTCACTTCTCTTCTGAGGCTCTACCTAGCCTTTAAGATAATTCTATTTAACTCAAGCTGGTGCTCAGATTTGGGCATCATGGGCAGTCATGAAACAGCCCAGGTTTCAGGCAAGTGTGGATTTTAAACTTCGCTAGCAAAAGTAAAGAGGCCTCCCTTTCGTCTCCCGTAGTATCTGTACCTCATGTTACAGATGCAGCCTCTAAAACACAAGGAACAATCCCTCAGGACTGCAGCCTCTTTCCCATGCAGCTCTACTTTAGGGTCTGATGTCCCATCTGGTCAGTGGGTCATAACAACAATGGCATCACCTTCTGAAACCTTCTGATACCATTTTACAATTAACTGAAATAATGTGGATTTGCTATTAGGCTTTCCATAGGAAATCCCATACTTCTGGTATAAAAGAACCCCACAAAAAATATATCCTCCACTAAAGAAAAACTTGCATAAGCTTTGCTTTCAGTTCTTTATACTACTACTTAACATTCAGCAATAATTAAGCAGCATTTATTGCACTGTAGCTCCTCTGGTTGCAATGTTAACCTCACAGTAATCTCCATTAACTCTACAGCAGTTTGTTGTGATAATGAGTCAAATAACTGGTGTCAACACTGTAGCTCAGGATTATCATAGGCAGGGAAAAACATCCAAATTGTTAGGAGTTTTTATTAGCTTCTGCTGACTACAGTCATTTCCAGTCACTTTGGGGATCAATAGCAAGTACTGGCAGAGAGCGTCAAGTCAATGTCAGCCCTCTAGATTAATTCTGAGCTCATTATTATGAGTTATAAAGGTCAGAAAGGAGTCAGTGTTAAACCTTTTATAGTCCAAATTTATAATATGGCAGATAAATAGAAGTAGATTAGAGTTTTGGAGACTTCTCCACTTTCTTTGGAAAACTGCTATACCCATGACTTCGCTATGGACGTGACTACTGTGGTTGCCATTCTTTCTTCCAGTATCCAAGACCTATCTCTCAGTGACTTCTTTAGTGGAGTTAACTTTTTGGCACAACACAAAGCAAAGTTTGGTACTACTTGGAAATGTCTAGTGACAATATCACTAAATTAGCATCAAAACCAAAGTGCTCCAGTCTTAAGACATGGCTTCTAATGTCCATTGACATTGCTCGATGGAAATTTGTTTCCTCCAGCCAGTCAGGATATGGGAGGCCATACCATGTCCCATGAACTCCCATGAACATCCCATATTCTTCATCAGTGACAAGACATGATAAAGACCAGATATGCATTTCCTTGCGAAGTGTTTGCCTTTGAGAAGCATGCTTGAGGAATGCAAAGGAAACCATTAATGCAGAGCCAGGCAGCCTTGGAACAGCTTTAGACTACAACATGATGGTCTACTTAATTTTTTCTTGATTTACATGCTTTAGCACTTTATTAACACTTGTAAGGGAAAACTACAGCTTCACTTAAAGGTTAAAGCACAGTGTTGCAGTTTCAACAAAAATAATCGACTGATTGCTTTTTAACTGTACACTAGTAACTCTTTTGGGACCATCTCTTACATTCATGTGTTTTATTACACTTATTCACTGAATATTACCATGCTAGGTGGGATAAAACAAAACCTGGAGATAAACTCTGCTCTCACTTCAGTCTGCATCAGGATTAACATGTCTGTTATAAAAGCAGCATTGGCAAACACTGAATCCCAGTGAGACTATGTAAATAGGGGTTTTTTGCTTTTAACTATGGAGTGGTTGAACAATGTCTTAGCAGCTAAGGTATTTCTAAATGACGAAACATTTTCCTACAGCCAGCAATTACTACAGACCCACTGAGTTAGGTGCCACAAGCATGAGAAAAGAGATGCTATCAGCACTAAAACTGCATGTTGTATGACCACAATGTTGACTGGTTGCTTGCCAGAGCAAACATAGGAAAATAAGCTTAAAGGGACAAAGCAGTATAGTGCACACTTGAGGCAAGATTTTTTTTAAGTTAATGGTATCTACTAGAAATTTATAGCTTTTTCTGTCTTAATCCATTGGATAAATATTACTGTAGATTAATTATTTCAAAGAAAATCATGACAGACCTATTTAGGAGTGGGCTTGGCCAGGATTATTTCACACAGACTAATTTCTTGTAGGGCCTTGGACAAATCCTAAAAATAATAGCCACAACACATATTCCTCCTAAGATTCTGTATGTAACAGAGGTGAAACAAAGAGCCTTACCTGCCTGTGCAGCTGTAATTAGAGCCGTGTTCCCTTCGTTGTCTTGCCAGTTCACATCAAGGTGTGGGCATTGTGCTAAGGCTATTACAATATCCACATAACCTTGGTAACAGGCAACGATAAGACCATTCTGTAAGTAAAATATAAAGAGAGAGTTAGGTTTATCAGACTCAGAGAAGTTCACTAAGAAAGCATACCAGGCTCCTTTTTAATTTTATTTTATTTTTTTCAGACTGAAGAACAGAGAAGATATCAGCATAACTAGTGACTAGCTCCAGGCACAATGTTCAGATCCAAAACACCACTTTTTATCTCTGCCCTTTGGCGAGCAACATTTGGTATTCCTCAGAAATACATAAGAGAGTAGGTATTATATTATGTTACTTGGAAAGTAACTGCTTATGAACGGCTTATGCTTATATGGCTATATACTCTATATCCAAATGAGAATAACTCAGAATTTATTATGTAATAAAATGAACCCAGCAGGTAAGATGAACTGGACCTGCTCTGAATATTAATTCTCTGAAAAATAGCTGCTTGTTCTCTGAAGGGAAAGTGGTAGGCAGGAGTTGTGTTCATACTGCCTGTTTGGAACTTCAGGTTTCCTATTAGAACTAGACCTTTTCTAATAATCATAAATACAATAAAATTGCTTTAGAGATCGTGTGTAATGTGCTTTCATGGTTTACAGCTTCCAATCATGGTTGGAAGCTGTAAAACTTCCAGGGGGAAGCCAAGCTAGGAGGTAAACCTTGTAACTCTGCTTGGTACAAAGATAGCGTTTCACTCCACAGCCGCAAACTGACAGCTTCCCTAAAATACAGCAAAATACACTTGTCATTAATTAAACGGAACTGCAGTACTTAATTCTGGCAGCTCACTTGACCACCAGGATTAAAACTACTATCTCCGGTCTTCAAGATTACTCGGGCAGCCCAGTGTTCATCCTCACAGGGCTGATGGTTGCGGGAGAGAGCAGGTGCGGATAAATCAGTGCTCCCTGCGCTCCCTCTTCACTGCCAATGTATGACTCAGTTTTTCTGAGCTCAGCATTGCTATCTGGCCATTGAAAAGATAAGGGCAGAGACACAAATCTCTACCTCTCTGGTAACCCTGCCTGCCTAAAATGCACTCACACAGATATGCTACAAGTTCATAACTGCAAAAAACTAGCAAGAAGGAGAAACGAGTTATGAAATCTGAATGGTCCACCCCAAATCCTCCATCATGTTTTCTAAGCAACTTTTGCCTAAACAGGTAGATGTGGTGCTTAGGGACATGGTTTAGCGGTAGACTTGGCAGTGGTGGGTTAACAGTTTGACTCAGTGATCTTCAAGGTCTTTTCCAAACTAAATGATTCTATGATTTTATTATTCTTTTTGTTTCTTTTCCCCATGGACACTGCTGAGACAGAGACATTCATCAAATGGCACTGCTGCTTCTGATTTATTGTCATTATAATTAGAGTTATTCTGGATAGTCCTTTTGGCTTAGGTGGCAAACAGCTTCATTAAGATACAGAGGCAATTGCAGCTCTTTGGGGTGCTCACAGGCTATGTAGAGTATTTCTCAATTGCATCTTTCAATAAAATTATTCCTCTGATTTCTTTTATTTCAATTCACTCTTGTCCTCAGCATGAAGCAACACCTTCCACTGCTTTATAAAAAGCATCTCCATTTTCTTGTGAAGAACCTGTAATTACTGCAAGCCATTCTATTGAAATTGCACAGATGATTCTGCTTAAAGTCATATACATACGTATTCACTAAAATGTGTGTTCTCTCCTGGTGGGGTTGTTCACATTAATCCAAGTTTTACTACAGTGTAATCATTCTTGGCTTAAAGAAAAAAAAAGTACCAGTGTCCACTTGGTAAGGACTTGAGCATTATTTTAGTTCTTTAATTTTTCACCTGATGTTCACAATATAGGTCTTTACAACTCCGCAGATTTAAAACACCACCCAGTCGTTCAGTAAAATAGCAGTTCCTAATGAACTGACAGCAGAAAACCAAGTATACAATAGTTTGGAGACCTAAAATTCTTGACAATAAGAAGGCGGATCATATTGGTCACTGAAAAAAATGGCATTTTTGAAAAGAGTGGTACTTTCAAAAAGCCTTAAGAATAACTTAAAGGAATTACCATCTCTAATGGAAAAAACTGTTTCACACAGTATCTGAGGGATGTTTTCACAGTATATTTTCACAGGACATTTTTGTGTTCTAAAAATATTTACCAGATGCTTAAAAATAAAAGTTCATTTCTTGCTCTCTTTAAAAGAGACCAAACTGTAAAACAGTAAACTGAGCAATAACAAACAACAAACATCATTAGCTCTTTTTTGCGAAAGTCTTTTGCACTGCAGTACTTAGGGACTTTTGTCCTACTTTCAGTGGGCACCTCCATCAGATAGGATCTGACATTTACACACACTTGCATTCTGATCTCAGCAAACATGAGAGACAACTTACTTATCTTAAAATCAATCAAATCAACCTCATTCACTGTTCTGAGTTTACAAACCAGAAGGATTACTTTGGTATCAACATTTTCTGAAGTTTATTTTCCAAAGATGCTATCAAAGACTGCTTGCTTAAAGATAAGGAAAGGCAATGGAGAGTAGGAGCTTTCCGAGGGATTACATGGTGCAGTAGCATGGAAAATAATTTCTGAAGGACGGTTGTATGAATCTGAAGTGGGTCAGATAAGATTGTGAGAACCTGGTGTTTGACAGAGCGTGCCCAGCACTGCCTGGTTGAGAAGCAAAACAAGCAATTGCATGAGGAGATAAAAAGAAGTCACTTCAATGTCCAGGGCTGTAAAGGTGATGTAAGTGCTCCCTGGTTATGTGTTTCTTAGGGAGATAGGTGAGACAGACAGCTAACTGGAGGACTGCTTTCCTTTGCATAACTCTTCCAAATGTGTCAGATATTGAAATGAGGTGCAGAAGGCTACAGCTTTAGAATGAAAGTTGCAATAAACCCCTAGATTTGACAATTATTTCCCAAATTCTGGTTCAATGATACCATGATAATTTGTGGTTCCATGTTGATTTTTTTCCCTTTTACCCCTCTTTTTTTTTCCTTCTCTTTTCATCCATTTCTGGCCCTTTCTGTCTATCTGCTGCTTGCTGAAAGTTAGTAAAAGCAGATCAGTCAGGACACACAATGAATTGATCACAACATGATTAGTCTGGAATCTTTAACTTCATATACCAATAAACACTACTATCCACAGCCATAATACATTATAAACTCTTTCAATAATTTCAATTAATAAATATAACTGATGATACAAAATTGCTTTCAGCAAACTGCGTTTTGAAGCAACCGGTAAAGCAGCTGCCTGTATCACAGCAGTCTGCAGGAAAATACAGCTGTGCACTTAATGTTTTTCTAAAAGACAAAAATAAAGCAGTATAAATGAATTTTAGCCAGAATATTCTGAACCTGAATAATCTGGTTGTCCTCAGAAAAGAGATGACATTTCGTCTCATTACTGTTCTACCAAGGCATCAATTATTCTGCTCCTCATATGAAGGGTCATGGTACAACTATGAAGTGGTCAGTGTATGTGGAAAAAGAAAAATTTAAAAAAATTGAATCTTACAATTATTTCGTCAGTAAGAGCAATTCTCACACATATTCACTACATGTGAAAGCTTTAGGAGAAGGAAGATGGATAATTCTTAAATGCATGTCATCTCCCTGAGACTTCAACATTTCTCCTTCAACAGCATCCTTTTCCCTCTCTTCCCTTTCATATGTCCTCGACCACCAGTTATTTTAAATCATAATAAAACCTGAAACTGTTCCCATTAATATATAATAATAATCAATTATTAGAAGGAATAGCTATACATATGTCACAGCATGCAAGCACAGTATCCCTGGTTTTCAAGGACTGAGGTGTTAGCTGAGCTTGCTCTCATAATCAGTGGCCAGGGTTGCTGCCCTTCGTTCTCTCAGACCAATGAAACAGAGCAGGCAATAAAAAATCTGCTTTAATCCTCTGTGCAGAAGAGATCTTAAACATGAAATGAGGTTTCCAACAGATCCTATATAATTTTTCAGATTTCGCATACCGACTGGATGTGACAAACAAGAAAGCATAAGTCATCCGTCACACCAACTACATTAACATTTATTGTGGATTTTTCCACACAAAGGGCAGTTGAAATTCCACTCAGTCACAGGGTTTTTCCAAGTAGAAGCGGTAATACTGCCAGGTGTTGAGGCCTCTATCTTTCCTCTGTGGAATATTTGGCATTTCATAGAGCTTCCCCATGGTTCTGTAGTATAACTTATTTTTATGCAACCAGCAGTTTTGAAAGACCCCCATTTGTTTTGAAGTAACAGAGCAAAATTAACAATACTTCATTTAGAACATGACAAAACAGTAATTCTGGGATAAATTACTTATTTTCCTTATATTCTAAATAAAGTATACCTAATTTTCTTAATTTAATCCCAGACTACATAAATGGACATTTCAGGCATGGGACTACCTGAAATTAAGTTGTTGCAACGCCTTCCACAAGCAGTGTTTACAAACTGCAAGTTTCAAAGTGCTCTTCTGTAATCAGACTAAAATCATTGTATTAAAAGTTCCTACAAAAGCATAAGCTTGAAATTTGCATGTTTGAAACAGAATAAAATAGTCTTGGGAAACTTTTGATTCCTTTTAAACTGATGTTTCTTCATGTGCCTTTGATTTCATGTAAAACTGGAATAGTGCTGCTACTTATTAAAATAAACTCTTTTGCTCAGCTGTCTTGGCTAATGACATAATGTGTTTGATTAAGTGAGGTCATGGATATCTCAGGAGGCACTTTTATAAATGAGATGTTTTGACAAAATTACAGATGTAAGGCTATTTGTACACTAGATCATTACAGGTAATAGGCACCACAAGAAATGCTAGAGGATCAATAATGAACTCAAGCTGAACAGGAGAGCAAATAGCATACAGCATGCAATTATTTTAGCCTTTAAAAAAATCTCTTTAGACAACTTGTTTTCCCCCAAAATTCTGAGAATGAAAACAGCTTATTATAGCTTTTCACCTATTATACCAGGCAAAAATGGGTCTGACAAAAGACTAAATTGACATTACTCATTGCTTGTGATAAGCATCGTGATAAACAACTGTCCGGTTTGCTTTGTTTGCATCTGTAAGTATTAATGACAATTCTGCAGGGTTAGTTTACAGCAATGATTAAAACTGCATGTAATTGAATTAAATGGGATAACGATTGTGATCCATAATGATATGTAGGGATAACTATGAAAATTATGTCTGAGTCAAAAGCATATTACACAAACCATGTAATGAGTAACAGAAATTGAAGAATAATATGACATACAAGAATGCAAAGTTGTGTTTAAACTTTTTCTTGTTGATTTACTAAAATAATAATTCATATATTAATGTTTTATGCTATGTATAGCTCACTATCATAACAGAATTACATATGACTATCACTATAACATAATTTACATACAAAGGAAAAAAAAAATAACCAGGTCAAGTATTTCAAAATAGATCTCCCAAAATTATTTGAGAGAAATTTTGATCTCCGCTCTGCAATGCTGTGAAACTTGGGTTAACAGAGATTCTGAATTTACATTGTATTAAAAAGAGCAAAATTTAGTGCTGAGCATCACTATCCTCTATATACTAAGTTGTGTATAATGCCTAAAACCTTTCAGTCTGCATAAAGCAATCTGAGAAACTTTCATAAATGGCTTGAGCTTATATCATAATTGGTTTAGCCAATTAGACCAACCGCGACTGAGATGACGTAATTATTCAGGTCATCAGTCCCATGAGAAGTGGTGTTTATGTGCTACAGAAATCCATCAAGCACATAAGCTTTAATATCTGCACAAAATAATTTAGGCTGACCTTTTAGAGAAAGGGCTGCAACAGCTTAGCCACATACAAATTTACACTGGGAAAGCAACAAAAAAAAAAGCTGGGAATTTAAATTAATTTTGTCTGACTGTTGTTTGGACAAAACCCCACATTCCTGGAGAGGGGCAAGGGAGGAGATCCTGGTTTTGCCAGGGAAAGTGATCAGACAAGTGCAAAGGAGTATTATTCTAGCACAGACAGAGCAGCAGCGTACAAATCTGTCTCCTCTGCAGAGGAACACAGTAGCCTGAAGCACAGTCTCATATCCAAAAGCAAGCTTAAGTGGCACTGCCCCTTCCAGTCCTGAATACTGAAGGCATAAAATTGCCACCTTAGCGTCACAGCATCATGAGTGCTCACAGATTCATTTCCCAGTGTGAAGCGCACTCTGCTAGCTAAAAACACAGGCCAGTCTGTGGACAGGCAGATGATAACCCACCATTTTCCCCCTCCGTTTTGTGGAATATGTTCCACTTCACTTATTTTGTAACCCCCTCTTATATCAGTCAGGCCACATGTCTTTAAGTAAAGGTATAGCTTAGTGTATGTATCATCTCTGCAGAAGTCCTTACTTAATCTGTTCTAATCCAAATCTCTCTGATCACCTCTAAAAATAGTCTCAGGAAAGTTCATTTTACTATGCCTGCAAAAGCTTGCATTACACAACAAAGAAAACCAATGCCACTTGTGTAATAAATCGGACAACAAGAAAAGGCAATAAAATTAGTGTAACTTTCCTTATTTACTAACACGAATCAGTTTCATCATCATTAGTGGTATAAGCAGCTGACAGAAACCTCAGGAAGCTACTGCCAGGGGCCATAAGGGACACACAAGGCAAATAAACACATGCTATGTAGCCAGAGATATTCCAGTAAGCGGGATATATAGGAAACAATTTTTTTTTATCATATGGCAATACTGAGAGATGCTTATGAGAGATTAACCCTTCTCTATTTTATTTTTTTTTTTTAATATAAAGCTACATAATAAAAGAAAATGATTCAATGGAAAATCAAAAGACCTGGAGCTGATGGGGACTTGGGGGTTGTATACTGTTCCACAGGAAGCCGGAACACAACCCCAGATCTCGCACTGCCTAACCCCTTCTCGCAGCACCAGCCATCTAGCTGCCTCTTGACATGTCTCCCTTGACTGAAGCTGGGGGGTAGGATGACTATAGAGTCAGATAATTACATCTTCAACCCACAGGGAGCCTGATGGGAGGAAAACTGGAGTGTTACACCAAAAGTAGCAATCCTTTTTTCTCCTCACTCCTGGTGGGGAGTTCTCATTTTCCCTGGAGGCAAATCCCAGCTGAGGCAAGAACCAGTTGCTCAGGAGCTCTTCAGCACACCCTATCCCTGAAGGATGCTCTGGGAGCCATGGAAGGCAGCTTCTCTCTCACACTACTTTACTGGCAGCATTTGCTGCCACCTCTCACCCTGCATGTGCCTCCCCCCAAATTACACTGTGTCCAAAGGGCTGGAGGGCTGCTGAAGTACAGAAGACATTTTTTGGCTATATACCTGGTCATCAGCCAGCACTCACTGGCAGCTCCTCTCCCGACCACTGGAGAAAAGGGCCACTTTGTTCCTTGCTGTATTGCATCCTTTTGGCCACCTTTTTCATTGCAGAAGGAGGCCCAGGGCGCTCACGGTTACATCTGGCAGCGGAAACAGCCCTGCAAAAAATCATGAGCTGAGGGACACTGTGTTGGCTGAGTTGCAGGAGACCTGGACTGCATTGCCGGCTGGTTTACTGTGAGTCAAGATGACACTTGATGATACTTATAAAACCAGCAGCAACTGGAGCTACCACATGAAAAACCTTTTATAATTCTTTCCTCTCTGAACCTCAGCTCTAAACAAAGAACTGAAGGCCTGAACGTATGAACAACAGCCAGTAGCAGCTACAACTCTGGCAGATTTTAACGTTAAGGTGCTTGAGCTGGAAATTTAATGCAATTCCACTGAAAAATATGTACTTATATTTAAAAAATATTCACTTAGGATGTTAGCAGGCATACACATCCATGGTCAAGATCAATTTTGTTAAAATAATGTATTCTTTTGCAGTGACAGCTGGTGAGATTGTATTAAGAATGTTCTCATCAGTCTGATGTTTTGTCGAGTATAAGTGCCTTTGCTAATGACAGCAGACTGTTCTGCAACAAAGCACGATACAGAATGAAGAACTTTATATGTAATCAGGAATAGTTCTCCCACAACTGAAAACAGAAGTAACATTTTATACAGGCCAACCAGTCAAAAATTACTCTTTGTAATGTATGTGAAATCTCTGGTCACAGCAGAAGTAAACAAGGTGTAATTTCAGGAAAGGAATGTGTAAGGAAACTTCAAAGACATACTGTTAAAGAAAAATAACACGTTCTTAGAATGAACCGACAGGTCACCTAGTGGAGCTTATTGTCATTACTCATACGTTAAAAGGAAGTTATCTCAGGATGCAATAACATGGCAAATCAGCCCAGCATTACATTTTTGGGAAAGAGTTCTGTGTTCTGTTTATGGGATGTCTAGCTGTAAAGGACATAAAAAATCATGGAAAGATGGTGGGGGAAATAGCACAATTTTTGTCAGGTTGAATTTCACATTTTCACTTTATTTAGACTGTCAGGTACAAGCACAAAATAGTGATGATCCCTTGACAAATAGTGCAGCCTTACTAATCCTGGCTTTCCTGTTTGTATAGCACATACTAATCAGTGTTAATACTGTCAAATGCTAGTGCTAAGTTTTGATAGTGTTGACAGTAACAACACATGATACATGGCAGCCAGATTTATACATCCCTCTTTGCTATGACTGCTTTTTGGTATTTGTGCTAGATAGGGGTCACTCTGGCTTAAAAGTAAAGGAAGAGATACTTATAAGAAAGAAGTGAGAGGTCTGACTTCAGAAAACAATGTGAATGATGTACTGAACTTTAATTGGGGGATCCTGATGTAAACCATGAAGGCATTTCTACCACAAATCCCATGTCAGCACTTTAAGGTGCTCTAAACGTTAGCAGCCCAAACCATTAACTGCAGAGGGCTGGGAGAGGCAACACGACAGACTTCCACCAGTGCCAGGATTCTGCTCCAGCAAAGAGTGAGCTAACTTCTTTATCTTTCACTTGCTCGCTAGGCAATGTTAAGCAGCGCTTCCAAAGGCTGTAAACCATCCTGTGAACAAGGCTAATGTATTTCCAGATCCTTAAATACACAGTACATTATTACACTTTGCTTGGAACAAGTGCTTCCAGCTACCGATAGATTTAAAACAGCAAACTGCTGATGGCTTCCTCCTGTGAGCATAGGAGGCTGGGAGCACCTGCTGCTCCAGCCAATTGCTGCACAAAGCTGCAGTGGGATTGGGAACCACTGAAAGAAAGTGAGTTTGTAATAAAGCTCAAACTACACCTTTTATGGAAATAATTACATGTAAAATATTTTGGAGACTCTCAATTGCCAGATTACTTCAAAATCCGATATGACAATAATAGTCTTCCTATCCATATACAATTGAAGCATTTTGATTTTTTTTTTTTTATTTTATTTTATTTGGAAAGGCAAACCCGCTAAGAACTAAATAAAATTATAGTCAAAGTTGGATCATTTAACAACATAACCCAAACCTGATGCGACTTATACCCAGCTCACTCTCTCACCCCGTAAGACCTTTAGGAACATTTGGAAACCAGTTTAGATCTGAACTCCAAGTCCTGAGCTTGATGGACACTACTGTTAACTTCTCTCTTGGTCTCTAAATATACACATATATTCAAACACATTGAAGATGAAAAGGAGAGTTTGCAGCATTTTAAAAGCATATTTTGTAGTGTATTCAGAAGCCATTGTGAAATTCATTGTGACATAACTCTGTCAAAAAATACTCCCTTTGGGTTTAAGGCATATGATTCAACTCCTCTCTGTGTTTGATAGACACATTTTTCTTTATGTTATGTTCTATCAGACACAGGCTGGCCATAGCTTAGATCTATTGCAAGAGGCTAAACAGAATGTTTGAATGCATAGGTTTTTTTCAGGAGACCTCTCCAAAAGTAATGACTCACAAAAACTTTGTAAGCAATACCTTTCAGTTTGACACTGGCTAAAAGATAAATGTACAACCTTCTAGTCCATCGTTATCTATTGTTGTATCTAATCTGTCTCTTTTATAACTAATATTTGAAAGGCCTCAGTCTTTCACAAATTTTCACTGTAGAGTTCTCTGAAGAGACATAGCCAGTGATAAGCTTGCAAGCACCCTCTTATGGCAATGAGCTCCTGTAGTTATATTGGGAAAGACTTTCCAGAGAAGTTTCAATTCCATTCCTCTAACTTCTGTAAATTCATTTTGCCTGTGTTTGAGCCTCTCAGTTGTGTCACCAGACCCAATCCTTGTAAAGAAAGATCCCAGGAAGAGGTTGGTGCATCAGTAGCTAATCTGTCACTGAAAATAAATGAAAAAAAAAGCCAAACAAAAAGGTCTCTTTCCTCAAAAGGAAATCAACTTGGTAACAAAAGCATCAGGGTGAAAGTTCTTCCTTGCAGAGGCCCTATGCTCACCAAGAAAAGCAACTGCATACACTTCTTGAGACACTAGAGATGGGAGATCGCCTGCATGCTACACATAAAAGTACCAGCCTATTTCCTCATCCTTTGATCTAAAGAAGCTGTAAGAGCAATAAAAGCCCAGTCTTCATCTTAGTCTTCCATTTCACAGTAAGTTCATAACAACATCAGTGGGTAACACCTTCATTGTCTCTTCTTCCCCACCACTCCTGTGCTCTACCTTTTGAACTTCATTGCTTCCTTTTTTATAACACGTCTAAAAATAACTCTCCCTATTGATTTTGGATTTTCTAATAATGAGCCACACTGATGCTGCAACTGACCTGAATGTACCAGGAAACTGCGGAAAACTTTCTCCCCCATTGAAAATAAAGAAAGGGGAAAAGACCAGCTGCTCTTGCACAGCAGAAGCGCAGATGATTCTCAGATGAGAGAGATGTATTTGTATTTAGCCTATAGGATTCACCTTACATACTGAAGTCTAGATGTGTTATCACGTAGCAACAGTCAGCATCCTTTTTTCAACCAAGAGGATAACATTGTAACAAAAATCAGTAGTTGACTTACTGATGAAAACACAGGTTGAATACTGATGTTCAGGAAGAAATATATGTTGAAATACTATTGGTAGACATGAAAGAGGTGTTACTGTTTTACTTGTATAACACAAAGATCCCGCTGATTGGATCTCATTAGCTTGGCTCTTCAGATTATCATCAACTAGTGCAAGTGACAACAGTTCTTCGGATGTCAAAGTATCCAGGCTCTTGAAAGCCCTTATCACTATGCTTTCCACAGTGAAAGAGCCTCCTTTATCTAGGATATGCATCTGGTTTTACCTAGACTGGTTTTCAACTCAATTATACCCCTTCCTCTTTTTTTCCCCAGCAAGGCAAAAGATTTATTTGTGCGTAAATGTGAAAAAGATATCATGCTTTTCCTTAGAAAACAAACTATTGAGCAACAGATGCATCTGTGGTGAACTGATGGGAGGTGTCTGTCTTTCACTCAGAGACCTAAGGTGGATTTTGGTATGTACGGATTAGTGTCAACTCTCATGATCATTAAAGGGTTGCAATCCTGTAATTCCATAGCTCCATGCAATGCAGCTACTGTGGAATATCACAGATGACCATGCTGGAGGCTAAAACCTGGATTTTTATAAGTATTACTCCTTGGATTCAGACTTGTGAAACTTGGAGGAAAGTGCCACAGTTCCTGACTTCCTTTTGCTCTTTCCTACCTATGCATTACTTATTACTAATGCTCCACAAGTTGCACTGAAAAGTAGATCTCCACAAAGAAAGAGAGAAGAAGCACTAATAACTGTAATTTTTTAAACACAGCCTTGACGGAACTTCAGTCGCTGAATACTGCAGATCTTCAGTTCTGGGTGAAAACACTACTTTCAAACAAAGTATGCAGTTTTCAAGTAATGCATAGTGAACTAACATTACCAAAATGGAAGAGCATACATTTTACACTCAAGTTTTTCATCTTTTGTAACTGTTAGAAACACTGATGACTACGATCGTATTTTAAATTACAGCATAGCATGTGGATTATGTTTCAGTAAGACTTCTCCAGTTACACTTCGGTCAAGGGCAAAGAGTGTTGTGCTCTTGTGACTTCCCACCTATACTGATGACTTCATAATGTTCATGGCTGGTTAGAGACCAAGAACTAACTCCTCGTATAAAACCCATCAAATTA
Source organism: Strigops habroptila (assembly GCF_004027225.2). Lineage (NCBI taxonomy): Eukaryota > Metazoa > Chordata > Aves > Psittaciformes > Psittacidae > Strigops > Strigops habroptila. The sequence continues at coordinate 73,501,254 of NC_044277.2, read as the reverse complement.
CAGTTCTGTCTATTTTAGAAATAAAGTAACTGATAGGCTGCATACAGCCACTGGAGAAGCCAGCCTGCCTCAGACTTCTCCTTAAGGAATGGTTCCTTCCTGAAGGTTTAGGATCACGCTGTGAAAAGTGCATTTATTTTAACAAAAGGCAGAATTATATTTTTGAAAGATCAGAGACTACATTTGGCTAAATCAAGGACAACACTGCTGCTACTGCCTTGCAAGTCCTGGTGAGTAGCCTTACATTAATTTAGTGCTGTATTTAGGGAATGGGCTCGTCCACAATGATGCTAAAAAGAGGCTTAGCCTGGTGTTTTTTTGACTGAGAAAGCACACATTGTGGCACGGAATTCATCTGTTCAGAGGGATTTTTTTTTCCTCTGGTAGCTCACTGGTTTTTGTAGATTCAACTTTTTAAAAATCCCAAAGAATGTGGTTCAAAAATGGCTGTTTTTTTAAAGTGTGCATTTCCATTTTAAATTTCTCTCTTCTATTATCTCAATTGGCTAAATAAGGATTCAACATCCACTGCAGCTGTAACAGGTATTAGTGTATGAACAGTTTAGCAAAGGTGAAAATCATATTTGGAATATCCACATGAGAGAGTAGCATCACCATTTCATCTGTTTCAAGTCCACTACAGTACTGCAACTTGAGTTTAATAAGCAAATGCAGCACACGCTCATACTGTAGCTCATTACCTGGTGGCAAGAGCTGAGTGAGGCTCTACCTGCTATTGGTGCAGGTCTCCCCTGCTCTACGGAGCCTGTGACTACCCTGTTTATCTCAGCTGAGTGTCCAGCTCTTGCGATAAAGGCATGAAGGCACCTTCTGCCTCTGTGTTTGGATCTAAAAATCTCATCTTCTAATGAGTACACCACCTTCATCTAAATAATGAAGAAACATAGGGAGGGATTTAATATTAATATACTGTTGAATTTGAAATAAAGAAGGTAGAATTAAATATCTGAAAAAAAGAGGGAGGGTCAATTTCATATTTATATTCAAACGTCTGGAATGACTAGACATGACCTCCCTTTGTAAAAAACTGCTAACTCATTCATATAACATATCCACTTTATAGAACAGTTTCAGTCAAACAATCCAGAAACTGCTTTTCTTCTGCTTCATAAAATTGGAGAATATTTGGGTAAAATGCAAAACAGTTTCTCTTGAATTCTCCAGGAATTCATGTAAGCATTCTACTTTTTAATTTAAGGACCTAAAGCTAAGAGAGAAATGGTAGACATTTAAAACACAGGTTTCTTAACAGAAGAATACCTTTTGCGGAAAAGAAACACTACAAAAAAAAGTCGTATGTATCAAATATATCTGATGTGGGTTTTTTCAGAGCTTTTGGAGTGAGCTTGACACTTCTCTGTGCACCACAGCAGCTGAAATACAACAGTCTTTGGGTACATCAAAACATTGCTTGACTGCAGGATTGCATTTTTGTTGATGGAAGCTCACTAACCAGAGCAGTATATGAACACACTAAAGGGCATTTGAATGATGCTCCAGGCCACTGGACAAAAAAAAAATAGATAGCTGGCTTATAGGGGATTTTCAATATACAGTTGGAAACTAAGACTCATCACAAAAGCTTTCCGATGTCTCCAGCTAAAGATTGGTAAATAAATGCCTTTATGTAAAATAAAAGGATACAGAAAAATATTGCCTACCTGACTCCTTCCACCTCAGTTTGTGAAAACTTCTACTGTTCACAAGACGACTATATCCTATGACATTCAATGGTGGCCAGGCATCATAGCAATTATTGGACTAGCACTTTCACATAACTGAGCATTTAGCTGCAGCCATATTATTCATGTCTTGAAAAAATTAGGAATGAGTGAATGGGCCTGCACATACATCAGCAGTCTGTGTTGCCTTCCAGGATTTTCTGGTTTTCTGTTACAGGATGATACTTCCCATCACTTCAGTATGGCATTAGGCCACACAAGCTGTCAAGGCTGATCTGTTGCTATTAGAGGGCTCCACTAAGCAAACAGGCTGGCAAGTTCAGAAAACTGGAAGTGTATTTCTACTAAAGGTATAAACAAAGATACGCCAACGACTGCAGAAATTACTGTATGGTACATGCAAACCTTTGGTAGAAATAGACTTGGTTGATTAGAGAGACTTGTCCATTGAAATAGTATGGAGGTGACCTGTAAACACAATTTTCTTCATTTTTGTGACAAATTTTCTAAGATATGGAAACAAAGAAACACATACTTTGAAGAAATATTGCAAAGAAGATTCCATTAATATTTGTGCAATTTTTCTATTTCACAATGATGAAGAGCATGATAGAGAAGGAAACTCTCCAGATACTGGATAAGCTAGGATGGTTAGCAGTAAACAGGAATAATGAGGAAAAAAAGCTGGGATGAAGAGTTATTTCTGCATTTAAAAGGAAAATAGTACATGTTTGAGTAACTAAATATTTATTATAAATTTGGCATTTTGTTATTAGCAATGTATGACATATTCTTAATGTAAATTTTCAGCTGTGCAGCCCAATTACGTGCATTACACTGAACAAAAAACATTACATTTCCACCCCAGAAGGAATAACAATAATTTTTCTGATGTTAGTCCTTGTTCATTTAGCAGTGACTCAGTGGCCACACTTGTGGACAAATCAAGCAGCTTTACAGGAGGCTGAGCAAAAACAGATATTTGGCATTTCTAGATTTGATTGATGATTAAATATACCTCACCACAAATAAGATGCTAAATGGTAAATATCTATACCTTTTTGGCACTTGACTTCTTTTTCTTTCATCACAACTGAGTACATGGAGCACTAGCTGTCCTCCTTCAGCAGCAGACCTTTAGGAGCATTCTTAAACCCATCTTTGCATGGCCTGAGAACATAAATCTCATCAGCATTAAACTTCCCAGCTCCACACAGAGTTCCCTATGGAGCTGAGCTGAGGTGCAAGCAGCACGACCTAGGGACTTTTTATAAGAGCAAGTACTGATAGGACAAGGGGGAAGGGCTTCAAACTGTAAGAGGAGGTTTAGATTTGATATTAGGAAGAAGTTCTTTACTGTGAGGGTGGTGAGACACAGGAACAGGTTGCCCAGAGAAGTTGTGGATGCCCCACCCCTGGGGCCCATGTTGGACAGGGCTTTGAGCAACCTGCTTTAGCGGAAGGTGTCCCTGCCTGTGGCAGGTGGGGTTGGAACTAGATGTCTTTAAGGTCCCTTCCAACTCTAACCATTGTATCAGCTTGCTTTTGCAGGGAATTTTCCACATACATGTAATGGATCCAATACACTTAATGGGAACCTGTATAGAGATAAGTATTGTAAATGCACTGAGACATCTGATTTCAATAAACTTCATACATGTATTTTAATTCAAGTAAGGTACTAACAAGAATTATCATGTACCTAGTATTCAGTTCAGATTCCTATTCCACTGGCAGTTCACGGATACCTTCACGCATGGGCATCCCTGTTGCTTCCACACAAGAAGAACAATTTTCCAGGCTGGGAAATGCCCACAGACCGTACAGCAGCAGAGCAGCAAAACAAAACAAAACAAAGCACAACCAACAACAACCTCCTTTCCATACCCGTACATAATAAATAGATGACAAGGAAGATTCAGTCCTACCCTACATGACAGCAGAATGTAGCGCAGCGTGGACTCTGTCCCGCTGGCAAGTGCTGGCAGGAGGTTAATGGGAGACCCCAGAGATGCCCAAGCTTTTCCCCACCGCCGCTGCTTGCAGGCTGTGGGACATTCTCTGCCTGGGGGAGTGCACTGAGTTTCTGTCCCTGAGGTAGCAGGAAGATGCTTTCACTCTGTTCCCAGGGACCTTAAAATTACTAATTTTTTTCCCTGTCACCCATGAAATGACAAATGGTTTCATTCCCCCTCAAATCACCAACCAGATTGCCCTTCAGGAACAACATGGGTTTTATTCCAGGCTGGTGTTTCCACACAGGGAGCTCTGCTGAAGCAGTGCCGCAGAGCAGTATCTCTGACACAGTTATTCTGCCTAGTCTGCTATGCAGACAGGACTCACCTGATGCAGCCATGATGAAGCGCCTGCAGCACACATGGAAAATAACCCATTGTTTCCCAGCCATATGTTTCCTCTGGCTGCCGTTCCTCTTCCCCCGTGCACTAGGCATTTACTACATAGTACAGCTCATCTCAGTGCAACCAGAAAACTCTTTTACTGTGTTTGCATTTTTTGCTAGCTCAGAAGGGCTCTGTAAGTCTAAACACTATGGTTCCATTAATATTTGGGACATTTCATTTCCCCAAACTCATTATTCTATTAAGAATACTTGTTTTTCTATACTCGTTGTCTAAAAAGGTATTGCTATTTCGTATACTTTTTGTAGGAAATCATTTTGTATAGAAAGAAAAATATTTTAAATTAACTCCTTTATGGACCTGAGCTTTGACTCTGCCTTCTCTTGTAAGCTTAATCAAATCCAGATACGCAGAAGTGCTCTACCACCTTCCCTTTCCCTGCATGAATACATGGCTACCCTCCTCATGTTTCCCAGTCAAATGGTGAACAGGTGTGCTGAGCCTTTATCCTATGAGCTACAAATAGCAAGATACCTAGGTTTTGTAAAAAAAACCCCAACCAAATACACCCAAAAGGCTGCTTTTATGAACAGATTGAATATATTCAGTTATCTGCCACTTCCCCTCTTCAGAAAACTAGTAACAATGGCTTATGTGTAACTAACTTCCCCCTCTAGTAGTAATAGAAACAAAACTTCCCCAAGGGCCCAGTTCTGAGCTGTGGTGGCTGCTGGCAGTGTCTCTCAGCAGCAGCAGTTGGTCTGTCTGCACACACGCTGTCCCAAAGATGGGGCCTCACATAGTAAGAGGCAAAATACCAAAAAAAACCCCAAAACAAACTACATATTTGAGAGGGTATTACAGGATCGGGCTCAAAACGTTATACATCCAAAATGTATGAAGCAACAAAAGCCTGAACATGAGTCATTCTCATTTTGCATCAGCCTGCTTTCAGATTGCTCCCTGTGGAATGTAATAGACATAATAGAAAATAATACAACTGAAAAATGGGAACTATTTCCACATTGTGGGTTTTTCCCACAGTGGATACAATTTGAATTGCTAATTCACTGCCAGATGTGCAACCACAGACTCTGTGACAACCATCCTCTTCCTGCGGTACTTAATTATTTCTTATTGTGACACACTGGGTATGCTATAGGATTATATTTAGCCCAGGTTGGAGGGTTTCTGGGGGTTTTTTTTAATGAAAGAACCCTTAAAAATGGGTAAACTCAAACCTCTGTGGCATAACATTTTAAGTAATTTAAAAGGGTAACCTTCTGAGAGAAACTGTATTTGTGAAAACATTAAAGGTGAGCTCCTGTCTCCAATAAAGCCTGTGAGAGTTCTCCATCATTTTCACATCCTCCAGAGATATTCTTTTCTATTTAAAAAAATCTACCAGCAGTTTTTAGTAAGTGGCCTTTGTGTAACTCTACCTCAGTCACAAAATTTAAACCTAATTCCACGGTGCAATGACATACAATTTAGGAAGAATATGGAGAAAAATTTTTAGCAGGCTATATACTGTTTATGTCAATTGCTAAAAAACCTACCCAGAACAGAATAACTTGTATAAACAAAATATAAGACCCGGAAAACACATCAAAATCAATGACAAAACCACCAATTTGGGAAAAACTGGAGCATCATATTATAGGATCATAGAATGGTTTGGGTGGGAAGAGATCTTAAAGATCATCTAGTTCCAAACCCCTGCCATGGGAGGGACACCTTTCACTAGACCCTATGTCACCCTACTCGAAAACTATCCTATCGTCTCTAAAATAAATATATAACATGTGCAAATAGGCATTATACCAATTTTAGTATCAGCATAATTAATGATTCCCAAAACCATAACATAACAAATGATGCTAGTTTGGGCACTTTGAATTGAAAAGCCTGAAAAAAAAAGGACAAATTAGGAGAACTACTTGGGATTCAGACAAAACCTGGGCCAAGCACTGGCTGTGTGGACATCATCGGTCCACTCCAGAAAGGCTAACTCTGAGTAGGATGTATGCAAGCTGAGCCGCACACATGCTCTTGTGCCAGAGGTAGTTTCATCTAGATCCACTAGTGTGTATGTTGGTATGTCAGGTATTAGCAGAGTTGCTGGGATTGAAACAATGCAGGAGTTCTCCATATAGTCACGCATTCTTTACATAGAATCATAGAATTGTTTAGTTTGGAAAAGACCTTTAAAATCATCAAGTCCAACCATTACATATGTTGATGTATACTGAAACTGATTGAACAGCTCAAAAACGAATGCCTGAATACCACAACAAAACAGCATGGAGTACAGCTTAGTTTAGGTTTGGTTTTATCATATCCTCTTTAAAAAAAAAAAAAAGCAAAACCTGCTAATAAATATAGATACAGCATGGAAAACCTAAAGTAGCAAGGACAGCAACTGAAGGCTTCTGGAATTGTGAACCGTAGTGCTGCACTAACAGAAGATGCCCTCTACTTCCTAACTTCTGATTCTGAATTTGCAACAGCCATGCTGCCCACATACCACATGTGGGGTCTCTAAAATCACCCCTTTTAAACTTATTCATACCCAAAATAGTTTCTGAGCTCCAAGTTTTGGGGTTGGTTTCTGCTGAGGGGTGAATTGTAAAGACAACCAAAACCCAAGTGCCCATCCTCTCAAAGAAGTCCCTGCCTTCTTCCTCTCTGGGAAGAAGTACTGCATACCTCTGACAGATTTAAGGCCAACGAATTCTGTCACAGATGTGATTATATTCTGGAAAAAAGCAGCACACTTGGCTCAGCCTCTGAGGACTCTCAGTCCAAAATGAGGAGAGCTGGAGCACCCCTCAGTAACCACTGAGCCACACGGCAGCCAGGAGAGTGTTAACAGCCCAGTTCTCTGAGGCCACCCTGAAACCACCATGCGATGTCAAGCAGCAGTCACTTCAGCAGTACCTTACAGTAAGGAAAATTCCCAGATCTTTTTGGAGAGGTCCAATTTTAAGGCACCTTTGACACTACCAGTGCTCTATGTAAGATACCATTTTATGGAGCTGAAAAGCCAGACCACAACGCTTAGAGGAATAGTAGGGAGGCAAAGCAGAACTGGGAAGAAATTATTAAAAATTGCTCATTTCCTGCTGTAAGAAGATACAAGATTGCTGGGATAGAAATGTTTCTTTTTCATGTCCCAGGATGCTTCTAGAGTTTTCTTATCCTGTATCAGGCACCAGTTAAGCGTTTAAGTCTTCTGTATGGGAGTCTTCAGATCCAACATATGTAAACAGGAGACCAATGTCACTGTCTTTTTCCACCTCTTTTATTGCAGGATTTAAACCTGACTCTTCTAAAGACAATTGCTCTTCATGGACTTTTCTGAAGCTTCTTTCTCCCCTCCAAGTTCTTTTAGACCTGCTCTTTCTTGCAGCTTCAGCATCAAAAGGAACTTCTTTTGGAAGTTGCCTATTTACAATACCTATGTATTATTTCCAAATAGCCCTTTTCATACATCAAGCTACAAGAAACCTAATTTTATCTAAATCTTGAATTTTTGAGAGCATTTTATGCTTCAATAAAATTTCAGGGAAAGGATCTTAGGAACATTTAAGAGAGAAAATTAGTGCCAATATTCCTTCTTGAGTAACTCCTCCACAAGAACATAAATTTTCATTTCCTAATGGGATGAAGGAATTAGCAGTGTCACATTGTGCACTGTGAAATAAACCTCAAAGATTCTTCTGGAAAAATGCAGTAAGACATCCCAAGGTCACGTTTCTTACCTGTGTTACAGACGTGTTCTATTAAAGACACCGTTATAGATCTGTCATCATTATTGATGACAGATGTCCCAGACAACCAGTCTTATTAGACCATTATTAGATTTTAAATGCAGATACACTTTATTACATCTGGAGTCAACCTGTGCTCAATTGGGTAACCAGGATCATCCTGCATCTCTGGGGAGCTCTGTAAGTCCACATACTTGATTTAAGATACTAACGTGAAACACTGCTTAAACTAGAACAAAAGATTGCTATGACCTTCATTTCTGTGCTACCATCAGGCTAAAAACATCCCTCCTGTTCCATACACTTTGCATTAAGTAATTTGTCAAAATTCTTCAAGGAAACTACTCTTCATCTAGTTTCTCTAAAAGCTGCATCACTTGAAACTAGATTAAACTTGTAAAACTTTCACATGTTGATGAGGTCTTCAAATCTGTATCTATCAGTTTCAGTAAGAATTACATCTGTTAGCTAGTGCTGCTTTTGACACTAAGTGCAAATAATATCTTACTACCTGTTAACTGCATGAAGGATGTAGCAGGTCTGCTGATGCATTTCCAGTGGTCTGCTAAAGATCTGCATTTCCATTTTTTGTGATTAAGCACCCTCCTTCATGGTCCTTATTATTTGTCCTTTTTATTTTAGAAATCATGTACCGTGCATATACTTCTGCTTAGTTAAGTTATTTTAAAGGCTACGTTCTTGTGCCAGATTTACAAAGGCATTACTCACCTAACACTTGAGGTGAAAGCAGACAAGGGCAGGCAGACAGCTAACCTGCCCACACTCTTCTGACAACGCCTCCGAGTCCCTGTGTGTATCAATATGGTTCACACTCTGGTTAGCTCACAGAATCTACTCTTAGCAATCTGACTTTGCATTTTCCATGCTCTATCTACTCCTTTCTGATGTCTTCCCTTGAGTTGTATTTACAGTATTTGAAGGGTTCCAAAGTTGTTTGGAGAAGCTTTTGCATTTTGACAGCTATCATTCCTTGCCTTGCCTTGCTCACTCACTTCCTTTTTAAACAGATACATATATCCAGGGACTTTTTTCATGCATTTGTGTATTTCTGTACTTTTTTTAATGATTAAAATTAGATTATTCTTGCCATTGGGGTCTTTTAAAAACTATTTCCACCCTAAAAAATTCCCTTTCATGGTTTAGTGTCATGATGTTAAGTTTCAATACAAGCCTTTCCATAAGAATACCTTTTATGAGGGAATATGAGGGAACTGAAACTGCCTATGAAAATACAAAAAAAGTTCCCAGCAGTGTAGCAGAGGACATTCTTCAAATTCTTTTTCTGACATGGGATGACTTCCACTATGCGCCATGACAACCGAGAAGCAATATGTGACAGGGTTATCTTTATCCCTCACCACAAAATGCTCCAGTCATTTTTTATTTTTTATAAGTTAGCGTTGTGAAGATAACAAAAATAATATACACAGGTTAATGGAGTGCTATGCAAGCTCTGGCACTTTTTGTAATACATGACTTTCTAACAAAGCAGTATCCAGCACAATGTTCACTCACCCAGGAAGTGGGAACTGAACCACTGGCTCCCTGTCCCTCTCAGCCAGACACAATTTTAAGAGCACAGCCCTTTGTCAAAGATAAATTCAGGTTCTATCCCCACGGGGGGTTCACTGTGCATCTCTCTCTGAAAAACTCTGAAGGGTAATGCTCTCTAAACTAGCTGAGTTGCCCAAGGCAGCCTGTCTGTGGTACTACAAATCCCATGGACTACTTTGCCTTGCTGAGCAGCAGTCTGCAGCATAGGGCACGGAGACCAGTATGACATGTTTGATGCCTCAGAGGCTGTCATGGGTCCTGTAAGGAGGCTGGGTAAGTGCCACCATTCCAAAACATCATTTTACAGCCAGAAACACAAAAACAAATCTAGGTTGCATTCAGAGAGACATCTCCACTTGATTCTGGGGGAGGGTCACTTGCTGATGCTCTCCAATGCAGCATGTCCACTGCAGGAGGTATTCACTGTGCCCAAATGTTAAGTCTCATGTGCCTGGTCTCTGCGAAACCTCTCAAAAGTCTGCAAAGAGAGGCTTTTGGACAGAAAAGGAGGGAACAGCAATTAGAGCATGAGCATAACATAGACTTCTGAATCACCCTCTGGAGAAACCCGCTCCTCTCTGCTGAGGAGAGAAGGATAGCAGGGAAACAACCTTACTAATTCATGCACTACACCATGGTGTGAACCCCGCTTTCTGGGAACTTCTCTCCTGCTCCTACTCCTCTGGGCTTACTTCCATGTTTGGCACAACCTTATGTTCTCACAAGCTTTTCAAGAAGGTTTCTAGCCAGGACACCGCTACCTCCTTTTTGTTTAGTCAGTAACAGCAACTTCCAGGCTTTGGGTGCAATCATTGTCCCTCTCCAGAAATAAGTATCATGAGAGGGGAAATCAAAAGAAATTTAGATCAAGAGGAAGAACAACAACAGGCTTCAAACCCCTGTTTTCTTTCTTCAGCAGAAAAAGGAGAAAGGAACAAACAAAATCAGGCCCTCTTGGTGGTGGAGCTGCAGAGCTATTGTGCCTCAAAGGAAATCTTACTCCAGACAAGTACTGATCAACAGCATCCTGTATAAACCATTATAAGGAAAAGTTAACTGTATTCATATATGAATTTAGGAATATTTTCTGAGAGGAGAAGAAAGAGCCTACAAGATGAGCTACATAGATTATTTTGTCTTCACATCTTTTAATGGGACAAACCAAAAATCATAAATGTATGATCTTTGCTATATGATACACTTACTGTTTAACTGCAGATTGGTTCCTAGTTATACATGGAACTGGGAAAAGACTCATTGAACAGTTACATAAAAACCAAAAAGCTGAATAAAACTAGATTTGCGAATATATGTGCAAGAATATTCTCGCACATGTACTAACTCTGAAGTACAGAGTTACAGAATACCTACTCATACAGACTGTACCACATGGATGGTTAAAACAAAACCTTTCTGAGGATGAGCTGCAGTGATTATTTTCAATCTGGCAAGGGAATGTTCTTTGCCTTCTTTACTTTCTCTCCCCCATCCCTTATTGCCTTCTCTATTGTCATGGCAAATTTCTAAATTTGCTTGCATTCTGCAGTTAGGTAACACCAGATTTTGTAACTCTGTCTTTCTGAGTATATATAATCCTGGTCACCAGGCAAAATTTAATATTAACTGATGTTAAACTTATGAGATGCAAATGTCTGACATTCTGGAAATGTGGCCAGCAAGGAAGCAAAGCCAGTCCCCATGGTGAAAAGCAGCATCATTTTCAAGATGACACTCTGGTCTCAGTCAGGTCAGCAGATTTCACCAGAGCCACAATTTTATTTTGTCATATGTATTTGCAAATCCCTCTTTACTGCTAGCATGAGGCAAGTAAATACAGCAATATTAATGAATGAGAGGTCACGCTGCATGATCTACAACTAGTGTATTATATGCTGTCACAGTTATTGTCCAGACATTTCAGTATTAGATTTGTCAAGGAGATGAAACCAGCAGGACCAAGCCAGTCTTTTGGGACTCCACATACAGCAGCAGTGCCACAGAAGATTCAGGGATCAACTCTTTGGGGATCCTGTGCAGACAATGATATCTAAACTGTTGTTGTCTCAACAGTAACGGAAACAAGACAGGGAAGGTACCAGTCTCCAGGCTACATGTGGTGACTAATAAATCGGATGTTGTGGAGTCTGGTTTACTGCAGGAAGGTGAATTTAATGAAAACCTGTGCCTGGGGGAGGTTCTGCAGCTCACAAACAAAGCACGGGGAAAATTCGCTTCTGCAGAAACCCCCAGGAAAAACCACCAGACAGCCTTGGCAAATTGACTCAAAAGAGAGAATTAATGTATTTTGTAAAAAGGATGGAGTTAAAAAAGGAAGGTTATCTTTGGATCTTTGCGTTTTTGGAAATAATTCCTTCTGAATCTTAAGTTCATACACTTAGATTTTAGGAATGAGGTAAAATTTAAAAATAATGGCAAAACTCCAGCTGTTTGTGCCCAAATTAATTTAAAGAATTTAACCATTAGGAAGTTTCTTCTTCATGTTATGTTTAGTGAGATCAGTTTACTTACTTTCAGAATCAAAATATGGTATTGTCTTACTATCACAACCTGTTGTAGGCTTTGTCTATTTTGTAAAAGAAACCTGATTTTTAAATTCTGAAATGAAACTCTGCTGTCCATACTTAACAGGGGTTATCAGATCAGGATTGTGAAAAGAGCTAGTATACTCATTTGAAGCCGTCCCTTCACCATCCCACTTCCCTAAAAGCAAGTTGCTCTTCCTCCCTCTCCTGTCTCACAAAGAAACAAAAACTTAGAAGAAACAAAAGGTCAGCAAAAAAGGCTTTCCAATAAATGCATGCAAGATAGCATTAGAACAAACATCTCTGCGAAAGAAGGTGCTGAAAGCCAACAGTACGAGTTTCAGAAGCTGAAAAATTTTGTTAGCACAAATGGTGCATGTAACTCGTTCAGTTACTTTTTGGCAGTAAAATTAAGTTTTGTTTATGGATAATGTCCAATGGCTTTATATAACCTGCAAATTCAAGAGCTACAAAAATTCCACAGGAAGGGTGACAAAAAACCTGAGCAAAAATTCCCTTTTGTCAGTTAAAGTTCTCTGAACAAGGTGCTTTTCCTTTGCAAAAAAATGTGAATTTGCCCTGATGTCCGCTGTGGGACCAGCTAATATCAGATGTTCCAGATTCCCAGAAGAAAGGTTTCTCCCCTCCCATTCACATCTGTCTGGAAAAGAAAGACTGTCCTTCTCTGTACTGGTACAATTAGGGCACTTCCATGGGGGAGGCAGAGAGAGAAACCAAACTCATGTATCCCATATCATTATGAGGCTTAAAGACATTGCTGAATTCCAGAACTTCTTTTACTTTGTTTTCACAAAAAGTGCAAAAACCAGAATGTGATGTCAAAGTCTAATTTCAGGTCAAATGAAATATTTGCTTAAGTAGAGAAAAACCTTTTTTTTTAACAGTATGAACAAATAAGAGGAACTTTCAGTTTGGATTCAAGCTATAACTTTGTTTCTTTTCTGGGAAGCTGGACAGACAAAGAAGACTGATTTGCTTTTGGGAAGTGGGATGGTGAAGCGAGGGCTTCCGAACAAGAAAATTCACTGTTTTCTCAACCCTGATCTGGTCACCTCTGCAAAAGCAGCTACTGTGGGACAAGGGCTGATGATGACACTGAACTTTTTCTTACCCCTTGATCAGCTTTTCAGGATCCCAGCCTTGAGACAGAGGGTGCCTGCAGCTTCACAGCTGGCTCATACCCTCTGCTGGGTGGGAAGGCCTCCCCTGTGGACAGGATAGCCATGGAGCACTTGGTCTTCTATGCCACTTGTACAGTGGGGCCAAACCTCCCTACCGTCACACACTTGAGCATGCTGCACCAATAGGCCTCAGTGGAGGCAAGTGTCCATGCAATGTCGGGGCCAGGTTTGGGCTCCAGCTCAGGCCTAGACCTCATATACAGGACCTTGAGGATCTGCAGGATCTTCAGAATGTATCTGCAGGATCTTCAGAATCTCCTGTAATGTATGCTTGGATCCCACATGTTACCTACTGAGAGCGTAACTACACAGTATGTTGGCTTAGACAGAAAAATTGATTTAAAACATTTCTAAATGTCTTATGCTGCTCATTCCCACCCCCAAGCCACAGGTTACTGCCCCCTCAGATGTGTTAGTACAAATTTTGTGTCTTTTGCAGAAATTTACAATAAATCAGATCTCTAGAAATCTGTATTAAAAATCCTTTGGGGGGGAAGTAAAGATATTTGTAGGAAAAATCCCAAAAGTACATACATCTAAGACACAAGAAAAGCCCTCTCCTAACAGCACTAAACCCAAATCACTGCATTATTTTGATGTAAAGACCATTTACATTGCCAGAATGTGCAAGTCACTTGCCCAGTTAAAATAACACAGCTTTCTTTCAAAACGTTCTTGTCACAGACTAGTCCCAGAAATTTTTTGGGAGATTGTTTATGCAAACTACAAGTAAAAATATCTTAGTTTTAATAGGAATAGTAGTAATAGCAGCAAGAGGAGTTGCTGTTGCTAATCTTCAATATTGTTGCTCAAACGTCCCAGTTACACATTACCCACGAAATCTTTCCCAAGTTTTCACCCTCTGGTTTAGTGAAGTACACTTCTGTCCCTGCAGTTAAACTAACAGGCAAAAACCAAACCGCAAACCTTGTACTGACACAAACCCCCAAAACAGTTCGCCAGCAGCAAAACAAATACCAGAACTCTAAAAAGTCTGATTTTAGCGTAGGAATATCCTGAGCCCTGCTGCGCAAATTGTCAAGGTGAAATGGATGAAGTACTGCAGGGAATGGGCTGCGCAGCAAAGAGGAAGGTTTAGCCCTGCTGAACACGGCTGCTACTAGAAATGCACTCTCCCCAGTAACCTGCGGGAAAACGAGACCCAGCTCAAAACTGATGGCGGGAAAACTGGAATCTCAGCCTTCCTCTCTTCCCATAAACCGGACGCTTCCTTTGCCAAAGGCAGAAGGTCATGCCTAAAGGGGCGAAGCTTCATCCCTTTCTCCTGTCCCCGCTGCCTGCGGACGGGACCGCAGACCAGCACTCTTCAAATGAAAGTGGCGCCCCACACCCCGCGCCCGCCTGCCCCCGGCCCTGGTCCAAGAGGATTTCAGGGTGAGGGACCAGGGGTCGCTCTCCCGTCCCGGGGCCGGCGGAGCAGAGCGCGGGGCGGGATGCTCACCCGGCGGTTGCGGTCGGTCTCCCGCACCTCCTCCTCTTCGGGGCCTTGGCGGATGAGCGCCTTGAGCACGATGGTGTTATTGGTGCAGCAGGCTCGGAAGAGGCTGAGAGCCTCGGGGCTGTCGCGCTCCTCCCGCTCCAGGTACCACCGGTCCTCCTCGTCCTCCAGCCCACCCGGCGGGTAGAAGGAGTCATCCGAGGCGATGCTGCAGGTGTCGGGCAGCTCGGAGAAGTCCTCGTACTCCTCGTACTCCTCGCAGTCCTCTTCCTCCTCCTCCTCCTCCTCCTCCTGCTCCTCGGCCAGCCCCTCGGCTGCAACCCCCTCCGCACCCTGCTCGGGGTCGCTCTCCTGCTCGGCGCTGGCCATGTCCGCCGCCGGCGCGGGGTACACCCGCTCCCCGGACAGCTGCTCCCCGGCCCCGGACAGCAGCACCATGGTGGCCCGGGGGCCGGGGCGCGGGGGCTCCCCTCCGGCCCCGCCGGGCCGCGCTTGCCCTCGCCCGCCGGCCGCGGGGCGCTGACCAGGAGGGGTTTCACAGCGGCTCCGGCAGCCCCCTGCCCGCCCGCCAGCCGAGCGCTGCCCCGCCGGGACTACCGGCTCTTCCCCCTGTAATCCCGCGTCCGGCGAGGGGTCCCTCTGCCCCGCTCACGCAAGTTTGAGGCCCGTCCCGCGAGTCGCCCAGCAGCAGCCCGGCGGCCGGGCCCCCTCGGGCCGGGGCATGGTGCTGCCGCCGAGGCTCCCCCGGGGCCCGGCCGGGATCGCTCGCTCAGCGAAGGGAGGACGCCGGCAGGCAGGGTCGGTCTGTGGAGAGCAGACAGTTCGCAAACTCCTGGCCCGTAATCCGCTCAGCATCTCTCTGAGACGATTTGGGCTCAGGCTTAGCGGGGTAAAAGCGGCTGGCGGGGAGGAAGAAGAGGAGGAGGGGAGCGGGCGGCGGCTTCCTTCGCGCCGCGCAACCCCACTGTAGCTGTCGGGTGGGAAACCTGCCCTTCGGCTGTGGTTGCCCTTCCGTGCGAAGAGATCGTCCACCACAAGCCCATCCGCGGGGGGAAGAGGGGCCGCGGGACCCGGGCGGGTGAGGCAGAGGCTGCCACTAATACCTCAGCAAAAATTACGTGGTCCCGAAAGCCGTGATTACAGCGATGTGCACTAAACTTTTCAGGAATATGACTAGCCCTTGTGGCATTCATCTTTTGAAACAGATACTGAAACAAAGGAAAATACGGCATTTCTGTGCTTTGAAAGAGAGCTTTAAAGCAATTAATTCCTTAAATCACATCACACAGACCTGACAGTTTAACCAGCTGTAAGAGATGTCAGGCACTTACTTTTTATGGAAGGCATTTGAAGATTAGGCTGAGAGGAATAAAGCATGTACAAATTGAGTCCCTGCTTTGTCACGGTGCCTCTAAAATCTTTTTTCCCTTTCAAATGCCACGAATTAGCACCATTCTCTGGCAGTGAAACAGTGGGGGGAAACGCTTTGGCCAACAAAACAGAGTATTTGTTTTCTTCAAGAGCACTTTGAAGTGAACCTTATATATATGACATGCTTCAGCAGGTGAATGTCCAGGGTCTGAGTCCCTGTCAGTCTGACAGGAGAAACAAGCTGCGTTTTCTGCATGTATTTCTTCATGAGGTGAGACAGAATATGATACACACTTTGTTTATTAAAAGAAGGTATGAGTGAAAAGTAAAATGTAACTGTGAATAATGGGGCCCAAGGAGTATCTGTTTACAGTCTTTAAAGAAAACATCATGTGAACCAAACGTCATGGGTGATAGAAAGCCTGGTAGCTTCTTGCTGATCTCTAACTGGCGGGGTTAGCCTAGTGCCTAGCTGGAGGACATCTGTAGTCAGAATTAGTAACAAAGAGCACCCTGATTAGCAAAGAAGCTAAACTGTGAAGAAAGGAGATTAAATTATTCACTCACCACCAGACACCTCTGAGATCATAGCTGACGTGTATTATCAGCCATGCTTAGGCTCATTCTGCCCATCTCCCATTATCTCTTTGTGTAAAGAAAGGCCTGTACTCCAATACTGCTCTATGTGCCTGTTCCCAAATCAAATGCTTCTGAGCTGACTTTACCTGCAGCATGACAGCTCTATAGGATTTACTTTTTCCTTTTATTGCCTACCCATTTCTGAAGTATTTGCGTTCACAAATTTTAAGGGCTCCATTCAGTTACCTTTTTGTTTCCTACTCAGTTAGTGTGGCCAATGATCTGCTCAACAGACATCCTTGTCTCTAAATAGGAGAGACATCAATTTGATAGATGGACCACTCGGTGGATAAAAAACTGGCTCGATGGCCGCACGCAAAGAGTTGTGGTCAACGGCTCGATGTCCAGTTGGAAACCTGTAACGAGTGGTGTCCCTCAGGGATCGGTGTTGGGACCGGTCCTGTTCAACATCTTTGACAGCGACATGGACAGTGGGATTGAGTGCGCCCTCAGCAAGTTTGCCGACGACACCAAGCTGTGTGGTTCGGTTGATACGCTGGAGGGAAGGGATGCCATCCAGAGGGACCTTGACACGCTTGTGAGGTGGGCCGATGCCAACCTTATGAAGTTTAACCAAGCCAAGTGTAAGGTCCTACACCTGGGTGGGGCAATCCCAGGCACTGCTACAGGTTGGGCAGAGAAGAGATTCAGAGCAGCCCTGCAGAGAAGGACTTGGGGGTGTTGGTTGACGAGAAGCTTAACATGATCCGGCAGTGTGCGCTTGCAGCCCAGAAAGCCAACCGTATCCTGGGCTGCATCAAAAGAAGCGTGACCAGCAGGTCAAAGGAGGTGATCCTGCCCCTCTACTCTGCTCTTGTGAGACCTCACTTGGAGTACTGTGTACAGTTCTGGTGTCCTCAACATAAAAAGGACATGGAGCTGTTGGAGCGAGTCCAGAGTAGGGCCACGAGGATGATAAGAGGGCTGGAGCACCTCCCGTACGAAGACAGGCTGAGAGAGTTGGGGCTGTTCAGCCTGGAGAAGAGAAGGCTGCGTGGTGACCTCAGAGCAGCCTTCCAGTATCTGAAGGGGGTCTACAAGGATGCTGGGGAGGGACTCTTCCTTAGGGACTGTAGTGGTAGGACAAGGGGTAATGGGTTCAAACTTAAACAGGGGAAGTTTAGATTAGATATAAGGAAGAAGTTCTTTACAGTGAGGGTGGTGAAGCACTGGAATGGGTTGCCCAGGGAGGTTGTGGATGCTCCATCCCTGGCGGTGTTCAAGGCCAGGTTGGACAGAGCCTTGAACCACGTGGTTTAGGGCAAGGTGTCCCTGCCCATGGCAGGGGGGTTGGAACTAGATGATCTTAAGGTCCTTTCCAACCCTTACGATTCTATGATTCTATGATTCTATATTTCTTAGAGTAGTATACTCATATTTTGGAAGAAATTCATTTTCACTTGAGACCCTGCATCTGGAGGGGAGCATTTGCCTTGTTCTCAGCCTGAACTCATCATTAAAGCTCAGAAAGACTTTTGGCTCTAGCAACTTTTGATAGCAGATAAACAAAAAAACTAGTTCTAACTACAGAGAAACAAAAATTTGGGGGGGGGGGGGAAGTTTCAGCTCATCTGTAAGAACTGATTAATCAAATATACTTGCTCTGTTTTTGTCTTATAGAATAATTTCATAAGAATGAATATTTACTTTATTTACCAGATTGCTTTTTTTAAAATTTGAATATGAAATACGTCAGCAAAGATGCAGGCACCAGGAAGTTTGAATAGCAAAAACAAACCCCAACTGTGAAAACCTCTAATTCTAACTAAAGGGAAACAACAGTTATTTCAACACAGGGAAAAAAGTTTGATTCTGAAAATTCATCCTCTTTTTTTCCTGTGCTCAGAGTTTACCTTATCAGTTTATAAATGGAAAAGAAATGAATCCTTTTGCTTCCACAGCTGAGGTGGTTCTGCGGGGACCTCAGAGATGAAAAATGTTTTCTCTCGACTGAGCCTGACACTTTCATCCTTTCTCTCAAAGAATAGTGTGATATTGCTTGAGCTTTCAGAGCAAGGTGTCAGGCTAGTTCAGAGCAGGCACTGCATTTTCCCATTGGAATTTTCACTTTTACAACTGCTGTTGAGACTGTAGTTCAAATTATTTAATCTCTGTGCAGCTCTACAATAAGTCACCACAGAAAGGTGCAGTTAATTGGACTTAAACTGTTACATGGTTTCTTAAGATGCTGCAGCAGCCATTTATCTTGTCAGCATAGAGGCTCTCACCAAGGCTAGTCTGCTTGGGCATGGTTATGGATCTAAAACAAATTATGCCTGGTTTCTTGGTTTTTTCAGTGACACAGATTGTACATGGCAAACCGGGTTTCCTGTCATTTATGCTCCACAGTGCAAATCAGATTAAAACAATGTGAAGAAAAGCCATAGAATAACTCTGCAAATGCTTTCAAATTATCAAAAAACCCCCCCAAAAAAACCCCAACATTTTCATGGCATTTGTAAAAGGAGAGCCTCAAACCTTCCATCTAGAAATGATACCAGTTAACGTCATTGAAAGTAAATGCTGGTGTTTATAAACCTTGTAATAAAAGTGAAGAAATAAACATTACCATCTTAAAACAAATAGCCCAGAATTATTAGTCATTATCACCATGAGTATCTGATCAAAATTTATTGCTGGGAATTAACAAGGTAGGAAATTAAAATATCCAGAGCTGATCTCACCTGTCCCTATGCAGACAAAGCTTCCCTTGAAGAAATCCATTTCTGAAACGACTATAGCATTGGGTGCCCCCAGTTTGCCTCATTAAGGTTTGTAAGCCATTCCAATTATAAACGGTTCTGAGACAGAGATTGAGAGTCATTGAGATTAATGTGCAACAGTAAAAATAATATGAAAATTCAATAACTGTTATGTGTCCTTCTCACATTCAATAATTTCATCAAAGGAAAAAATTCACAACACACTGAAAGTTATTGCTAGTGCTCTTAAAAATGAAATCTGCTCAGAGAAAAAGTGGTTTCAATGATTCAAGGGTTTTGTAAATTCTCAGTTGCACATCAGATCATTTTTTCTGCAGCCATTTGGCTCCTCATCCATTGCTTTGTAAGTCTGTGCTTGGAGCATGTGAAAGGGTGGAGCAGTGCATCACTAGCTGACAGTACCACCAGTCATGGCAGCACCACACTGTTAAACTTAAGAGCAGTCTACCTTCCTTCCTTTCTTTCTCATTGAACAGCTTGTAAAAGCTTTTCTTTTGAGAGCCATAGAAGTTTCTGTGGACACTGGATCTCTTTCACAGTACTTCCACCAAAGCCACCAAAGGAAGTATTCAGAGCAAAAAGAAACCTCCCTCAAACGATATGGCCATCTTCACGGGTGGGAGAGGAGCTGAAACCTCCAGAAGGCCCATGTGGGGAATGGTTTGGTGGCGTGATCTAACCCAGTACTAACCTGGTCCATTCCAAAGGTCACAGTGGGTGGGCTGCGGAGGAAACACGAGCACTGGGCAAAACAAGGTGATAAAAGAGATGGGTATTGCTTTTTACAAGACAGCATCTTTTGGATCTTTGGAGATAGACTGATAGAAATATGCACTTTCAGCTTTACTGTCTTCAAGCCTTGCATTGGTCCTCAAACAAGGCTGGTTGCAGCTTCAAAAACAGGCTGCTTGAAGTTAATGTCAATACAATATTTAGGCACAGATGTAAGAAACTGGTTTCTGGAGTTGCTGAGTTCTTGGCAGGGCTGGCAGACTAATAAATCCAACCCTGTGTTTATTATGCCAAATAACGTATTTTTGATTTGGATACTTTGCTGGGGCTGTAGCAAGATGGTAAACAGACTAGCTGCTGTGAGGTGTATAAGTGCAATTAACCTCGTCAAAAGATATCAGGTGACGTACAGCATTTGTGCTTTACTGTTGGCAAGGTATGTGAGAAGAAGGCATTCAAGGTAAAGATTAAGATTTAAGCTGAAGAGATCACTGAGGAAAAATTTCCTGTCCGTTAGAAAGAGCCAAAGACAGACAGCAAGCTTTGGCTTTCATAATTACCTGATTTGGGGGGGTCGCCATGTTTACAAATGAACAGATTCAGCAGAACTTGCTAAGACCACTCCATTTACAAAGTCTTTTGGAAAGAGCAGATTTGAAGCCTCAGTTTTCCTAAGCTCTGGCCAAGATTTGATGTGAAATCCTGCTTGATCTGAGAAGTAACATCTGCTGAGGAGCTATGGGTGGAAGTTGCAATATGTTTCCTAGAAACCAAATGCTTGATCTGAATGATGAGAGTGGAGCCAGAGAATACAGAATATTAGCAATCATCTTGCTAAATGTTAGTGTTTTCATGGTTGCTGGTATTTTTCAGCTGGTGCTCAGTCAAATTAAATGTTGTTTAAAGTATCTGTAATACCAGCCCAATGGTATCACTGTGCAGTTAATACAACAAAGGAATGTAAGTGTAAAAATATGATACTGGACGAAGGCTAACAAAGGTTGAGAGTAGGAGAAAAAAAATGTTTCACAAATCATAAGTTTAATTTTCTTTTCCCGTATCTTGGTATCTTTTACCAAAAGAACAAAATACTAGAAGTTAATACATGTATAAAAATAGGGGAAAAAATATCATGATTTTAGATTAGAATTCTTGGATCATTGGGGGTTTTTTACTGGATTAGTGTGCATAAGACTTTATTTGTAAACCGTTATTTTATTTTTGAACTCTAGTGCAGCACAGGACTCCCCACATACATGTGTGAAAACATGTCACTTCAGTATCTAAAATCAAAAACCAAAGCTATCTTTATACTGAAATTGTTCCTCCTTAAAGGAATTTCTTTCCACATACAGAGAATAAACCATGCATTTGCTTCACATTTTCCTAAAATTATTCCTCTTCCTTTATTCTCAAAATAATGCAACCAAAAATAGTTTGGTTTGATACTGGTACGAATAAGCCCACCGACACTATTCCATGTGCAGAAGATGTGTAGCACATCTGCTTTTGCACTTACAAAGCTTAACATCAGTTGTCTTCTCTGCTACAGATTTCCTGCACAACTGTGGGAGCTTCAAGCCTTTCCATCCCTCTGGTTTTGCTCCTGAATGACAATAATGCTGTGTCTTTCTACTCCTGGGATGTTTGGGAGCTAAGGACATTAGAGTTTTGTAGAAGTTCAGATGGTGTTTGACTTCAAGCCATAGAAATACCACAGATACATGTTCATCTATCCTTACTATTGCCCTGCATCAGTAAACTATAAAGAAGTCAATGATGAATTCAACCTAATTCTGATTTTTCTGGCAAACCCTAGAGAAAGCTTTAATATGTGACCCAGTTTCTATTTCTGAAATATTATGTTTTTAATCCTCTTTCTATTTCAGTTTCATCTAACTCAAACTAGGGGTTGGACAGTGCTATCTAATGCAATCCAGTATTGGAGAAACATTGATACAAAAGCAGAAACAGAAATGATTTCACTAAGCAAAGAAAGTAAAGGGAAAATCTAGAAGTTTCGCTACCATAATTTGTTCATCTATACCACCTCATTTTATTATCCTCCCTCCTGTGAGAATTTAGAGTGCTTTAGAACATAATCCACATCGAGTGACATGTTCCAGCAAAGTACCTCAGCTCATGTTGTAAAGGTGAATATCATGCTCGTTTTATAGGTGCTGAAATTGAATTAGAGACTATTCAAATGCAGCCGAGCATTGTATAATGTAACGTCAAACATACAGATGTCTTATTTTGGCACTACTCAAATGCTTTGAATGACTCATGGTTTAAATGGCTTGCCCAAATATGTATAGCCAGGCAGATGGGGAATAGGGTATGGCTCCTCACTGAGACCGTTAGAGAAATCCATCTGAATACATATGGTGTATGTATTCAGATGAATACATACAGATCCAGATTCTCCATCAATGGCTATAAATGGTCATCCTGGAACTATTTGTCTTTTGAGAACATAATGAATGCTGGCCTGCAAATATTGTAAATGGCACTTTATGACGAACACAGTTATTATATTCAGTATATTGGATTTTTCTTCCAACTGTTTCTTCTACAGTCTTAAAATATATATATAAACCAGGACACTGAGAAACAAAGTGGTATCCAGCAAGGCCACATGGATACAAGACCACTTGGTTGCTTCAGTACAGGATTTCAGAGTTCACATTTGTTTCTTTGTACAGTATCAAAATAATAACACCCTATATTTGGAAATGTTATTCCTTGTATGTGCAATGAATCACGCTCAAAGGATGTCTTGGTTTTCCCCTCCCACGTCTTCCTCAGGTAGCTGGTCTTTCTGGTGTTAACTGGCACTTCACCAGAGTAAGCAATCATACTATTAACTGGAGGCTTGTATTGAAGACAAATATGCTTAAATATTCTGGAAAAGATTTGTGCATGTATTTAAGTGATTTAGAGAATTAGTGCCCTGATAAAGGTGTGTGTGGTTTGAAAACATTTTAAAAACTCATAGAATAACTATGGGACTATTATTATTTTCATACTGTGCACAATATCTCTTACGTTTCCTTGTCTCTAATAGGATCACTCTAATTTTCATCTTTGCAGAAAAGAGATGCTCTTCAAGGACATTATTTATTTAATGTTTTCATGAAATCATCTAAATTGCTATTCTTCCAGGTTAAAATAAATAGATGCTCATCTCACCCAATGGTTCCCTTGTTTCTTGGTTTTGTAACACAGTTTTCACAAATCACAAACATCATAGGGCTTATCCCAGGAGATGCTCAAGTGAAAGCAGATTATCTGTAAAACACACCTCTTTAGAAACTCTTTCTCCCATGGGATCATTATTTAAACAATTTTAAATATCTCGTTTTATCAGAATCCTTCCACTATCAGAATTCTTTCACCTAAGAAAATATATTTCCATTAATTTGCTAAAGAAGTTAGAGGGATGAGTCAGTAGATAACACCGACTACACTTCTGTGCTAAATCCTATGCAGTTTAGTTTCAGTTCTGTTACTATCCATTCTCCTCTGTATGGATGTAGTGTATTAAAATGAAGAGCTATCACTGTTCAAACCATATTATGCCATAAAGGGAATGTATGGAGGGTCTTTCTGTCCTCCCTGTTCAGAGTTATTTAAGAAGTAATAGAAAATGGAAAGTGCACTATCTCCCTCATGCACTGTTCTTCTTGCCTATATTTTCCTTACAACTCCAAATAAAGCCTTTTACTGATTCAGTAAAGGAAATAGATGCTTGTATGTGGTGGTATTTTCTTTGGAAACATCCTATGAGTCTAGTGTGATTTCCTTTTGACCGCTTCTTGCATATCCAGCAAAAAGAAAGTCTTTAACTTGATCTATAAGAAGGCAGCAGCGAGGGATGATGTTCCCATGGTCAAACTGCTTCAGCAGCAGCTATTCATATTCAGAAGACACTGAGGTAAATATTGTTATCTCTGCTTTTCAGTTGGTGAAACTGAAATAAAGAGGTCAAGGTCAACGTCTTCCAATTTAAAATCTGTGGCTGGATTTCAACAGCTAAATTAATGACACGAATTGCAAACTTCTGAAACCTAAAAAATCAAAAGGGCTGCACATTTTCAGGAATCCTGGGAATTTGAACACTCATTTATACACCAGAAGTGTTGTAACCAAGTTAAACATTCTTGCTTTATGACTGGGGCAATGCTAGGTCACGGTCAAAGATATCTGAATCTCTTTAGGTTTTGGAGGTTTATGTTACCTTCAGCAGTAGATATCTGCATTTACATTACCCCCCTCTATCTATTTGCACTTGTGTAGTACCAAGATATTAGGAGGAAATTTTCCTTAAATATCTTGGTTGCTCTTAAAATTGTATTTGCATTTTTTCAGTTGCCTTCACTACAGCCTGTCTCTCACTAATGAAAGAACTTATACACGAAGTGAAGGAAAATGTATCATCTACTCTGTGGGTGATTGTGGAAAAGATGAAAATATGCACTTTCATGATGAAGAGAGAAGAGGGAAGAAAGAGCATCTTGCTTTCCCAGAGGACAGTAGTAGGGAAGGGACAGGACCAGACAACACAGTTCTCTAGAAGAGGGTTTGCACTTGATTCTTTTCCACATCCACACAGTCCTGTTTGAAAGGGAGTCCAGAGTATGGTGGTGAGCAGTGATGCAGACCAAGAGCCACATGACTGGTGTGTTCTCTTCACTTACAGATAATTCGCTGATGAAGTGCTGACCAGATGGCACCCCAAATGCATCACATGAATGCATGGAATTTGAAGGACTCTTAAAAGTTGGAGGGTTTAACTGTGGAAATTGAATGTTTTGGACTGATCATCCCTTTTAGTCCTCTCCCTCACATTAAGGCATATGGCCAAAGCAGAGGTTCTTCCATTTTCAGCAGACATGACACAGAAACGAGTTATGCTGCCTAACTTAATAATCAGTGGCAGAAGACGACAGGTGCTTCGTTTACCTTATCCCTACATTCACACGATATGACTCCCCCTTGCGCTATATATTTCCCTTTCCCTGGGAGAGGTGTGAGAGTCAAGTGAGGTATCTCCTTTCTCCTTACTGCCTGGATGTGGCATGTCCTGCCTGGAGGCACTGAGCATCCTGATCATGTTCTGCCCCATATGTGGCCAGTTGATAAGGGGAAACACAAGCTGGAGGCTGCTGCAGAGACAGAAGATAACTCTCCCGTTGGAAGCCTGGAAACAGTATTTTGGCAGTCCAGGAAAGGTATGTGCTCTGCCTTAATAGTGAACACAATTTGTTGCACCACTTGTAAAAGTTTCATTACACCAGTTAGCATATTAGCATTACAAGCAATGTAATGAAGCCTAATTGGTCCAAGAGCTCAGTGTGAACTGACTCTTCTGAAAATAATGCCATTTCAGAATGCAAACAGGAAAAATGAACCTTGATGTTTCCTATAAATTTCCAGGAGGGATTTTATTTACAGAATAGTAAGAGAGAATTGACAACTTGCTAGCAAGCTGATTGAATTTTTTTTGTTGACTGGTTTATAAAAATGGCATCTTATTTATCACCAGCAATGAGATTTACCACCAGGGACTCGTATATTGAGCTGTGTTTGATCGCAAACTCTGCTGAAAACACTGTTTTGGGAATAATAGGGTAAAACGTATTTAAAAAAGAAAGATTGTTGATAATTTTTGTTGTATATCTTCAAATAAGGTTATTGAGAGGTTTCTAGCTAAAACAAAGCTGTCAGCACTGCTGTAAGATTTTGCACTGTGCTATGCTCTATGGCATGCTCTAAAGTTAAATCACAAGAGAGAAGTTTTTGCCAGTCAAAAATAGCAATGTGGCCTTCGATTTAAAACCTCTTCTGCTGCACCTCTCGTTTGTTCTTAGCTGAATTAAATATACCTTTTCCAATAATGGAAAAAAAATAGAGACATCTAATATTTAGTTTTACAGATTTGTCGTTTGCTTACCCGTATTAAAACTAACTCTGGATCTGTGCTACTATTAACTTTTCCTTGTGTTAGAACCAAAATGCATTCCCTGTGTTTCTGTAAAAAAAAATGGGTATTTTAGAATGATAGTTGTGGAAGATAATGAAATGCCCTTTAAATAGCTAAGAAATATTGTATTTGAAATGAGGACTTGCTACAGCAATCTTGGTGATATTCAATAGTTTCTATGTGTGTGAAGCACCACTGTCTTTCTGTGGAGACAATCCTTTGCTGATGTCATTGGGACAACTTCTGCAGCAAGACACAATGGTGTAAAATGGGCAGAGTCCCTAATCACGGGTATATGTTGGATCATATGCATGTTTTCAGCAGGTGTCCCTGGGTTTATACCACACAAGGCATTCCTAAATATTTGAATGGTGCGGTCAGAAGGCTCCTGGCACTCAAAAAGAGAGCAGAGTGAGTGAGCTTTCCAGGTGATTTCACAGACAGGAGCAAGGCCAGCACAGTTCCTATGTGCCTGGGTGAGGAGGACTGCAAGGAGGCAAACACATTGTGCACCAGGGTGGAGAACCATGTCACTGGCTAGACCATGAGCAAGTTATGTCCTCCTCTCCCAGAGTGACGGCTATAGGTGTTCAGGGTTCCTTCTAGTGGCATCCTCCATGCTCTTCACCCCAGTTGTATTTACCACCCCTAGTAAATCCCTTAGCAGCTAAGACAAATGCATTAATAACACTTTAAACCACTTCAGAATTGCAAGAAACACAGAGCTGAGGGCTGTGAGAGCCAAGTGCAATTCACACATCATTTCCCCATTTAGGCGTTTTGGAGTGAGTCATTTTGGGCTGCGCGTGCCAAGTGTGCCGGCACCAGTGCTGTGCAAATCAGCACAGATGGTGCAAGCCCCCGTCAATGAATCACCTGCCTTTATGCAGCAGGTGGGTTTGCTTCTTCCAGGGATGGAGGAAGAGCGGGTGGGATGGGCTGAGTAAGGAGACCTCCCCAGCCCAGCACCACAGCTCAAAACCACACCAGGCAGGCGCTACTCAGCAGCGTATGTTCTGGCTGGTCAGCAGAGGGTTGAGAGAAAATGAGTTTTAATCATTCATTAAGTCAATAGGCATGAGCTTGCTAATTTACAACACTTGAGCTAATTAGAAATGTGGAGCAGGGGCACATTTCTCTGGTGGTGCTCCTCTGGTCTGGTTGGGAAGTGAGGCATGGTCCCAGCAAAGGTTCCTCATTGTTCTGGAGAGCACGAGGAAGACTGCCTTCTGCATGCCAATACCAATAATGTGCCCAGGCTGGAGACTCTGAAACAGGGATTAATTACGTCCCAGGTCCACAAGGCCAGAGAGGCTGCTATGGAAACTGGAGGGTTACAGCTGAGGTTTTAGCAAAGGCTGGTACTAAAAGAAGAGTTAATGGCCTTTGAAAAGCTTTGAGATCCACTAGGAGTAACTTCTGAGAATAAGATACATACTAATGGGAAAACTCCCTGTGAATAATAGGACTAGGCTATCGTCCTGTGTAACTGTCTTGGTTTCCAATGGAGTGTCATGATACTTCCATTTTTTGCTGAAAGTCAGAGATTCTGAAATCACCTGCTTATATGGAAATCACATTTCTAAGCTAGAGAGGTAAATAAAAGGAATAAGAAGGCTGCTATATTAAATACCCGATGATTTTGAAGATAATATGGTGCTTTATGTTACTAAGTACAGGATCTTTGAAAGCTTGAGTGTGGCAGTCCTTGAAATCTGTGAATCCACTGTGATACATTTCCTAAAGAACAACGCACAAATTGAGAGTAACCCCCAAATTCATGGCCTATCTGAGCTAATTCTGCTGCAATCTGGGATACAGATCCCACTTTCCCAATGCTTGCTGATGGCTACAATACGATAGTATGTCAATGACTTCGCAAGTTAGTTATTAATTAGTAAAAATTCTACATAATTTGAAATTTAGCAGTTAGGAATCAGTGGTTAGGAAGTTCTGGTGAGGAACGTATATTTACCGGTTAGTAGTAAAACAGGCACTCCCACACTGTACTGCCCCATTATTCTGTTACATAGGCAGAATAATCTTTCAGAAATAATATGTAATATATAAAGTATATATATAAAGTAATTATAGAAATAATATAGATGAAGTCCAGCATCTATAACCCACCAAGTTCTCAGCTACTTTTGTACATCTACCCTGAATTTCAGTTTCTGTATTGCCAGCTTTTCATGTGTGGCCCAAGGACATAATCGACTATTTCATGTGACCAGCCTTTTGTTAGTGGGGAACAGGTTTCATTAGCTGGACTTTAAGAGGAAAGTTTCTGGAGTTCATGATCATGAGCCTTCTGTAACAGAGATTCAGCCTCTTGGGTCCTGATGGAATTAAGACAGCTTAACACTTTCCCATTATAAGGAACCTTGTTCTGTTACTTAAAATTTCACCAGGTTTTAAATGCTCAGGCAAAATTCCGTAGGCTTTAGGAAGGTGGCTTTTATGACTTTGGTGGTTTTTTTACCTTAATTTGGTTTTCTACTTTCAAGAAGGGAAGAAAAGAAAGGACAGATTCTGTGTGCTGTTCTTGCATGTTTAAAATACTCAGGTGTCCTCTTTGAAAATTGCCTTTCTGTAAATTCTAGAATCACAGAATCATAGATTGGTTTGGGTTGGAAGGGATCTTAAAGACCATCTAGTTCCAACCCCCTGCCATGGGCAGGAACACCTCTCACTAGATCATGTTGCTCAAATAAAGATTATTCTCAAGTAAATATGATGATGAATTCTTTTTCCCAGCAGTGTCGCCTTTCAGCTCTTTGAACCCAGACTAGCGATCACCAGCTGTGTGTTCCTGGTTTTCAGAGGGTCTTGATTCCTTCTGTTCAAAGTCCTTCATCAGCTTTTTTCAAACACACTGATCATTCACTACTGCAACTAAAACATACCTATGCTGTAGAGAGAGAGCATCCTGCAAAATTCTTACGGGAATGATGAAGGTAACCAGGCATATGTGTTAGGCATCTCAATACATTTGTTTGCCTTGTATGCACTGACGAAATCGAGGTCTTAAGCACCTTCAGCAGTGTGCTCTAAGTTAGTGGACACTCATGATCCCAGCCTCTTCATGCTTCATCTCCTTTGAAAAAGCTTTTCTAGTGTGTGACAAAATTTGTTTCACAGTTAGTCATTCTTTTTAAAAAGCCAGACTTCTCTTCTATTATTCCTTTTTTATTCCTTTTTTACCAGGAAATAGGAAAGTTAAGGAGAGAGGGGAACTAATTTCTGAGCAACCTTAAAAAAATTGAGTTTCTGCCAGACTGCCTTCACTTCCAACAAGCTCCTGTTTTTACCAGCCCCATTTCCCTTTCAAATGTGTAGCTCAAACCAGTCTTAATTGTGATTCCTCATGTGTCTGGCATTGCAGTGCAGTCCCTAATTAGGTAGTGCTATTGTTTTTCCTACCTGTGCTGTGAGTGGCGCAGGTGGGGCACTGTCAGAGCTGAGCTACTGTGGGACAGGCTAAGTAGGCTCTTAACCTCCATGCAAAGCAGCTTCTTTGAGAGGAGGCAATGTGCGCACCATGCCTGCCAGTCCGTTACACAAGAATCTGTGAGACATCTGTGGATTACTGGCGTGAGGATGCTCGGTTTATGTAACGGTACCCAGCTTCCAGGCAGCATTTCTCATCACTAGGTATTAAAGTGCTCTACGCAGAACAGAGGTCAGTGTTATCATCCTCCATCCTGTGTCTGGCTTTGAGGAAAGAGCATTTTCTCATGGTTAAAGCAGTGGTAAGAGGCAAGACATCTTGTGCAAAGATTTAAAACACTTGAGCAATGTGCCTGAGCAAATGATGCTTAACTATTTAGTACTTAAGACGAGGCTTAACTATTTAGTACTTAAGACCTGTGTCTGAATCTGAAACATGCCTGAATTACCTTCGTGTAACCTTTCAGTCATAAAATTAAATGCTACTAATTACCTCTCTGTCTCTGATGTCTTATATTTTGGGCTGCAGAAGTAGCAGTCCCTGCAACTTGGTTTGCTTAACACTTTTCATACAAAGACCTTGTCTTTAGATGCATGTGGTTTGTGTGTGTGTGCACAACTGTGCAGGTTGAGATTTTCAAAGCTGTCTCAAGCTGATCTTTAAAAACCTTTTAGAAAAAGTGTTTCTACAAAAACAAGTCAGCACAAATCGAAGGTCAAGGGAAATAGTCTTAGGCATAACATGGTGGCATTTCAGCCTCACACTGTCACTGGATGCAGACTTTAAAGTTGCCACAGTTATTTCAGTGACCACAAACCTCATATGCCCCATTCCCACATCCCTCTGCTTTAGTTCTGTCCCTTTAAAATGAAACAAAGCACTTTCTTTCTCCAATCTTTCCTGTGTTTTTCCTTTTGGGCCTGAAAGCTCTTGAGACCAGAGTCACTGTCTTAAACATACTGTCTGGAAGAGTGTTATCCCATAAACTTGTTGTAGCTTCACTACATGAAATTTATACTAATGTAATACTGTTATAGGCTCTTTGATCTTCATTTCACAACATAATGAAAGAAAAATACATTTAGGAAGAGAAGTATATCTTGTAGGAATGATCGTTTGTTTGACCTTAATCTGTCATTGGCAAAGCTTTCAGGCTGCACTGTATTAGCAGATGGATAACAGGCTCCAGCTGAAATTACTTGCACAGTTAAGTAGTTTATTTTCTCATTTTCCTACAGTGAGAGTCTCCAAGAACAAAGCTGGCATATAAGCCCTCACGTATGTTCCTGAATAAATGCACTGGGCTCATCGTTCAGGCTGTTTGAGTGAGAAGCTGAGGTGTATCTCTCTTCTCCAGTGCTTTGTGTAAGGAACAAAAGCTGGACCCAGGTTGCTGTTGTTTTCTATTGGGAGAGAAAGTCTGGCACAAAAGTGCAGCACCTCATCTGGGACCCATTCCAAGGATATGGGGAGGGAGGTTTTTCACAGATTTCACCATATTTTGGATCATCTTCAGGGTTTTTTTTCTTAGAATATCTTGCAGACCTCCTCTATATTGAGCTTTGCAGTGATGTCTTTGTGCCATGTAAAGAAAAAGTAATTCAAATTTACCATAGCAGCTAACAAAACTAGAGAATCACCAGATTAGGAGAAAACATGATTCAGGCGGTAAAACCAGAGAAAACAACAGAATGAACACTCATTTTGTATGCACACAATCTTATTGCCCTTAACTTTTGTTAACAGGTTAAGGAGAGCTCTTATGAAGATATCTATAAAACTGTAAGCAACAAAAAAAGAACCCCAATAATTATCAATGCTGATGATTACACAGCTTCTGATGACTTTGACATCTCTGGAAAGGAACTCCTCGCACCATGACTGGATCAGATTTGCATAGTTTTTGTCAAGATGACTGCTCCTCTAAATTATTCAAATATAATTAGAGCAGAATAAAGTGATGTGTAATTCCTGTCTGTGTACCCAAAACAGTCTCTTATTTGAATATAAAGATGTAGAGGGGTATTGATCATAAGTTAAAACAAGGTGAGCAAATTGCGCACCAAGAAGCACATCCAAGACTTTTGTCAGGGAATAATGCATTTACTCAGGAATGACATAAAGAAATTTGCATCTGATTAATAATAAGATAGATGCTCAGTAATGTAGTTGCAGAAATGTTATGTTTTTGATATCGTAGAAAATCGTCATTTGAAGCTAGCTTCTCTCCTTGGCGTATAAACTTGACATAACTGTTACCAATGACTTGATAGAGTACTTTTAATGAAATGATAGAGTACTTTTAATGAAACATAACTGAAAGAAATTGAAAGGTAGGATAGGTTTGGAAAACTCCCATCTCAATTAATTCTGCTTATAATTAGTTATTAATTCTGCTTATATTAACCACAGACAAAAGAAAATCATTTAATTATGTTTTATTCCTATCAAAAGCATGGGCAAATGACATTCGAAGAAAATTGAAAAAGAAGAACTGTTCCTCTGTTTAGAGTTTGTTTAGAAGCCGAAAATAGGAAAGAGATTTTTCTGAAAATAAGGAAATCTGTAGCAGCTAGTGAAATAGTCACAGTTTTTGCAAGGATGTTCAGTCATTCCAGATTTTGTGACATGAAGAAAAATTATTCAGGAATAGACAAGATGAAGCCAACACTGTTGAGACAAATATGGGCTGCTGGTGCTAGTCTTACAAATTATTTTAATTTGTGTATGAGTTGCTATTTTATGTGCCTTGGTAATATTTAGATACCATGAAGTTGTTTGGAGAAACAGTGCCCTTCGGAAAGACTCCTGGAAATGGAGTTTGCTTACTCTGCTGCTACTCCATTGCACGCAGTTCTTGGTGCACTGGACCTTAGTGATGGCTTGAGATTCCTAGAAGAAGAAATTGGCCTTAAAGCTGTTTGACCATCCCCATTTTAGGTCTGGTTTATAGATGAGAACAAAACAACTTGCCTTTGGATTGCATCCAAGCAGCCAACTGTTCTCTACTGGAAAGACAATCTTCCAGTATCAGCTAGTATGGTAAGTGGAGGCCTGCATCAGAAGAGGAGGCAGCTCTAGTGCCTGATGGAGCAAAACATTCTGGTGCAGTGAGTTTCAGTTCAGTGAAGTGTTTTGAAGTTTTGGGTTTGGGTGTATGATCCAGCTGTTCCAGTATGGGGCTAAGCCATGCACCGTGTTTCGTTTGGTTTGGGGTTTTTCAAAAGTGCAAAGTCAGAAGGGGTTTTAGAAGTGTTCCAGCGAGTTCCTGGCGTGGTGTGCTACTGTGGTAGCAGTATGGTCAGACATCCAGTGGTCTATTTAAAGGCAAGTAAAGAAATCTCGGAAGAACTGGACGATCTGGAGGTAAAGCAGAAAGCAGTAAGCCATGACAGGAAACCACAAAGAAATACAACGAATATCAACTAAAAAAAAGTGCTGGATCAGGAGCCATAGGTATTTCAAAAACAGACAGAAAGCTTTGACCAGTTTGGCACCCTTAACAGAATTGATAGCCCTGGTGTGGCAAAGCCTTGCAAACATAGGAGCCTGCACTCATCCTGTGGCTTGCCCACACCTCTGCCACACAGAACTGGGAGGTGCAGAAGTGAATTACCCTCGCACTGAAGCAGCACAGTGCTGTGATTGAGCTAGTTAAACCTGCTAAACTGGGACTGGGTGTTGGGGCTTTCTCAGGAATTTAAAGATTTAGGAATCCACTTTGAGTTTCAATTTTCTCTGATTGCAAATATGCATGGTTTTTAGTGAGGGTTGGGCATCTGCAGCATTTCTGCTACTGCTAAACAGCACACACAAATCAGCCCCAACAATAGATGTGAAGAATCTTCCCAGATTGCTTTGTGCCTAAATATGAATTTTAAGATCAACAGAGCAGAAGCAGACAAGATACTTTTTATTGAACTTTAGGGAAGCAAACAGCACAAGCTGTGTCAGCATTAAAAGATTTTACGCTGTGATAGGAGCATGTTGGTGATCTAAATGGCAGTAGGCTCCCTACATTCGTGTTGCATGAAGCTTACATGAGTTACATGTTACATGAGGACTGTTACATGAGGTGACATGAAGTCAGATACAACATAGGCCCACAGCATACCTGTAGCCTTCTGACACAGCAGCTGGGAGGGAGATGGGATGCTCTGCTTCATTCACAAGGGCATGAGGTACCTATACCTACATCTGAGACAGCTGTGTGGGCTCCAGGTACAGTCAGTGGAGTCTGGCAAGGATGGTCAGTGGAGAGAGACTAGGTGTGACTCTGCTCTCCACCGGCAGCATTAGGTGGATCCTACACCTGGCCAAGATAGAAGTACTGCCCTGTGGCCACTCAAAATTAAGGAATAAAAATCCTACCTAGGTTTTCAGCCATTAGCCTGAGTATGGCAGCTCTGCTGGTGCTGCAGACCTCAGTGGCACGAAAGACGCATGATTACATATTTCTTGTACAAATTATTTGGAAACTACTGTTGGTCTGAACTATTCAGGATTCTAAGGGCAGGGCAAAAAGGTGCTAAAAAAATATGCATGTGAACTGCGAGTGAACAAAGAAGATCAGTATAACTAGATATTCCCTGTAGAGGCACATGGAATTTAAATTTTTTTAAAAGCTCATTTTTTTAATCTTCTCACAATGTTGTAGTGTGAAGTCTGTTGTCCCAGAGTAAATAGTAATATTCTTGGTTCAGTGGCTGAAGTAAGAAATCAGGAGGGTTTTTTGTTTACTGTAGGCTTAAGCATGGGAGTGACAAAAGTACTTGCAAAACCTATATGAAACTGCATTTTTGGTGGACTTAAAATTTACAGGCAACATTTTCTCAGTTCTGATGAGTCCCTGGACTTTGCATATATCAGCAAGCACTGGCATTTTCTTAATGTCACTAACGACATTTCAGCCAAAAGGCTCTCAGCTGACTTTGTTCATTACAGAACAGCACATGGCGTGTCCTGAGGGGAATCACTGTGTTTGTTTACATTACTCTTTAAGCTGCCATCCCCAGCAAGTGTAATTAGTTGTCCAGTGAAACAAGGTCTTTCATTACCATCTTTCCTAATGCTTAATCTAGGAATAATTCTCTGGGATATTTGTTCTATATGGAGTAAACAAAATATTTCCTTCTCAGTGTGGTGGATAAAATTACTGCTGTCAAATGCTGAATGATGAAAGACGCAGTTTACCCAAAGGCACTGTTTTTGGGGGGGATAAATGAGAGAAACTGGACATAGATTTGATGCAATATTGTTGAGGTTATTATATGGCAAATTTAGTGAAGAACATATTATTCCAGGCTCTTACAGAATTATATCAGCCAAGGGACCAGCTAAGAAAGTAAAAACATCTTTCCAGGAGAACGAAGACCACACTGAGTATTTGATAATAACTGTGCTGTTATTCAAGTGATGGTAATGGATTAAGCCAAGGTTAATATAACCTAGCTGAACCCATAGCTACTGATGAGGAGGGAGGTCTGGTAACACCACTAGCCACCGTACTGCGCTCTGGGGAACAAGAGGAGTGTGCTTACTGTAACAGCCGTATGTCTTTATCACAGCATTCAGACAGATTGAGTGCTTTAGGTGCCAGTATTCAGTGCTTTTGGGAAAGGAAGAGAGTAAAAAGTGCTCCCACAGAGCGAGCGAGGTTTTAACAAAATGTCTAACCGCTTATGAATCAGCCTTGCTTAGGACTTGTGGGTGCAGGACATTACAAGTGTTGTGAACCTGCACCCAGTATACCTGGCCTCCTACCATCAGGGCAGTTCAGCTATGACTCTGATTGTGAGCAGTGTTTTAGGCCAGTGCTGTGCTTTTAAATATCCCACCTTAATTACTTTTTTCCAGTGAATGTATATTGCCCTCTTTCTTCTGAAAAGGTCAGTCTCTGCCTAACTGGAGGGGTATGCTGATGCTGTCACACAATGTGTGATGTTTTTTGGCACATCGTACTTCTAAGGTCTTTACATCTTGTTTGTTTCTTCACTGCGCAGGCTGTGTTAGGGCAAGGCTGTCTAAGTACTGATATACCACTGGTCTCAGCATAGCATCATTAGGGGGCTCAGAATAATAAAGTACACTAAGGGCCAAGGGATGTGAAAAAGTAAGTATCTGACATCTGAGAAAGGCTTCAGTACACAGGATCTGTGCTTTCTATGCTCCATAGAGGTTAATTATTTCTTGGGCAAAATATGGTCTCTGAATGGCATGTTGCCCAGGAGGTTAAAATGCTCCCCTGTTTAATTGGGTTACTGATTCCCTTCACCATTAAGAAAAATAGCATCAGTTTTAGTTGGAGAATAAGGCAGTAAAAGAGGTGACCAAAAAGCTCATTAGTCCAGAGACCATGACCCGTGACTCAGCTTCCATAGGCAGAGAAGGTAGAAGAGACATTAAAAGCTATGCAGGTGGGTCAGGGGAGGTAGGAAGGCAATCCTGACATTTCTTTCTAAATTGAGGTGGTGAGACAAGTCTTCATGTAGGAGCTGTTTGATTTATAAAAGATCCACCCTTTCTAATATTTTCAGGCAAATGAGTAACAGGGGTGGGGGGTTTATTTGATCAAAAGAAAGTTATCGAAGAAGTTAGCAAAACATTACTTTTACCAGGCTAACACCAATGCAAGGAAAGGGAGCAAGTTTGTATTTAGATTCTGATGCAGACAGGTTGGACCAGTGGAGAGGTAAGCACAGTGCTCATTGCTCCTCCTTTAAAATGCTCTTCCCTTCTTGTCTAAACCTAGTTGCCGAATTTTCTTTTTAACTACACTGTCAAACAACTCTTTGGCAGTTTGACTAGTTGGAGGAAAGGCAAGTCATCCCCTCACTTGAACTGCTCATCTGTCACAGCAGAATCTTACAGAGTAAGGAGGTGAAGCCTGGCGTATAGCACTTGGCAGGAACAAAGGACAATTTGCCTTGAATTGTGCCCCACATAAAAGTAACACAGTCTCTGAACTGCTGGTGTAACGTGGTCCTTTTCCCCAGTTAGGTAATTCGGTTAAAAAAAAAAAAAAAACCCTAAAAAATTCTAGAGCATGCACAGTTCAAACATGCTTCAAAAGTATTAATTAACTGTAGTCCAGGTATGTGCAGATGGAGAGAAATTGTTCCAGCCAAAAAAGAGATTAAAAAAGTGAATTATGGCCCCACTCACCCTTTCTTCTCCTGAATCCTCTAGCATTTGTGCTGCTTTGCTACAGGGTGTCACACCTTGAGCAGTGGAGGAGGACCTCAGCCTCAGCATACTCCTGTCCTTCATGCCCTCTCAGGATCTCCTCTGTCTTGGCTGTAAAGAGTGTTCTGAGGAAGGGCTGGAGATGGTACTAGTCTGACACCAGGGAACTTACAGAGGACCTCAGGTGAGCAGTAATCCATCACCCTTAATTCCTTTCTTATTTTCTTAACTGCAACTTAATTTCTGTTTTAATGAAGAAGCAAAACAAATGTTTTTTGTCAAAGCATCTTTATAACGCTACACAGAGGAAAAAAGCCATATACCGTAGACACAGCTATGGTCCTTCTTTTCTTGTTAGAATACCTGGAATGCAAACAGAAATGGCTTCTAAAATACAAGACCATGTTATCGGATAAGTCTTTCCCAAGCAATTACTTTCTTTCACAGTAATGCTTTCATGAAAGCTAATCTGATGGAATTCTTTTGGTGAGGAGCCTATTTTTAATTAAATACCCTAAGGATAGCTCTAAAAGTGAAAACATTTAGCTCACTTGGTTTTAATGGATGTCAGTAAACTCAGAATGATTCATGTGGTCAAAGAAGCTGAATTTGTGAATAAATCCTCTCATCCCAGCCTGAACCCATGGCTGGGCAGAGGGGTGATAAAGAGAGTTAAGGAGACTTTCTCGGCTGCACAGACCTCTGGAAGGTCAGGAAGTACCCAAACCTGCTTGCCCTGCCCCTATGCTCCCCTATAGGCATCTGCTATAGGACACTTTCAGATGGACCACTGGTCTGATGCAGTGCAGCTATTCTTATGCTGCTATGTTTAAACTCCCTAGAGTTTCACCTCTTTCATATTCAGCAGTCTTCTGGGTCGCAAACATAATGAGTGTTCAAGCAAGCTCTCCAGAACTGTTTATCCACAGCTCTGATGATGGGCAGTTAAACATAAGGGGGAGACCAAGCAGTGATTGAGGCTGCCTACACCTCAATACAAAGGAGGCCTGAAATTTATATGTATATATATTAGACATGTATACAAATACATTTACGTATATATACATAATACATGTGAAGGCATTCACACAGATTAAATGCATACTTGAGTTAATACAGAGAGCACACAAAGGTCTCTAGGAACAAGTGTTGGAGATATTAGTAAGATATTCTTGGCTGTGTGCAACAGGCGCAGCTGTTTGGGCAGCAGCCGCTACATTCTGCTTTGGGAGCTTCTGGGTCTTTTGGGGACAAGGTCCAGGATCATTTGGCACGTCTGGGAACCCTCTGAGAAACTGGAGGGTGCCTGTTGCTGCCAGGTGAGGATGAGGAAAGGGGAGCCAACAGAGGCCTGAGGAAGCTCTAGCAGCTTCTAATGAGCATGATGAGCTGCCCTTGACCCAGGGTGCCTGGAGCCTTTGTTGCAGCTGTCCCTGCTTAAGGAGGATGAAGCACTATTTAACTGATGCTCAGGAGAGGGCTGTGTGAGAGCTATGGTGGGGAGCACAGCTTTCAGAGGTGGCAATTTATGCAGTAGAGTATTGGGAAGGGGACCTCAGTTGTATCTGTGCTGCTGTTGCAGCCTTGGTTATGGTGGTGGCATGCCACAGGGCAGTCTGCCCAGCAGCTGTTGGAGCAGCTGTCCCTGCTAGGGCAGAGGCTGTGATGCACACTGGATCTGGATGGCAGATGCAGCCCTCCAAGCCCTGGGCTGCAGAGAGGACCTGGGGCTTCTCTCCAATACCTGCTGTCCTGCAGGATGTGTGCCATTGTGGAGGAACTGTGCTGCCAAGTGGAGGAGTTACAGGAGGAAGTGAGCAGGCTGTGCAGCATCAGAGAAGATGGAAAGGGAGACGGATGGGGTCTTTCTTAGACATAGAAGCTTGAAGAACTCTAGACTGCAGCTGCAGCGGAGAAGCAGGCAGTGTGCACCCCTAATATTAGGGTAAGCATAACTGCTGGAGAATGGCAAGGATGGAAGCTGGTCACTTCTGGCACCAAGAGATGGCCTCCTGCCCCACCTAAACACTTGCAACTGAAAAGTATGTTCACCACCTTCCAAGCTGAGGAGAAGCCAGATATGCTTTCAAGCTAAGGATCTGGTCCACCTGACCCTAAACCATGTAAGGTCACCCAGGAAAAATGGTGAGTCCATGTAAATGGGTGACCCCCTGCTGCATGGCATAGAGGCATCCATCTGTTTAATTGACCTGTCATCTAGAAAGGTGTGCTGCCTGCCAGGGGCCAGGACTGGGGATGCTGGGGGGGTGCTCCTGCAGGTCCTTTGACCCTCTAACTACTATCCCCTGCTGTTACTTTGTGTGGACACAAATGATATTTCCAGGGAAACCTGGATGGTATCAACAGTGACTACAAAGCTCTGCAGGCTGTAGTTACAGGCAAGGGAGCGCAAGTAGTGTTTAATATCCTTCTCAAGTGGGGAAAAGGGTATGAGGAACAGGAGGGCACTGATAGTAGAGGTCAATAATTTGCCACAGAGCTGGTGCTAGTAACAACATTTTGGGTTCTATAACTGTGGGGCCAACTTGACAATAAACTTCTATGATGAAAAGACTGGCCTGGCAGATGAGGATTGAGGGGTGGACTAGACTTCAGTAAGGCTTTCAATGCTGTCTGCTGAAAGGTTGTCATGGAGAAGCTGATGAAGTATGGGCTGGATGACCAGACAGTGAGGTGGATTGAAAAACTGGCTGAATGGCCAGGTAGAGGGTCATGCTGCCATCCAGAGGGACCTTGACAGGCTGGAGAAATGGGATGATGGGAACTCTGAAGTTCAATAGGGCGAGTCCTGCACCCTGTTGGGGAGGAATAAGTCCGTGCATTAGTACAGGCTGAGGGAGGCCACCCAACTGGAAAACAGCTTTGCAGAAAAGATCCTGGGAAACACCAAGTTGATTGTGAACCATCAATGTGCCTGTGCTGCAAAAAAAGGCAAATGGTATCCTGGGTTGCATTAAGCAAAGCATTGCCAGTAGATCAAGGGAGGTGATCCTCCCTCTCTCCTCAGCACTGGTGTACCCACACCTGGTACACTGTCTGGTTCTGGGCTCCTCAGTACAAGAGAGACCTAGGCATATTGGTGTCCTGGTTTGGGGGGGATAGAGTTAATTGTCTTCCTAGTAGCTGGTGCAGTGCTGTGTCTTGGCTTTAGTCTGAGAACAATGCTGATAATACACTGATGCTTTAGTTGATGCTCAGTAGCACTTAGCCAGATCAAGGACTTTTCAGTCTCTCATGGTCTGCTAGTGAGGAGGGGCACAAGAAGCTGGGAAGGAGCAGACTGAAACACAGCAGGTTCCCCTCAAACATCAAGGAACACTTTTTTTACTGTGAGGGTGATTGAGTGTTGGTACAAGTTGCCCAGAGAGGTTGTCATGTTGCTTGAGATATTTAGAAGCTGCCTGGACATGGTCCTGGTCAGCCTGTTCCAGATGACTCTGTCTTGACTGGGGATTGGACCAGGTGATCTTCAGAGGTCCCTTCCAACCTCAACCCTTCTGTGATTCTTCTTGTTACCGCACAGGGCTTTCTCGTGGCAAGACTAGAAATGTATTAAACATTATTGTGTTATTTCACATTTTGATTTCACTTCAAATTTTTGACCGCATCAGAGAAGTAAATTTGCAGAGTGGTACCTTGAGACAATACTCTAATGAGAATATGCTCATTACAGATGGAGCTGTCTGAGCCTATTAGCTGTTCAGAGAAGAGTGTGTCTGAAAAACAGTCCTTAGAGCACTAAAAAGCCCCCTTTTATTATGGCACAAACTGAGAGACCTACACAGAGGTGTAGCCTCCCATGTAATGTGCTATAGATGGCCACATTGCACTAAATAGGCAGCCACTCATCAGCTCTAGTGGCTTGGCCTTGGTTAGAAGAGTGATGGACTCCACCTTATGGTGTTATACATGTAACTTTAATTCAGCAGCTGGAAAGGAGGTTTACATTATGCAAGACTAACTTAGTGTGCTGGCTGTGCACACGCTCATCCTAAAAATAGAGGTGGCCATATTGTCAATGGTACAGTGAGTTTACTTTAATTTGGGGCTGACACATGGGCTCAACATCAGCAAACAAAGCCAAGCCAGGAAAATATACTTCACCCAGAAGCAAAATTATAGAATCTTATAACCAGTTTTAAGTTTAACTTTATTCATGCTCCAGAAACTTTCTGAAGAGGAAAGAAATAGTACTTGGATCTTATCTTCCATTGAAGATTTCTTTTGTTTACAGGTATTGATGAAATAATCCCCACAGTAAATAAAAGAAGTATTCAGTTTCTTTGAGAAAAGTGAAGTAACCAACAGCTTAATGAGTTCCCCCAGCTCACACAATATATTTGTGCTCTGTTTAGAAACACAGATGAGACCTTTCCACTAGCTGCAAGCCCTCCTTTCCTGAAAGTTCCTCGAGAAAATAACATCTGGATTATGAGTCAAGAAATTCTTCAACCTAGCAAAGCAAAGTTTGTAGTGCAGAAGCAGATAAGGTTTGAATGCTGCTAATAAGCTAATCAGTGAATCTCCATTTCTCCTGATTTTTGATGTATTGGAACAATTGACCTGAAGTTTCTGATTAAATTGAGTATTTCAGCAAATACTTATTAATCAAGCCCACTTGTTTTTTACCAAGCTTGAACAAATGTTCTGATCATAAGCAGTTAATATGCTTTTAGTTAAAAACAGCATATAGCCATAATTCAGGATACTATTGAAAATGTAACTAAATAATGTATAGGTCCATCTTAAAGAAACCTTGTGAGTAGCAGTTTATTTTTACTATTAAAGTATGATTTTTTTTTTTACTGGTAACAAATATTAAGAGTGGTCAGGATTCAACCTACAGTGTTCAGGAAAGAAATTGTGAGTTATTACCACCAGCCGCATCCTGAAAATGGTCACAACCAGCAGACTGACAGTCAAATTGGACTCTTTGGCTGAACTGCTGCAGTAATGCCATATTGCTAATGACTAATTTCCACAGCAGTGAGTTTTCTTTCTGGTGCTGTTTATTTTTCCCTTGATTCTTTCATAGGACTCTGGTTGTCTTTTAGGCATAATACTGTCTTGCTAAAGTGTGCTTAACAGTCTATAATGGCTGTTTAAAGCATTTTTTTTCTTTTCTATAATTTTTACAACATGCTTAGAAGTAGAATACAGCGCATTGGATTAGAAAATGTGTTTATGCCCAGCTTGGGTATTAACTGCTCCTGGAGGGGGTTCTCAATACTTATCTATTTCAAACCACAGGTTTCTCTTTGAAAGGCAGTCCTTTGGCTAATCCATCCTTTTACTCTGTGTTGGACTTGAACACCAATGCTCACAGAGCCAGAAGTGCTCTTCCACAGACACACAGTTTCTCTAAAATGTAGAAGAATGATCTTTTCCCAGCAAAGTCACAAGACAGGGATCTGCTCAGACTGCTGAAGGAAGACTTACGAAAGAGCCTGGCAAGGTTAAAAAAAAAAAAACCCAAACTGATTATTATTTTTAACCATTTAAACATGAGAGCAGGTGCTGAAAGGATCAGGTGGGAGAGAGGTCAGCAAGTGAGATGCAGAGCTACAACTCTATGAAGAGGGTCCATGCCCCAGAAACATGCTTAGGGCTATCACTGTCCTCTTGCTTCATCTGTCCATTTTGTTGACTGTCAGCTGTACGATGTGGTGTCCCTGCATTGCTCCAAAGGCTCAGGCACCTGCTGAAAGTAGGTTCCTGCTACATGCAAACATGTTTTCTGGAGTTGTCTTGTTTTAGTGAGGACAAAAGCAATCCCAAACTGGCTGTGTGTTATTCTCTTCTCTTTCAATACCGCAAGACTGCATCAGCCAGTGTTAAAAGGGTAAATTTTCATCCTCTTAATAAATCCATTCCTGTTAAGGACCATAGAGCCACCTTGTGTGATATTACCGCAAGGGCTGCTGACTGAGGTGAGACACATGCAGCCATACATGTTGCCATTCCTCCAATTCTGCTGTGAGGAGCTTGCTTGAATGGTTGCTCTAGGGGATGTAGTGCTGATGCAAGCCTCTGCTGAGCCTGGAGGAGGAGAAAAAGCTGAAATTCATGCCCAAGTGTAGACAGGAGCAGCCCCCACTCACACCTGTGCACTGCCTGGGGAGCTATATGGCTGGGTGCTGTGCTGGGGACCATGCAGCAGCTTTGCAGGATGGTGGCAGGGCTGGTGCCTGGGCTGAGTGGGTGAGAGCCACGGCACTAGCAGTTGGGAACACCAAGGCTGCATGGAGCTGGCAGTCTGGGAGCAGACACAGCAGCCCGGAGCAGCCAGCTGCAAAGACCAAGTGAAGTGGGTGAATGAGGTAATTAAATTGCATTTTAAATAATTAACCTCCCCCTAAGAAAGTATCTTTTAATAAGAAGATGAAGAATGCTTGTGTTCTGCCTCTTTTTTTACAGGGTTTTAGTGTTCTATATCTGTGCCACAGATTAGGATAGCAAAGGAAAACTTTTTAGTGCCTTCAACAATCCAGATGCTTTCTGGGGAAATTTTGGCATAAAGCAAATTGTTAATAATACTATAATGTGATCATCAATAATAATGAATAGACATAGTAGGCCATTATTATGCCATACATAGGGCTTTTATTACTCATTGTATATAATTCTTGCTAGAAGGAGCCTCCTATCCTGAAGAATTTAAAGTCTAAGATGCTAGTCCTGTAATTTACAGTATATGGCTGCATTTCTTAATCTGCATGAAATGCCAATGCAGTCAGTTACAGGACTATGGCCTTCCTAGAGCAGAACTCAAAATAGCCTGGGAGGACCCAGGGTTCATCTATTAAATTTAGCTAATACACTTTATTTTCTTGTAAAGTTGAGGCAGCTTCAATAACCCACTGCGATTGCCAAGTGAATCCTGTTGTGATCAGTCTCTGTAAAACCCAGAACGTCTCCAGGACATACTTTGCGTTTCCTTTAACATGGAAATGGTTTTTTACAGCCAGCAACTGCACTGCGAGACAGAGAAATGAACAACTTGCCTGAACTGCCTGTAGCGTCCGCCTTCTGACTGGACAGTCAGAAGCCCCTAAAGCACTGATCTGACTAGTACTCTAAAAACTGTCATTAATAAATAATTACTGTATTTTGGCATTACCAACAGGATAAATGTCTTGGAGAAGCCATGAATTCTGTTTGTTCTTAGTGGCTAATATTGGGTGAAGCCATAGCACTCTGCATTCTTTTATGCTATGAATGGTCAGTGGTAGTGGAAGGGGAGTTTTGCCATATGTGGTCTGATGTTTTATTTGTCCATTTTTAAATGTGCAATTGCCATTCTCTGGACCATCATAAGTTTGACACCTGCTGAATGAGGGCTCGTTTGGAGGGGACAAGGGAAGTCACTTGTGAGCCAGTGGGAATGGTACCCTTCAGGGCTCCAAATGGCAGCCAAAACCAAAGCACTTGTTCAGCTGCAGTGTTCATGACCCACTGCAGTGTTCATGATCCAGCCTTGTGGTCCTCCAGTCTGCTCCCTCATTTGGCTGCCTGTATGAAAACTGCACAGTCAAGTCCCACATGTGCTGCAAGCACTTTCTTGTGTATTTTGGAATACAGAGCACATATGCACAGGAAACTCACTTTCCCAGCTGTGTAGTCAAACAGTTTTTGAGGAGGAAGGTCAGGATAAGCCTTATTTGTTGCTGCTGTTGTAGATAGCACCA
Organism: Strigops habroptila; assembly: GCF_004027225.2. NCBI lineage: Eukaryota > Metazoa > Chordata > Aves > Psittaciformes > Psittacidae > Strigops > Strigops habroptila. Next base: position 73,456,843 of record NC_044277.2, on the reverse strand, counting down.
ATTAAATTAGCCTTTGAGAATCCCCATGTTTAATTATTCGGAAGTCCATTCTACTACTTTTCCTAGTCCAGACACTCTAGTTTAGAAGTCTTTCTTCTCCCCCTTATCCCCTTCCCTCCCCAAAGCTTTACCGGAGTAACTTGGATCTCCACTGTATCAAGAATTTGATGCAGCTGTCATGTCAAAATGAAAGTTAGCTGGGTTTTTCCATTACTTCTGAATGTGCATAGCTTAAAACACAAGAAAATGAAGTGTGAGGAGGGAAAATAATGTCTTCATTTGTGATAGAACTTTTTGTTAATCTATCATGTACTGTAGGGTTTTTTGCTGCTCCAAAGGTGGGTGAGATGTATTGCTATGTCTTAGAGCGCTTGACTCTATTTCTTTTAACACTGGGTATCATAAGACTTCTTCAAAACTGAACTGCTGCCAGATAACCTACATTGGGGCTGTGCTTTGAGGAAACCAATTCCGCAGCAAGTGTGGGTGTTGCCTGTTGAGGGATGGCAGTTCTTCCTCCCTGTCCATCTGCCAGCTACCTCAGCCCACAGTCTGCTATATTTCCAGCTGGGAAATAACAAGCTTCAAAACAAGGTAGCAAAATAGTTGAACATATTTTGAAATAGCTAAACCATTAAAACAGCAATTTAGAAAAAAAAAAATCATATTGGCTATCACAGCTTAAAAAGAGCAAAAATGTTTGTATTAGCTTTTGTGACACAGGTGAAATAGTCAATTATCCTAGGGCAAGTTTATCTTCGAACCATGACTAGTGAAAAACGTGTAAGGCAATACATACAGTAGTTTAAAACTATGTGCATTTAAAAGAAAAGAAATGAAGAGCTAAAGTGAACATGGTGAACAGTTAAATAGTCAGTCCTTCCATAGTATTTTCAATAAAAGTGTAGGTAAAAACCAATCACTGCTTCCTCTGAAAAAATTTGTGTTTATTGCAATTTACTTCGTACTACACGGTGGTATGTTCTCATTCATTCTATGCATATATATATATATGAAAGAATATTTCTTCTCTCATACTAGCACTTAGAAATTATTTGAATTACTACATATATAGAAGATGAGATCTCAGAGTACTACTCATACTGTGCAGTATTATACTTTCCCTTCTATCTGCTTTTCTCCTTACCCCCACTCTAGCCTGATGCACACAATAGCAGTACTGCTTGCCAAGTCTCATTTTTGCTACCAAAATATCTCCTTTTCAGTGTGAGATAGCCAGGGTGCTGCTCTGCGTGCAGCAGCATGGGATGGGGTAAACATTAACAGCACTGTCAAGCAGTATGGAATGCATAATCTGACTCATTTGTAGAAGTGGTAAGAATATTTGACTCTGTTGGTAATTATGCAGTTAAGCAAGAAACAAAACAGCCTGTTTTGTTTCTTATGGCTATTTATGATGGTTCTAATCACATCTGCAAAGGGTGGTGTATCTGCATCTGGAGCAATGCCCCCCAGGGGAGTCCCAGTCAGGTCGGAGCGCATTCTCACCCCAGCTCTGCCGCCCAGCTGCATTGCTGCCTTCAGCACGCCCTGCTGTCTCTCTGGCTCCGCTCTCCATTTGTCAAGTAAGATTAATTGCAATCAGATTTTCCTTCCTGCTACCAAGGTTAGAAGGGTAAAGCCAAGCGTGTCTGTGAAGGACTCGAATGGCATGTTGTTCAGAAACTTTGTAGAAGTCTCTTTTTAGCAATGCATGGTGAGACAGGAATGTCCCTGATCTCCCATTGACCCTTCTCCATTAGAGAAACCAAGAGGATAATCTCCTTAGCTAATCTGTGTTGTTGCACCTTTGCATTTTACCTGTACAGTGTTTTTCAGAGGAGCAATGAAACCTGTCACGGGAACACAGGAAAGACCCCTGCCACAGAGGCCTGCACACAGGAGCAACACTGTGATGCTCCTTATTGCCTACAAATCACAAAGTGTGAAATGGAGAAAGCAGAACTGACAGGGCCTTGCCACAGCATACTTTTATTGTCTTTGGGCTTTCCATGGGGAAAATAACATGCCCAGGTGATTTAAAGCATTGCTTTCTTTTTCCATAAGATTCTTCCCTGGTGCTGCTCCCAGGTTTCTATAAGAGAAGAGATTTTTGGTGACCGCTTTTTCCCATCTCTGGATTCTTCTCTCACACTTAAGGGTTCTCTGACCCCCTTAACACAAGCAAATGATGCTAGTTACTTGGATAATGTTGTCTTCCAAAGTTCAAACACAGATACAAAGATACTGTGCTCTGACCACTGGACCAGAGCAAGGGCTTCCATGCATAGCCTGAGCGCATGAAGCCTCCTTGTCCCATCAACATGTGTTTTATGGTTGGTCACCACAGAGGTGACACAAACTCCAGGATGACATCTGCCTGAGCACAGGAGTAAACATTGCTGAGGTCAGTTTAGTATTTAGCTAATCTGTACCTACAAGTTTCTGGCACTGGAGCTTCCACAGCTTCTCTGACATGACTTTATTCCAGATCCCTTTCATTTTTGAGCGACAGCATCCAATCTAAGCATATACCTCCATCAGGGGCCTTACAAGTGCTCAACAAAATATAAGAAGTACTTGCAGGGTTACTTATAGGTCTTGTTCACTAGTGTTCCTCCATCTGTTATCCACCTCACTTTTTTTTTCTTTCCTTGATTGGTTTCACACAGGCCCTTTAGTTCATTTTAAATTAGGGTGGTTTGGAGAAAATCATACTGTAATCTGTGGTTATTCCCCCCTCCCTAATTAGATTGAAAACATCCCATGATGAAGAACACTGTTGAATTTACAAGGCTTTGTGGAAAAGAGCAGGGGGTGTGTGTGATTTTCTCCAAAGCTGGAAGGTTTCTGCAGGTAAGCCTATAAAACCTGCAGAAGAAGGTAATGATTACAAGCCTTTTTTGCCATCCTAGGTGACCTCCAGTATTTATTCAACTAGACAGAACAGCTGAAAATATTGAGACTCTGATCATACTGTTGACCTTTTATGCCTATATGCACACACATTCATACATACGTATATATACACAGTATTCACCTTTTAAATATATACATAAATAATACTATATATAGAAAAATCTGTCATTTCCTTGGAGATTTTCTCTTTAATTTAAGAAGCTCTGGCTTCCTTCTCATACAGGTCATGAGTGAAGCTGGAGAAGTATAAGTGAAACAAAAAGATATTAGAAAATTCCTAGGCACCTCTTGAAAAACTCTCCAGACAGATGAACCTGGGGGCCTGGTTTGTTTCTGAGGCTCTTTTATGATTTTAGGCTCTGATCAAGAGCTAGAGAATGTTAGACTGGGGAATTGCTACTGTGGGGAAGATCTTGCGAAGTAATAAGTTCAGAAACAAAAAGCAATGCCAAGCTGAAGGAACCTTGCCTTGCTTCTATTGCCATTTTGTCATAATGAACAGAGCCCTGTGAAATCCTCTGGGCTTCAAACAATTCACATTTCAAACCAAGGAGGAAAACAAAATATCCGGGAGAAGGTGACAAGTTCCAATATCCTTTATGTTGTCTGAAATAATGCTGCAATAGGCCTAACAATCAACATGCACAGGAGCAATCTTAACTTGAGATGTTAGATTTTTAAAGCACAAAAGGTCCACTCACTGGCTGCAGGAAATGGGGTATTTGCAGAATTGCTTATGGCATGTTACTGCTATGGTATTTGTCCAAGTATGGCCATTCTGTCTGTCCCACGGTGCCTTCAGTCTGAGCCTGCCACAAGCTCCTCCAGTTGAAATCTTCTTGTGTACCTCTTTCATGGCCACAGAGAGGAAAAAAAGCAGTAAAAATGCAAATGTCATTTAATCATAGAATGGTTTGGGTTGGAAAGGACCTTAAAGATATCTAGTTCCAACCCCCAGCCATGGGCAGGGACACCTCACGCTAGACCAGGTTGCTCAAAGCCCCATCCAACCTGGCCTCGAACACTGTCGGGGATGGGGCATTTACCACTTCTTTGGGCAACCTGTTCCAGTGCCTCACCATCCTCACAGTAAAGAACTTCTTCCTTACATCTAACCTGAACTTCCCCTGTTTAAGTTTGAACCCATTCCCCCTTGTCCTATCACTACAGTCCCTGACGAAGAGTCCCTCTCCGGTGTCCTTGTAGGCCCCCTTCAGACACTGGGAGGCTGCTATGAGGTCAGCCTGGAAGCACTTCCATTTTGGCAGGGAATAGGGCACTGCATGGCTCAGGCTGGCTGGGAGGGCTTGGCAGAGCTGCTGTGTCTCTCCTGCCCACCCTTTTACAGCCAGACTGCAGGTACCTTCCTGCAGTCATGGCCTCTGCCATCCTTGTCTGCTTCTGGAGCCTCTGCAGGGCCCCTGGGGCAGTGGAAGAGTGAGAGGAGAGCTGATGGGACAGGGAAGGTTTCCAGGATCCCTTCTGGGGTTGGGAAAGCAAGCCCCAAATACAGTGGAAAGAGCAGGGTGAAGGACATGCTCCAGGTTTATGCTGGGAGGACTTTGATGGCTATCCCAGTGATGTAAAGCCCAGACCCCTCCAGAAGCTGAGGAAAGTGGTTGTGCAACTGTTTCACTACTGAGACATCACTGCATCCATGTCGCTATGCCTTTCTCAGACAGTGAGGCATAAGATCTCCTACTGCTGCCTGCTGCAGTCAGGCATGGGGCAAAGAAGAGCTGGGGTCCCAAGACAAAAAAGCCATGAACATTTTGTTTGAGGAAAGGGAACACCTCTGCACACCCTGTGCCACCAGCTGGTGCTGCAGGGCTTCACAGTAGTTTTCATAGTCCCACCTGGTGTTGGGCTGTGGCAAGAGAAGCATTCCCAGAGCTGCTCCCATCCCAAAACCCTCCCTCTGCTCTTCTCTCTGTTTAACACAAATCGCTTCTCTGTCAAAGCCTCCCGAGGTGCCTGGTGAGTTCCACCACCGCATGCCCTTGCTCTGCAGCTGCGGCGGGCAGCTGTGATTTCTAAGAAGAGATCGATTGGCATTTGGCTCTTACGCTAAGTATCATTTACTGAGTTAAACTGGTGGTAGCCTTCTCATATCAGCATGAGCAGGCTGTGAGCAGCGAGAAACCCCGGGTGCAACCTGAAGCACGGTTCTACACCGCAGGCTTGTGTGGTAAAAAACTGCACCGACCCCTGTTAATCAGGCTTGCTTTCCATTAGCAAGAGGAGCCACAGCTCAGGCTTTTTTTAGTAACTGTGTGTTTACAACTTGCTGCACTGCTGCCCCTACAAACCCCAGGGTGAGGAGACAGAGGAGGTAGCCAAGGAGCTCTTTGCCTCTCCCCTTGCAGCTGCTGCCTGCTATTGCTGCCTGGGTGATTGCACATGAGCAATCCCATGAGGAGCCAGGGGGTAGCGCAGGTATCGGGAAATGGGATCCTGAATCTTCAGCTCTGAGATTTATGTCTGCAACCAAAAAATAAAGCCTGGTTTGCAGGATCTCACATTTTCCAGCGGTACACAGTAGCAGCTGCTTTTTTCCAATACTGAGTGAGGAACTTTAAGAGCAGTGATAACACTGCTATACCTTGCACGAGCATCTGGTTTAAATCAGTGCTGCTACTTGATTTCTTATCTGGTTTCCTATGTAGCCCCCTACAGCCTAGGAAAGGCAAGACCGAGTTAAAGTATCCTGACTTCCCTGACTGCATCTCCATTCCTGTAAAACATGTAAATATCCTTCCTCTCACTTTAGCAAGAACGGGGAGCCTTCCAGGCTTGCAGAACAGCTCCAAATCCCCCAGAGGCAGCCACAGAGGCTTTCGGAAGGAACCCTTCCAGCCGTGGGCTGTTGCTTATCCTGCTCGTAATCACAGCCATACCCATTAACACTCTGCTGCCGGAGCCAAGAATAGACCAGAGTAATCCTGGTGCCCGGCAGTCTTATAGATAGTTCTGTAATTCACAGCCGTGTGCATGACATCTTAATTCAGCTCCTTCTGTCTGGTCACTGCCACATACAATACGTATGGGTACCCACCCACTAAGGCACTGCTGTTCTCCATCCGTGCTGCAGACAGGAGAGGTGTCTGGGCCCTCAGCTACAAATCTGGCTTTTCCTATATTTGAGTTTGCAGCTTAAATGATATAGTTTTAAAGCAGCTCTTTTCACACAGCTTACAACTCTGTATGTATTAGGTGGACCCTGGATTGATTACTGAAGTGCTCTTGCTTTGCTAACAGCTTTTGCTGATGTGAACAGGGCTGTTATCTTAAGATATGTCCTATTAGAGTTTCTATATTGCTCCTGCTGTGGTGGGCGGGAGATGTATCTGAGGTGAGACACTTCACTGCACAGTGCATTTGACAGGCATGAAGAACAGCACATGCAAAGTTCTGCCTTAGTGTCTGGAAATAAACAACTATTAAAAGAAAATAACCTTATTCTTCACGCACACTTGTGTGCCAGAGTACTGTGTGCGCTGGGATGGAAGACACAACTGGTGAAGTGGGTGAGGGTGGGTGCTTTTCGTATTCACTACAGTCAGTGCCTTGTTGTGAGAGATAAAGTATGTGCTGGGGGATGTGCAGAAGGATGGTTCAGAACTGCAAAAATAACGATGGGATGAGCAAAACAGTGTGTTTTGCTTGGATGAGAACATTTCTTGTTTGGAAGTAAAACTGTAGCAGTACAGTGGAGCAGTTCCTGCTTTTCAGTGAAAGTTTGAGTATCAGTGAACAGAATCAGAAAGACCTGGGACCATGCAGCTGCTGACATGGTGGATGGGGATACTGAACAGGTGGGGTGACTGCAAAACCAGGGGTCTGACTGGGGGGGAAATCCTGCAAAGAAGTAGCAGAGGATAGACAGAAGCCTACACTGAGGAAGAGGGGGATATGGAGACCACAGTGTGTGTATGATGAGCACAGTACTTTAGCTGCAACTTGTAATGACTTGTGTGTGTAGAGTCAAGAGAAATTGGCCAAGACGTTGATTTTGAGGCTGTAATTCAGACACACACACGTGCCTGAGGACCACTTCCGATCACAAGCAAGCAGCACTTCTGTTTTGTGCCTCAGCCAGGAGGTCGTGCTTCCAAATGTGATGCCGCTGGGGTGTGCTTTTAATGCTGGGCTGATGAAATACCACCACTGATGAGCTCAGCAACTACAGTGACCTTGAATGATGAGTCCCTGTAAGGGCTGAAGCCACACTGTATTTTCCCTATTGGCAATTACTGAGTGGGATCTCCGTTTCGTCCCTGCGCTCACTTCCTCTTACTCCCCCCTCCATGTGCTTGGGAAGCCTGAGATGGTGTGACCATCTGAGCATATGCCAAACTCTTCAAAGGGCATCTGTAATCTCCCGTGCTAATCCTCCTGCAAGAGGAAGGATGCTTGTGGGCAGCACTTGCAAATCCACACCCAGAATATTAAGCTTGTTATAAAACTTGGCCTGTCGTTGTGTCTGCTGACTCTTGTTTCCAAAGAAATCGTTGCAGGTGAGTAAGTGTCTCCTTCCTGTCCAGGACTTCCCTTGAAATGTTGCTTCAGGTTAATGTAATACTGCTTTTTTCACACACCCTTATGAGAAGGAATGGCTAGGGACAGCTATCATTATTCACTGTGCTAAACATTATAGGCCACATTCTCAAAGCGACCTCTAAAGCTGTACAAGACTGCAGATGCAGCAAAAGCAGGTGGCTTCATCCATGTGTCCAGACATCGACTGCTGGCCCCATGCATGGCGCATACACAGGGCCCCCGGGGAGGGGCTGAAGTGCCCTGTACCAGCACAGAGTGGGACACATGCCCAGATGGCAAATGCAAGGGCGACTTCAGCACCAGCTGAAACAAGCAGTTGGCACGAGTCCTGTGTTGCTCTAAAGCTCTAGAAGTGCTGCACGTGCAGAGTGCGCTGTAAGGTCTGTGCTATTTCAGCTCCCTGTTGCCCTGCCCTGTGTTGCGGTTCATCTGCCGGAGCATGGAAGGGCTCCAGCTGGCTGCGGTGCAGTGTGTAGGGCTGGGACTCGGCTGGCTTGCCTGGCAGCGAGAGGTGCTTCAGAGGTTGCAGGTGGCACAAAGGGAGGGGATGGATCCTGCCCCTGGAAGGCACATCAGTGTGCTCCATTGACACAGGGATGAGTGGGAACCAAGGGGATGGCCTGCTCCTGTTGATCTTTGGCAGCCGATCAGCTGGGCAGGTTCCTCATGCTCAGGAAATACAATCCTATTAACACACACCAGGCAGGGGCCACATCAGCCCAAGGACAAAGGTCTGGCAGAAAGCTGGGACAGCAACTCAGGGAGCAGCATTCATCTGCTGCTGAGCCTTAGATGCACTCGCGGAGGGAGGTGTAATTTGGTTAACACCCTTTAGCCACATAACAAATTAACAAATACTTAATTCATTAGCTTTTGCCCTGGGGTGGGGACCTGTTACTGTGGAAAATGAAGCAGACAGTAAAGTATGTATTTTTGGAGGTGGCCACATGTTACCTGCCGTCCGCTGCCCACTGGGCACTCAGATCCCGCTCTCAGACCTTCCCAGAGAAGCAGCACTGGTAAGTGACCACCTCTGACGAACACACCCAGCACCTTCATCGAAAATCCTGGATACAACATTGACATAGGAGGCCCTGCTAAAGCCTCCCTCGCACGCCTCCCAAACCCACTACCCCTGCCCTCATGCTTTTGGGGCTGCAGCCTGAGGCTATGTGCAACAGGATATCGCCAGAAGCGGTGAGCATTTATACTGGATTACCCTTGACGTCAGACTGCCTCTTCGTCAGCATCAGCTGGCTGACCTTGGTCAGCAGCCCCGGCCACAGAGCACAGCAGCTTGCAGCATGACACGGGGCTCTGCGCAGTGTGGGCTCTCCTGTGCAGCCCGCACTCGCCAGCAGGGAGCTATCTCCGGGTTGGACAATTCTGCTCAGCAGCTAAGGCAACACCCAAGCTCCTGGCTGGGACACGTTACACAGCCTCATTCCAAGCACTCAGCTGGAAAGACTCCCCGAGAAGACTGACATGGGGAAACAGCAAGCAGATGAGTAAATTCTTATGTCTCAATTTCAAGCAGACATCAATTGGAAATCAACTGGACATCAATAGCGTGCTTTTAGAAGAAAATCACAGGCTCCTCTGTGCTTCCTTGGTAATGAGTGCAAGTAGCCTCATGCTGGGAGGATCTCTATGCCTACGACATGCAGGGCACTGGCACAGCAAAGGACAATCAGGGGCTGAGTCACTAGCCAGAACTCACCAGTCTCCACAGTTATGGAGTCTTGGCCACATTTTGGTCTAGTTGGTTTCCATCTCGGCAGTATTTGTGACAAAATGTGTGGAAGAGGTTCTCATTCTTCACAAGGATTATGCTTAATCACAGAGGGTGTTAAATAAATGAATATGCTCAAAGCTGATGGAGACTGTGCCTATCACAGGCCACTAACAACCCAGGAGGAAATGGCAGGTAAGCAAAGGCAGGGCAGAGGGAGCAGGCAAAGGATTAAGGGCCGCAGTGCAGCAACTGTGAAGGTGCTAGGGCTTAAATGGAAAAACCCATGCAAGCTCAAAACCACACATACTAAAACATCAATGTGCAAGAGGACATTGGATTTACTTCTGCCTGTTTAATGGCGAACTCCCAGCTCTGTCAAGTGAGAATGTTTTCCATCAATATTCCTGCAGCGATACGTCTTGCCACTTGCTTAAACACAGATGGTTACATAGCTTCTGAAGAAATCTGTCACATGGGCTCAACATCAAGCTTTCAATTGCTTCACCTGTAAAGATAAGGATGATACCAACCTGATAAACTGCTCTAAATCTGATGAATCCACGAGAGATCATGTGGAGATGAAGAAAGAGGAATCAATAAAGCATTAACAGATGCTAGAGTTGCCACCTGTTTGGAACTGTCCCCTGCACTGCAGTTTGTAAAATACACCTTAGGCTGTAATTGTGAACTGGACTAACCTACAAAAGAATAAAGATCCAGAAGCCAAGGACTTGCAGCAGGCTCTGAGCGGTACGCAGCTCAAGGAATAAATCAGTTGCATTCTCCCAGTAGAGGAACCAGTGAGGTCTGAGCAGTCTCTTTACTTCCCTGGTTGCCATCGGCACCTGTGCTGCTCCACACCGGTGCTTTGGGATGAGCTGGAAGGGCAACAAACCATAACTCAGAGAGCAAACGATGAAAATACTCTGGTCAAGGGTCCAGAGGGGAATTTTGAAAAACCTGCCTATGTCATCAAGAGTATTTCTATGAATTGATTCATGTGTGCTACAGAAATTCACCTCATGTCCCTGCAGATAACGAAGCTGATTCAGCTGAATCTGTGCCACAGATTTTGAGTGCAGCATCTTAGCTGAAGCCTAAGACAGCAGGGAGTAACAGCAGCAATAACAAAAAAAACAAATTCAAGTGCCTCTGTGCTTTATCTTTACAAAACCTCTCTCTAGTTCGGTAGCTTTCGCTAAGCGATGCCCATGTTATCAGCTTAGGTATCACATCTCCTTCCCTGGAGAAAATTAGTTTGACATGTGGGCTCTTGGGGCAAGAGAGGAGAGGTAGCACCACTACAAAGGTAAACTAGCAGAGCTGCTCTGAGTATGGTCAGTCTCACCAGAAGGGTGCCAGGGCCCCCTGCTTCTCCTGTTTAGTAAAGCAAAACATCTATTCTGATCATGATTCTTCACTATCAATTTAACTTACAAGAGAATAAAAATATTGTTTATTCTTAAGAATCTGCTTGGATACTTTGTCACACTTGGCTTTTGTAGTTTTGAAGAAATGGTATTTTCCAGGGGAGATGGTCAGAACAATTTTGCCCAGCTGCTCTTATTACTCGTTGGATAAAACGTGCCGATGTTACTGAGCACGCTCTAGCACAGCATAGGTGAAGCTGCAAGGGCAGCTGGGAAGTCTCCACTGTAAGTATCCTGTACCGCCTGAAGTCAAGGATCCCCAGGCAAACATAGCTAGAGACAGCAAATCTCTCAAAGGGCTACAATTCCAGCTGAGTCCCAAATTCACTGTGCAGGAGAGAAAGGCCTGTAATCTGCTAAGAAGAGCAGATGTACAAGAGTCATTCTGGCAGCTACATCTGTCGTGCTGCCTCCCCCACTCTGCTTTGTTAAACCCATTCTTCCTTCTAGTCATATGTGCTTTTCTCATAGACAACAAAACCAGGCAAGCACAAATGTCAATCATGAGACAGTTATTCTGTAGGACAGCAGTTCTTTCTTCATCCTACATTACAGTCTTACTGGGTCCTGATGCTCCCTCAGCCTCCAGGGAACTTTCTCACCATCTTGGCCAAGTGATGGGCAGGAGTCCCTGGGGCATGCTGCAGTCATGCAGCTGCGCCCTGCATTGACCCCTGCGCTGCCTGTACTCGGGAGGGGTGCTGGAAGGAATCACATCCCGGCCCCGCGCTGTGAAGTGTGTTCCTTACGGATCCCCTCACGCAGCGTGGCAGGAGCCTGCTGGAAGGGCTGCCGTCTGCTTCCTCGTGTTGCGAGAGGGAAGCAGGTACCAGGGGCTCGCTGATGTCCCCCTGCCCCGTTGCTAACAGACCCCTGCTTTCGGGAGGTGGCTCCCGCCCCGCTGCTCCGCAGACAGGGCGGGTTCTCACAGCACGGTCCCGGGCCTCCCCTCCGCGGCGGCCGCCTCCCGGCACCCGGGGAAGGCGGCAGGACACGCGGCCCCGCTGCTGCCCCCTCCCGCCGGCAGGCGGCACCCTCCCACCCCGCTCGGCCCCTCACGACTCTCCGGAGGTGGCGTCAGGCAGCGCGCCCCGTCCCGCCTCTCCGCCGCAGCCCCTCCGCCGCTGTCCCGCCGCGCCGGGGCCGCTCCCTCCCTCCCCGCGGTGGGGAGGAGCGGCGCTGCCGTCGGGGTGCACACGCAACGTGCCCGCCGCCCGGCGCCCGCTGCCGCGCAAAGTGACGCCACCGCCGCCCCACGCCCTGTGCCGGGAGCGCCCTCAGTAAGCATGGCGCCGGCTCCGCCCCGTTCCCGCCTCCCGCGGTGACGGGCCCCGCGCGCCGCTCCGCGATGGCGGCTCCCGGCGCGGTGTGGCTCGGAGACACGGTAAGGCGGTGGGGTGGGGTGGGGTGGGGGGCTCTGGGGCAGTGGGGTTCGCGCTGACCCGTGTCCCACCGCAGGTGGAGCTGGTGCCGTGCCCCTACGACGTCCATCACCGCGTTCCCCCGGCGTCGCTGGAGAGGCACGCCGCGTCCTGCCGGCTCCGCAAGATGGGCTACTCCGCCGAGGAGGAGGTGGGCGGCCGGGTGGCCTCGGCGGGGGAAAGGGGCACGGGGCCGGGATGCCGCCCGGCAGTGCCGCCGGGGGGTCCCCGCTGTGTCCGGGCGACTCGGCGGCAGAGCCCGGAGCTGGTGTCGCTGGGGGCGGCCGCGGGGCCTTGACTGCGCCGCTTGGTCCCGCAGGCCGAGATGTACGATTCCAGCTTTTTCTACGAAAACCTGAAGGTTCCCACCGTCGCCATGGGTGAGCGGCAGCGGGGGCCGAACCCGCCTCGGGGGAACAGCTACGGCTGAGGGGAGGCCGATGGGACACCCCGGGGGAGGCGCGGAGGATGAGGGGCTGAGGGGAGATGCCCGGGGGCAGACAGAGGATGAGGGTCTGGGGGGAGACTCTCGGAGGGGCAGAGGATAGGTCTGCAGAGAGGTCACTGGGAGAAGCTGAGGATGGGGTTTAAGGGAGACCCTATGGGGCAGGGTCTGGGTCCTCGCAGTAGCACACTCCAGTGCCTTGTCAGCCTTGTCAGGCTTCCTAGAAAACATGAGTGTTTTCCATCAGTAGGTTTATTTTCTCACCATTGTAGTTTGCCTTACTTTACTCTTGTCATGCTGCTTTCGCTGTGGAATTCTGCTCTGTAGGTCACTTGGTTGTTTTCATCTTGACACCCAGTGAGGAATGGTTTTTTCCTCTTTGGGTGTTTTCCAAGTTCTTCCTATGTTCTCCTTGTATTGAGTGCAAGAAGTGAATTAAAACACATGCTTAGAAGGTGGAAAAACTGGCCCTAGAATTTAGGGGTATATAAACAGTACAGAAGAGAGTTGCAATATACGTGCATGTCTTTTTTCCTATCCCTATATCCCTGTAACTCAGAAATCCTTTGTTTACTTTTTTTTTTCCCCTCCCCTCAGTTCAAATGTGGATTAGATTCAAATGATATTTTTAGTCCAGACCTTCCCTTATGCATAAATAAAACTACAATGTTCCGTAACATACCATAAGTCTCATAATAGAAGTTGGGGAATAAAGACTACCCCTACCAAGCACTCGATGTAAAAGTTCTGTGATATTTTTGTCTTCTCTGTCTGCAGATAAAGATCTACAGTTTCACATTGTTAAACAAGCTAGAGCTCAAAGTGCCAAAGAAGGTGCAGGCTACAGCGAAGGTAAGTAACAAGCAGACACCGGGGCAACTTTATCAGGTCTCATGGAGAGCTGCTCTTGTCTCCCCCATCGCAGCTTCCTCATTCCACTGGTGAACTGCAATGAGACTTTTTTTACTTATTTTTAATATTCCTTCCCGTGTATTTTTTGGAGCATAACTACTTTCTCTGCTTGGAGAGAAATTAATTGGAGAGAAAACCTGATAAGAGAACTTGAGTCTGTTGTGCTCACACCTCTAGGTCTTTGCAGAGAGATCTAGAAGATCAAAACTGCAAATTCAGGAGTTTCTTAAAGCGCTAGTCCTTCACTTCCCATCCCACTACCTACACTTTACTTTCGAACTGCATTTCCTTCTGCACTTTGTGGCCCGAACTCTTCTAATGCTGCCTTCAGCCTTGTTCTTTGTGTGATGGTTCTTTGTGTAATGTTTTGTTCAAGAATTAATTGCTGGACATGAGTTGTATGTGCTTATCCACCACTCCTCAGATCAAAACCCTAACAACATGTGTTATTATACTGGATTGTTTCAAGACTGTCCTAAGAAGTTGTATAAGAAATATGCTGATGCATCTGCAAACATGTTGTCTTTTGCCACTGCTCGTTAGTTCCTTTACGTTTCATTTTTCTGTGGGTTTTGTGACCAGTCCGGGGATCAGGTTAAGAGTGAGCTGTGCTTTGCTTTGAAAGTTCAGACTGAGACAGCAGAAAAGTAGGGGTGCCTATAGAAACCACTGTAGAGCTGCAGTGTATGGTTAGGAAGTTACTGCAACACCTGGAAGACACAGCATTTACTGTCGGTAGTCCTTTAGTTTGCCAAACATAGATGTGCAGACAGAAAAGTGTGTTTGTACTTTCCCGATGGTCAAATACAGCAGCACATGCTCAGGCATAGCTTTTCATGTTGACTTTGTTTCTCTGGCATAGCAAATGGGACCTTAACAGGCGGTTGCTTCGGAAGGAGCTTTCATGTTTGGAGCACATCCGGTGCATTTCCTCTGGAGGGAAGTGGTCACTCACTAATTTGACACAAGCACATCCAAGTAGAGAACAAACAGATACACCCTTTATCAAGTGGTGCATTGCAAAGATACATCCGTGAACCACTAGGTGCTAGCATTTGCTACCCAGTTTTCACTGCAAGCTTGCATTTCTCTGAAGATAACACTAAAACTGTGCTGTGGTAGTTCTCATTGTGGTATCTTGGCCTATTGTAAGATTTACTGACTTAGTATTGTTCATTTAATTTAAAGTCTTCTTTAAGCTAGCTATGTAATAGGACAGGAAAGCTGGTATTAATCACAACCTGTAAAAGTCTGGTAAAATTACAAGCACATAACTATTAGGGCGCTTTTATGGGCTTCCGTGACCCTGTAAGAACAGTGCATTTTAAAAAGTGAAATTCTTGTTTTCATGTTTAAATCTGTTAGTTCGTACTGGAAAAGTTCTGGTTTCGGCTTCAAGTACAGTAATGACAAAATCTTGTCTTCTAGGTTTGTTGCAGAGTTATTGTGGCTCCTCTTCCTCTTCTTTGGTGTCTTTAGTGAAATTAGGAGGTGAAGGATTGCCCAGCTTCTGTTAGGTGTTGAGTAATGTAGAGAAACAGTAGCTTTGCTGTTGTGCAGGCTCCTGCATAAACCCCATCTTACGTGTTGGCTCTTCTGTCTGTCTGAGTGTGTCTGTGGGGGATTGTCCCTTGCAGGGAGAAGGTTGCATTGTGGGGAGCAGGATTATGGAGATCAGGTCAAGAGTTGCTGGGAATTGGAATGTTCTCGAGTAAAATGCTTTTCTGCAGGCAATGTCCTAGAATACTGTATCCTTGGGGAAGTCACTTTGCTGCTGTTGCAGTGGATTGAGAATGGATTTATTGTTTGGAGGATGTATGTTTTAACTGGGGAATAGGAAGAGCAAGTACTCGGCTGATCATTCAGGGAAAGAATGCAGGCATTGTGTGTATTTTCATAACATTAGTTATTTGAACTAATCTGGAGCATTTGAAAGTGCCTTTGTAGCCTTCTTAGCTAGAAATGCCTGTGGCAGTCTCTAATAAAGAGCACTGTAAAGAAAGTGACAATGTGAGTGACACTGATTTGCACAGTGTGCAGTTATTTAGTCTCCTAGCTTTCATTCTCATTGGCAGAGGAGCAGGTATTTTGCAGACCGTACTTTACGGAAAATTTTAGGAGTAAAACAAACCCACAAGTTGGAGCTTGTGCCTCTTCTCTCTCGTAAGGCATGAGCTGAAATTGGTGGGACAATACAGAGTGTCCTTTTGAGATATCTGTCTAGTGTGATCCCTTCAAAGCATATGAAAACCTGTAACTAAGAGCGTAAGCAAGAAAGGTTTTACAGCCTGCATGGGGCTGGGGAGGGATTTGGGCCTTTGAAAAAACCTTTGAAAACCTTTGAGCAATTTTTACCCTTTCAAATTAAGGATGAAACTTCTCACGGAAATGTAGGAGAAGGGTGAAAAAAGCATGGGTGTTTCCTGCGTTGTTTGTTGAGCTTCTGTGTTTTCCTGTACAATTATACTATTTTACTAATAACAGCTGTTTGTTCATCCTCTAGGATCTTACTCATTACTACCTGTAGAAGTTCCCCAAAATCACAAGCGTTTCACCTGTGACCTGACTCAAGCTGATCGCCTTGCTCTTTATGATTATGTTGTTGAGGAAACAAAGAAACAGAGGTCTAGATCCCAAATAACGGAAAATGACAGTGACCTCTTTGTGGATTTAGCAGCAAAAATCACCCAAGGTTTGAATAACTATCTGTTGTTGAATTTTGTCTTGGAACTTTCATTTTGTATAGTTAGATGAGTTTTGTTGCAAGCCAAGCAGAATTGTTTATTGTGAAAAGCATGCTTTTCTTAAAAGCCTCAATGAAGACTTGGCATCTGAAAGCACTAGTTTTTGGTATCCTTTACGTTATTTTTCATCTGAGCGCACCTCGGTGCTCTGCTCCTGGCACACGTATTGTGTTTCTTAGTAGATGAATCTTTTGTCTTTGCTGCAACCGACAGGTTGCTTAATGTTGCCAACTAACCACGCAGTTCAGAACAGTGTTTGCTGTAAGAGATGATGAGATTAAAGATCACTTAAGAGTAAAAGCCAAACAAGAAAAGTTGGCAGTCATCCGATGGAGCTCTTGAGCAATATACAAATGGGAGTGTTGAACTGAGGCCTCTCATCCCTGTTGAGTCATGCCAGTTTGTAACTGTACCAAGTGCGACATAAGCATCTCTGTTACCCTGTGGGCCCTGCTGTGCCGGGGAGGCAGGAGATCGTGTTTGTGATCTACACAGGTAAATGACTTACAGAATCTGGCTTTCTCAGTCTCTGTGCCTTATCGTAATACTGGCTTTGAAAACATGGCCCATATCTTGTAGGTGTTTGGCCAAATTGCAAGCCCGTATGTTGATTTAGATCACTATTGGGAGACTGAGATCACATAACAGTTTTGTTCAGTGGCTTTTTAGTCTTGTGTAAACAGCTAGCAAGAGGGTTGGAGAGGAAGCTTGTGCTGAATTCATAATAGTTACTAAATACTGGAGAAACTTCAGAAAGAACACAATATATTATATGTTTCAGACTTTTATCACTAAAGCCCCAGACCTGCATATGTGCAGGTGTTAATGTCCTGCTAATGTTTTACTTTCCGTTTTTCACTAGATGATAGTCAGAAAGGTCCCAAGTCCCATCTTGAAATTCTGGCTGAAATGCGAGATTACAAAAGGCGGCGGCAGTCATACAGGGCTAAGAACGTTCATATAACAAAGAAGTCTTACACTGAGGTGAGATCTGAAAATAAGGACTTTCTGCACAAAAGTGCCTTTAACAGCATAAGCAAGGCTCTGCTCTACCCTTTCAGACAAAGAAAATGTCTGTCTTTTTCCACTTCTTGTACCCTGCCTTATAAGAGTTACAAACTGTGGAGGAATCTGTTTGTTTGTTTGTTTGTTGCAGCAAGTTACAAATAACAGGAGCATTTCTGACGATGACATTTTGAATGTGAAAAAGGCAGCAAGATGTAGTTGACTGTCTATTGTAAAATGGTGCTATTTAAATTTCTGCTGAAATACCTGTTATGCAAATAAGACTTTCCATTCAAACATCCAATGTATAGGTTTTGGGGGAGATGTTTACTTTCTGCTGTCTAGTTGCAAATTCAGGCCAGTACCATGACATGCTGCTTTTCATCTTGTTTCTTTCTACTATATCTTAATCTCCAGGTGATTCGGGATGTGATTGGTGTGCATATGGAAGAACTCAGCAATCATTGGCAGGAGGAGAATAGGCTGGATAATGCAGAGATGTCTGAAGGAGGGAAGTCAAAATCTTCAGGAAGGTATGCTGCAGTTGACAAATTCCTTGGGCATGTGAGCGGGCTGATAGTCTGTGATTATATCTTACCACCTTCTTCTAGTAGCACGTATCAACCTCAGCTGAGACATGTGCACAGTTTGGTTTATACTAATGCTATTAATTTCTTGCTTGAGAAGCTCCGCCTTTATGAGGGATGGGGGTAAAAGGAATTATTAACTTGCTTTCAGGGGTAAGAAGGTAAGTTCCAAGTGATCCAGGTGAACAGGTAGGTTTTGGTGGAGCTAGGGAATGAATAGTGCTCCCTCTTGTGTCCAAATACATATGCGATAGCTGGAGACAGAAGGATACTTGAAAGATACAATTTCTTCCCCTTCCCTACGACATGACAGGAAATGCTATGGTGATATAAATTACTTGAGAGAAAAGGTTTTCCTGAGTTACTAAACATGAGAACCCTTTAAAGTTCTTACTGCTGTGAATGCTGCTGTGCTAACTGGGAGCATGTTTTGTGTATACATTTATTTTCCTGTGTCAGGCAACACTGCACACTCTTCCAAACATTTGTCACTGAAATGAAGATGGAGTCATGACCTAGCAGTAGCCTGTTTGTGCTTCTTCAGGAGATTTTGAGATGAAAATGGTGTTGAACTAAACTAAAAGGTGACACTCGAGGTGTTTGTTTTCATCATTAGAATGAAGGTGAATGAAAAGGCCATACAGCAGATCAGGCTTGCTGGGTTCTCCAGCTGTAAGTAGTGGCTTAGGACAGGTTGTTGAAGAGCTAGGGACTGAAAGCAAAATGGGGTGAACCCTTTCTACTGCTTCCTGTTTCATGAGCAGAGAGTGTAAGACTGAGGGGCAGTGTTTGTAAGAAATAACTGTATTAAATAGTGTGCTGAGAGATGCATGTACAAGAGCATGGACTTTGGGCTTTTTTTGGGATGTATTGTATTTCTTAGGGAGATGGAGAGCCTTAATAAAAGATATGTCCTCTGTCTTAAACTGTTACCGGGTCATTATATGATACACGTGGTGCTGAAAACAATAGTGACTGTGACACCGTTTTTACTGAATAGACTTAATAACCTTTGTTTCAGGAAGGAAGACAGGCGGTCAGCTTCGGTGGACTCCCGGCAGTCCGGAGGAAGCTCTAAGGATACTGAATGCACCAGGCATAGGAGAGAGAGCAGCAGGAGTCCAAGTAAACGAAGGAGGAGTCGCGAAAGAGGCAAAGACAGAGATTCTCGGAGAAAAAGAGAGAGGTGGGCAGGCCTGGTGACAGTTGAAGTCTGCCTCTGAATCAGGCCGCTGTAGCCATTGTCTGTAAGAAATTAGTGCAGAGAATTAGAATATCTCTTTCAGTTAAAAAGCTAGGCTCAACTCTTACACTGTATAACAAGCCAGTGGCATGAGACTACTCATATTAAACAGAACGTGCTGAGATCATAAACTGTGATCCAGAATTTACCCTCACATCTGAAAGGTGACACTTTGAGCTGCATGCTGCAGGATTAGCACAGTACTGTTGCAGGCTATTTTACTCCTTGACCAACATATGCACAGGGGGGCATGCTGTCTGTTTAACCCATGACGTATGCTTGTCATGTCTAATGCTGATCTCTGCTCTAGTTTGCACTGGGACTTGACTCAGTCAGTAAGATTATTTGTTTTCACCAATACATATATACACACAATCACTTGAATAGCTTTTCAAAGATAGGTGCTTTAAAACAGTGTTGCTTTTTTTAAGTAGTTCAGGGTATATTTTTAGGCAAAAGAAAACAAATCTAGGCCACACTTCTAATGCCATCAACAAGGGCATGTTTGCACCTGCAAGTCCATAGGTGTGTGAGACCTGTGTGTGAGCAAAGACTTAAGCTGTTGGACAGCAGAAATGCTGCATTGTCCCTGGTGTGTGTGTAAGAAATGCTGTAGGTAACTGCAGGGGAGGGGATGATTGCTTATCTCAAAACTGGCTTCATTTCCCAGTGACGCCATTCATCCTAAACTAAGTGCCACTATGGCACTGCATGACAAGGCTTTGATTAAACAGCATGGGAAATAAACTGCCTTAAAGTAGTTTACTTTCTTTCCTTAGAAAAAGGCATCATTACATTTAATGAATGCTTTCCATTTTCCAAGTGGGTTTTTTTCCTTCAGATTCTGTCAGTCAGAGCCTAACAGCCCACACACTGTTTGTGGTTTTGTTTCAGGGATGAAGAGAAGTATCACAACCATAAAAGAAGAAAGTAGAAGCAAGAACCTGATTATTTTGTTTGTCAGCTGTTCAGAAAATGACTTGAACAAGAGCTATCATTACTGCTGTTGTGCCAGGGACAGTAACACTATGTACATAATATTGGTGTTGCATCACAGCTGTGCTGGGAGACTTACAAGTGTTAAGGTTTGTCAGGATGGAAGCAGTATACATCAGAAAGTGTGTAAATCTTTGACACTAATGCATCTCTTAATAAATGATATTCATCTCATCTATGAGAGATACTGAGTTTAGTCTCACAAGGCTGAAGAATGAAATGTGGGAGAGGCTTTACTAATTTGCCTTCCTGGCCCCCACACAGTGGATATAGTACTAATCCCTGGAGTCTGGGATCAATTACAAATGGAAAAGGCATGCAGAGAGCTCCCCTCGTACCCTCCCACCTGATACTGTCACCTCTGGGAGCAGGGTTCCAGAAAGACAGCACTTGCTGCCTGGTTACCATATGTACCAGAGGGGAGAGGGCACATTTGAGAGTTCTCCAACAGGCTGAAGTGTCTTCAACTGCAGCTAATGGTAAAAGAACCATAACGGGAAAGCTGCTGTTCCCAAGCTCATGCTCAAAGAAATTTAGGATCAATGTCATCTGGCAAAGATGATGAGAATATAGCTCTCTACAGAAACTAGTGGAGAGGCACCAAGGACACCTGTAATATTGCTGACTGCCATTCTCAAACACCAGGTGCATACCCATTTACTTCCAGAAATAACTAGGAGGAGTTCCCATCCTGTAGACTAACGTGTTAGTGATAGAGGTTGATAAAACTTAAGTAAGACTTAAGATATGGAAGTACATATTAAGGGTGTGGAGGAAGATTCACTTAACTTCAGTGAGGTATTTATTATATCAATTTCCAGTTAATTTCTCACACAATCTACTACAGCAAGGTCAGTCATCACCAGCCAAGCTTGTTACCTCAACAAAGTAAGCAACTATAAAAGAACAAGCTTTCGGATTCATCTTTCCTACAACACTCTTCTGTTTGAGCGAGTTGCCAGGAGAGGGCACTCCACACGCTCCTGTTTTTGGCCTCTCGTAATGGAATCGCTCTAGTTTTACCGTGGCCTGTCTCTTACTTCAGCCGTTTCTGCAATTAAGTAAGTGTGATTACGTGTCACTAAAAAGTCTAGTTCTGATTTAGACTTTTGTGCCTACTGCAGCTTATTCAGCGCAAAACCACACTGAACTCATTCCTCACCTACATGACAATGCAGTAGCTTTTCTTGTCAAAAAACAAGATGTACTTTAAAGCAGATCCTGAATTAGACAAGTCTATCTAAGAATCGAAAAAGAGACTTAAGTTATGAAAGGGTCCTAATTAGAGGGAAAACAATATGGAACCATTGCAGTTCTTTCTTGAGTATATCTTTCTTCTACCAGCTCAGCCACAGGGTTCTCATGAACTTCCCTTAAGGCTTGGTAGAACTATTGATTTGAAAGAGCGTATTCATGCAGACAAGGTAGTCAAAAGACAAGCTTTGTCTGTGTAAGAAAGAGTCAAAAAAAAAAAAGGTCAGTGCTAGCAGAAGTGTAATGAGATGCACCAAGTACAGCTGACAAGTCTTCTCTCAGTTTAATTCTGTGGTTTGCTGCTTTTCTTACGGTCACTTACAAAGTATAGGTAGGAAGATCCATGCCAAAATACCTTTTTCTCAATATAAACAGGTGAGAGAAAGTATCACTCCCTAGGTGTTAATATTTGAGAGGCCCACTGAAGGAAGAGTTCAGGAGTGGGATAAAGAAAAGAAAGTGCCAGGAGAGGGTCCTCTTTTACTGTGATGTGCAAATAACAGTCCTTTGAACACAGATTCTTCTCTTGCACGTGTTTGTTTCTTCCTTTTTTTTTCATTCTCTCAGCCGGTGCTGAAGAGTGGGCTTGATCAAAACAGTGTTGAGGCCTGGCTCAGGAAGTTTCTGAGCAGCACCATGCCAGATTGTTTGTCACTGGAAAGGAATAAATTAAATGTTTTAGAACAACACTTGAACATGGTAAATCCTAGTGTGTTGGACAAGATAATTGAGGGTTATATTAATTTCAAGCCAGAGCACAGTGATTAAAAATTGGTTCATACTAATAAATTGTCACTCTGGTAATTAACACAAAACAAAACAGTTCAGTTGTGTGCTTGTGCATTTCTGAGCCCCCGTGTATGTGGACATGGGTTTGCTTGGCAAGGTTTTGGTAGTGACGGGAAGGTGAGGGAGGGCTACAGGGGTGGCTTCTGTGAGAAGCTGCCAGAAGCTTCCCCCATGTCAGACAAAGCCAATGATGCCAGCTGGCTACAAGATGGACCCACTGTTAGCTGAGGCTGAACCCATCAGTGACGGTGGCAGAACCTCGGTCAACCTTTACTCCTGTCATCATGGCTCCGCCCAAAGTGAAGGTGATTGATAGACTATTCACCTGAAATTAAAGGTTTACAGCGAACCCAGAGGCGATCGATACATTAAAATTCCATGCATGGATTTTTACTTACGCTTCCTCTTTAATTTTGTGGAGGAATACTTCAACTTCCTCCTTTGGTATATCTCCATCAATACTGGCCAAATACGAGTAAAGAAAGGAGAACATTTCGAAGGGAATGCGAGCTGCTCCACCTTCTGGGTCCTTTGTTAAGATTTCACAGGCATGTTTCATTGAACTCAGCAAGGACTGCAGGGGGGTTCAGTCAAGAAATGAGAGGAACAGTATCAGAGCCACAAATATCCTTTGCACACCATGACAAAATCCACACTGTAAGCAACTAAGAGTGTAGAAGATGAAGGCTTTATCGTTGTTGCCTAGCTTTCAACCTCAAATGTACCCTCCGGTGCAGGTCCAGGGATGGAAACAATAATGAAGTTCTAGTAAAGTCAGGAGTAAAAACCACCAGAATCCTGGGATGTTTAAAGATCGCGCGGTGTAGCCTGAGCTCTAGCTTCCATATGGCCAAATTGCTCTGTTCTGCTGCCGTAGAAGCTCCAGCATCACTATACCTAGTGATATAGATATGTGTACTTATTATCTCAATGGATCTAAATGAATCCTCAGCAGCAGCTAAGACAGAAAAATATACAAAGCCCAGAAAATTGCTAGGGGTTTGATTTTTATTACAACATTATAATATTATATGATATTAACTTTTAGGAGTGCTGATATTTACTGTTTTCCTTATTTGTGTGCAAGTCCCATTAAAGTAGTTAGTAGAAAAAGCACTAAGGCATAAAGCATTTCAAGCATATTCCAGTTTAGTCAAAGCCCAATAATGTCCAAGTTCCCTTAAAACCAAATATGCCTCAAGGTATTAGTTCCAAATATACTTTGAAAAAATCCTTTATTCAGTACACTGCCATAACACAGTGCCTGATGTGTGCTGAGCTACCCAGGGAAATAGGTGGAAAAATTCAGCATAGAGCTTCACTGAGTCAAAGACTGGTTGGGTGCCATTAAAACAAACAAAAAACCCCCCCCACAGGCCTTTTTTAACCCAAGTTGTAACATTTTTGCTATAACCTTTTCAAAATGTATCCTTACCTATTCATTGACAAGCAAGCAATGCCTTTGAAAAAAGGTATTTCCTAAGGGTAGAACAGCAGTATTTTAAATAAATACAATATCTGTTCAATATGTAGAACACAGGCCAGAGAAGGGACAGTTTATAATCCCTGAACCGTTTATTTAGTGTAGTTCCTCCCCTGGGTGGCCTTTCTGGGGAAGGAGAGGCAGCCGCCTATACGATGGCAGGCTCTATCTGCCCCCTGCAGTTTGCTACCCCTCTACTGCCGTTCCTGCTCCTGCCACTCCAAGCGGCTGCTCTCTCACAACGCAGCAAAGTTATTCACATTGCTTTTGCCACCTTTGAAAGACAATTTAACCTGTATCATCATTTCTCCAAGGCTGTGAAAACACACCACTGCTTTGCAGAAAGTTACCTCAGATCACTGGTGTTCTTAAGAAGTTCAGACTTGTCCACTCTTGTTTTTAACTATGAACATAATTTACAGCTAAGGAAATAAATTTCTTGTGTGTGTCTTCCTCTCTGGTTTAGGAAACTGAAGTTTAGGTTTCATTACATAGAGCTGAAATAAAATAATTGACTTACTTAATATCTGAAAGGATGGATAGATGGAGGTAAAGTTAGCCTGTCTAGCTCCATCAGAATGATGTTCCTGTCACTCTGGTTTTGATTTTTTTTTTAATAAGTAATGTTGCTGTTACTTTTTTTAATTAAGAGCCCAAAATACAAAATCATGTTGGGGGATGGGACTAGAATCAAGAAATACACAGTTGAAATGAATATGTATATATATACACACACACACAATTCCATCACCAGGCCAGGTCAACATTCAGGACTTCCAGAGATTGCAACGTTGTCAAAATATTACCTAATACGTACTTTCTTTTTAGTACCCTTTCTTCCCTACTGCAGAAATCATTAGCAGCATTATACTTCATAAATTCATCAGCTTAGAGCATTTTATAATCTCTTATTCTGTTGAAATGCTCTGCTGAGATTTTATTACTGACATTAAAAGAATTAAATTTAGATTTAGTAACATTAACTGCTTTGTGAAAATTTAATTGACTGCAAAATCAATTATAAATTGATGGTTTAATTTCTCCCTCAGTTCTCCTTCGCAGACATTTATGCTCATGCCATAAGCATCATTAATTTGATGCCATAAGCATCATTCCTCTATGATCCTCTCTCTCATGGTCCAAGCTCCCTGCAGACATGCTTACTCTTCTAATGCCCTCCCAGTAAGCTGAGGACTTAGCTGTCTTTCTGGTTAAGCTTTCCTGATCAAAAGCTGATGGGGAATAGAAGTAAACACACAGGTCACTTTTCCAGCTGCTGCAAAAGCAGTCCCCAAGTCCATCTGCAGTAATTGTTCTGTGGTCTACCTCATACATGATCATATGTGACCATTTGCGTTTGGATATGAGGGCTGCTGCTGCTGTTAACATACCTTGCCGAGCACACTGCACCCAAGTGCCAGAAACTTCATCCATTCCACCTCCTCGCCGAAGTCGTCCAACTGCAGGATAGCTTGTAGCTGCTCCTCTGGCAAGCACAAGTGCTTCCATTTCTCCTTCAGTTCTGCAACATTCACCATGCCTTTGGGAGAAAGCTTTAAACAAAATCATGATACCACAGTAAGAACTCTGAAAACCAGAATGAAACTAAGAATGCTTTCCCTCCCCAAAACACATCAGATACTTGACAATCAGTCTCCCCAACCATCCCCAACGCATCAGCAGTCCTCAACAGCATTATGCATTTGATAAAGGCTCATTTATACCTGCTTGTGCAAGACTTTAAGGAGTCCTAGGGTCAAACCAGCTTCTGTTTTCTCTATCGTTAAAGGCATTTCCAGCCTCTCCTTCACAGGAAGGGTCTCACCTTTTGACAACGCTGAAAAATACCTAAGTGAATGGGAAGAGAACACACTGCAATGCCTATGGCCATTACAAGCTGCACAGACAAAAATGCTGTCACACTCCAGTGAACGAACCCACACACTCCCACGCAGGAGCAGCAGCACTCAGCAAGCTGCCCGTGCGCACAACTTTGATCTCCCCATGCCCAGATACCACCTTTCTTTTCAGTGGAAACCACGATCCTTAGGCTTTACACACTCCTTTTTAAGACATTCTAATAATTCTTCAGGCATTTAACTTATTTGTGCATGAGATACTCACCCCTTCTTCGCAAAGGCAATGATTTATTAACATCAGCGTGTGCTTGCAAACCGAAGCACAGGCTTTTCCTATTTGATTGACGAGCACCTGAGGGCTCATTTGCTTAACATTCCCCTCACACACTACCCAAGAAGCACAACTGGCTATTTACATTGCAGCTCTCATCAGCATTTCTGCTATCTCTGTCCACTCCAAATAAACTGTAAGACTAGAGCAGAAAAGGAGTTAGATTTAGATCCTTTTAATTGTAAGGCCACCACAGCCTTAAGAGCAACCATGTCTGCCATAGCTGGCCAGCAATCTGAACCGCGCAAGGAAAACTCAGTTTTCACTCAGTCAGTGGTAGGTCTAATTTAAGGGTTTATCCATCCATCCATCCATCCTCCCTCCCTCACCTGCCCTCACCTTCGCCCATATCCATGCCCAGGCTACCCCATGTTGTCCAAGTACTTGCTAAAATGCACAGCAAGCAGCACGGCAGAACTAAGTGTGACTGTTCAGAAACAGAGGCATGGTATGTGTGTACATATAACATGTTACATGTATGTACATAGAACACCTGGGCTATTTTTCAGCCAGATCTATTTCCCATTCTGATTATTCACAGGGACAAGCTCTACTACATTGGCAGCAAGTGTGAAACCATAGTTTTATTCTGCTTCATGTGGCTCCTGGGTCCAGACCTTGCTCTGCCACAGGTGCTCTCACACCAGAGATTATTCCAGAAAGAGGGATGTGCGATCAGCAGCAAGCACCTACCCATCAGCAGGGACTCCTCCCACCCAGCTAGTGCAATTTGCAAGCAGAGGTCGGGGTATGGCTGGTAGCATGGCCATGGCAGCGCTGCACTGCCCCTGCTCTCACCAGCCACATACCCTCACAGGCTCAAGCTACCGTCCTTAGTGTCTGCTGCTTCTGACTGCTCGGCTGGGGCAAGCTCACTGCACATCCATCACCCAGAGGTATGCTGCATCCCACCTCCATCTCATTCCCAAGGCAGGCCATGCCATTTTAGGATGGTCCCGCTGCCTTTCTCCACACTGTGGTTGTAGCAATTCAGCTTCAGGGTTATTTTTTCTTTTCAGTGGAAAAGCCCCAATCCAGCCTGGCTTTGTCAACAGCCTCCCCACCCTCAGGTACACAGCACAGAGGTTGTTCCATCCCCCCAACTAAGAACATCTCACAGATACCTTTCAAGAGCTTGTCCACACAAACAGGAAAAAATGATAGTAAGCAGTTGAGGTAAAAGAAAAAAGAAGTTAAAGAAGAAACATTTAAGCATCTTAAATCAGCTTTACAGTGAGAGGTTTATTATGTGTATTATCACCTGTAAGTTGCAACTTTTCAGGATCTTTTCCTATTTCAGTAACATTTAAGGACACTCCTTAATTTTGTGTCTGGAAACAAAAAAACGAAACCTAAGCAAGCTTAAGAATGAGAAAGCTATTTTCTAGGTTTCCTTTAAATTACAAGAATTATGTCTCACAGGAGAGGAGGAGGAAAAGAAAAAAAAGAAAAATATTTGGTCTTCAGGACAGAGAAATTAATAACAAAAAAAAATTAAGATGCATTTTTCTGTCTGTAAACCAAACTATTCCAGAAATATGCCAGTCCTAAACCTCAATGAAACAGAAAATATATCAAGTACTACACCATTTTTAAAAGGCCCAGAAGCACGTAGGCAATATACAGGTTGTTTTAGTAGTCAAAGCCAGCTTCACTGTGTAATAAACAGCAGTGAGATTTTGTGGGTCCATATGCACAGCACTACATTGTTATGTGAACATCATACTTACGCAGCCGACCACTGCAAAACATCATGAGGTTGAGTCCTAATAGCAGCTTTGGTGAATTCCTTCAGAATATTAGGTAGCTCAGGAGGGATTCTGATCTGCTCAGCACAAAACATGGTTTCTGGAAGAGGCATGGTCGGTTTGTGTTCAGTCATACAGCCCTGAAAGAAATAATATACCAGCAGTTCACAGATGCAGAATGTGAATGAAACACTGTGTGTGCACACAGGGATCACCTTGTATCCAAACTCCCTCCCGTCCTACTTAACAGCTCGGGCTACTGGAGAACTGACAGACCCACAAGGGTAAGCAGATGGGCTCTGTGCATTGCCAAACAACCTTGGTGTCAACACCAAGTAGAAGACTGGAGTTGGGACACCAGCCACAGCTCCGGGTAAGGCTTTAACACGCATCTTTAGATAGTTTTAAACTAATTTTTTCCTCAAGCCTACCACAGTATGAACTTGCAAAACTGGTAGTCCAGGCAAGTCACACCACTCATGCCAATGTGAAAGCTAGCTGTGTTGACAACTCACTACTGCACGCCAAGGGGAGTCTTGTCATTTTTGTACAGAAGCTGAAGTATGCAGATTACCAAGTTTATACTGCATTTACAGGTTAAAACAAACCAAAACAAAAAAATTATGCAGCAAAAAGGTACTAATTTGTGCTCCTGGCAGACTTCACATGAAAATCTTACCGTTTGATGAACAAAAAGTGTACTGCAGTTATGCACTGCGCTTTGCTCATACAGCCCTACAGGTAGGTTTGCCCCATTCAGCTCTCTTGCTGAACGCAGAGATCATCTCGTGTCTCTCAACCCTCCTTGCTCTTACCTTCTACTTTTCCGCTCACTCACCCCACACCAGCCCCAGGCGCCTGGCACAAAGCTAAAGCGGGCAGCCGCAGGCGCGCAGGTCAGGCCGGCTCAGCCACGACAGCGGTTACCCGGTTACCGGCAGGCGGGCCGAGGGCCGGCCAACCCCTCCCTTTTCTCTCAGGGGCCGCCGCCAGGCCCGAGACAACAGGCCCCAACCGCTCCGCCCGCAACGGCCGCCTCACCTGCCCCTGGCCGCGGCCCCGCTGCCGGGCAACGCGGAGGGCGGGGCCGGGCGCGGGCTGGGCCGGCGCTGTTGGAAGGCCGGAGCGACGCCCGGCTTTCCCAGCCGTGTGGGAAGAGCCGGAACCCCGCAACAGGAGGCGAGCGTGGAAATGCACCACCGAGCACCCTGCGCGGAGTGAGCATCCTCTGCTCTCTAAACAGACCTGCAATGTGTTTCGAGAGTTCTCTGTCAAACAGGCAACACTTCCTGGCTTGGACGAGATGTGAACAAACGCTGATTGAGCTGCAAAATAGGCATCAGCCAGCGTATTCCCTAAAATTCCCGTTAAGAGTGGCTGCTGCTACAGAGTGCTGGAGGTTCAGGACAGTAATACTGCCGATGGACTGTCCCTCCTAGCGCAGCACGGGCAGTACCAGCTGCTGCTCCGCACTGCTGCCCCAGAGCTGGCACCATGGGCCTGGGCAGCACCGCCCTCCCACTGCTCCAGCACCGCAGTGCTGTGGTTCTGTAGGCAACAAGCAAGTCTGTTCTTGCCAGGTAAAACTAGTGTCATTTTCCAGGAACAGAGGCACTCCTCGAAGCCAAGTGGTTTAACATAAATCAGACAAGTAAGGCTAAGTAATCCCCCCGCCCCAGCCTGATAGTGTGTTTGATTTCTCCTTGTACAGGGGCAAAAAAAAAAAAGTGGCTATGCAGCTTAAGCAGTTGCCACTACTCAACAAGCAAGAAAAAACACCAAGTAAGCATGTAAACTGCAGAACTGCTGTGCTGTGTTGTGAAATTATGTTGGCACTGCTCCATGTGTCAGTGTTATATTGAATGCCAAACATTCCATTTATTTTGGAACAGTATTTGACCTTTGGAAATACCATCTTCTAAAAACGTCTATTATTGAATAACTTTAATTTCAGCCTATCATTTCTTAATTTATGGTGACTTCTAAACTAAGAACTTAAGAAGCACAGCTTGTCTGGAATAATCAAACTCGATAAAATCCCTGTTAACCATGCAATTCTTTAGTTCCAGTTAATCCATGCAAGAACTTAAAATACCAGAGTAAGAGAACTCTTATCATTATGCTTTGTAAAAGTTTTTTCCTTACCCGTTTCAGAAGACAGCTTCCTTTTTTTGGTGTCCTGAACTTCATACTACTGAGATTAAGTTCCCTGTTTGATGTTTCTACTACCTTTATCACTATTTTTACCCAGAACCCCGCTCATTGCTCAGGCTGTACGCTGCCCACTCACAGGGCAAGCAGAACAAGAACACTGACCCTGCCATGGAGAATGTCCAATTTAGACATAAACGAGCAGACAGACAGTGCAGCATGAGGAAACAAAATGGCACTGATCAGTGTGTCAGGCAGTGGAGTCAACACACCAGGCAGAGGGCTTCTTACCAAGTTCTCCGAAGAACTGCAGGGCTGCTGTGCAGACTTTCATGAAGACCTTTGCTCGAGCTTAGGAAAAAGCAAGGAAGGAAGCAATGCGCTCAGCTGTAAAGCAATGCAAGTGCTGTAACTGGTGTTGGAGTTGGCATCATTGAAAACTAAATGGGAGATTAAGGTTAGATATAAGGCAGAAATTCGTTATCGTGAGAGTAAAGGAAGTTGTGAATGCCCTATCCCTGGCAGTGTTCAAGGCTAGGTTGGAAGGGGTCTCGAGCAACCTGGTCTAGTGTGAGTTGTCCCTGCCCATGGCAGGGGGGTTGGAACTAGATGATCTTCAGGTCCTTTTCAACACAAACCATTCTATGATTCTATCTTGCTGAGGGAGGTGCTGACAGAACAGAGTTACAGGTTCCAGAGGGCTCCTGGAAACAGAACAAGTAATGTAGGCTTTACCCAGCAGAGAAGGGGGAATCAGAGAAAGGATGCAGAGTTTTAACTATTTTTAATCAATATAAAATAATCTGTATAAACCGAGTCAAAGTCATGCCACAATTCTTTCAGTAATCAAAAGACAGCTACAGAGCCATCTGACAGTTCTTGGATGAAGGCCTGTAGAACTGCTAACAGCAGAAGATTCTCAACACCACAAAAGGGATATGACTAGGCCAGGTCGCTTCTCCAACCCCTCCAAGGCTTAGGTTGTGGAAAAACCACACGCACACAGAGAGAACCTTTTCCCACTTGAAGAGTAATACGACCACTGCATGCTGTCTTACCCTAGCAGAGATGGAAGCTTCTGGTACAGAGCTTGCCAGCTGTCCTAGTAACAGCCAGTTAACTTACATGCTTACTATCAAGTTTCTATGCCACAGGAGTACACACAGCACAGTAAGGCAAACTATTAAAATTTAAACCCATACAAAAGCAGTGTTACTTAATTCTTGTTCTGTACAACTTCCATCTTCTTTCCCAAAACATGTGCTAAAATAAGGAAATAGGGAGATGAGATTTCGTAAAAGTTCATGATGGACAGTTTCAGAAACAAGCTTCACCTGGGATCTGTAAAGCAGTGCAAAAGCAAGCACAACTGTTTGATTTGAAGTCAGTTTTCCATAACAAAGAGTGAATACAGATAATGTAAGCTACCGTAAAATAGCTACAGTTCACGCTGCATGACTGGTTCATGCCCGGTTCAGTTTCTTCTGTTACGACTTGCAAAACAACAGTAATAAGAAACAGCACAAAGGCTTTTTCTTAATAAATTTTAATGTTAAGACCAGTTTGTCTGGATAAAAACACAAAGTTACAAGAACCACACTTCTGCAAATTCTGCATGATGCACAGGAGTGCTCGCAATCTTTGAGTGGCAAGACCATTTTGGAACTGCTTACGGAAGGTATGTCAAAGACAGGATCTTGGTGTAAGAAAGAATGTATGTTACCAGTGAATTTAATATTGTGAAAATATATCTGTCCCACAATGTACACCACTGTAAATAGTCAAATGCAGTATTTATGCACATCAAAAATATATTGGGCGAATACTCAGTTTAGCATTTAGTCAGCAATAGTGAATGAGAGACAAACATTTTGATTATTTTTCTATGATTTCACTTCCCTGGAAATTTCCTAACAAATCACTCCAAAGGGTAGTATTTGTGGTTCAAAACCATTAGGACAGCAGTGATTCTGTGAGATAGTAGTTTCTGACCTTCTGATAGTGACAGCCCAATCCTCCTGTCACTAGATTCAGATGCATTTGGCTTGTGCTCACTGCCTCCGAGCATGAGTCCAGATACTGGAAAATGAACTGCCACCATCACAGCCTGGACCACATTAACTCAAAACACATCAGATCAGAGATGCAACATCAATAAAAGGAGATGACACTCTCGAAGCACCTGCCAAACGATTCTCAAGTATTAATTATATACACATATGGTCAAGTGTGGAATACTGAAGGACAGTGTACCGAGTAGCAAGTTTAATGCTTCATCAATTTTCTGATTGCTGCAATGGATACTCACATTTTCCCCTTTTAATCTATGAGAGATATTGCGATCTAAGCATGTGATTTGATGCTATTTAAAGCTTTGCGATACTGTTACATAGTTTCTTTAAAATATCTACATAAAAATCCCCCAAACATTACTGCAAAAGAACTCTTATCTACATATAGAAATAACACAGACTTGATTTGGTGGCTCGTTTGACTGTATCCTTGCAAAGAAATCTGCTAACTCTTCCTTGCCTGTTTAATAGCATATGTGTTTCCCTGCCCCACAGGCAATAAATGGTACATGATAAATTACTTTCCCAATATTATTCCCATAAAAATTCACAGTGACCAATTCTGAAAGAAAAGAGATACTTTTGTTGTTGCAGGTCTTTTTTTTTTTTTTTTTGTTTTTAAGTAATTGTGCAATATAAAATCCATACTACAATTTGCAACTTTGGTAACTTACAGAAAAAAAGATTTCAAGCTCTCTAGTTAAGGACCAGGTCAGAATGGTGCTTACACTCTGTTCTTTGTTGCTGTGCAAACACATCAGATAAGGTTCATCCCTCCCCCTGAGGTCCTGAAAATTTCTATTATTGATAAGAAATTGGCTACAATTTCAGTTATGAACCCATCTAATTTTCCTTGGTACCTTTAAATGCTTCCATCACCTAACCTTAGTAAATTTTTTATTTACTGTTTCAGTTCAGGAAATCCTGATTCCTAAAGCCAATACCGCCCCCGTTACGTCCTCCCCCCAAACCCCTCCCCCCCAACAGAAACACCCAGCTGAGTCTCAACAAGTACATCTGAATTCTCAGAAGAGGAAGTATTTTCTTGATTTAACAGCAACTGTACAATATTACAAACTCAGACACATGAAAAACAATCAGGCAATAGAAAAATGTACAACAGCTTTGGTGTTATACAAAATAATAAAAAAGACTTGACAGCAAGATACATAGTTCATTATGTTCTCACCACAGCCACTTCATTGCTGACTGTAAGACAGTTATTTACTTCTGATATTCTCTGTGTGGCTTTTCCACTCATGAAAACTCATACTATATTACTACAGTAAGAACTGTTATGAATGCCATAAAGTAAGCTCCAAATTTTATAAAAACATCTTGCCTTTTTGCACTATTGCTTTGTGGCACATTGTCAACAGAACAGCAGTCCAAAATAAAGTGACAACTAGATTTAATAAATTAATATACTTTTTTAAAGATGTACAATGCACATTCTTTTTAATCCAAGGTTTTAGGGTGTCAGGATACTTCTATTTACACATATACAGACCTCAGACAGCATTGATAACATCAGAAAAATGCAGATAAGGAACAGAGCCTTAACTGCTATCTGGATGCTATTAACAGAAGCCAAAACACTGCTGAGAGCATTATTGGGAGAGATATCCAAAGACTGAAGAAGAGTCTATGAAAAAAAGGACATGTGAAGGCAAAGGGAAGGTCAAGATGTTTAATGTGACCATCTATTCTTGCGAAGACTGAGGTGGAGTTGTTGATGTGCCTTGTTTACCAGACTTCCGTTCGTAATTCACAAGTCGTTGCCCAACAAGGTACCTGGGATTATAGTAAAACCAGTGAGAAATTAACAGAAGTTAATGCAATTCTGTAACACAAATCCACTTTATCTCCTTTGCTGCAGAAGTAGCTTATCATTTCAGTAAAAGTTGTCCTACATGTGATCCCTCCTGCCCCTCCCTATAGTCTTCATCTATTTTCTCATCATCGACCATCGTCATCTTTTTTCCTCAACATTCAGGCATGATATAAGGGAATATAGGCATTACAGGTTTGTGTTTACAGCCTCAACTTTGGTACTCATACAAGCTAAATGAAAACGTGAAATATAAAGAGTGTGTTTGCATTATTTTCATACCCAGCCCTTTGCTGGATGGCACTTTAAGAGCATCTTCGCAGTGTTTGTTTGAGCATCGTCACTTGAACATCTGGAACAACAACTCATCTAAACCCAAGTGAGTGCTAAATGCAGTTCTTGGCTCAAATAAAGAACCTGTCACAATACATAACATGTATTGGGTGAGACTAAGAGAGACTCAGCTCCTACATCTAATGAAAAATATCCTGGTTTGAAAAAAGTAAATATTGTGAAGGAAGAACTTTTACTGCAGCTCAATCTTTCTTAAAGGCAGAGAAAATATCTTAATGCTACTTCATGTCAAGCCTAAGGGCTGTAGGACTCCTTTATTTAAATTCTGTTTCAACATCTCAACAGCTGAGCAGTTTTCCTACTTTTGACATTATTCCTTCTTTCCTCTAGATCATTGTTTCACACTCCTACTTTTTGCCATCTAAATTTGTTTCCATGCTTCCTATTAGTATGATGGCTCTGCATGCAGAAGAGCCATATACACCTATGAATTATTCCCCTGAAACCTGCCATTTCCTTCAGAAATGTATTCACCACTGCTCTTTTTCTTACGGTATCATAACCAAGCAACCATCACATATTTTTTTGCACATTTTAAGAATGTCACAAACACTTGTATATGCTTTTGAAATCTGTTACATGAAAGACTTAGTTAAGCACATTTCTAAACCATAAATCTACTGGTTAGCATGACTATGTTTGCTTACTTCCTGAAATGAGATCATTAACTTAGGTTGTACAGACTTCTTGTCTACAAGGATAGCTGTAACATTCAATAAGTTCCTTTAATATTGAAGTAATTTTCACTTAGATACAGCTTTATATTTGTTTACATGCCTTATTTACGCAGGAAAGCAACTTGCAACATTAATGCAAGTTGCAATTCAATACACATTCTGCCTGAAAGATACTAACATTTAGCTGAAAAGCCATCTGTAAATATAAATACCAGCTATACATACTACAGTAGGCCAAATACTATGGAACATGTTATGAAGGCAGGTGGGGGACAGGATTTAAATTAGCTGATCGAATAAAAGGTGCTAAAATACAAATTGACCTGCTGAGAGTTTAATTTTAATTACAACTCTTAGTATTACATTCACTTGTCCTTCAAGACTACAGAGGGGGAAAACCCCAGGCAATCAGCTTCATTTGTGGTAAAACATATCCAAGTTAGACATAGGGGAGTATCTTCCACTTGTAAAGACAGTCTGTTCCTGTGTTTATCTACCTGAACTACAGATAAAACATTTGCCAAGAACAGTTCAGGTCTGCCTTACAGGGTCGTAAGTCCAGAAAGCTTCTCAAAATCCCTTTTAGCCCTAAGGATCTACAACACCTGCATTCAATCTGAAGTTGTTATCACAATTTAAAGTGTAAAAATTAACTCCCCCCCACTGTATACTCACTTGTCATTTTTAATATGTTCATAAAGGCGCTTAAACTGGCGGACTTGGAAGGAGAGAATTCCCATCAAAACCACCACCATAAGCAGAAAAGGATAAATCCGTCGCTGAACGAG
Source organism: Strigops habroptila (assembly GCF_004027225.2). Taxonomy (NCBI): domain Eukaryota; kingdom Metazoa; phylum Chordata; class Aves; order Psittaciformes; family Psittacidae; genus Strigops; species Strigops habroptila. The sequence goes on along the minus strand of NC_044277.2, from coordinate 73,421,509 downwards.
GTTTTGCATTTCAGCAGTAACTCCTGCAAAACAGGACACAACCCCCACATAATCCAACAGTGCTAAAGTGACTCATGCATCTCTGCTGCTCTGCCTGCTTCCATACGTTCTGTTGCACTGTAACTTCAGTAGAAGGGATGTGAATGAATAGCACAACCATTTCTCTCACAGATCCAACGTAACAGCTGCTGTTCTTTTTCATCCAAAGCATTAAAACTGGAAGTTTTCCATTAACACAGCAAAAATCCACAGGGGAAAAAAAAAAAAAAAAAAAAGGGCTTATCAGCTTTTCTTGCTGACTTTTTTATAACTTTTGTCAGAAAGTTGACACTAAAAGCTGCATTCAAGTGAGAGGTTGAAGAATAAAATGGGACTTCTTGAACATGTTGTAACATGTAACTAACTAGCAAAAGACAACTGTTGATGAAAAAGCACATCTACCTGCTTCTAATGAAATTATTTCCCTCAACTATAAAGAGATAGGAAAGTCTAAAAAAAAAAAATAAAAAAAATTTACATTTTGAATCTGAATGAAAATCTCAACCCATCTTTTTACCTGTTCTAAGCTTCCCTTAGAATCTGACAAGTCAGAAAAGATGTCTTCAACTCAGTATAGCTTTTAAACAGAGATTAAAGGTTGACTGTCCAAAGAAGGAAGGAATTAATCATCCCTTTCCAAAACTAGCTAGATACCTACATTTCTCCTGTTAGATATTATACAGTCCCATACTCTCAATGTATTCTGCACTTAGTTTTTAAAAAGCCAATCAGAATAATATATTGCATTTCTCAAAAAATCCCAAACTTTTAAGATGACACAGCAATTCTTAAGGATTTACATTTGCTGGCAGAATAGTGGTGTGTGTTTGTTTTTAAATAACCTAGAGCTTGAAGTTTTATTTCCACAGATCTATTTACATTGCTCTAAACCATCAGATAATGAACAGGTATTCTGAATGTATACATACCTAATAAAGGTACCACACCAGAGGCTATGATGTATGGTACACACAGGGAAAGCAACAGAACAGAGATTACGGGTGCTGCCAGTTTACGGATTATGAAGTGTAAATCGATGTTACGAATCCCATTTGCATATACCTAAGAAAAAGAGTTAGAAATAGAAAGGATCAATCAAAAAGCCATGCTTTGTGCTTACATTAATAATCACAAGGTTTTACACAATTCTCCTTATGGGAGGAAACAGGTGTTCCCAACTTGAAGAAAACCATGATGGCCATAGTCGAAGGAGGAAAAACTCCATACTAATCCACATCAGGGTTCCAGGAAATCATTTAAACAGTGCTCAGGAGAGCAACGTTGTCTTGAGTAGTAGTGTGATTTGGTTGCAGGAGTGCAAGAGACCAGCTGAAAGGTCATTAAATGTAGCTGTGGATGGTGGTTTTATGGATGACGACCTGAGATTGCTTTGTGCTGTTAGCTTGCCAAAAGAGGATCCTGTGTATGCTAATAGAGCAAATCTATTAAAGCTGGTAACACAGGCAGAAAATAAGATTGTTGTAGTTGGCTGTTCAGACCAAAGCCTCTGCATGTGGAGTCTGTGCCTGAATAAAGTGCCTCCATAATTCTTAAGTTTCTGCAGCTACTATTAGGAGCCAAAGTCTCAACATGACTAATCACACGAAAAGATCGGTTCCAAATGGCTACGACATACAGCTAGACAGTGGCCTCTGTCCCACAGCCTGGATGCATCCATTTCTAAGGGTGGCTCAGGAGAATGTGTGTACAACAAACAGGCCCAGGGAGAGTATGCAAAATGGAAGGAAGAGCTGTTGTATGCATCAAAAGGTACTCACAGAATTAAGACTTCATTTCTCCAGTGTGACACCTAAAGTGATTAGTAAATGGTTTAATACCTGGGACTGTGTGCTATACGTACGAGAGGCCACCTCTTGTACAGAGGTCAGGACATGCACCATAGCCATTGCATATAAGACAGGGCTGAAAAGTTACTTTCTGACAAACAATTGAGATACTTCATTGAGACAACAACTGTAGAACTTAAGAGTATAATCAAGAAAAAAATACTTCTTCCAAAGAAAGCAACAGGCCATGTCACTCAGAACTGCTCACAAAATAATCAAAGGGGAACAGAAAGACTGTCTTTCATATGTACTCATCTATGAATGAACTAATCTCTACAGCTGTGAAGGCGGCAGAAATTCTCTGTTCTTGAGTGATGGACATAAATAATATCCAGTATTTGTACATGTGTGAATTCACCTGAATAAATAATGATGTTTCCCACTTTAATACAAACCTGATAAAATTACATACACACATACTCCGCAATTTCTTGATTTCAGATTTCTGAGGTTTATATTTGTTTTATAAGTGTACCTTAATGGATTAGGCTATATAATTTGAAAGGATTCTACAAAACTAGGTGAGTTTTACTCAATTACTCAAATTACTCCATTACTACAACAGTAACTCCGTTTCCCAACTCACACATTCATAAACCGTTAAAAACGTATTATACAGATAATATACACAGCCAATTTTCCCTACCTGTTCAATAACAGTTTTCAGCCACCACTGGGGACCCATCAGTGTTATGGCAGCAATTATTTTGGCATGCAGAACTCCAAGAGCCCAGTCCTAATTTTGCGAAAGTGAACAGTTAGCATTAACATCTTTTGAAATAGTTTGACAACCAAAAGCTTTTAGAGCAACTTGTTAATATTACTTATAAGTGAAAAGACAATTACTTTTCTATTTACAGGCGATATTGTTTAAGAGACATGACGTCTTCTTCAAACTCATAAGAAAGAGAGGATACTCTCAAGCTTAACTGACATCTATAAAATACTCAGCCCTCTGGAACATGCTAGGGTTTTTTTCTTCCTCTTTTAAATTTTAATTGTCCACAAAACCCTACCTGATATGTGAAAAGCTAAACAAAGCAAGACACTGTTCCTCTCAAAAGAATGTCATGCTATTCAGGGGAGAATTTATGCTTTTTACATATACCACAATTATTATGGCATGGAATTAAAAGAACAGAAGGTAATAACAGGCTTCTAGTAAACCCTGCGCATCATGTGTCAGTCTCTTCTGGATTACAGATTTGTAATCCAGATTTGTGAGAAGTTCTTCAATAAAACCCACCAAAATTAGAATGCAAAGGCTGACAAGGGAGAATAAACAGCTGCAGAACTGGTAAGACTTAAGACATCATATGTTAATTAACTTTCTTAAAATGCTGCGGAAATAGATTTTCTTTAACCAATTATTTAAAAATAACAGCTTTTATTAACATCTGCTAGCCCAGATACATTCAAAAATTTAAAAACTTGTTACAAAGAAGTCCATGTTAAAGTTGCTTCATGTTTGCTCAAGCATGTAACCTTTGTATAACTATTCTTTTTTGTGAAAAATGGAAATTATTCCCTATTTAAATAGCTCCCTGTTAATTTAGAACAAAACTCAAATCCCACTAATCCAATATTTTGAGGAAGCTCTGCCACATGAACCTAAAATCTTCCAGTTATTTAATTCCAAATTTTTAAAGAACTAAGAATGATCCTAAAGCATATCAAAATTCCATTCATAGCGTGTATAATCACTAAATTGACACCTTATATGAAAAAAAGGTCAGCTAAACCTCTTGCTGTGTAACTGTATAGGCAGAAAGCTTTCCAGAAAGGTCAGAGTATGTCTGTCTGTGTGTAAGTGCATACAGCTATACTAACTTCTGTATATATCTTTACAATTATGCTACTGAAAAAAAAAAAAACCCCCCGATCACTAAAATGCAAAGACCCTCTGATGTCATCCCACGGAGTTTAGCATTTCATACTTTCAATTCCTAACCATATCCTTTTCGTTGAAATAATCCTCACATCCAGACCGGATGTCTTTTCTATGCCACATAGAAACACACAGAAAATGTTCTGAAGCACTGAATTGACATGGAACGACCTCCCATACTCCTGAATTCTAAGTAAAGAAATGTATCAACAGCAGAAGAAGAACGGGAGCAACCGACCTGCCAAGGATAGAAGAGAGGTGTTTGATCCAATGGAACTCTCAAAGGTGCTACAATGACCAGTTCAAACAGAAGACCAAGTAGAAGTGGAACCACACCAGCTAGCAGTATAGCCACTATTAATGTCTTCATTATCTAAAAAAACAAAGGCACCTGATTAATATCTTCAGCAGAGGATTCTTTTTGTTTAAACTTCAAAATGTAATTTAAACTATACAGAGAAAGCTGGAGGGGAAAAAAAACCAACACACAGACCTTTAATTAATACATATATACCCCTAAAAATGATGTTTCTTATGTACATAGTTTTACAATGCAAGTCTTCAAGAGTGGGTTCTACTCCAGTGCTCCCTCCAGAAAAAGGAATGACTGTGCCTGGATGTTTAAAATTACTAAGGCAAAAAAATCTACTACAGAAATCCTCAAAACCAAAACTAAAATAAAAAGGTGAGCTATAAATTTGTTGCCATGGTGAGAATCTGAACTCCTCATAAAAAAAAAAAAAAAAAAATTTTCTTTAAAAACATTAATTTGAACATCACAAAGATCTGACAAATTATAAAGATCCTCCTGAAAATATGCATCAAACTACTTTGTAGGGACACGTTCATCATCATCTATCAGTTTTACTAGTTTGTTTTTCTTATTTAATAATGTCAAGTTGCTAAAAGAGTAACAGTTAAGCTTCCAGGTGTATGTGAAAATGTAAATGTATTGGAGGATACATCACACAGGGTAATATAATGAAACATACTCACTTTTAAAGGAAAACATGCACATACTATAAAAAAAGCATATATGTGCAAACTTAGTTACACTGATGGCTTAATATTCTAAGTGGCTTCCAAAAACACAGTTAGCCTATGCGATGAGAATGTAAGCTGCAAAAGCTTCAAAATAGTCCGAAAAGGAAAGCATAAGATACATGAGAGAGTAAAACCTGGAAGCAAAACTGAAAGAACAAGTTTCATTAGCTACTTTTTTGGTAATTCAGTGAAATGTTTGTCTCCGGACTCACCATGAGCGACCATTCTTTAACCTTCTGAAAAATCACTCGACGACCCTGCGGCATCCAGGCGACCAGCACTGTCACTGCTCGGATAGTTAGCCAACATACATAGAGACCACACGCAGCTGTGTACAGCTCATGGATTTTGGCAGTCCCCGTCCAAAATGACATTAACCATCGGCCAGCAAATACTGAAAACACAAACACTGTTAGAGTAATGCTTCTGATATATTAAGGAAGGGTGCCTATTAAAAAATACGTATCAAATTTATTGTTAAATATTAATGCACAAATATTATTCGAAATAAAGCAGTATTTTACTACTGTACCCATATGGCATGAATGTGTGAAGCGCTGCATAAATAGTTACATAAAGGATACCAAATACATATGTAGGATTTTTCCCCCCTAAAACGTCATTACACCAGCAATGTGATCTGAACTACAGCAAAACAAAGCACTACTCCAAACCTAAACACTAATCTTCAGAACCTAAACACTAACCTTCAGAACCGCAAAGACAATAATGAATTAGTGCATAAGCTTGAACTTGAATCTTATGAGCTATGTTTGGGTTATTTTACTGCCTGATAAAATTTTTTATCACTTACTAATGGGGCTTCTGAAGCTCTCTGACAAAAATGGGAGACTCATTTGTTACATTTCACTTTTTAATCGTGTTTCTATTCACTAGTATTATACTGGAATTATTTATTTTATTATTTTAGACCTGGTAACAACCTGTATATTTTCCTTCTCTAAATGGTAAAGCAGGTGCAAGAGTTTAAATTCTCTTTTTCTCTCAATTCTACTACAGAGATTGTCTCAGCATTTGAAGCCCTGCCCTTAGAAGAAAATTATTCTACAACAAAAAAATGAAATGGCAATCTCTGCCATTTAAATACAGGTATTATCTCTTATCATTTACATTTTAGATTATTAAAATATGTTGGTGTATGATTAAAAACAAGACATCATTTTCCATGCTTTCTCCTTTTAACTTAAAAAAATAGTTTCAAAACATCTGCCATTGTTGAGCATGGCAACATGCTGAGGTTGTTTCATTGTAGTTTCACAATAATGGACTTACCTGGTAAGGTAAGGCAGATAAGACTAGCAATCAGTAATGTTATGCACATGAAAACAATCAAAAGAAATATCTGAAAGAGGAAAGAAAAAGAGAAACAGTTTATAAGGAAGTTATTTAACCAAAGCCAATAAAAACATATAAAAAGATGTATCATCCTAGAAACACAGCTAAACTAGAACACTCAAACACCAACTCGTGTTTCACTGTATAAATACATCAGCAATAAGAAACCTCTCCACAGTATACAAAGCACACCTACAGTGTTATGTATCTCTTTTAAAAGTTCACATCAGTTGTCACAACAGTAAAAATTCACATTTGAATCCAGAATGACTTAAGGTTTTTGTTGTGTTACATTAAAAAATAATCTATTTCTGCACTGGTCAGCATGACTTTCAGTTACAGGTTTCTCTGCATGCCAGGTAAGCAAGACAATGGTTTTACAACACAGAAAAAGTTGCTGAGAGAGTTCTTCCAGATGCCCTCAGGTTTATGTGATCAGCAGCTGACAGGAAAGCTGGTAGCTAGTTAGCCAGGTTTATATCTTATCACAGAATTCTCATGTACCTGATCTCTTTAAGTATATGAATGTCTCAAGCACCATGTGCTATGAAATTCTGCTTCACTAATCAAAGCCACACAAAAAGCAATGAGCAAACTAACACCTTAATGTACTACTGAGAAAGTTAAGTCTGTAACACACATTTTCCTTGATGAGACTTTCTGGGACAATGTAGATGAGTTGCATCTCTACGTTAGGATCTTCAGCACTGCTTAAAGGAAGGAAAATCTTGTGATTTTGTAAACATTAGCCTGAGTGAAGAGAGATGATTCCACAATACCCAACTACTTGCCAAGGTGACAGCTATGTCCCCTTTTTCACACAGAATACTCTCTTTAGGGTTAGGGATCCCAAATGATGGAAGGAAGAAAATCAAAGTAGCTGACAACTGGACTACGGACAAAAAAAACCTCAACGGTGAGGAAAATGATGTGAATTGCTTGGGACCAATACTGTTCCAATAATTTGTTACTTAGGGAATGCCAGGGGAACGCCAGTCCATGTGGGAATAAACAACACATGAAGAACTAAAGCTGGTATGAAGCTTTTGAACACTATAAACAGCTGCTTCTTGGACCAGTGAGAACATACAAGAGGACGAGTAACTCCTGACTTGGACCTGAACAATGCACAGGCAGCCAGTCACTTGTATCACAGAAGCAGGCATTGACAGTGACCACAATATATTCAGCCTCAAAGATCTTGCAAATCTCCCTGAAGTTGCCACAGTAAACAGTAAACTAAAAATGGCTTCCAGAAGATGGAATAAATCGGTGGGGGGGGGATTAAATCAAACCAATGCAAACCAAAACAGAAAATGGATGAACTTTGATAAGTGAAATTCAAAACTACAGCCAAAGGGATTTCAGAAATAGCATACCAAAGCCCACGAGAAGTAATGATAAATTTATTTTTATAGATAGTTTGTTGGTTTTTTTTCAATTAAAAAGAATCAGCAATAAAGTAATAAAATCTAAAAATCCTCAGAAGAAGGTTTGCAGAGAGTTTGCAGGCTCTGCTGACAACTATGGGTTATGAAGGGCAGGCGAAAAGGAAGATAAGGCAGTAGCAGGAAAATTCAACAACTTCTTCACATCTGCATTTGTTTGAGAGGCTTTGGGAGACCCCCACAAGAGAAAGTTTGTTTAGAAAAGGAATGAGTTGGAAGAATTATATAGATTGCCTGATAAAACTGATGACAGGCTTTTATGTAGAATAATAATTAAAAAAATTCTGATCTTTTAAGATTAACAGTATATGCTTAATAAAAAAAAAATTATCAAAACCACATTTTACCACATGCTTATTTGTAACTGAAATAACAAAGGATCAGTTCTGTTGCTTGCTCAATCCATATGGACATGATGAGTGCATTCTAGTGGAAAACATTCATACATAATAAAAACGGAATATAAACCATCTTCTTCTAGGATCTTGCAACTTGGATACAATGAAGAGGGGAAAAAAAAAAAATAAAAATGACAGCACAGAAAAGATCAGATTTTTTTTTTTCCCCCTTCTCAAATGCTTAAAATCCCAATTGAGAAGGTAATTAAAATACAGCCCTGTTCCCTAGTGGAAGTCTGTGTGGGAGACACATTTCTCTTAAGATGAAGTGATCAAAGTAGAACCAAGGTCAATATACTAAAAATGACAGCTGAAGCACCTACAGCAATGCTGAGTGATTCAGTATTTAAATATTTCTAACAAGTGGAACAAGGGACACAGAATTGCATCAGTGAGCTACCACGTGTCTGAGATTGTGCAAGTGCTTGAAAACAATCTCTTGAAAACAATGGATCAGATTCTCTATTAATTTATACATTCTGTAGAATGTCTCCAAAGAACTACTTAAAATATCTAGATGAAGGTAAGCAGACCAGAAAAAACAGTCTTTGACAGCTGAATATGAAACTGCTTAGTTACTATCACCAGGTCAGCAACCCAAATTACTGAAAGCTTATAATACGATGATTTTAGCACATGTCCTTATCCAGAAGCATCCACAAAAATAAAATAACCCATACAAAGGTATTTCTAGAAAGTATTTAATGAATCCCTAGGTTAACACACCCCTTCCTTGACAGCCATTTTAGAGGGTAAAACCAGCAGTATGGAAATTATTTCCCCCCTTGGCCCCCTGACCCGCCCCAAAGCCCCAACTTCAAACACCTAGAAGCTAAACAGTATCCTAAAATACTTTCGAATTTGCTTGCAGTTCTATTGGGTTGAGATTTAAGGGGAGAGAAGGGGAGGTGGCGAGAGTGTAGTGAGAAAGAAAAAGCTTTATTTTGTACTTTGTCATGAGAATTCTGGTAGATTCTGCATTTTAAGAAAACTTCACGAGCAATACTGCATTGTTCTAACTTTAGCCATTACTTCAACTGTTGAGCTATACCTAGAACCATTGTAAATGAGTTGTGTTTAAGTTTATATTTAATTAACTCAGAGTTCTGAGTTAATTATCTAGTTTAAATAAGTTTAACAATAATAATTGTTAATTTATCTAAATTAACAATTTATCTAGTTTGACCTATGTATTATTCTAGAAATTGAAGTATTTGCCAACAACAAATTGTAGGAATCCAGAACTTTCAAGTATTTTAACACCTTTCTATGTTTAATATAGACACAATAAAAGTTCTCCATTTAATTCTTTAATAAAGCAAAATAGTTTAAAATACACTTTGGCTACAAGACTGAAGTATGCTCTCTTGAAAGCCATGCCTCCTGAACTACCTGTTTGTTGGGGAGTTACTCTATTTCTCTTCATTACTAACCATTAGGAAAATAAGAACATGAACTAATAGAAAATACACAACAATGGTGGTAATTGAAGGTCTTAAGTTACAGGCTGAAAAAAAGCTGTATGTGAGAGTAACTCTACTTTCTAAAAAGTAGAAAGATGCAAATAGCACAAAACACAAAACAATATGAGCCACCACTTGATTTCTGATAACATGTGGGCCAAATCTTTGCCTTTCCCTTTTCTCTTAATGCATTAAATATACCTACCCTGAGCGGGAATTTTAAAGGCCTACGATAAGGCTGGAAACCCACAGGTCCTCCTTGTTGAAGTATGGCTTGATGGGCTGCATGAAGACCTTCTCCCACAACTGGAATGGCATTATTATTGCGAGCATGCTGGTTGTTAGGTTGCTGGTTTGCATTGTTTTCATTCTCTTCCTGGTCACCAAGTAGGTAAGAATGGAGATCCCTGTAACAACCAAAATTTCAGCTTTGTTCTGTTTTATATGAATGATAGTCTTACAGAAAGAGAGGCCTACCCATAATGTGTACAAGCTGCATAAAACTTATACAGGAGTACTAGCAGAATCTTGATAAAGTAAAATAAACCATTTTCTGACAGTGTACTCAATGTCATCCTAAACGTAGAATTTAGAAGAAAAATCAGAGCGTGGATGAAGATTAGAACAGTGGGAATACAGCCACAAGTACTTATCTGACTGCTTTAAAAACATCTGGTATTAAAGTTGTGCATATAAAAGGAAAATTGCATCAATATTTCAGTTCATGTAAGCAAGCAGTTCAACTGACAGGTTTTATTTTACTGCTACTAAGCTCTATTGGAAACAATTGCCTTCAAACCTAAACTGTACAAGGACAGTACTGAATTGCTGTAGACCATTTTCCAAAGTACAGTCAGGGAGAGTTCTTCAAGAAGATTCTATATTGCTCAAAACCTGTTCAGAGCTTTCTAAGAACACCATCCTAAAAAGAGTCAATCTACTTTAAAAAGTATTCTGTTGATATTTCTGGCATACATCAATAGCAAACAAATATTTGAGTCTGATTAAAACCCCCAAAACCCAATATGAACATTTAGAATCTAATTTTCCTCAGCTTTAGCTGAATTTTTATTAGCAGTAAGGTACATGTGGATATTCTCTCGGCAAAAAATAAAAACATTTTTCACAGCAGTTTGCTTTTTAAGAAAAGCAAGGGAAAAGGTTTTCATCTTTGGTTAACTAAAACTGCTGAAGAGATATTTCACAACTGTTACCAGCTGCAACAGTAGAGAAAGCAAAGATATTTTTACCATCATGTCCGAAATTCATTTCTGTCATACTTAAGCACTATCAAAACATGGACAAATTAATTAAAACTATAAGTTTCCAAAATGCACACTAATAAAAAAGGGTGGGGAGAGTTTCCTTACGAGAAGCTAAAAGAAATATTTTGGATTGCAGTGGAAGTTTTTCATTATCTCAGTCTCAGAGATAGCAAAAAATCAATCTTCATCTTAATAGTGCTGCATTGGCACAACACACAATGAACAAGACATGATGAGAGAATGACAGTGTACTTTGAAGTTAAATTTAAAACTTTACAGAAACAAAATCAATCTGTTTTTTTTCTTGGCTAATTTGGCAAACAACGTATGAACTAAAAAATAATTTCTAGTGCTAGAGCTCTGCCTGGCAGTCTAAATTAAAGAACCTCACTTTGTATAAACATTTATTTTATCTGACAAAGATACAGTTTTATCCTTCTTTAGAGACTTCTAACTTGAAAATCCTCAATTTAAAAGGTATGCACGTCTTCAGTTTAGTGTTCTACTTTTTTTTTTTGGTTTTTGGTTTTTTTTTTTCACTTCTTCTTATAGTAAGAAATGCAAGATGATTCATGGAAATGCACTGCTGACACTTACCTCTAATTTTTCCATATAATAGGAAGTTAACAAGCTGTTAGTCATACTCCTATAGATTTTTTTACTAAGAAAATGCTGTAAGAGCGTACCAGAAGAATTAGTTGTCAAGAAGCAGGTACAACTACTCCTTAGAAGACGGAAATAACTATAGAAGTTTTATATCGTGTATTTATCTGTAAAACAGCTTACTTGTCCGGTAACTCTCCGGAAAGCATGCTGCTTTCATGGCAAAAGGCTAAGCTGGACACAATGTTTGTAGTTGATTTTGATTTTCTGTACTTACAGCAAGTATCCAGCAGTAACAGTCCATGCTCGTACAAGCCCTTTCAACCACTGCCTTGTGTGCCCTTGTTCTAGCAAAGCAGGAAGCACCACCTGAAGCAGAAGGAGCTCTAGGGAAAGCTCACTTACTGGAGCATCACTAGAAACAATGGGAAGAGCAGAAAGTCAAATGTAAGGAACATTCTGATAGCAACCATTTACACCGAATCACATTACCACCACCACAATAAAAAAACATACTGGATGCCAACATGAACAATTCTTAGTTTTTTGCAGACATTTTTCCTTATATACTATTCCGAGGTGAAGTGTTCATGAGTGTTTAGGCATTACGAAAGAAAAAAGTGTTGAGAAGGATTATATGAGAGATATGATTTGGTCTTCTACTTGCTTTTATCATTGCTGTTTCAATTATTGCTTTGAAACAGAAAGATACTGGTATCATTAAAAAGAAACATAGTTACAGATATTCTTTTATTCTTGAAGTAATGATAATCAGGAATGAGAGTGGAAACAAACATGACAGCAGCTTCACTATCAAAAAGTTGAAGGGGAAAGTGTTCTAAGGGCGCATAAAAACCTAATAGTTATCATCATGGAAGTAATACAAAATACCTTTTATTCTTCTTACTGGCTTTTTATTTGACAAATTTTGATGTATCCACATCCTTTGTATTTTTACTTTTCTAGAACAATGAAGTTTAGATTAATTGAAAACAAAACCAGTAACATACCAGCATCACACTAATGCTCAAAGAGTGCAAATACTTTTTTTTCTAGTTATAGGGAGACTGAAAAAACATCTTTTTAAAAATAAAAGCTTACCTGTAAAGCATAACATTATATGGAAGAAAGTTAGGCAGAAGGTATTTAATAATGCGTATGGGAAGCCAGAGCATGAGCAGTACAATTGATCCAAAGACAATCTGGAACAAGGAAGTTAAACAAGTTAGTCCAAATAGCAGGAACAACCAAACCCAGTTCCCTACCCATCTCTCTGACATGTTGCCCGTTTGTGGTGGGTTAACCCCGGCTATCAACCAAGCATCTACGCAGCTGTTCACTCATTCTCCTCTGTGGCTGAATGGGGAGAATACAGAAGGATGGCAAGAAGACTCATGGACTGAGATAATGACAGTTTAACAGAAAATGCAAAAGCTGAGGAAAAGCCTTGATGCTGTGCAAGCACCCTTCAGCCATAGCCAAAACAGCAGTGTGTCAGCAATACTGTTTCAGCCACTAATCCAAAGTGCAGAAGGACATGGGCCACTATGAAGAAAATTAACTCCATCCCCTATTCCAGCATGAGGCTGGTAAAAGTTCTGAATTAATTAGCTAAATAAATTAAGAGGTGAAGTTCAAATAACCATCAGCTCCAACACAGTCCGAGAACATATCTTTTAAGACTTTCAGTAAGAAGCAGATCTTTGCAGCGTATAGGGGAGGCAATGTATGACATTTTCTTTCCAAATACAGAAAATTTTGAAAAAAGTCCTTACCACTGATAAGATAAATCTCCTGAGATGTCTATAAATGGGCAAGTGAATCATTTCCTGCACAGGATTAAAGTCTGGATCATTCAAATTCCTGAGAAACCATAAGACACCAGGTCTCAATACCTGAAAGAAGAAATAGAAAACAATACAGGAAGAGAAAATTATCTCTTTTTTGTTTTTCATTTTGGGTAACACTGCTGCAGTAAAGTTTTAAACATAATAAGGTTATTTGTTGAACAATGTTCAACAAAATGGCACAAACATAGAATAAAAAAAGCATTATCAGAAAAACATAAAGAAGCAATAACTAATTACAAGCTTATTTTTCAAGTATTAATCAATCTAAAAGAACTGAACTATATTTAGATTCATTTGAAGTCAATACCTATTTTTAAGGACTCTTTGAAACTAAAAACCTGTAAGTGAAATACACTTTATATCATCATTTCCCACTGCAGTAACTACTGCAGTGTGACCCTTTTTACCTAAGGTTGAAATCCAATATACATAGACAAAATGCAGTAGCAGCAATACCCATATGTGAAATATTTAACCAAAAATTCAACATGCAAAGTTCTCTGTTCCATACCAATCCTGTTCTTACAGACTTACCTCTCTCAGTAAAAGGATGAAGGATGCAAAATAAAAGACGTAAACCATCCCAACTAACCAGTGCAGAAACATTGTGGTACCTGGGGCAGACTGAAAGCTCAATTCTCTATCTTTCAAAGTGGCATCAAACATTTCCTAAAAGGTAAGTAGTAAACAAATATGAATAAAGTTTGGTAATCTTCCACAGTTACTCATTTTGTTTGTCCTAGTTCATATATACTACAAGGCATTTAATTTAAATGTCTGCCTTGTTCTAACACATAAATAATTATAACATTTAATCAGAAAGAGAATAATTTACAATAAGAACAGCAAATAAAGATCAATTTCTGATTAATTTCTTTCTTCTGACAGAAAGAAGTCAACTCGAACATTAACATATATTACATTAGTTATAAACCAGTTCAAACGAAGTGGCACTGTGATAGAAGCAAATACTTATTCCTTTAAGTAAAATTCTATGTTAACTAAGACAAGAAGAAATTAATTTTCTCCATTTCAAATTAATCACAGAAAAACTGTCCTTTCAATTCAAAGTAAACATAGCACCTATCTTGTTCAAAACAGAGACTGGATAACTATTAAAATATGAAGTCATTACCATTTCACATAAGATGGCTACATAAATAAGTTTATTCAGTGCACAAGTTTGCATTTGCATTTGGTAACATAAAGGAAAACAAAATTAGCATTAAGTAGTACTTAAAAAACCCTTTCCTGCTGGAAACACTATGTTTATAAAAAGAGAATAGTGTTGTCAAACTCTTAACAACTCTCTTCTCACCAAAACTTTTCCATTAAATATAAACACTGTTAAAGATTTTATCCCATTTATGTCCATTCTTACCAAAGAGCATATATCCAGCCACCAGCCACAGATGAGAGGAAACACACCAATTTCAACCACCACTAACAAGGAAACCTTTAGAAAAAAAAAGAGAAAAAAATAATCTCACTAGTTTAACAGAAATTGCTAAGAATTATAATGTAAGCTTAAATTCAGAGGGTTTTTTGCTCCACACACACACAAGAGAAATAGATTACCTTGACAACAATATAGCAAACTCCTAATAAACGACGTGATCGTTGAAACTTAACAAGAGCTGCCAAACCCTGAATAGTTTTGTCAAGAAAATAATACTGAAGAATATTCTATAACATAGTTTGATTAACATTAAACACTACATTATGGGGCTTTTAGCAACAGGAAATTTTATAAAGGACAGAACTGAAGAAGGAAGTATTTTATCCAGATTCTATTTTCAAAATTGCTCATGACTCTGTAAGTCACAATCTCTGATGTGCTGGATAACCCCCCCCAACATGCATCTGAAACAAACAAACAAACAAAAATACTACCACCCTTCCTAATTAAGCATCCAGAAGTTTTCTCAAGAAATAAACGGTTACCTTTGAATACGTCTGCCATAAGTAAGGATGTCTCAAAACTGAAAGCCTATCTTAAATGGTAGCTCTCCTTTTTATTCAGTCTGAAACAAATTCTCATCTTTTCCAAGAAGAGCTGGATGCATATTACACTTAGGGGGTTTGTTTTGTTTTCTTTTACGAAGTAAAAGAGAGATATGCCAATCAACTGTTTTACCACATTTGCACTGGACATTGGTATAGTGTGGTCTAAAGTTGATGTTAGCTTTGTGTACTCTTAAATAGAAAACCGCTAACAAAAGTTTATTCTTTCTAATTGAATTTGGGGTAGGCCCTTTAAAAACATGCAGCTTGAATGCAGACATTTTACTTGCAATCAAATCCTTCTAAGCTTTCAGGACTCCACCGTTACTTAATTTTCTCTGTAATAATGAGGATTATCACCTGAAAGAAGTCCTTGCTGCAAACTCGCAGTGGTTCAGAGATATGAAAGAGAAACTAAAGCCATCTGCACTCTAACGATCTGACAGGATCAAAAAGATGTAAGTTTTCCATCATACCGTACATATATTCATAATCCCATTTCTCTTTCTGCTGCAGCTACGTAGCCCACAGCAATTGTGTAAGGACAGTGAGGGAAAAAACCAATAGTTCTACATTCCTCAGACAGAAGAGATCTTTTCTTCTTATTTCACCAAAATAGCAGAACAAAATGGTAAATTGACTGCATCTACATCATGTCTGTGCCTCCTCAAAATACAGACAGAATATTTATCTACATGTAAAATCTGAAGCAGGTAACTAGTGACAAAAGGATACATGGCAAATAATTAGAGTCACTGCTAGCAGAACATATCCGACTATAGTTGTAATCAGGCCTTCAAAGTGAGATGCTTGAACCTGGAGAAGAAGGGAAAAAAGGGGACGTTTATCAGTCTCTGAAGAGATTACACCTCCTTTTTACGTAATTAAGATAAATCCCAAATCTCAACTCTTCAAGGAGAATGACAATTTTCTTTAGTTTTAACACATTCTAATAATCTACTACTTTTTTTTTTTTTTTTTTGGTATCTCCATCAAAAATAGAAAATAATTATATTTACTGGAAATACTGACAACTACTTTCTTCAAACATGAAAAAACCTCTATATGTCACTTTACCTCATTAGCTTTCACTACCTACTGTCATCAACTATGAAAATTACTTACTACACAAATTGAAAATATACACAGGGAACAAAAGACTCTTAAACCCCCCCAAACGTATGCATTTTTTTTGGAAAAGGAAACCTCACTTGACATGTAAGTAATGGAGGAAATGGAAAAGAGTGAAAGAACATTTTTAACTACGGATTAAAAAACGTTTGAGGATTTAAAAAGTGAGACACACTCCAGGTGACTTTTGTGATCACAAATAAAAGAGGAAGGATGCTACAAAAATATTGTGATTAAATAAATAGTGGGAGGTTAGTTTTTTTTTCATTTTGACACTATAAACCAGTACTTACATATTCTTCAAAGCCCAGGCCAACAATGGAGAAGTGACCAATGTGGTATGGACAAAATGCTGCATAATGCAAACAGAAAGAAAGGGGAAAAAGACCATAAAAATTGCTACATGGAGCCTTATTTGCAGGATGTGTATTGTAACATGGTAATTATTCTACTTCTCATCAATTTTGTGAAAACAACTGAAAAAATTACTTTCTGTGCAAATATTTGCAAGCATTATATTTCCATAATTTTACAAAACACAACCAGATCAGAATTCACACTGTAAGACTATAAACAATATAAACCTACACAGAATAAGAAAACAGCCTCTTCCTTTTTAATTAATCTTGCTGTGTGTAAATTAATTCAATTTCTCAGTCTTATGTACTAGGCTCGTATTGCTCTCACAGACTGCTGTAGGAACCTGCTCTGTATACTCACTCTTTCCCATGCACTAAAAGACTTAAGTAGCCATTTTACATTTTGGTCAGATAGGACTTACTTTAGCTAGGTTTCAGTTTTAGTGCTTTAATTCTTAAGAATACTGTGAAACATGTAAGCCCTGTAGCAATCTGCAAAGGGAAGAGAAGATGAGGGGAAAAAGACAATGCTCCAGTGAAGGGATGAGGAGCAACTGAGAAGTCTTTGCTTTGAATTAACATACCAAGGACTGTCATCATCCCTGAGAGCTCACTCCTGCCAATCTGGAGGTCTCAGGAGGAATGAATAAAGAAACCCAACACAGCACTTTCCCCATTTTTGGACATCTGTGTATCTGCAACAGGATCAAGTACTTCTTTTATCTCTCTTTGTGGTCTTCTAACCAAGCCACGAAGGACTACAGAATACAACATCACTTTCCTACAGGAGTAGGAGTCAGTAATGAAGTAAAGGGCTGCAGTAACTGTGAGCTTTTATTTTCACCTATATTGCCTTCATTATATCATGATAATCCACTCTGGGGACTACTGTAGATTAAATAGATCCTCAAATGAAAAGCCTGATGATTTTCTCTTTCCTCCTAATTTCCATATGACCAATACATTTGAAAAAAAACCCCAAACAACTCAAACCCTAGGAAAAGCCTGCAGAGGACATGTATTACCCCAATCAGTTTTCGAAAAGTATTAATTTATGCCCCTTTCAGAGAAATCAACAGTTACCAGGAATAGCAAAAATATAAAAGACAATGGGAGGACTCGAGCTCTCCCTGCCCCATAAGAACAAGAAAAATAAAAGCGGGGGGAGGCGGATCATGTTCCTATAGATATCAGATCCATTTTATCTTTTTGAGATTATAGTGCACAGTTTATAATGCTTTTAAATAACTTTCTCTAAATCAGAATTTCTAATAGATCGCTTTTAATCAAAAGCATGAAGGAGTACAAACTTCTCTGAGTACTATAGTGAGCTACAGAAAATATGAATTAAGTCAAATTTAATTAACTTGTCCAAAAGAACATCACAGGAGAATTTCTGCACTGGTAATTAAAGTTCTAAATGCTTTCCTTCCATTTTATCTTCTAGAAAGTACCTCCTGTGACATTTGAACTCACCAGGACCATAATTAAAAATAATTAGAGATTTGGCAGTTGTAAATTAGGCAATATTACTTAGTAGGAAAGATACTAAAAATAGGCTTGAGAAGCACGTATTAAATTTCCAGATCTCCTGCTCGCTTGCTTGGGAAAGTCGTTCCCCTTCTCTACTTGTTAGTTTCCCATTTGTTAAAGCACACTTATTGTTGCTGAAAACGCATCTATATGACAACTTCATTAGTTATACTTATTACTCGTTTAATTTAAATCAAGAATTTAGAAATTTCATAGCTATTATCTACTTCTTAAAAAAGCCTATATTTTTTTAGCAGCTAAAAAACCTAATTAACTTCTGAGAACTACAGATTAAAATAGACAAAGTATCAGAAATAATTCAAGTATTTTCCAATTCTAATTAGAACAGTTACAGTTTCTTGTGAATTAAATATACAAAATATTTCTTTTTATTTTCTTGATCAGCTGATTCATTTAAATAACTAGATGCTCAAATCACTGGTTCAGTGTGTGATCTTTACTTTGCTTATTTCTTATCTACAGTATGACTTCAGTTTTTAAAGCTCAAACTCTTCTGCCAAGAAGGACCACTGAAAAAAACAATGCAACATAATCAATGTATGAAATGCTCCATCTTGCCACTACCATGCTACTGCTTCTGCACACAGTTCTGTCAAATTAACAACACTAACAAGCTCAAGCACCACAATCCAAAAGCTTCTGATGTGGAACAGGTAAAATTGAGGCACAGGGAAGAGCTGTTATTCTCTCCACAGGTGTTATGTTACTCAATAGGTGTAAGGTACCAAGAAAAAAGTATTTCTAAATTTGTTACCCCACTTTCTGCAGTAAAACCAGACTGGAAATGCAAATTTACCCTACATATCAGCATTAAATATGACACAGGAATTCCAGACACTTTCAAGGGGGAACTTACTGCTACGTACAATAAGGCAGGCATATTACCCTTTTAGGGTTCAGATGATTGAGAAATACACATCTATGGTTTGGGGATTTACTTATATATATACATATATTTATTTTTTTTTAAGCTGTGGGAAGTTTATCTCCAAGGAATTTTCCTAGCACTAACTGTACATGGAATCAGAATACGGAAATATTCCTATCTTGTACTAGGAATAGAAAGCCTTGCGAACATTTAAAGCTGCAGTTCAGCATCTATGGGAAGGAGAAAGGAACATAAAGTAAAATACACCACTGATTAGAATTTACTATTTTCTAAAATTTCAATCAGTCTGACTTGCATGAACTAAGGAAAGTTCTTCCATAGTAATTTTTGACACAAAATGGAAATACATTTGACAGCTCTACAGAGTCAGCTACATTCTTATACACCCCATGCTTTGGTTGACATCATTAAGATTTTGGTAGATTTCCCATTTTAATCCTATTTGCTTAAAGGAATTAAAATGACAAAACTAGAAGCAACAAAGATTTATTATTTATATTCCCAGCTTGTTTGTGGTTCCATTTTTAGATGTCACAACTTCATCTATTCTGAAAGAATAGCCTTAAAATTAACTTGAATTATTGCTACAAAGATCTTTACAAAACTCAAGAGCAACTGATACTTACCAAACACAAGTATGAACAATGTATTTAAAGATACCACCCAAAAAACATGTTCCTGCAAGGAGTATGGCAGAAGGAGGGAGGAAGACAACAGTTAGTATCAGTCATTTAACTACGCGACTTTACGTTTGTATCTAAACTTCTTTCAGCTGCCTATTATTACCAGAAATTGCATATCACTTGTCAGAGCCAAGAAATTTGCTCTAACACAAAGACCAAAACATGCAGGGCAAATTATGAAAGCATCTGTTCACATTCGTGGACATTTACCTAGATGAGAGCACTTACATTTGCTTTAATACTCTTATGTTTTTAAAGTAAGCTTTTATTTTAAAATCTATATGAATAGTTCCACCCTTAAAACAATTACTTAAAATATACGTGGATAATTGTTTTATAAATGAGAAAATGCTCCCATTTAAAAAAAAAAAAATAAATAAAATAGTGATATAAATTAAAATAATATTCAAGAAGGGAAAAAATCTAGGGAGGAACAAAAAAACCCAAAACCAAATGAAGTCAAGAAACATAACTGAAGATCTTAAATTTTAAAATCTAGTCTATGGTAGAAATTCACTAGTGGTGTTCTGGTGGTAATAGGGCAAATCGTGAAAGTTGGAATGAGGACACTATTTTAACCATAATGTAACAAGCAAAACTTGAGGCTAGAACATACGTATTTTCAGTGTATAGTTTTTCAAGGGAGCAGATGATCCAAAGCTACCTATGTCTTTTAAGAATCTCTTAAAAGATTTTAAGAATCTGTTAAACTGCAAGAGGGTAGATTTAGATTGGATATTAGGAAGAAATTCTTCCCTGTCAGGGTGGTGAGGCCCTGGCACAGGTTGCCCAGAGAAGCTGTGGCTGCCTCATCCCTGGCAGTGTTCAAGGCCAGGTTGGACAGGGCTTTGGGTGACCTGGTCTAGTGGAAGGTGTCCCTGCCCATGGCAGGGGGTTGGAACTAGATGATCTTTAGAGTCTTTTCCAACCCAAACCGTCCTATGATTCTATTCTGAATATGTATTATATGAAAATAGGCACTTCAAAGAGAATGATGTAATCTTAAAAACTAGTTTTACTTTAAAAAAAAAAAAAAAAAAAGCCTTCTATAGAAATTCTTGAAATGCAAGAATTCACTTACTAAAAAAACTAGAGATCCATCAAGTCCAAGCATCTGTGAAGATAAGAAAGTTGATTTTATTTGCTCATCAGAAAAACTAAGCAACACGCATCTAAAATAAGCCTCACAGAAGCCTCTTTCACACCAACTTTTTATGTCCAATACAGGCAAAAGCTTTTTTTTAACTGCTCGACCAACAGAACCAGGACATAAATTCTTAAAGATATAAACTAAGTTCTCATTCAACACAGTAAACTCAGTTGATGAAAGGCACTGATATACATGTGGAATATCTTAATACACATGTATTTATATGTGGTAGACCATATATATAATCAATTTATAGGCTATTTCTCTCTAAGACTTTGACAAAGATTTTCTATTTACAAAAGATTTTAGTGATTGAACTGTTATTTAAATACACTTTGAAACAACTGAACATTAAAACACAAGAGCAACTTTTTTTTTTCGTTTTTTTTGCTTCCTAATTGTAAAGTATCAGTTTATGTTGCACTGAGAAAATTCAAAGGTTCATATTTTACCTTCAATGTATAAAAGTAACTAGTAACAGGTTAATGTTGCTACACTATGTAATTAAATTTAGAGCAGAACTGGTTTACAGCTAGGGAAGACAGGAACCAAATCCTCCATCGCACTGTGCAGCTGTTATGGGAAGCATCCACAGAACAGGCAAAAGTAAAGCATCTATTAAAAAACCATAATAATCTCTCCCCTCCACTTCAAGGATTTCTTGCTATTTCACTACAGACGCTTCTACTCCATGATTACTGCTGTGAAGTACCAGGTTCAAGGCTATTTTTTTAACCAGGATTTTGCACTAAGTTGCAAATAATTTACAAAATAAACCAAGATACAAATATTTTCAAAAACTCAGAAAGCTTGCATGCTGTTTTCACAAGATGACATGACAGAAAACCCTACCCCACTTCTGATACTAAATGCCAAGTAGATGGCTACTGCCTATGCCAGTGGGTAGGATTCAAAATGGTTATGAGAGTTTGCTGAAGCCAATTTATATTCATGGAGAGGCATCAAAGTATTTTCAATTAGGAGTACATCAACATTTCCCAGCACATAAATTGGGTTCGGAAACATAACACTTTCATTTTGAGATCTGCAGCAGAATGGTTCAGTAAACCTGAATTTATGTATACCCTTTTTCACTAAAAGCTTTCAAAACAAACGAAAGTTTTCACTAGACACAAAACAAAGATGAAGACTTGTCCCTTGTGATGAAAAATTTATTTCTACTACACAGCAATCAAGGCAACGAAGATATCACAGCCTGGGAACGCAGTGATTAGCTTTACAGCTGTCTGCCATAGGC
Source organism: Strigops habroptila (assembly GCF_004027225.2). Taxonomy (NCBI): domain Eukaryota; kingdom Metazoa; phylum Chordata; class Aves; order Psittaciformes; family Psittacidae; genus Strigops; species Strigops habroptila. The sequence goes on along the minus strand of NC_044277.2, from coordinate 73,399,280 downwards.
ACTAGTGACATTGGTAAATCCCATGAAGCTGCTCTATCTACCTTCAGGAAGATTTTGCTGCATGTGGTGAACTTTGAACTCGGATGTTGGCTGCCTCTATACCAGCTACAAAAAAATAGTTCTTGAGCCCCTATACTACTCTGTGATTACAGTGTACATGATCCAAATCATCCAAATCATGCTCTAATTAGGGAATTTATGATCCATAAACAAAACAGAAGCAATGTTACATTAAAATGCTCTATAATGTTTTAAGAAATACATTTGTCTGTTGCAAGTACATAAAATAAATTTCTTTAGTTTAATGCTTTCATGAATACAAAAATTAAGTATTAAACTGTATATGACACAACACGTATGTGCTTCTAATCTGGCCTAGCATCCTTAATGCAAGCTGCAATTCATTTCTAAACCTGACCAAGTCGAAGACTTCAGAAAAGTCTGTGCTTAAAACAAGTCTTGTTTTAAGCTGCTGCTGTATTTCAAATCAAAGAAACGCCTTTTGGATAGTTAACAAGTAGCATCTGGCTTTTAAATACAATGACTTTTACATCACTAAAGCCTCTTACTGATACTTTTCACACTAGACAGTGGTATCCAAATTTCTCCCAAATGGATTTTAACACAGCAATACTATGAATCATTTCAAGTATGAATCTTGATTATTCGATTCAAGAAAATGATTCTTACTCACTCGCTCCCAAGTAAGCTCTTCTGCTGCTCGATCCCATTCCAAAGCATTCCAGTTCATGTCATCTGAGGAGACAATGGCCATTTTTGCAGCTGTCTTACCCAAAATAAGATGTAACCACTCCATGCTATGTTTTAAATGAACAAAAAGACTTAAGTGCATAACATTCAACTCATAAGTGCTGACAGCTTTTCAGCAAGCATTTCAGCACTCAAAAGAAATATACGAAATTGACAAAAACTAAGCAAATAAGCTGAAGTGGGAATTTTCACAGCTTCCTTGGATTATGACAGTTCTGTTTTCAATGGTTTCATTTGTATTTACAAAGAACTAGGACATTACTGTTTTGAGTCACCTGTTACCTTGTGCTCCATTGTTTGCATCTGCTGCATCTTCTACTACAGCATCTTCTTCATCTTCGTTATCCTCCTCCTCTTCATCTACTTGCTCTTCTTGAATTTCAGGGTTCTCACCTACAACTGCATTCTCAGCAGCTGGGTTAGCAGGTTGATCAAGCACAGCATTTTCAACGCCTCCATTTACAACAGCCTGAGCCTGCAGAAACAGGATTTAGTATTCAGTTAAATTGATTAACCTCTCTCCAGACATTTATTCTGTGTATAGAAAAAAACTAATAGTATTTTTAAAAATGTTACTAATATCTTTTTTTTAGACAAGCATTAAATTTGGGACCACTAAACCTTTTAAAAGGGGAAGAGAAACATTCAGACTCTTCACAGAGAGCTGAGATTGGAAAGGGCCTCTAGGGATCATCTAGTCAACCCAACTACTCAAAGCAGGGTCAGCTGCAGCAGGTTGGTTGGTGCTGTTTTCAGTTGGCTTCTGACTAACTCCAGAGACGGAGACTTTAAAACCTCCCTGGGCAACCTGTTTCAGTAGTTGATCACGCTTACAGAAAGCAAATAAAACACAACAGACACAAAACTCGAAACAAAACAAAAAACCAAACCCAAACAAACCAACCCCTCCTCCTCCCCAAACCAGTGTCTGTATTGTTTTGGTGGGTTGGTTTTGGTTTTGTTTGTTTGGGGTTTTTTTCGTTTGTTTGTTTGCTTGGGGCTTTTTTGGTTTAAATGGAATTTCCTGTGTTTTAGTTTGAGCTTACTGCCTATTGTCCTGTCACTCAATGCTACCAAGAAGATGCTTGCTCTGTCTTCTTTACACCTTCCCATCAGGCATTTATACACACTGAGAAGGTCCACCCTGGCCCTTTTCATCTCCAGGCTGAAAAGTTCCAGCCCTCTCAGCCTCTCATAGTATGTCAGATGTTCCAGTCCTGCATTTTTTTTGTTGGCTCTTCACTGCACACACTCCACTGTGTCCATGTCTCTTCTGTACCGGGGGAGCCTAAAACTAAATACAGCACTCCAATGTGATCTCACCAGTGCTCAATACAGGGGAACTCTCTTGATCTTATGAAAGCTATCATTATATTAGAAAGATGGTAATTCAAGGACAACCCAAGCCAGTCATCAAGCTGAGGATCTCCATCTCTGTCTTCAAAAAACCTGACATTTATTACAAAAGAAAAAAAATTCTAATTATTTCCTCCCTATGCACATATTGCTTATATCATCTCTTCTGCTGCCACGAGGGTCCTGTAAGCACTGAAGGCGTGCTGCATGTATGTGTTGGGGGATGGGAGGAGGGCAGAGAAGCTCCAATTTCAGAAGTTTCAGCAACACCTCCAACTGCTTTGAGAACAGTGAATCGTTACCTCATGAACTACAGAAATACTTATGAAAAAGACAAAATAAAAGCAAGCTGCATCTTCCATGATCGCGGCTGACAATTTGGCTTTATATGCACAAAATTATCTTAAAAAGTGTAAAGATACAGGCATAAGAATGTAAACAACACTAATGTTGCTTTACAAAAATTATACTACAACATCCATTAAAATTCCATTTTACAGAACTTCAGAAATGTAAGTGGTATCACTGAGTTTATACAGGAACACATGTTTAACTTCTACTAATGTACAGAGACACCCTGCAGTAAAATAACATTACCGTTGGGTTCTAAGAATGTATTTATTCACAACTTAACTACTGAGCGGTTAAGTTTTACCTCATTTTGTTGACCAACACCATTGAGTGGCTGTTGGTGATTTTGTTCCAACCACTGTGGTGCTCCTCCATGGACAATCTGTTCACGTAACCAAACAAGGCTGATGAATGCACACAGAGTGCATGTTACGACAAAACAGCCCTGCAAACAGTCAGCCAGTAAGTTCTCCCTGTTAAAGAAAGAAAAAAATCCCAAACCAAAACATTAATGACAAATATATTTTGCTAATAAAGGTAAATTTAGTCATTGTTAGCTACCACAAATACAACCTCCTAGTCCAAATCAACAAATAAACTGGTATTTGTGCAAAAAGCTGTATTTATTTATATGTCCAGGTAAAGAAAATACCTGGACGTAATTTTTAATTGATTTTAAGAAATCTGTGCAAAGCAAGTTTCTTTTAGGAAGGCTGTATGTACCTGCTTATAAATGGTTTTAATACCAAGATAAATACTGATCTGGAACAGGTTTTATTTCCCTCTGGTTTGGTTTGTGAAATTATTACTGTTTAAACATAAATACTCCTGCAAAACAGGATCTGACTCGATATGAAGAAAAGCTTCAAGAGTAGTTCAGGAAAAACAATCTTCAAGAATAGCAAAGGAAACACAACAGTTGCTAAGTAAATGCTACAGTAAAAGGTCTGTTTAAATGGCCAGATGCACAATATCCAGTCCACTGAAACATTTAACCTACCCTAACCAAAAGAATGGAACTGCAGGGTTTGTGTTCCACGGCTCTATATTTCAGGTAGTCTTTACCCCAGATATTATCCCCATGCTTTAAAAATCCTCATCTATAAAGTCATACATAACTGTATACATAAACCAGCAGTAAAATAAAATGCACTTAGCCAACTGAAACTAGGGTTTCGTGCAATGCAAAAGGTACTTAAATTGGCTTAATCAACTCTCATCCCCAATTCCAGGTACCCCCTCCCACTAGTTTCCACACTTGCACTACTCCTTGACCACAGTGGATTTGCTTAGGAAACTAACTGCAGTATGTTCTTTAAAATATGCCACCATAGTACTCTGACACCCCTAGAGAAGTATCAGTCTGGCTCTCAATGCAGCTGCACAAACACTTGTGCCTGCACAGCAGAGTGAATACCACAGGGACAGGACATCAAAAATGAAAAGATGATGCAAGACTATTGTCATTGACTCTATCAAAGAAATATGTGCCAAAGCACAGCTTCACATGCCATTAAAACCTGACACTGGAGTCCTTTATTTTCTCCCTAGACTGTAAGGTACAAGAATAGGTGCTCTAGGTTCAGTTGTTTCAGATTATTCTCATAAAAATAAAATCTACACTTACTGGGAGATAACAGGGAAAACACTGTTATTAACCTCAAGCTAGCATCTCTCTCTATTAATAAAAATTAATTAAACATAACATCACCTGATGTCTCAAATCAAATAGCCCAAGTGAGATGACTCAGCTGAACCGTTCAGGACATTCACTCAAAATTTACTTGATTCTATGCAGTTTCAGTTTCTCATATTCAAGATAATGAAAAAAGTAAGAACCAGCCTGAAACTTTATTGTGTTGGTATTGTTTTAAGTAAAACTGATTTATAAAAAGACAAAGACAGACAATATTCAATAGCATATGGTGATTAAATCACTTAAAACTAAGTGTAAGCTAGAAGGAAATTTGAGGGAAAAAAACTAAAAAAAAAAACTCTATCACACAAGAGATACAGGATGGATAAAAGTAAAAACATAACAAAGCAAACATGATGTGACATTAATATTATTAGCAATATATATTAATATTCTACTATGTGGCATCTGATTCAAACTGTAGGAAATTAATTTTTTTAAATTATTACATGTAATTTTGCAGTGGAAGTTTTTTTGGCTTTAAATACGAATCTTCATTACCTGGAGCCCATTTTGTAAAATCAGTTTTCCATTTCCAAAGATCCTGAATAACAGAATTTCAAAGTAAAATGATTTCTACCCTAATACTTTGGCTACATATCTCATTTTGCAAAGGGTAACGGGCAGCTGCTCGCGTGAGATGATGGAAGATAATAAGCACAACTGGAAAAAAGGGGCGTGAAGTTCCAAAGCAACCATTTTCACAGCAATCCGACTGGAAAAGTTGTTTGTATCAAACTGTTTAAGTACTTACGTTGATAGAATATCTAATGGCAGTGTCAGTAGTGAGCTCACAGAGCCAGTAAACAAGCACTTGTAGATACGACCTGCATGTACAAACAGAAGCATGGTATAAATTAGATTTTGGTTACAGCTGCACTTGGAAAGGACCATAGGTATCCTCTATTCACCTGGTGTCCTAACTGAATTTATTAGTCTGTTTTCCCTCTAGATTTGAATGAAAACAATATACAGTGCTCTTTGGCAAACAGCAAATACTCCTTTAGCCATTTTCCTGCTGCTGCTTCTGCTGCTCACATAAGCAATTCCATTCATACTTTACTCATGCCAATTTAAATAGTCCTGTCACACATCTCCACACTTTTAGCTGCTACACAATTACATGAAACACTTATACAACCATTCTCTTCCATCTATATATTCTTTTTCTAAATGGCAGCCGAATCACTCCAGAAAAATATATTTGTGTGCCATATATAGGTGTGTGAACAGTAATTTCTAAAGTTTAAGGTAAAGAAGGCACTTCAGATAACCCGACTCCCACTTTAGCATTTCCTACTGTTTTAATGCACACATAAACTTTACTCAGGGTATACATCTCTTTCTTACCCCATGTACTGTATAGGTACCTTGGGTATTTCACTGTAGGAACCATGAGCTAAATAGAATTATCACAGAGAATAAACCCACTTTGGATTAAATTGGCCCAATCAATCCTACTCCTCTGAACAGATCATAATTTTGTATAATCGGCTTTTTCATGCACTAATGTAAATATGCTTTGTGTTAACACAACAGCATATCAGAACCTGCTGGGATTAGGCCGAAGGTATGCAGACAGATAGATTCCTTTTACTAACCAGATACGGCATGTACACAATAAAGAAGTGAAATTACCAAAAAAAAAATGTAGAATTTATCCTACAATGGGAAAACTGCATGATTAGCAAGTTAATCTGGAAGACAAATTTGTTCAACCATATATCTCATTTGGTATGTTTGACAAGTTTTTTATGCTGCACTTTTTTATTCCAGATATAACGAGAATAATATTCCTTATGAAGCCAGTCCCACAAAATTGTGTGAGCCATATCAGAGAAACAGAGAAGGCAAAAGATTACATTAAAAAGCATTTAAGTATTACAGAAAATGAAAGATTACATTACAGGCATTTGAAGTAAGAAGACAAGAACTATATAAAATCAATCCAAGACAGATACTGACACATTTCAGAAGTAAATGGATTTTTCAAGGTTTGTTAGACTGAATGTCTCTATCACATTGGATATCATCCTGTGCAAATATGGTACCCTTCACAGTACACGAATTCTTAAAGGAACCCACAAACATAGGTACATGTGCAACGTTAAGAGACGAAAATTAAGACAAAGTAAAAAAAAACCCTCCATAAAACAAAATGGTCACTCATAAATCCAAATCATAGGTTAGTTATACTGGTTTATTAAATGAGTATGAAAACCCAAAAGTGACATTTGTAAACAACAAAAAACAACAAAAAAAACCCCAAAAGAACAACCCAACAAAAACCAAACCAAACAAAAAACCCCCAACTCTTATATAACAATGATGTAGGTGGTAACTTCTGGTAACATTTCAGTGCTACTGAAGAGCCAGCATCAGGTTTCCAGACAGTTATGAAACATAACTACCTTAATTAATCTACTGAATATAATTTTGCTGTCCTTCAGAAGTTTTAGTAAGAAAAATGCACAACATCTGCATTTTGAAAGACAATGGTAGAAAACCAAGATTCTTCTAAAAACCTAAGGAAGAATTTTCAAATCTTTTTTAGTTCTAATGCAATTTGTGAATCTTGTTTACTCAATGCCTCCAAAAGCTCTTTTTCTTGCACAGGAAGGAGAGGCAGCAGAAACAGGATCACTTTTTCATAGCTGCTGCCAGTATTGTGCTATTCCCAAACTAAGCCAGTGCCAGCTACAAACAAAAGCACAGAATATATTGAGAAACTGTCTTGGGAGATGCATTTACTGGCTCAGTGCTGTTTTGTTCAAGGGGTATATTACTGTTTGGAAAGATCCATTACCAATCATTTCCTTGACTGAACACTATATCCCTTTTACCTCTTTTCATCTTCTCTATATTCTTAGCTTGTTGAAACATCAATAGTTCTCTTTCTGTTTATTTTTGAAAAGTAAATTTCAAACTGGATACTACAGTAATTTAAATACGTGTGCTCTTTTTCTACCGAATTCCTTTAGTACTCACAGGCCTTTGTTTGAGATTTTTTTTAAGAGGAGTTTTACTAATCAATTTATGTATGACTCTAAAGGGACTTTGGGTTTCATACTAAAAAGTAAGAATAAATATTGAACTTTGATTTATAGATAGTTAGAAAAAACAGGACAATTCTTCTATCCTAATATTAATAAATGGTGTCAAATAAAAGATTCCATGAAATAAGATAATTGAAAAGAGGTATTTTATTGGAATAAGAAGTTTAAAAGCCCTTTCATGCATTTTCTTCTCTCTCTTAACACCTTCCTGCATTGCATTACTGGCATAAGAGTCAAGCAGCTAGAACTTCGAAGCAAAAAAACAACGGAAATAATGTCTTCAAATTTATGATTTTTTTTTTTTTTTTTTAATAAACCATCAATGGTCTCACAAAACTTTGCTGCAGGAAGTGGCATATTTTCCTGCCTGTAAGACTATTACAGTACAAAAAATTAATACTTACATGCAGTAAGAGGTACTACTCCCAACCATGCAAAGGCCACAAGTGTATAATGAAACCAGTATCGTATTGCTGTGCCAATACTTGTAACCAGTCCAGCAAAGATGTCTTGGATTGGAAGCCGTGAAGGCATATCTGGGGAATAAACTGTGTAGAAAAGGCACTTATGAAACAGTTCTTCCTTTAAAGAAGCATTTATGTAAAAGTCCTGCCAATTACCAAATGCCTGTATTTGGCAAAAGCTTACTAGAAGAATAAGCACATTTTACAGATTCCCAAGAGATAACCCCAAACAAACACCAGAAAAAAACTTCGCATGACACATTTGTTACATTGTGTACTGAGCGGAATAGGAAAATTAATAAACTCCATGCTAGTTTTTGACTTAGGTAAGTTTTCTTAATAACTTTATCAACTGTAAACTGATTATCTCAAAATAAGCTCAAGCCTGCAAGAAAAAGCAGATTATAAATACAGTAGCTCTCCTACTCGGCAGTACCTCAAAGATATCCTTGTCTGCTATTTATAAACTTAGTTCAAGGAAAGACTACAAGGAACATGTGCAATTAGCAGTTTTGCATACTGACAAACTCTTTGTGTTAGGTAATTTAGATTCCCATTTGCTATCCAACAGCACAAAACCAAAAAAAAGCAGCAAAATGAGAGCACCTCACAGTCAGGAAAACAGAAGGGACCTGATTAAGTATCTACAGACCTTGAAATTTACACAGAATGCCTTTTACTTTCAATAGATGTCTATTTCATACCATGCAAGACTTCTTTAAAGGTCACTCCTATTACAGAACACAATGCAAATCTCTCAGCCACTACAGACATTTTCATAACAGCACACTTTCAACTTTTTAAATTCAACACCTACATATTACATAAACCTGTTCTTACTCAAAAGCCAAGAAAAATAGTGACAGAGCTGCTTCTTTTGCAAACAATTAGAAAACATTTATCTCTAATGATTTCATTATATTTCTTTAGCTTTTACACATGTACATGGACACCCAGAAGTGGTTATGCACAGCGTAAATCACAGATTTGTATAAAAAAGATAAACTACAGTTAGGAGTTGCACAAAGACACTGCTGCCTGGACCTTTAAGTCATGTTGGAAACAGCTGAGCTCAATGACTTTCACACATTTAATTAATGGACTATTTTCCAAAAAGAAAAGAAACAACAAATAAAAATCACATGCTTGTATGTACATGAGGAAATGTAAGTTTTATAAGAATGACTAGAGAAAAGTTTTCCTTCCCTCTCATGGACAACCCTTTGACTTGAAAGTCTGAGAAATACTGCTTCATACAACCCACTTGCATCCCCCCGTTTTTTCTAACGAACATCTCTACTACCTTTACCTACACTCCTAATCATCCTTTTACTAATCTCAGAAAGGAAGCTTCTGTAGGAGAAAAAAAACCTCTCTTTTATCTCCAGCGACATTTCCGTTAGTTTCTATATTGCAAAAAAGCCCTCAAGAACATAGAAAAGCAGTATCAACATGTGTAAGCAGTCAACAAGTGTAGAGAGTTTGGTGCATTTCAACATGTGGATTATATTTGACACAAATTAACAACAAAACAGTAACCATAAGACAAATAGTAACTTGTTTTAAACTTCAAAGGTTCTCAGTTGTCAGGTATCTGGCAAGGAACTGGAATTCATAACTAGGGAAGTGTAGCTGAGAAAATAAAGCAGTAAATGAAAAGCAGGACAGAAATTTGTTTTGACACTACCTACCAACTTACAATTTTCTTATTACAGAAATAGACTTAGTATACAATTTGGTAGTATTATAGAAAATGCCAGCTGAAACAAAACTGAACTCGGATACTTGGAGGCTTATGTTTTTCATTTTACAAAAATGCATTTTAGTCAACACTTTGGAACTTTAACAGAGGCTACATGCAAAACATTAACTTTGCATTAATCATTTGTTACGGAGAAGTCGGGAGGGTTTAAAGTTTTTTTTAAAAAATTGCATATTTCAGGAATTACTCAACCCTCACACAAGGGATTGTACAAAAAGGATGCCCATCTCAACTCAGGAAAGCTGAAGTGGTTGTAAAAGTTAGCAGCCTTACATACTCATTTTTCTAAAGGCTTTAGGATTACAACTGAGCATTCAAATAAATGCACAGCATATCTACTACTCAAAGACAAGCTACATCCCCCAAATTGTAACAATTTGGTGATTTTTGATGATTTCAGGAGTTGAGAGTGGGACAGGGGAAGACTGCTGATTTTCCTTTGCCACAGCTCAAAACATATAAAGCTTCTACCACCAGAAGCTTTATACCATGATGATAAAATAAAGCCCTCCTATGTCCTACAACATTTGGTGAATGAAATGCAAAAATTCCTAGGACAAGAGGAACCCCCAGTGTGCAAGCACACTGCAGCACTGAAGCTTGCTGCCAGTGATTTTCACAGCTAATCCTCCTGCTTCTGTCTATCACCTACTGCCATTTTCTCTCCACATTCCACCTCTTTATCCACTCTCCACCACCACTGTGAGGCCTGAGACTTTGACCCCTGTCACCACAATATATATCCTCTTCATTCCCTTTCACACACTTGTTCTCCTCATCCTTCCTTCATCCCTTAATTCCCATCTCAGTAATCTTTCCTAATTCAGTTTGAGAAACAAATTTCCTGTATTATTTACCACAGTTTGTCCAAATAAAAGTCTCTCTACTAGAGTCCAATTAAAACAATAGCTTTTTTCTATTATAGCAAGAAATTCAAACAGACTTTGGCTGAGTATAAGTGAGCTTTCATAGCTTTAGCTGTCCAGGCCATGGACTAGAAAGCTTTTTGGATACTCAGGTCACACCTGCTGTTTTATTTCTGAATACTAGGTTTGGGTGGTTGTTTTCTGGGCGTGGGTTTTTGTTCAACCCAAGTTCCCCCCCATTAAGCCTAAGATTTTCATGAACACAAACATTAATATTGTTTCTCCAAACCAGACAGCTTAGGACAAAAAACTGCTGTTACACTGACACAAATAAGGTAGGAAAACCACAAGGCTGTATTTCGAAATGTTCCTTCTCCTAGAAGAAAATAAGGAAAAATGCAGACAATAATGATACGTAGTTTTCAAGGAAACAGTCTGAAAACAGACTTCAGCTGACAAAAAAAATCCAGAACAGGAAAGTGGAAAAAAAGTTCCCAAAGTGATACCTTTAGTTTATTACAGGAAGCTTTCTCAGCATTCCCATTTCCTCAGAGGCTATTTAGTAAAAACATCATACAACTTTATTTCAACAAACACAACAGGGAGAATCTGCTCAACTTGAATGCTCTAACTCATACCAAGCTTACAAAGAAATAAAACAAACTAACTTTCAATTTAACCTCTCACAATTTCCCTTGCAAGGAGATATGAGAGATACTTGGTCATGGCACAGGCAGTACAGAAAGGAACTCTTATCAGAGCAGTATCTGAGCAATAACAGGGGCTTTTTGAATATGTTCTGTTACAATAATGTAACACGTAATGATAATTATAAATATTAGTAAGCATGAAGAGTTTCATATTTCACTTCTGTTGCTTGTATTAAAAAAAAAAAAAAGGAAAAAAAGCAGCAGCCACACCAGGAGCACTGGCACCTTCTGTAGTTATAAATGCCACCTGCACAACAGAAAAAAATGACCAACTTAGACAGAACACGAGGCTCTTCCTAATTCTGGAATTCTCTTGCTCCTCTTTCCTGTCCCACATCGGCAGTAGAATCTCTGTACAAGCCCACCTCTGCAATGAATCATCAGCAATGTGCAACTGGTCCCAAAGCAACCTTCCAAGACTTTCCTTGTCTCCTAAGGGCTGAGGACAACAGAGCTGCAGAAAGAAACTAGAAAAACAACAGCCTTCTGACATACCAAAACCTCCATCACTATTTATTATGAAGGCTTAAATTTTTCAAATAGTCTTATTTTTCTCCACAGCTGCCACAATGCAACTGCATCCTATTTCAGTTCTCACTCTTTCCCCATCCAAGTCTGCCTATTTACGTGCCCATAACCTAAACGGGTGCAGGCCTAGTGTGGAAGAAATTAAAACATCTTCTTTGATTAGGTGAAACAGCCATTTAGCCTACTTCACAGAATCTGCACACTTAACAGTCCTCTTACCCATAGATTTGCTATTTACTATTACACTTGCAAGCCATTTACATGCCACCTCCATCATCCACGTGCACTGATCATGAAATGAGACTATATAACTCACAAGTAAAAACCTTGTGTTTTATAGATGATGGGTTAAAGCACTGGTTTGGCAAAACAGGGGTTGCGAGTTACTCTTTGTGCTGGATAAGATGATCTTCAAAAGACCCTTCCAACACAAGCCATTCTGGTTTTATGTTTCACACTTCTGAAACATACACAGACTTGCTGAAGACTGCTAAGGTAGAAGGAGAAAAATGCCACCCCTTCTCATGCAAGCCATGGGTCTAACAAGACATATGACATGACACTCATGTATTTCACCTGTATGTTTACCCTACACCCTGGAGCTGGCAGCAGACATACTGAATTTTTCTTTCAGAAGTTTGTTTTTCCAAACTACAGTTTCTAGAAATGCTGAAGCTATGGGCTACTGTGTTAAAGTTCGTCAAAATGAACAGGCAAAAAAATCAGCCCATTATATCCTTCAATAAAATCTTAATTACTTCAAATGACAAGCCCATCAAAATGGGTCACTCAGTATAATTACACAGCTTCCTACAGATAATTTTGTACAAAATAAAAGGGCCAAAAGCTTGGAACTTAATGAAGTCTACAAACAACATGCAATTACTAAGTGGTGTTTTTTGCACAAGTTTCTTAAAAATATGAATATATAATTCAATAATTTACAGTTATGTCAGAGAGATACTCATTTTTCTTTGCCTTAAAATCTATGAACCATAAACACTTTCACATTAAGCTAGATATGTTAGTCACATCCAAAAGGTTTTAAAGATGATCAAAAAAAGTATCAAGGCTTATGGGTTAATTTAAAAAAAAAACCCAAACAACAAACAACCATGAGTAGTTAATGTGGAGAATCTCAGTATGCCATAGGATATCTTAGGAGCCCAATCAATCCAAATGATCCAAGAAACAAATAGTTCCCAATCCAACAAACTTTCATATTAACTGTTACACATGAACAAAGGTGGCAAACAACAAGAAAGAGGAAGAACAGTAACAAAACAGGATTACAGCAATACAGCGAGGTCCAAATGCATGCAAGCCTTGAACTAGAAACTCTGCATGCACAAATCAAAAGTTTATTATAAAATAATTTATAAACTGAAGAATATCCTATCCATGTACCCTCCTTCTATTTTACAATCTTTGTATTAACTATGCTTGTGACATCATATTGACCACCTAGGAAGCAGAGAAATGAACCCATCCCAATCTCCAGCCAAAGATCAGGCTAGTCTACTTCCATATTTGTGTTTTTGAAAATATTTATGTTACTGTTACCTTCTACAGAAAAGAGAAGTTTTGAAAACTATCTTCTCTTGGGAAATACAGCCTTTCACGGGTCAGTGCTTATGAACCTTTAGTGTAGCATCAAGAAAAGTGCACCCTAGCACATGACAAAAGAAAATGCGTGTGTAGGGAGGAAAAGAATAGAGAGTAGTTAGCTCTTTAAAAACTCAGAAAGAAAGCATCCAGGTTAAAAAGGAGCAATCACTTTTTAAAATAGCTATATTAATTCATAACTGGAGAACTGCAGAAAACGAATGTTTAAAACATAAAAAATTTAGCTTTGAAGTGTGCATTTGAAAATGGAGTCATTTGCCTACATGACTAAACATTTTTAGAGAATGGTGCTATTATTCAGAAGAAAAATCAGTTCCTTTGTACTCCTGCCAAGATGCAAGTTGAACCTTCTACTCTCTTTCCTTCCTCTACAAACAGTAACTAACCTTGTAGTTCAGGTGCCAAAGAAGTCACAAGATGTTATAGAACTTAAAGAATATATGGTCTAGGAATATTTTATGAATGCTCCATATGCAAAAAGTTATGCCAGCAAAGAAGCCTTTTCAACAGGGTGACAGCAACAGCCTTAACAAGAAAACCAAGCTAAACTAAAAGAGGAGTTGCTGCTATTACTGCACTATTATTCTCTGCACTATTATTGCGTGTCTGCTGAAGCACAGATTCTAATTATGTACATGTGTTTATGCAACCACATCCTGTGGTGAATTGTATCTGAAAGTGCTTTAAACATGACACAGTTTTAGGTCAGATCCAACTTCATTCTGGATGACTGACATATACATCAGTCCTGCCTCTGCCTTATCATTCTCTCCCCAGCACCGGTGACTCTTTCCCAGCTCCCACACGCAGACCCAGCTTCCAGACTGGACATCCACATTATAGTCCAAATAAAGAAGGATAAGAGAAACTAAGGAAACTGTAACTGCATGAGTGTTGAGTGTGAGGGAAACAATGAAACAAGACATGCTGAGTAGAGAGGGCTGAAGGAATCTCTGCTAGATACCTGACATATGCTACCACCGTGTGCAGCCTGGTAGAAAAGGAAAAACAAAAAACAAACCACACTGTGCAATTGGAAAGCCAAGAAGAAAACATTATCAGCTGAGGGTGCTCAGCCTGGGGAGTGGCCAGTGTGTGACAGGAGGATAAGGAGACCTTTGCTACAGGCTGAATGTGGAGGAAGTACTCTATTACATAGTGAAGAAAAAGGTTCACTTATTACCAATTTCAAGGCTCCTCTGACAAGTGTTAACTTGTTAAAACCACAGCAATTCAAACACGTTTTCTCATATGTCCATAATCTGCAACTACATTACAAGCTGTGCTGGCAGCAGCTGTATCAGGCAAGGATTAAACTTCTGCAGGAACACTTCTGTTGACACGGACAGTGAATAAACTTTCTAGTGCAAATAGTAACACATGTATAAAGTGCATTTCAATTAGAACTTCATGTCCTCTTTTTCTTGAGACATGTATAGTGCAGATACTCATGAGTGAGTTAGTTCCTTTTTTTTAAATACATGTCTGCACCACGGAGAACTGAGCTCAGCAGTTGTAAAGAACTGACACGAATAAATTTAATGAGGAAAACATGTACACAAGAACCGCTTTACCTGTTCAACAGGCAGTAAGTTGGCAATACTAAATATTGAGCTAGCCTGCCACCAATCCAAATGACCTCATTTATTTCTACTACTATCGGTTAGAATGTAATTAAGAATCTTCTGGGAACTATATACAGTCATTCATCATAAGCTGCCTAACTTATTTAGAGGAATCTAACACAACAGGCGATGTAATACGGGATATTTACTGTATTTTGACTGAAATACAAGTGGAGCAATTATTTGCATTATCTGTCAAGATCATTTGAATTGAAACTGACACAAGCCAGGTGGTAGTGTTGCAGATGGATAGTTCAAAGGTAACTAACAACTGTTTTTCAAATTCAAATTTTGCTGTGGTTTCACCTTAACAGTC
The DNA here is from genome assembly GCF_004027225.2 of Strigops habroptila. NCBI lineage: Eukaryota > Metazoa > Chordata > Aves > Psittaciformes > Psittacidae > Strigops > Strigops habroptila. Next base: position 73,384,153 of record NC_044277.2, on the reverse strand, counting down.
AGATTTCCAAACACTCAAATTTAACAATGAAGCTGAAAACATGCCATATGCTGTAATGCTGGCAACAAAAGAATGGGACTGAGGCAGTCAGAAAAGGTACAGAATAACACTTCTTTTATGGCTCACGTAAGATTACGAAAGCACCAGATTATCCGTTATTTAAACAATTCACAGCCTGCAATAATATGCGTAAGAACTGCAATTCAAACAAGAACGTGTAAATTAAAATGCAAGTCTGGATCTACCATGCTGAGTGAAGAAGAAATCACTTCATACATACTAAGAAAAAAATAACAAAAGGAATTCTGAAAAAATAGGAGCAGTAAAACATACTTACTTGGTGTGAAAGCAAATCTGTGCTTACATAGTTCACAGTATTCTTTTCTGCTGTGTTTAAGCCATTGAACTAAGCTGCAATAAAAAGTGATCATATTAACACATGCTATTACATCTCTCACTTTACCCCTCCATTAAAGGAAAACATGCTAATTCTCTGTTTTCAAACATAAATCAGGCTATTTGTACTATCAAGCAGGACTTCAATCAGCATGCTTATTAAGTCCATTTAGGCCATCGAGTAAGTTTCACAAAGTTATAAAGACAAGCTGACTATGAAAAATAGCAATTCCTCAATTCCATCACTTACATTATTGATAAAGTACATTCTTAGAGTACGTTATCGAAAAGGTTAATAAACTGAAGCATACATCCCAGCACGGACACCCACAAGTGACACTATTCCTTATAAATACTTTGACATGACACATATATGCACACAGCTAAGATTTAGAACTCTTGTATATGCAAAAAAATGGCTATTAAAATACCATCAAAAGGAATGTGTGCTTTAGGCCAGAATTACTGTTTTCACTTTAGCATTTCCTTGATCAAACACACACCTCAAAATGACCCAAAAGTACTAGGGTATTTTTATTTCTTGCTGTGAGGTTAGTTTTCTTTTTATTCACAACTAGAAGTGGGCAGAAAAAGCCCACTGACTGCATACTGACTTTTCTGCTTAGCTTTCATAAAGCTGACATATGAGCAGAACTGTAGTCCTAAACACAAACAATTGCCAGTACTTCCTTGTCATATATAATTACTAAATCTGAACTGTAATGAACCACCATGTAAAAAATATCAAACCCCTAACACATTCCTGGCGAAAACTGGATTTTCTTACTAGTTAATCTGAAGAGTTGGGAAGTATTGGTTTTAGAAACATATGATGTGTTTTATTAAAAAAAAAAAAATATAAAAATTAAAAGCCCCACGAAGACAGAACTCACCATTCCTGATGAATAAATTTAATACTGCCAGTACACACACATGGATGATAGAGGGGTTTCTCAGGAGTTCCTTCAGACCGGCAGACTCTGCATATATCTGCTGACAAGGACATAAAGCTTATTACACTACTGCTTAAAGAACTCAATTTTACAAGACAAATTATACAGATCAATTCTAGAAGCTTCACCATGTAGCAAAATCAAACTAGAATACATTGAAAGAGGACAAAAGACAGATTTCATCTGAGGCAAGACATGAAGACTAAGAGATCACCAAAAAAAGCAAGCAGAATGTTATCTGCCTGGTTGTGTTATTAAAAAAAAAAACCCCAAACCAAACAAACAAACCCCGAAACATTATATTTTGAAGATTTCTAGGAAATAGATACAGTAAAACTACACACAGAGGTGCTCTGTGCCTAAAAAAGTTATCACTAAAACAACATATAAACCGTTCAGGATAATCTTCCTGCAAGTGGAGATTTGAAAATGGAAAAAAATTCAGTTGCGTTTTGGACAACTTAAATGGAGACTGAGAAGAAGAGATTTACCAAGATCTAACAATGACTTAGACATGCCACCTGCTGCTCTTGAACCTAACATGGATGGTCCTTGGTGCTCCTGATTAAAGGAAAAAAATAATCCATAAAAATAAACAGAAATAGGTATTCTGTGAGTATTAGGTGAGTTTTGTGGGTTACCCAGGTTGAACAAGTCCATCCATTTAGGAGTCTACAGTCTAGTTACAAAAGGAAAGACATTTTCCATTTCTTATTTCGTGATTTCAATTTCAATAATATTTCAGTAGGTTCCGCACCTTTTTTATTCTTTTTTTGACATTTTCTTACAACTAAAGACTGCAAGATGTTTTACAGATGAAAAAGTGAGTGTAAACCTCTCCCTCTAAAGAGCAGATGGTATTTTAATACCATTCAGTTATCCAGAGCATTTTAACACACAACTAAATATAAATAAAAACCAAGTATTTGATTTCATAGAATCATAAGACAAGTTTGGGTTGGAAGCAACATTAAAGATCATCTAGTTCCAACCCCCCTGCCACAGGCAGGGACACCTTCCACCAGACTAGGCTGCTCAAAGCCTCATCCAACCTGGCCTTGAATGCTTCCAGGGATGGGCATCCACAACTTGTCTGAGTAAATTTACTCATGGAGAGATGGTATCTTCCCTTTTTCTTTTACTTTTATTAAGGAAACAAACATAAACCATCCTTTTTTTTTTTTTTTTCCTGAAGATTTAAGTTCAGGGTTTTCTCTTTTGTAAATTACTCCTCTATCAACCACCATTCAGCAAACCCGCATGACTGTAACATGCAGAAACTGTAACACATCAGAGATCCTTGCTAGAAAATTACCAGCTTAAAGTACTGATGTACGAATACTGAAAATATGCAGTTTCAAGTCTGAACCACTTATCTTTGTTCTTGGCTGAAACCTCCAAAAGTTAATGTTTTTTTACAAAAAGTTCCAAAACGTACCAAACATTCAAATGTGAATGTTCTATATCCATAGTTTGCACAGTATTAGAATAGTTTCTACACATAAAGTGCAAGAATCCAAATGATTCTAAAGTAAAAAAATTAATTTTCTACCCGTAAAAGAGAGATTTGAATTTATTTGCATAGGCCAGAACCCCAGAATTAACAAAACCATGTATTCAATACCACATTAAAGATGCTACGAAGAGACATAAAGAGCACTTCTGTCACAGCCGTATTGAGCAATGACATATCGCTGCAAACATCAAGAGTCCCTGGTTTCTCTGATGACAAGGCCAACCAGACCCACTACTTCACCTAACAAATGATTCTTTTATCATAGAGAGTATTTCCAAATGACGGCACAGGACAGGTCTCTTCATCTGAGAGGCAGGACCGACGCACCAACTGCGGCATGCCCACCTTCCTCCAGCATTGCTTCCAACAGAGCTATTTCAACTATAGCAAGTTGACAACTTTGTACACTGGATGAGCCTCATAAAGGGTCAGACAAGCACAAGAGACAGGATGTGAAACCACTGCTCTAAGAACGCTCTCTGGCACCAAAGACAGCAAGTTAAGAGCACGCTACTCTCTGGAAGAGCCCCAGAGCTCTGTGAACCCACTCATTAATGGTCTGTTGGCTTCCACAGCAGTTCACTTATCCTCAAGACTGTTGAGAAAAAAACCCATACTTTGCTTTACCGAAAGCAAATACACTCTTTCTTTGAAAAAGGTTTTCATTTGCTAGCTTACTAAAATAAGTTAAACCTAAATTTTATTTTTTTAAAGGATGTGAGATTTTCTAAATATTCCCACTTGTTTTATAAATCCAAATAAACATATTATGAGTTTAACAACCTGGACTGTTAAGCAGTCGATAGCTTCAAATCAATAAACCCTGCTGAGACTCAACACGTAAAGCTACTTATGACCTACTGTCACATTCAGAGGGAATTCCACTGCGTCATACACGCTGTTTTTCCACTTGCACGCACACTTTGTGCCCCGTCCTTCATGCATTTGTTTTGGAAAGAATGACCTTGAGTAATACAGTTCTTTTTTGTTCCCCCAGGGAGCGATTCCCTGCCTATCACCTCTCTAACTGGATGTTCACTGCTGTAGTGTTCAAAAGCGAAGGTTATGCTATTTAGCAACAAACTGATTTAACTAGAAAGAAACAGAAGCACGTCTCAGCAAAACCTGGTATCTGGTGCTTTCAGGTGTTACAGAGAAGAAACTTTCATTCTGAGGCGAAGCTGACGCTTTGGTCTAACCTTTATTACCCTAGATGGCCTCTCCTGTCTGAGCTCTCACCATCCAGTCACATTTCCTAGCTCCACAATGCAATTCAGTCAAGCACAAAACCCACCAGAAACACAATGATCGTAATGTTGTTAGTGGCCTATCAATAGCTAGGGAAGTGCATATGACACTTTATGGCAGAAGTTCAGGCACACACTAACACCAGAGCACAGATTTCCTCTTCCTTACGGCACAAACACAGTCTTTTCTGCTACTCTTGTTTAAAGCTTTATAACCTTGGGAAGCCTCTTCAGCATCCTGGCAAGTGTTGTGAAATTCTAATAGTGGGAACTGAAGTTTGAAACTGTAGAAGTTGTAACATTCTTGTGGTATTTATGGAAAGTGAGTGTATATATAGACTAGTTACTTTCATCCTACTATTCAGAGCTTTCAAGGGTAACATTGATAAGGCTACGCTACAATATCTGAGACTACATGTACATATTATACATGTAGTCTGTGAAAGCAGGTACGATCAAAGACTACCACTGTTAACAACAGCCTGTAACAAGGTCCACCAATGCTGTCCGAATTAAATCCACCAAGATGGATTTACCAACTACTGGAGTGGTGGGAATGCAGTTGGACATTTCCAAGAATCCACTGTTTGCAACAGTCCAGGTTTTCCGGGCAACTGAAGGCCAAGCAATCAAAGCTTCACTTTGTTAATTTCACCAGTGTAAGCAACTGCTGGTCTACAGAGGCAGGCCAGAGTTGCAGCAAGCAGTTTGAAAAGTTGTGAGATATTAAACACACTAATATTTTGATAAACTATCTGTTTCGACAAGCGCTAAAGATGTCCACAGCACAACCCAGGTGCTGTCTTTCTTCATCCAGTGTTTCATGGTTTTGCAGCTTTTTTCTTTTTAATTCTCTCAAGCTGGACAATCCAGCGCCACCAGATAAAAAGCCACATTCAAAATGATGCCAAAGAAATGAAAGCCAAGACACAAAGCACTTCCCTTGGAACTGCTTCCCTGCTGCAATAACTGTTTGTAGTTATCGCTAAGGATGACAAACAAAGCTCAAATACTACAAGAAACACGGCACAACAGGTATCCTTTATTTATTTTGGTTTACACCACAGTATGAACTCCTGGCTTATCAAAGTTCTGCATCAACAGCTTCAACTACGCAGTTCCTCAACATTCTCTGAGCAGAGCAAAAGTGCTGCTGAAACATACCCGCATTTGATCCCACGTAAAGCAATACCCTTAAAAATGCGAACTACCCACTTAAAGAACATGACTATGACCTCTTTGACAACTTATTTTTTAAAACGAGGTAAGTTGCTATGTGTTAGCTCCTTGTGGAAGACACAGAGAGACATGTCATCATTTCACTACTGCATTTTCTCAAGCACATTTTTCCAGCATACACAACAAAGTTAACGTTGCAAGAGAAGCAGCAGCTAAAGCTGCTCGTACTGCTCAGCTAAAAGCGGGTATTTTGCGCTCGCTAAACTCCAGGACCGGGCACAACAGCGTCTGCCCGCTAGGAAGCCGGGACCCGGCGAGGGTTTCACACAGGTCCCTCCCTCACGGCCCTTCACGCCGCCGCGGTGCAGGCGGCGGGCGGCAGCCGCACGGTGCCCGCACCGGGTAAGGACCGGCCCGCCCCACGCCGCGAGCGGGGTTACCACAGCACCGCCCGCCCCTCCCCCACCGCCCGGCTCCCAACGGCCGCGCTTATGTAAGGGGCACCCGCGCGCGCCAGCCCCCGCGCGCGCCGCCCGCCTTCACTCCCCACCCCACCCGCCGCGGCCCCACCGCCGGGCCCGGCAGAGGAACGGCGCTGGGTGGGGGGGGGGCGCCCCGGGCACCTGCAGCCACGGTACGCTGAGCACCCCCACCCGTGCGTAAACAGCCACTGGCCCGCCCGGCGGCTACCGGGCCCCGTGGTGCACCCCCCGGCCCCGCGCCCACCCTCCGCCCGTTCAGAGCCCTTCCTCGGCCGGGCCCCGGAGGGTTGACGGCGGTGGCGGAGGTGCGAGCGCGCTACCTTCCTCGGCGGTCTCCATCTTGCCGGGCTGACGCAGCGCCGGCCGAGCGGGTGGTGTGACCGCGCGGGGCGGGGCCGCGCCGGTACGCGGTGCGGGCGCCGTAGAGACCGCACCACCGAGCCGCCGGGGATAGAGCGCCAAGCTCGCTGCGGGCGCCGCCTGGCGGAGATGGTGGCGCCGGGAGGCCCGGGAGAAGGGGCCCGGTGCGGCGGGCCGGGCCCGGCGTTGGGGCAGCCCGATGGTCGCTGTCTGCGTGGCTGCCCCCCTCCGGCAGCACCCGGCCAAGGCGAGCGGGACGGGGCGGTTGGTATCCGTGGAGGCGCACGCCACGGCAGAGGGACGCGTCCGTGCTTGGGCAGCGGTTGCACCGGGCGGAGCACGGGCGTCAGGCACACTGCTGCTAAAACAGGTTCTAAATTGCACCTCAAACCAAGGGGAAACACTGCGTGCAGCTTGGAGTGCCAAGCTTTTGGGATGGTGCGTGCTTCAGGGCGCAGGAGCTTGACCTCTGCTGGCCCTGCGAACCGCCCTCCTCCTCCTACTCCCTTCGGGCGGAAGGTGTTACCTGTGAGTGCCCTTCTTCAACCCCCGCCTCTCCTTGCTCTGCCTGAGATTTCCAACAGGAAAATAGGGCTCTTGAGTAAAACACAAAACCTCCGTTAGCTTAATAATTTATGTTTTCAGGTCTTGCCTGCCTAAGTAGCTGAGACAGCATACATTAAAACTTTGTAGTCTGCCGGGGGCACAGAAGGTTGTCAGATGGCCTCTGGTGAGTTGGCAAGAAGCTTATTAAGGAAGAAAGCAGAAGTTCGTTTCATTAAGGATAAAGCGAAATTCCATACTGATGAAGTGCACATACGTATTATTTTGTATTCCATTGTGGCAGCTATTTTTACCCCTCTGGTTGATCGACGAGTTGTGGCAACTTTCATGTCTCAATGTCCAAGCAGTTATTAAATCCTTTGCATTAAGCCTTTGGCCATCGTGTCAGCAGCAGAGTGGATGGCCGGTCAAGTCTGGACTCGGAGTGCAGAGGTGGCACGTGCCCAAGTTACAATTTTATGACTCTTTTTCCCTCAACTTTAACCACACCAGTGCCTTCAATAGTATCTTTCTCAAGCTGGTGGGATATATGATACTGGTCTGTGTAAGCAAAAAAAGATCAGGAAATTGTGAAGGCTTGGAGTGGCTCTCCAGTAGCTGTATAATTACAGCAAAGCGCTGCAATAAAACACGTGGGCTACGCTATTACATTCAGCTCTTCCGTGTTCTCAGTCTCAGAAAGGCAAGGCGAGAAAACTCCTACTTAAAACTTTAAAAATCAATTTTATTTTAAAAGTAAGCTTATTTTCATCTTGACAAATTATCTTGGCATGTTAAGAAGTGCAAGCGCAGTGCTGAGGAGATGAGAAATGCCAATGTATTTAATTTGTCTGAATAAGGAAAAATTGATTAAAAAACCAAGAAACGGGGCACTTCAATTTCCAGGTACATTCATAATTCCTACCCTTTATTTCCCAAACATGTAACCATTGTCATTACTCTGCTGCGATAAAGATGAATTAAATATCATATAATTCACTTTTAAGAAGCCATGGCAGGATTAATGCGTATAATTCTCTAATTTCAGTCTTTCATGGTAGGCTTTTTTAAATGAGATGAAACCCTTTGAAATGAGTCGCTGTAAGTTGCCAGTGAATAATTTCATTCCTGCCTGTATCTATCTATTCAGTCATTTAAATTACATAACAGATACTAGATGTATGCCGTCTTCTCAGCATTTAGAGAGAATTAATCCCAAAATTTTGTTCTTAGTGCTTCAGTATGGGCTACACTACAGCTCACCAGTAACCACGAGCTGAAGGCAGGCCATTATAATTTAAACAGAAAAGGAAAAAGTAAAATACTTTATTGTAAGTTAAATTAAATTAAACCTTTCTCAGCCTTCTTGGTGTTTTTGGTGAATGTATCATCGATCCTTGTGTATTTGGTAGTATGTTAGGTGTTCTTCGCCTGAGAAATACCCACGGCTTAAGTAGTTCGTAATTTTTGGTACAGAGGAGAATGTTATGAGATTGTTATTAGCTTCTGACTGTCATCAAGGCCAAGTGCCAACAGCCACTGAGCAAATGTACTGGAACAAAAATGTCTGCTCCAAACAAGTTATCTGGATAACAGAGGAAATACGGAAATTCTACAGGTGGAAACTGAAGACAGTAATAGATGTAACCGCAAATCAGAGAAGGTTATGGCAAAAAGAAGGGCATATTTAGAGTAGGTGGGAGGAGTGGAAAAAAGACAAGATTATTTTAAACATGGGTTTATTTTGGTAAAACATTTTGGGTTTGTAATATTTAAATGCTTAGAAATCTTTTTTTTTTTTTCCAAAAACTCTATTAAAAGAATACAAAATAAAAATTGCAAAATTAAAACTATCCAGCATTTGCACTGTGACATTTCCATCTTTTGTCCCATTTGACTTCATAAAAATGCTTCCCCTACATTTTTAGAGTTATTTTGAATGTTCAGAGCATTGAAAAAGCAAATGCTAATACATTTATTTTCTTTCCCACTTGTTTGGCTTTTTCCAGTGCCGTCCTAGTTCTTTTCCTCAGCTGGTTGCCTGACTTACCACAAAAATGGTTCAGCTGGTTACAAACAGCAAGTAACAGAAATGTGGAAACCAATAGATTATCTTAAGGAAACCCAAATGGATGTCAGTTTATAAGAAAAAAAAAGTCAGTATTTGGGCTGAACATGTATCTGCTTCCTGAATAACTGATTCACCACTGCTAGGGAGGTCTAGCACTTCCATGGCAAAGGAAAAACTGCTAGAGCAGGCACTCTGATGTACAGCACAAAGTACGGCCTCCAGAAAATTAGCCTGGCACAATCAGAAAGCACAAAGGTTTGTAGACTACAGAAACACACGGTGAAAGCCACTGGCGCCCCGGTTCTTCCCCATGCACTGCAGGGCCTTTGGAGGATATGCTTCCTGGTGACTGGCCATTTTGCCACTACATCTCATAAAGCTGCCCCAACCAGCAGGTAGCTGCTGTGCTGGTAGATTCCCAGCACGGAGACAGGGAGATGTAGTCTCAGGTGTGCTGTGTACGCAATGATGTTTACTGCTGCATCAGGAGCATGACACAGGCGGTTGCACTGGTGCTAAATGCTGACTCTGAAGCCTCAGTATTGACCAATGTGTTTCCTTCCTGCTGGTGTTTGCTTCATACTGAGCTAGGCTATGAACAGCAGCTACCTGAGGAATCAAGCTTCCTGAATAAAAGTGTGACTTGCGATTCCTCTTTTGCACACCTACTGTGTGCTGTAAAATATGTAGTAGTACTGCATCGAACATAAATTTAGGGACAGACAAAATGGCTCAGCACCATCAGACACAGCCATGATATAGCCTCCAGATCTGCTTATTTTGGAAGCTGTGCACTGGGGTTTGGTCTACGGATTATTGACGTTTCAACCAAGAAAAAAACTATGCCCACTAGCATTTTCAGTGAGAGATGAGGTTTTTCTAGAGTTTAAAAAAACTGTTCTAGAATGATATTACAGGAGAAATCACTGTTTAATGGTTTTGACTAATAAGGAAATCAAGTCAGTTTATATATGTCTAGATTTCAAGCTAGGTAACACTTGAGTGATTGATACACATCTGTTTCCACACAGTAAGAAAGTATTTTCAGAACTTCACTGATTCTTCTCAAGGTCTGCAGGTTTTGCACCACCAAATTATATTGTTTAAATGCAGCAGGTATTTTTTCACATGTGTTAATTACAGTGGATTTTCTGTTTAAAACATAGGCCCCATCAACTTGGTTGGGATTTGCTGAGAGTGCAGCTCACTGCTGTTGTTAATCTACTGGAGATTCAGAATGCTGTGGCTGCTGTGCCATAGTGCTGTGCGCACAGTGAAGAACTGAGTGTAAAACAATAAAAAAGAGCTGTATTTGTCTTGCAGATTATCCCATTCCTAATAACTGTAGTATCATTTGAGGCATACAGTTCTTTACCTGAAACGCTTCCATAAACTTCAAGTGAACCTTTCTGATAGTTAGATATTTGTGTCATTACATTTGAATGATTCTATATATAGAGGTGTATATATATATATTTCTTGTTCTTCTTGGTAATAGAGGGTGTGGTGTGAAACACCAACACAATGTTACTGTCATCAAAGGACTGCTTATAAGTCCTTCTGAGGACATGCTTTTTCTCATGTCTTTAGAAATCTGTGAAAATATCCTTACAGGTGACAGCAGTTAGGGATTACTCTCAGTATTATCAGGAGCAATCTTGTTTTGCCAGAAACCTTTTTGTTGACCTTCCACGTGTTATTGGAGGTTATGACTGCCAACCAAATTAAATTGAACTCCTTGGGGCAAGGTTCAGTTCTACTTAATTTAAAACCGTGAGCATTGCCAGAAAGAGAACGTGTCTTTTGTGGAGAACGATCCACGTAGTTGCTACAGATAGGTTTTGTAACACCACCTATGTTACTGCCTCTGCTTCTGCTGCACTGACAAGGAAAGAAATGCAGAAGGACTGTGATTTCTAATGGCTTATCATTACTTTTTGTCAAACATTTGCAGCAACAAGAAAAAACATAGCCAGAGAAAAGTGAGCTATGGTCTAAAGGTCAGAGTTACTACAGGTTAATTGGGGTCAATGACCTCTGTTGTCTGATTTCTGTAGTAACTTTCACTTCATTGTAGCTTGGACACTGAGAATTTGGGGAGAAACCCCAGCTTTTGCTTGTTTCCCTGTAGCAATAATGTATTTGCTGTGTGTACTGCCTTCAGTGCAGGGTCTGCAAATACAGTGAAGAAACCACTTAGTGCTTTTGATGTCTATAGAGAAAAGCAAAACGCTTGGCTCAGTGAAGTAGATTCTCACTTGGGTAACTGACATGAAAAACTGAACACATTTAGTACTAAAAATCTACATTTTCTTGACTCTTCTGTGTGGATCAATTAAACATTCTGTTACACTAATTTTTTTAATGCAGTTGTGATGGCACATGGGCCTCTGCCAGGGCCTCAGCCTGGTTAAAAGTGGTAAAGAAAAAGACATCTCACAAAGATAATGATACACACAGAAATGGAAGTACATGGTAATTCCTTCTCATGGCCTTGTCCTCAGAAGGTCTGAAGAACATCTGAGCAGCTCAGTGACCCTGTTCAGCTCCTGAGAACAAGCCTGTTTGGAATCTGTCATTTTCAAAGGAGAATATCTGGTAAAGTCCCTACTTCCGAAGTGTCTATTTTATCCTTGCTTTACAAGGAAGACTCTTCTGAGAGCTTGTATTTTCTGACTCATTATCAGCTGAGCCCTGAGAACACAAATTGCTGTCAGAGACCTGCACGTTTTTCCCTGGATCCTCAAGTTTGTTTCCCTTCCTCCTTTCTCCTCTTACTGATCTTCCACCAGGAAGGAAAGCAGGGGTCTTCAAATTATCTATCGCTTCTTGAGGGGAGCCAGTTCCTGATCCTGCTTCTGTGGAAGGGCAGGGAGTTCTTCAGAGGCCTGAACTTCACAGTAGCTTCAAGGAAAGGAAAAGCTCATGGACAACTCTCTTTTCCTCCTTCAATCTCACTCCTGATGGGGGTAAGCTGAAGCTGGGCAAACAGTTTCTCCTCTGTACTGGGGTCTTACCATGCAGGAGTGCAGGAAGAACAACCAGGAGCTGTACAGATGCAAAGTGTGGTGGAAAGGATTATGGCGAACAGCATGTCCAAGATGAGTGTGGAGAGTCGGGAGGGATGTGTGTGTGGGTGACTGAGAGGAGAGGGGCTAGGAGAGAGGCTAGAAGTCAAAAACTGGTAATAGCGGGAGGTCCTCGAGAACGGGAAGAAGGCAAGTGCCACAGCCATCTTCAAGGCAAAGAAGGAGAACCCAGGGAACTACAGGTCAGCCAGCCTAATTTCACTACATAGGAGGAGTATGGAAGTTGCAGTGAAAGTGCTTCCAGGCAACAGAGACCTGGAGAGCAGACAGGGGTGTGGGCTGATCCAAGAGGGGACACAGCCCCGTGGGCGCCACAAGAGGGCACCTCCGCTCCAGCCCCAGGAGGTGGGCAGAGGCTGAGAAGAGGGTGGTGGAGGAGATGGAGCACCTCTGGGGCCTGTACTCGACCGGCCAGGCAGGAACCATGGTGGTATGCACCCGGCTGTGGCCATCTGACAGTTTGATGGGCCATGAAATAAGCAGCTGCCGATGTTGGGAAACAGACTGCCTCGAATGCTGCCGCCTGAGTAAGCCTATTATCTGACAAGCCCCAGGGCATTTCTAGGTGTCTGAAGCCTTCAACATGTGAAGCAGCATCCTGCACAGCTGCCCTGCACCTTGCCAGCACTGGAGGCAGCCGAACAAGTAAGTCTCCAGAAGCTGCGGATCTGCTGTCCTCCCTTAGGACACCGTCCCTTGCTCTATCTTCCCTAGAACAACCCCCAGATCACATCCCACGGCTGCCAGAACCCCTTGAGCTGGGGCAGTCATTGCCTGTGCTCAGCCGCGGCTGTAGGTGGTTGTGGACAAAGATCTGGGGACTTAGCACTTCCCCCAGGAGGAGCTGGGTGATGTGCCAGTGCCTCATGGCCTCTGCCTCCAGTCAGCTGCAGAAAATCCTAGCTCCTGCCCCTTGTCCCTCTGTTTGGGTGATATGGGAAGGACATGCCAGAAGTTTCTAAGCTTGCCTTATTGATGAGGGCTCAGGTAGGGGTCACTGCCACCCCAAAGACATTCAGCGAATGTTTGGTTCAAGTCAAAGGAAATTCTGTGGAAAATGCTACCTGCTAAAATGTCCTGTTGGCAGCGTCAAGCAGTCCAAAGTCAAGAGGAAGGAGAAAGGCTTTGGCTCTCCACCAGGAGGGGAACAGGGGGCAGGGATAGGTTGTGGGAGTGCTCCAGCACTTATGCAATGAATGGTCTTACGTGTTGTGTGAACCTGGCCATAAGGGATTGGATCTAATCTGGCAGCATGTCAGCACAGTCCTACTGAGCAGCATGCATGTGTGAACTGATGTGTTCTCACCAGCAGCCTTTATCGTGCAGTCTAAGTAGGTCAAGAGAGGGGACCCTATGCTATCTAGTTTGTCTGGGCAGTGGGGATCTGTGAATGTAAGTGAATTGGAATCTGTATTTTGTGCTTGGTTTTCTGCTTTAGATTTTATCAACTGCAGTTGAAAACTCTGTTTTGAAAATGTATGCTTATGTTAAATATGTTGATACATTTATGTTAAGATATCTTTCATGATTATAACTGAAATGTTCTTGGACCTACACTATACTTTGGATTGGCTTGTACATTTTGGATGTAGGATCAATTCCAGATCAGCTACCATGACCAAAAAAGGGTTGAATTTAGATTGTCACTGAAAGACACATGAGAAGACATTAAAGCGCTCTTTCTGTTTTTGAAAACCCATATTCATAATATGCAGAGCAAAAAAACATTTAGTAAAATGTAGTTACAGTTCAGTGACTTTTCCATCTATTTTTCCATCACACTTTCCCTGTCTCCTGTATTCCAGTTGCTGTATTGATCTCTGTCAATTTCTTAAAGGTATTTACTAATGTGCCAAGTATCATATATAGTTACAGACTCTCAATAAGATTCTCTGCCTATTAATTTTCAGTTATTTAATATGACATTTTAATGAAAGCTGGAAGCTGAAAGATACAAATTTTTACTCACCTGGATGTCCATCCTAAATCCCTGTACTGACAAAATTGTCATATATATTTAGTATTGTGCTCCATAGACAAATCAAAGCTGCTCCCGGAGCCTAGGGAATAAAGTGAATGGGGTCTTGGGAAAGTGGTATGCATTGTAGAACTGGGACCTGTACTGGTTTGGCTCTTCTGAGCTTGGCTTGAGCTTGGCTTCTTCAGCATCTCAGTCATGTTCATTTTCTTTTCAATCCAGAGACAACAAACTGGAAAAAACCGTCTATTTCTTGTTTTCACAAAAAAAAAAACCAAAAACAAAACCCACCAAAACCCAAACCCCAAAACCAAACAAAAAACCAAAAAACACAACAGAAAAAACAAAGTATATTCTTGTTTGTAAAATTTGCATGTAAGATAAATTGAGAGACATTTAGCACAAGAGAAAAGAAAGTTACAGGTGTGACAAGGAGCTGGCTTTCAGCTGCTGTTGGGAGATCACAGAAAGAAGTGCTCCTCAGAAAGATAACCTATCCAAAGAATATGAAGAATTCCTAACAGCCTTTGAAGCCTGCAGATCCTTTGGGAGATTTTCAGGAGTAAGCAACATGACTGCCAGTTCGTGTTCAGCTGCCTGAAAGATGAACATAAACACATCAGAAATTACTCTGAACTATACCCAGGCGAAACGTGCAGAACCTAGTTTGCATTTAGGGAAACCAGCTGTTTCCCGAATGCCACAAAACCTTTTTATCCCATCAAAGCAGGAAACATAAAACAGGCCTTTTAAAAAACCTGTATTATAAAAGCATTTTGTGGTAATGAAAGGCCTTAATTACAAATAGTAAGGCAGAAGCCTGTTATTTAATTTCTGGCTTTCTGTTTGCATAATTCACAAGTTGACTGAGGAATGTGCAGTTTCATTGCTGTTCTTCTGAGTCATGCCGTGCTTACTGTTGGCTTTCAAATCACATGACATGTAGTTTTCCATGAGAATTTGTTTAGCTCTCAGAGCTTTACGTTTAAAAATATTGGCATTTATGTCTTTTCTCACAGGAAAGAACTTACCACAATTGTTGCATAGTATACGGAAATGGTTGTGCTCAGCTAAACCATGGGGTTTAACTCTGAGGAAGTGAAATGAGCTGGCTGTGATTTTTTTGGGGGGGGGGGTAAATATATATAAAATATCTATCTATCTGTCTAAAAGTGTAGTTTCCATGCTGCTTTTGACGAAATTTCAGGGAAAGAGATCAAGCACTTAAAACCAGAGAGGAAGTGTTGGAATAGCTAATAGTATACTGATATCTGACTGGAATAAGAGGAATCAGGCTTCCGGTTCCTGCTTACGTGAAAGCATAACTGTCTGTATAAAGGATCTCACAGAAGAGATAGACAGAGAGTAAGAAGTAGCCATGTGGGTATGGCAGCCTCTGCACGAATGAGCATGGTGGAGCAGTGGCTTGAATGTGGATCTCTGCCCCAGCATATTTATGTTAAAACTTCAAGGCTACACTGAGGGCATATGTCTTGGATAGCAAGTCCTTGGTCCTTCTTTCAGGACCAGCCTATCCAAGACTTCCTTCCACAGTGTTATTCCTATCTCCTTTGTATGAAATTCTTATTTTTTGCATGGACACTCAGACAAATGCTACTCCATTAATACCAATCTATGACTCTTTCATTAGAAAGAGTTTGTGATGGTAGAGACACACTATGAATTCTTTCTGCGGAGAAGGTGGCTAATTTTCCTTTTTTCCCTCCCCCTCTTCATCCAGAGAACAAGCCGGATGATCGTCCACACACTGGAGAACTTTATTGTTTGTATCTGAGCTTACAAGAAGGTTTGCACAAGGAGGAAAGGAAACATACTGGGGTCTGGCTTGGTAGAAGCAAGTGGTGATCTCAGCTCCCTAAGCAAACCTACATGCAGGCTGGGACATCTGGGGAAGCTAATAAGTTGTGGTTCAGACTGTTGGTCTCTTTGAAGAGAGGCAGGTGACTGGGGATTTGATTCCAGCTTGATGGGGAAGGGTTTCTGGTTTGGGTTGTTTTTTCCTCCTGAACTAGGAGAACAGGCTGTAATGAGCAGATGAGCTTGGCCTGAGGTCTGAGCTGCAGCTCAAGGCAAAGCTCTAGAAGGGGCCTGCCTTATGGTAGCTGCTGTGTCAAGTACAGACAGGCCATCATCTCCATAGCTTTCTGGGAAAAAAAGGGAAAATCAAAGCACCCTAGAAAGGAAACTTGTGAAGGACTGAATAAGGTAGTCCTAAGCTTTTTGCCTCATGGCCCATAACTTGTGAGCTCTCTGAGATCTCATTGTGGATCTGTCAGGCAACTAAGGTCCATTTGTTTCAGACCAGAAGGAAGCAGAATGCTGTGAATTGTCAGATCTGGAGGTGCAAATATCAGCCCTGAAGAGCAAATCTTCTTAAAGTTTTCTTCTTAAGCTTGTGCTGAAATCTCCTGTTTGAAACTCACTAATTCGCAAACAAGCTGTGGAAAAGCAAGCTTGAGAGTTCAGTCCTTGTGGGCACAGCTGCTTTGGCACAGATAGCCCTTGCCAAAATTTTAACTGTCCAGGCAGGCAGGGACAGATGTCTGGGTGGCAGGGGGGGACAACCTCTTCCACATCATGGTGTTTGATGCCACACATGGCAGACCTCCTCTCTGAATCAAGTGGACAGCAAGTGCGGCCTGGTTGGCCTCCCTGGCCCGAATGCTCCCTTCCACGCGTATTGCACGTTGCCCATGTGCCTGCCTGTGCCTGCCCTGGGCAGCGCTGGGCAGGAGACACACAGTGGGCTGGCCCCTTCCCTGCCTGGACCCTTCCTCTCTTCTGAGATCCTCCGTAATGTGTTTACTCCAGCATATGCTCAGGGACTCTTAGAAACTGATTTTATTAAACTGCCTGGTAGTTAGGTACACTCACTCCCAGCACAGGCTTCACCATTTGCAGGATTACACTCAAATGTAATTTCCTTCTGCTTTCTTTTTGCTTTAGAAAAAAGGTAGGAACAGGTACTCTCTGCAAATGTATTTAATAAAGTACTTTGGTTGCTCTGAATTGATTTATGTATAGTAATTACCTTGTAATATAATTAGACGTTCTTACACATACTTTCCTTAAACTTGCTTCTTTGATGTTGCACTTGGGCGTCTGTATGACTCTGTGGGATGCAGTCCAAAGCTGACTGGATCCAGTCCAATATTACTAACACACAGACACGTTTGCAAAACAGGACTTTTAAAGTCAAGCAAACATGGGAAGGAGGTTTGGTCAAACTGTTCAAGTGCACACTGGGAGTTTACAGAGGAAAAGCCAGATTTCTACTCATGAAAGTTAGCTCTTCTGAAAAGGGGGGTAAATTCTACTGGCACAAGGTGCAGCTTTTTGTCCAAGGCAACTTATTTGTACTGAAGACCAAAAGTGTGTCTATATCTCTGTGCAAACACAGCCCCAGTAACAAACAAACAAAATGACCCCCTCCTAGCTGATTAATCCCAGAAAGTTCTGGAAATATAAGATGAACATTAGATGAGTTTTGCATGAGACAGTGCATTCCAAATAACATTTTATGGGGAAAATTCTGCATACAAAATTCAGCTTTCAATGACTAAATATGAGGAATGAATTAATCTTTGAACTTCATAGTGTGAGTAGTGGATAACTGAAAGGAAAATTACTTTATAGTCATTTCTGGGTTCCAAATTTTTGTAGTTTTAGAGAAAACAAAGTATTTGCTAAGAAAAAATAAGACACATTCTTAAACAATGCAAATAATAGATGTTCATGATGTTAGATAAGGAAATCAGCCCTTAAACCATGCAATTATCCATGTAATTTTAATTCTGTTGTCTTGGTGATGTTTCTATTTATACCGTTCAGTGCAACGGGGATGTTGCCTCTGATCTGGGATAGCTATTTCAGAGGCATTGCTCCAAAATGTACTATTTTCCTTATATATTACTATTAATATTCATTATTGTTTGTAGTCATGTGCCTTGTACTGAAATTCCATTAAAAGTGTTTCTTACTAAAGTGGTGAGCTACTGAATAACCTAGAAACACCTGGGCAGCATTAGGTAATTTTAATACGCCTCTTTGCATGTCACCTGCAATAAAATAGTTCCTGTTTATTGCTTTGGCATAATTGAAGTTATACTCCACCCTTTTTCTATAAAGTTCACAAAACACACCCCCTGAAATCCCACAGGCTCTTTCAGCAAAAACAGGAAATTTGAGACTAAACAGTCACAATTTATTTTAGGTAAAAATTAATCCAAACCAGGCATGAGAA
Organism: Strigops habroptila; assembly: GCF_004027225.2. Lineage (NCBI taxonomy): Eukaryota > Metazoa > Chordata > Aves > Psittaciformes > Psittacidae > Strigops > Strigops habroptila. The sequence continues at coordinate 73,366,075 of NC_044277.2, read as the reverse complement.
ACCCAGAAGCTGTTGGGTCAACCAGTTGCACATGCCAACAAGCAAATTAGGAACATGCCTATTGAAAATAATTTTTTTGCAGATGACCTCCTGTCCCTGTGGTCAGAACCATACTTTTGATTTTAGGGAGAAAAGGAGTTGTATCCTCTGAGAGCTGACCCTAGCCTACCCAAAAGAAAAACAGGACACTCAGAGGGACATTAAGAGGGACAGCCAGAAACAAGTTGACACCAGTGGTTTCAGATAACTCACAAAAATGGAGTAGAGTAGAAAGCCAGGGAAGGGGGTGGATGCAATGGGGAGATGGCCAAAGGGGAGAGATGATGACAGACTGAATCTTTTATTTTTTAGCAGCAAATAAAAACGCATGGCAAGAGATGCAAAGATTAATAGCAAAGAAGCAGCAACTGCCCTGGCCTGGGTCCTGGTGCCTTGTGAGGAATGGCGGGTGCTCAGGGAAAACAGCAGTGCCTGCCAGTGTGGCACCAGATGAAGCAGATAAGGTCACTCCCACAGAGAAAAGACTTCGGAGCCTTTCTTCTTAGACACATGGGAAAGCATGGGAAAGAGTGGGGACATGGCTCTCTACTAGCCAAATCAGAGAATTCCTGGAGACTTTTTTTAATGCTCCAGGCAAAGGCAGCAGCAATCTCCAGAGTACCACGCTAGGTAAATGGTAAAGAACAAAACTGTGAGACTAGTTTTCACTGATGGCAGTGAAAGTATATGTTAACCTCATGCCAAGCCTTGATTTGCAGTAACAAGAGTTGGCCCAATTTCCAAGGGTCTTTATTCAAACACTGACTAGAAACCAAAGCCAGAAACCTGGAAAATGAAATCAGACTTGTTAAACTATATTTCTTCCCTCCCAAGTGATGACTTGGTAGATAAGTTTAGGTATGCAGCCTTTTACTGGATGGAGGGAAAGGAATCAGAATAACATTCAGAAGCAAGAACCCCAATCCCAGCTCCAAATTACAAGCCCACTGATAAGGCCCTGTTTTCAGTGAATGTGTGAGAGGGACTAGCTCTGCTGCTCTCCTGTAGCTCCTCAAGTCCCAAAGGATGCCTCTTGTTCTCCGGGCAGGAGCTGGGTACAGAGCCCTCACTGGACTACAGCTGGCCCTGCAGAGCTGTGCTGTTCTGGCTCCATCTCACTGTGCTTCTCCGCTAACCCTTCTTGAGATCCTCTCCACCAGTTCCTCTCAAGGTATCCTTAGTGATGGTAACTCCTTAACAAGGCTGCTATTGCCAGCAGGACCCATGCAAGAGGGGAGAGAAGCCTTGCCATCCCTCTTGATTTCTCTACAGCTTCTAGGCTGCAAGCAGAGCATCACTCATCATAGGTGCTTTGAACAGGTTTTTCACACCATAAATATAACATTTGTAATGATTTCAACTTTCTGACAAGTCTGTTGCTACCAGCAGCACTCCAAATACTGTACCAGGTGATGGTGAATGGGACATGTTTAAGCCTGTCCATTGGTCTCTCCATTGGACTCTTTCCCTTCTGCACTAGATGCCAGCAGTGTACTTGCCTTTCTGGGTTTTTATCTATCAGTAGCTGTCTGGCAGAGAATACCCTTCTATTTTGCCTCCAGAGAGCAGGCTTGTTGGGTTTCATGTTAACATACAGCTAAAATTACAGTCAACAGCCATAAGGATTGTGATGGGTTGACCCTGGCTGGACACCAGGTGCCTACCAAAGCCACTCTATCACTGCTCTCCTCAGCTGGACAGGGGAGAAAAAATATATCAAAAGGCTTGTGGGTCGGGATAAAGTCAGGGAGAGATCATTTAGTAATTACCATTATGGGTGAAACAGACTTGATTTGGGGAAATTAATTTAATTTATTACCAATCAAATCAGAGCAGGATAATGAGAAAACCAATCTTAAAAACACCTTCCCTCACCCCTCCTTTCTTTCCAGGCTCAACTTTACTCCTGATTTCTCTACCTCTTCCCTCCCAGTGGCACAGAGGAACATGGAATGGAGGTTGTGGTCAGTTCATCACACGTTGTCTCTGCTGCTCATTCCTCCCCAGGGAGCACTCCTCACACTCTTCCCCTGCTCCAGTGTGGGATCCTCCCTGGGCTGCAGGGGCACAGCTGCCTCACCATGGTCTGCACCATGGGCCGCAGGGGAATCTCTGCTCCAGTGCCTGGAGCACCTCCTTCCGTCCTTCTGCACTGACCTTGGTGTCTGCAGAGCTGCTTCTCTCACATGTTCTCACTTCTCTCTCTGGCTGCAGTTGCCCCTGTGCAGTAACTGTTTCCCCTTCTTAACTCCCAGAGGAGCCACCACCATCACTGATGGGCTCGGCCTTGGCCAGTGGTGGATCCGTCTTGTAGCCAGCTGGCATTGGTTTTGTCTGACATGGGGGAAGCTTCTGGCAGCATCTCACAGAAGCCACCCGTGTAGCCCTCTCACTACCAAAACCTTGCCATGCAAACCCAATAGAGAATTTATTTGGGGTTTTATTCCACACCCATTTCTATAAAATCAGAAGGAGCAATTGGAGGAGTATTGGTGAAACCTTCAGGAAGAAAGAAAGAAAACCAAACCAAACACAGCTGTGTGTTTCAGGTGAAGGAAAAATTTGATCAAGTGAATCTGTTGTGCCCATTCCAACGTCCACCTGTCTTCTTCCCCCCCCCCCCCCTTTTCTTTTTAAGCTATAAAAATAGAGATACTCACAGCAGGCTTAAAAAATAAAGGTATAATTTTTTTTGAGACTGTAGGAAACGCATGGGTGCAATGAACTCCATAATCCTAAGTCCATTACAGAGGTGATTATATCTTATGGGGAATGAGACAGTCTGTTCACATATGTGAGATCGAAGTGATTTAGGATTTGCAGATCAAACATAATCAGTGTGCAGGCAAAGGCTTGCATTACAGCAGAGCAAGTCCTTTGCTCTCCTTTCACCCTAACCACCCCAATTAGAGATGCTAGGCAGGAAGACAGGATTTACAGTGATGAGACGCATGTGGGATCAGATGTCTGCTCCTGCTGGCCCAATCTGTTTTGCAAGTTCTGGGAAGACTGGACTTCAGTCTCGTGGATCTGCATACAGCATGCCCAACCAGATGAGGTTAAACAAGCTCAAGCAAGACGCCATTAATATCAAAGTATAAACCAGATCTTTTTAGTGAAGTGTCCCCACTCCCTCCCTTGCAACACAAGCAATCTTTTAAATGATTTCTTATACAATCTAGATGTGCAGAGCTACTGACAGGTATGACAGGACGAACACCCTTTCTGTGTGGTCATGACAAACCTTAATTTTAAGTTGCGTGTAGCACACAGAGGTGGGACTCATCTTGCCTGAGTGATGATGCACTCAGCACAGCAATCTACACCTGCATGGGGTGGGTAGGCTGCTATTAAACTCAGAGATCAGCACAGTTAGTGGCATCTAGGGGACTATCCATTTCATTCTAAAGAAGACACCTGTAGAGTGTGAATCATACCCTAAATCTTGCTGACAACTGTGGAAGTGTAGACACCTTGCTGACATGTAGACATCCTCATTGTATATGTCTGAAATTTGGTGAACTGAATCCAACCATCACCTGTTTACATAGTCTTCAGATTACACAGTGGTCGCTACCTCACAGAGTACTACTGAGAATCTACAGACTGACTGTGGGACTTGTTTGTCATATACAGTTTGGATCAAAATTTCTTTATTGATCTTTGATTTGAAATGGCATTGTCATTTTCTTTGAGCTCTTTTGTCTCATTCCTCCTCCCCCAACATGCACACTCACACAAACCACGTGCACACACAGAGAAAATTAAAGCTATAGTAGACATCAGCCTGAGGGCTAAGCTAATGTTCCTTGCATACAAAGCTATTATGGAAATAGAAATGGAAAATTTCAATGAGCCACCATCAGTAGCAACCAGCTCATACTCAAATCTTTCTAACTTGTTGAAAACAAGTCTAATCAGAAATAACCTGGAACACTTTTGGACTTGTTGGGAATACTTATGGGTGTGGCTGTAATATGTTTAATCTCTGGGCAAGGGAGACTTCCATCACTTTTTCATGCTGCAAGTTTGCCAGGACAGATTCATTTTAATTCAGCACAAAGTCCATTAAAAACATTTATGATGGACAATAAGAGTTCATGAATATACCACAAGAAAATGCATCTCCGAATTTAACAGTGCATCAGCAAATGCACCACTGATGCTAAATGTCTTAGCTATATAAATATTGAGTAAAGATTCTGCAGTATCTTAAATAGCTGCATCACACACAAATTGTTTGCTTTGTAGTCTACGGGTTTGGAAGGGAAATTTTCCCAGAAAGCTGAAATGTGCTGGCAATAAGACTCAGCAGTCTTGTTTCAGTCTCTCTATACTGTTTCATTAGGAATCACAGACACTTAGAGAGATGAAAAAAAAGAAAAAAAAAGAAAAAAAAATGCATTATAGTGCTTGTGTGCATCCTGCTTTCTGAACTCCTTGAATAATAAATAAATAAAAGGTAGAGTAAAAAGCAACTGATGCAGAGTTGCACCCTGCCTCTCTGCATGATCTGTCCCCACCCTTTCCGGTCGGGATGACTCCTGTGCTAAGCCTCTCCTCCTCACCTCCCAATCCCAAGGTCTGAAGAAGAGTTGAGGAGCACCTGGAAGCTGGATGGGCAGCAGCAGGAGCAAAACTGTCAGCAGAACTGGTTTTCTTCTTTTTGTGCTTAGAGAAATCTAGCTGGTATCTCACTGAGCAGAAGAAGCGAGCTGGGCTAAAGCAGGATCCTGTACTCCAGGTATGTGATGGCGAACTGGTCCACAAAGACTGAGTTGGCAGCAGAGAAAGGCTAACTACTTTTAACTGTGCTAAAAGGGAGAAATCTGAAACTGCTAGGCAATTAGATATAGCTCTTTTAAAAGGCACAGAACATTCAGCAAAATCAACTCCTTCAAAGAGAGGTTTTCTTTTCAGTAATGCACAAAGACAAGTGTTAGGGAATGGATAAGGTGAAGATGAAGTGTGTCAACTTTAGGAAAGACTGGACTTTGTTTTGAGCCCTTGATGCAAGCTGTAGCACAGTAATAGTGAGGACACTGGTAACCATTTTATATTCATCAGTAGCAAGATCACATTAAAGGGCCATAATAATTTCTTTTGCCTTTATGGTAATGAATTTCCATTCTTTTTCTTGTTTGGTCCATTGGAGCACTTATCACTGAAATAAATTACTGCATGTTATCAGTGGATCCAGGAAAAGGGCAGAGATGTCACATCTTGGCATCACTAGTCCAACATCCTGCCAAACAGCACAGTGTGTTGAGATCACGTGCTCAAACTCTCTGAGAAGCAGGGATTATCCTTAGGACTGTTTGTCCCTGTTTTACCTGATTGTTTTTTTAAAGACTTTTAGCCTCACCTTCCTGGTAGGGATTTGGTTTTTGCTATTGAAAACTTAAGACGTTGCAAGATCTAACCATGTTCCTTAAAAATGTAGTAGTTCGGGTCTGTCCTACCACCCAAGGAAGCCCACCTTTGCCTTGTGATAATAGTAAATAACTCTCCTCAGTTTTTATGTCACTTGCACAAAAGCTGAATGGTTTCAAGACACCCAAGGAAGAGCAGGACCACTGGTGTGAAGGAGAAGCTATAAGAAGGCCTTCTCTGAATAAGCAGGAGGATGACAGCAGACTCATAGATATCAGTCTTTTTTCCTTGTTAGCAGCAGTCAGTTTTTCTCCTGTTCCTCACTTCCCGCCAGGCCCTGCATCTCCTCAGTGATGCTGGATCTCAGAGATGAGGAGCAGGATGCTGCCTGCTTGGAGCCACGCCATGGAGAAAGCAGGAAAAGGAAAAGTGTAATGGCTGAAATTGGTGGGAAGAGGGAATGAGGTGAGGCAGGACAGGCAGGAAATATCCTGGCTTGTTGTTTGCCACACCATGTTGCGTGGGACAAAGCGGGTGGCAACAAAGAAAGCTTCTGACTGAACAGGATCCCATCAAAGACTACTAAGCAGTTCAGGTGTGGCTGACTATTTACTAACGTTCTCCGCAGCCTGGTGCCTGGAGGAGAGCCATCTGGCTGGGCCTCAGTGAAGATAGGCCAGAGAAACGATTTGTGGGAAGGAACCAACAGATAGGGAGCAGGCTGTTTCACAACCATTGCAAAGCTTAATTCCTCCTCAGCACTACTTCCTTGAAGGGGACACCATCGGTTGTGCCCTTCTGAACAAATGACCTTAGCAGAGTGAGGCTGTGGCTGCCATCTCAGAAGCCAGTGTTAGCTATCTTTGGGAGTGCCTGTGAATTCTCCAGGCAGCCTCTTGCACTTGAAGAAAGCTCATTCATCTTAGTTTTAGAAAAAGAAGTAGGAAGCACTTTTGCATGGACAGATCTCTCTCAAGCATTTTCAGGCTTATTACGTGGTGCTTAAACTAGGAAATACTCTCTCATGCATGTTACAACTTCCACTGTCATATAATGCCAGAACAACAGAGGTTTTAGTCCTGCAATCAGGCTATTTCACGATTCTTAGCACCAACCCTGACATTCAGATGTTGAGAAAGGTGGAAGAAAAATTAACAAATGTAATCAGCTCTCAGTTATCAGCACAGGGGATTAGCAATGATGTGAGGTCACCCACTCCATGGTTATTTCTGAAGCACCTTGATTCTAGCAGTAAAGCCACATTGGCCCAGTTCCTGCATTTCTACACCACACTCTATCAGCCAAGGGTTATGGTTGTAATCAAGCATATTTGCTTAAACTCAGTACTGGCCCTGCCAGATCTGGTGACAGCAGCCCCAGGGTTGGGAGAGGAGGAGGAAGAACAGTGTCTCTGAACTGTACATTGGGAAGAAAGCTGATTATCTTGTGTAGAAGGCACTCTAAATGCATATAAGTTTTGCATGCTGTTGAGTCTGTTAATCATGCAAGCTGGAAGTGTTGTGTAAGGCATAAGTAAGTGGTGAATCTCTGGAGCATCGACTCTGTTCTTCTTCAGCCTGCCTGCACCATGTGTCTGACACCAAGCGTGTCTGTACTGCCTAGGGAAAATTTCCAACTACTCAGTGAAACCTCGCTCTCTGCTGCTGTGGTCAATGGAGAGCTGAGGAAGGTACAAGTTTTTACCAGAATTTGACACACTTCCAGATCATGCATGTTACAACACAAACACAAGTAATAGGCTGATGTAGAAATGATGAAGCGGAGACAGTCATCATGTATATGCAAGTGCGTGCACTACATACCCAAGGACAGTTTCAAAGTCAGAACATGGCTAGGAAACGCTACTACTAACACTGCCCCTGCAGACTTGTATAGATGCATTATAACACTACTCTTAATTACAGGATCACATTCTACTTTTTGTACAGAGTCCATTCCATGCTCCTGACACAGAGAGTCAGAAAAATTTTTGGCTTTAATCTCTCCAGCACAGCTACTGACTCATTGTCTGTAATTGCTATTTTTGGAGAAGGGACAAAACCAAATAGTCTGACGTATTTTGAATGAGATTTGCATATCTACTTGTTTTCTTGCAATCCCTTTCAAAGACATATGGGCCCAAGGCATTGGAATTTAACTTACAAATCTGTACTGCAGTCCTTCACCAACTGTACCCCATATATTGGCTCCCAGAACAGCCGTGATGCTGCTACCGAAAGCAGATTAGCTAACAGGCACCAGCACTGAGAGAAGCATTGAACACTGTACTTTTCAGTAGCAGTTGAGTGCCGTGGTCCTTACCCATCACATAATTCAGAGAAACCAGCATGGGATTCCCCACGAAGACATGCATGATGGCCTCATGCATGATGAGAGAGTGACACTGACGTGCCTCACAGCAGTGCTGACAGAGTGGCAAGCAAGTGGGAGCAAAACAAATGTGACATGAGTTGGGACCTACATGTACAGGTTGCTTGCAATTTTATAACCTTGCTTTTGCTATTTCTTTTCATTCTCGGCTTAATAACACATCGTGGACTAGGAGCCACTTTGCACTGGAACACTGCTTTTGCTATTTTTCTACTTTTCTCCTTTCAGACAAGGTTGTCGATGTTATTTACAGAAGTTACTGAACTACTTTCTGCAGATCATGTTTGCTTTTATTTTCCCTTAATAATTTGTGTTAAATTATTTTTACGTTACTGCTCTCTGTTTTTTTGTTCTTTTTTAGGTTTTCAAATGGCTGATCCTTTTCTATATCATACTGGAGACAGATCTCGGTATGGGTGCCTTGGACACGAAGTACAAATTGAGCACATCAAGGCATATGTCTGTAGACCATCTTTTTTCACAGACAAAGCTGTGATTGTGATTCACGACATATTTGGATGGATGTTCCCAGACATTAGATACATAGTTGATTTGATTGCAGGTCATGGATACATGTAAGTAACTGTTTTTCCTATCTTCCTCTTCAATGCATGGAGAGATCATCAGGACAAAAGCTAAGCATGGCGTTTGATGTTTCCCATATGCATGCATGTGGCAACCATCCCATTTCAATCTGAGTGAATAAAAACACAAAGGGATAAAATATTTCCATGAGGTTTCCGAAGCTACTGAAACTGACCCATCAAAAATGGCTACCTGAGCACAAAGCCACAAGGAGAGTCACAAAGTGTCAGTGTTTGTGCTTGCATGGCAGCATGGCTGATTAAAAGATAAATGCTGATATCTATCTTTAATTTGTATAAGCTCTTCAGAACCAAACCTTTTAAATAGTTGCTTTAGTTTTTACTAGCAGAGATATATATATGTTTATCTAGAATCAGGAGGGTTGCTTAACCCCTTTACTTTTGTCTTAAACATGTCTAAGGGTGAGAGGTGGTAGGTTTTGTTCGTTCGTTTGTTTTTCACATAGAAAGACATACACTTATAGCTCTGCTGGGTGCCAGAACAGGATGAATAGAATATGATTCAGAAAGTAACCATGTAGATGCATACTCTGGAGTAAAAGACATTAGGAGACATTTAGACATCCACAGATTCTTCCAGCCTGTATGTGAAAGTTGTCTTGATTCCATGTCTCATACAGAACTATCTGCCCAGACTTCTTCAAGGGGACAGACCCCTGGAAAACTACTGATCACTGGGCTGACTTTGCTGACTGGATGAAACATCATGATCCTACGAAAGCAGACAAGTAAGATATATATTTGTACTTCAACTTTAAAGAGCATCCAGCAAACAAGGGGAATTTGTATGAAAAAATGTGGCATCTCGCAGCAGGGCAAGCCAGCTGCATGCACAATAATTGCTTATTCTGGGCCGTTCTTCTGTGGTTCTGGGCATTGCCTTGGCTGGGATTTGGAAAGAATCATCTGCTCTGTCCATCACTCTGCTTATTGTTCCCATCTTGTTTTCCTGGGCCCTCTTCCAACTATTATACTGGCCATACAGGCTCATAGCCAGTGTTTCACAGGCTATGAAACACCCAGCACTCTCACCCACAAGTGCTGATTCTGCCTCCAGTTCCTCAAGACAAGGAGGAAAACTCTTCCACAACTGCCAGTTGTCACTTGCCCATCTTTCTTTCTGCCTTGTAGATAACAATAGGTGCAGATGATACTCTCCTGAGCAGCACTACATCAAAATTTACAAGACTGCCCAAAACCTAAGATATACCCTGATGAACTATAGCATTTTTCTCAATGTGAAATAGAGGGTCCACTCTCCGTAGAGCCTAGCAGTGCCTGTAACAGGGCTTCCCTGAGTTATGGGAGGCATTACTGTTTCCTCGGCATCTATCAGTCCAGTGTAAAACTTCAGAAGATGATAGTGAGGCAGTGTTGCTCTATTACTCAGCTATCATCTTGTTAGCTACAAGTATTATTCTGGCCCTTTCAAGTGGTCTCAGCAGTCACAGCCTAACTTCAACATCTCTCAGCAATGCTTTTGACCACGTAGTTGCAAAAGCTGTGACCAAATGACTAACACCCATAAAAAATCCAACTCCAAAGCGTGAGCAGATTGTGGGCACTGTCTTCAACAAGTAAGACCTTGAGGACATGCCTGTGCTGTCTTTTGAGGGTTCATTTCTAAGCTGCCCTCAAGGAAAGTTCCATTGCTCTTTCAGAGCACAAGGAATCCAACATACCTATGACTGACTGAGTTACCCTTCCAAACAAGCTGGATCTGAGAGAGTCTAGGACACGACCTCCTCCTCATCTCACTCTCATACTGGTTTTTTGTCAGCCTAACCAAACTTGTGATGACCATACTAATATAACTAATATTTGAAAATACAGTTATTAGTACATACAGTCTGCATTTAAAATTCATTTAAAACTCTATAGATAATGGAAAAGATAAAACTATTGAGAACTAAAATGTTAGCAATTAAAAAAAAAAAGTATTACCTGCTCTGGCCTACTTTAAAACCGATTTTCATAATTTTTTTTGCATTATACCTCATGCAATGCTTGCATTTTTTCGAACATAGTTATACTGGCAATTTAATTTCGAGTAATTGCTACTTTAGTATAGCGTTGCATGTGGACTTGGTAGGATATCTTAACATTAACTCATGCAACAGGAATGACATACTCAAGGTAAATCTTCATCTACATAGGTGGACTCTGTAGAGATAGCAGCTTATCTACTCCTACAATCCATAATGCAAGATGTTGTTCTACTTGCAGATATGTCTTGTCTTTAGTTGTCCTGTCCTAGACAAAGTGATTCAATTAAATATTTGCTTATTTTGAAACAAAGGAGCAGGCCACAATTCAGGTAAGTATTTAAGTACCTAAACCTGTACTTCCCTAAACTAGGACCAGAGATGTTGACTCCCATTTAAGAACAGAAGTCACTGCTCTGGGCTGAAATGTGTTTTGGGTAGATTTCCCCTGTTTCAAATGATTGAGGGTGCAGACACAGAAAAATTCATGTATCTCTTTTAATTTACTTCTTAAATTGTCAAGTATTGATTCTGCAATAGATTCCTTAGTTTGCTTTTGTTTATATGTCTTAGGGAAGCTGATGTTGTCTTGAAGTATCTAAAGGAACAATGCGATGCAAAGAAGATTGGTATCGTTGGGTTTTCCTGGGGTGGAATGGCAGTACATCACTTGATGCTGAAAAATCCTCAATTAACCGCTGGGGTGTCCCTCTATGGTAGTGTAGAACATGAAAACTTAAATGGGCTCACAACTATCATAGTGTGTAACTCTAGTTATTGCTTTGTAACAAAATCTATGAATACTCAACTCAAAGATGAGTTGCAGATTTTAATTATGGTTATTTCAGCAATATGCTATATTGGTATAAAAATTTAATCATTCCATAAACTAGAAAAAATTGCTTCCTTTTGCATGGTAATTTTCTAATCTTTTTTTTTTTTTTTTTTTAGTGCTTGGAGAGTGGGGAAATATATTTTCCAAATGCTTTTTTCTCTATCCAAATAGAAACTGTCCTCACCTAAAAAATGTGTATAATGAGTAAACCTAAATAGAAATGTTGTGTTTTAATTAGCCATTTATCTTGCAATAACATTAACCTCACTAACAGGTTGTTTCTCAAAAACATTCTAGGAATAATTAGGGACTCTGAAGAAAGATACGATTTACTAAATCCCACATTTTTCATTTTTGGTGAGAAAGACCACACTATTTCTTATGATCAGGTAAGCTGTTGTACTGGAAATGCTTTTTCTTTTTCCATAGTTCTTTTATCCCACACAGAAATCCTAGCTTATTAGAAACCATTTTTATATACAAAATGGACAGACTGGATTGTTTTGCTTATATTTGAACATTCCCCATGTCTTGCTTAGGTTATTCAAAGCTTCTTTTTTGAGGTGAGAAATGCAGTAAAGACCAGTCATTGGTCTCTGAGTGGCTGGACAAGCAGAGTGTGAAACTGGGCAGGGAGAGCCAACTGATATGAGCCAAACACCTCAAAAACTTGGATACTACTGGTATGGAAGAGAGAACAGGTAGTTAAACCACTGAGTCTGGAACTGGAAAAAAAGTAATTTCAGCTTAGTAACTGAACTTTCTGATGATATGGACCAATGACTAATTGCTTTTGGTACAAGAAGACAAAATGAACTATGCCAGAAGAGTGGGCATGAATTTTGACTATGATGATGACAACTTGTGGACTCTGTTTTGATCTTTGGCTGCCATCTATATTCTGATTTAAACTCTATCATAAGCGTATCTGAGAGGTTGGATAAATATATGGGTGGGAAGCTGGTGCCCTCTTCTGTGCATAAATTCTTTTTCATCAGTGACAAGGATAACACCACCTCTAGCATAGTTTGTTGTGTAGGAGTAGGGTCTAACTGGGGAATGGGCAATGTACTCTGGGAATGCAGAAGCCAATCAATATTTATTTCTGTGTTATTCAGCATAGAATCATAGAATAGTAAGGGTTGGAAAGGACCTTAAGATTATCTAGTTCCAACCCCCCTGCCATGGGCAGGGACACCTCGCACTAAACCATGTTGATCTGTACCTCAAATATGTGTCTCCTCTGCACAGGAAAACCTTCACTCCCTGACCACTTTTTATGGTGAAAGTGTCTTTTTCCCAGGGGCACAACTGTCATGAATGCATTTTTTTCCATCATGTGTTACACATTGAAAACATACCTTTTTCTCCTGGTTTTCTCTCTGAGCTGTCTGTGTGGATTGTGTAAGAAAAATTCCTGTGTAAAAAAAGGAGTCCTCAAATACATCGTTTTCAGCGCTGAACAATAAAGGGCTCTGTGGTGAAAACCAAAGTGAACATGAAATAAACTACAGTACTGTCTCTAATCTGCACAATGAGCAGACTTAAGCTTGCAGGGACAAAATAGGTGTTCATTCTCCTATTTTCTGACTTTTTAATAGAAACAAGTACAAAAATGTGTCCACACATGTATGTAGGTACATAATCATATGATTAGTACTCTGTAAGCATGCATGTACTTATCATCAAAAGATCATGCACTGAGAGTCACTGAGGTTTAGGGAATATGTTCTATCAAGATCAGAGCTTAAAATCAGGTTACAAGCCCAAGTCTCTGAATAGAAATGCACCCAGCAATTAGATTCACCTAGCCATATTTGTTGAGATTCTTAGACTTACCCTTGCTTTTAAAAAATGTTTCAGCCTTATGTTCCAAAGAGGGGTTTTCTCATCTGTTGAGCAACAGAACTTGCCTCAAGTGTGACAGTGAAGACAAAGATGTAGAGATGTGAGAAATGGCAAGTCTGGCAAACTTAAAAAACCCCACAACATAATGGAAAAATGCTTTCTTTTACAGATCACCTTATTGGAGGAGAAGTTGAAACAGTACTGTAAAGTTGCATATAAAATTAAAGTTTATCCTGGACAAGTTCATGGTTTTGCACAATTGAAGCCAGAAGATATGAAACCTGCTGATAAACCTTATATTGAAGAAGCTAGAAAGGATATGATTGACTGGATCAAAATGTTTGTTTGACAAAAGCATAAAGTAAGACTAGGCTTCAAGATCAGTGACTTAATTTGAGAGAAGAAAAGAGTCAAGGGAAAACTATTTGGGATTGAAAATTGTCATAAACAAAAATAGGAACATTTTAATTTATAATTCTTAATTATTTTTTTACAAGTTTTATAGAAGACTGTGAAATCAAAGTTGGACTAAAGGACGATTAGGAATTAAAAAGTTGCTTGAACATACCTTGCTTTGCATTTCCCTCATTATTCTGCATTATGACATCAATTGTAATGATACTTGTTTATCCATTTGTCTTTGCTAGTGAGCCTGACTTCATTGTGACTTTACCCAAGTAGTTTCAGGGTTTATTTTGGTATGGTGGTTGGTGGTCATAGGTGCCAACATGGAAATACCTTGGTCTTGCACACAGACATATTTTTATTAACTACAAAGCATTTGTTTCAGGAATACTGCTGTACTGGGAAGAATTTCCCATGTGTGAAACAAACCCTTGGCTATGTTAAGGAGCTAGGAAGGAATGCTCTTGTTAGCTGGCACCCTCTAGGTATTCCCTTCGCAATATTAAGTGGGGCACTTCCAGTATTCCTTCATCAACATCAAGGGAAAAAATAACCAGTCCCTCCTGACTGTGGAAGAAACCCAGGCATGAACGCTGTGGAAACAGTGGGTTTATTGTTCTGGTCCAAACTCGGGTAATCGAGCACAGGGCTGACAAATGGCTACCCCAGTCAGTCCTCATAGTTTGCTTTACAATATATTCCTTGTTCCTCTCTCAAGTTCTTTCCTTTTATCACCCTTCCGTCCTCCCAATTACACAACATATTAACAACAATAAACACCCCTGTTTGCTCTCTTTACTGCACTGGCTCCAGTTTTGTTGACCTGCTGACTTATTTTGTTTTGTTTTGTTTGGAGGGGGTTTGTGTGTGCGTTTTTTAGTGGTGGTGGTGGTGTTGTTATTATTATTAATTTCATTGTCTTGGTAATGAGTTGGCAACTTGTGTTTAGTCAGAGATCCTATAACGGACCCACGTCCCTTTTTCTTTTCTACAGCATCTGTCATTTTCTCACCCTGTTGCGTTGCTAATGTAGCCATAAATCAAGGCTAGCTGTCTGTGTGGATACGACTTTCCCTTTGATACTGGGAATGTTTGTCAGTTTCACACATTGCTATCCTACCAGTGTAACTCCATGGTCACAGTATGCTGCTTGTCTGCATGCCTCAACAGACTGAGTATGTTCAAGAACACTGCTGTGAGGAGCACAGCGATGAAGTTAGAGGTGCTGTACGTACTGCAGTGCTTGGTTGTCAGGTCTGCCAGTCAGTGTCCAGATGGCCAGCCAGCATGTCTGTCTGCACCTTTGGGCAGCCGTATCAAGGTCGGTATGGCTATAGACATGGTGATGGAGGATGTTCATGTGAGAAACGTGCTCACCTTTAGAAAAATTTAACTGGGGACAAAGTTGGTGGAGCAAAGGTTTATTTACAGCGCTGGGTGCATGCCTTCATATCCTGCATGCACATGTGTGAGTACAGAGTCAAAGTTTCTTATAGTCAAGCCTTTTACATATTCATAGAACTTTTAGGAAGACGAATCCCACCTCCCAATGGCTGATGCAATCTTCATTCTTTCTTCCAGGAGGGTCTTTCAAGAGCTAGTTGATAAAGGCTAGTAGTCTTTGATATGAACCTTTGATCCACTTAACCCCGTGCATGAGCCTAAAGCCCTTATCTTATACCTTGTTTTGTTACTTCCAGATTAGATGTTGGTTCAATCAAGCATGACTGCTGCATGTCCTATGTCCGGCCGCAAAAGCCCCTTATTCCTGTTTGTTTCACAGTTTCAGGAATTTACATTCTTCCCATCTGCCTACACGATTTACATTCTTCCCATCTGCCTACCCTGCTCAAGCAGGATACAATGCAAAAACAAAGATAAAGCAAGCTTTTGCTGAAGCAAACTATGTATATTATTAATCACATTCAATAGCTGCAGAGAATAAAACTCGAAATGTAAAATACAAGCTTTCTGTTACAGCATGTCCTATTGTAACCACAAGGGTGTCTCCAGGGCTGACCTTGCTGGGGAGCTGTGCTTCTGCAAAGATGGCAACAGCGGCCCCATGCAGCCTGCTCCACACGCCCGCCTGCTGAAATAGATGTTCTCCAACACCGAGACAGAAGGATAAAAGAAAAATACGTGCGTGCATTTTCAATTTTGATTAAGTCTCTCCCTGGCCATGCTTTGCAACTGCAGACCAGGTTTCGGGCAGTTCTAGGGGGGCCTCTATAAGGTCCCCTTGTACACCCTCCCCGCTTTCCACCCCCAGGCCTGGCCGCTTCTCTAAGAGGCCGGGGCCCCGAGCCCTGCGGCAGCCGACTGCTCTTGAAGGGCCGGAGCGGAGACCAGGCCTCCCACAGCCACCCGAAACCCTCCGGCGAGGACAGCTCCACCAGCGGAGAGGCACCCACCGGGCGGCACTGGCTGCTGCCCGGAGCCCTCCCGCCCCGGATCCCGGCAGCCGGCGCCGCCCTCTACACGCCGGGCGCCGGGCGGACGACACACAGCGGGCGCGACCGGTACCGGCTGCGGCCTCCGGGGCGGGGGATGCGGCGGCCGCGGCATCGGCCCGCGCCTCCCGCGGCGGGGCGCGGCGGGGCCCCTCTCAGGAGGAGGGCGCTGGGCAGCCGGAGCGCGGCGGGCGGGGGGCTGCGGCTGCGGGTCGGGGACGTGGGGCGGCCGGGCCGGGCCGGGCAGGGCCGGGCCGGAGGGCTGAGGGGGCCCCTGGCTGCGGCCGCCTTCGCCCTCCGTGGGTCGTGGTGTTGGCGGAGGGGGCGCCGTCAGGAGGGCGCAGGGGAGGGCGGGGATGCAGCCGGCGTTAGGGGAAGCGCTGAGCTCGGAGGAGGGGAGGATGTTTCACGATCAAGCTCGGGAGCAACCCGCCCCGAGAAGTGATGGAAGCTCGCTCTCTGGAGAGTTTCAAAAGCCCTCGGTGTGAAGCCTGAAAGGCGCCGTCTGGCTTAGGAGCTGTTCTGGCCCCTGGTGGGGGATTGCATGGGAGGACTGACTTTCAGGGGCAAACCTAAGCCCCCCAAATCCCTGTGCAACCCTGGTGCTTTTGTGCGTCAAAACTTGAGTCCATGTTAGCCCAGGTCCCCAGATGGCCATGTCGGTCCCTAGCTGTATCTTGTGTAGCCAAGGGTCCAGGTCTTGCAGCATTCCCACGAACCCGAAGGAGAGCTCCAGGCCCTTGGCATCACTCCTGTCCCCACATGCCTTCATGACCTCGGAAAAATCTTCCAAGTATTGTGTGTTTGTGAAGGCAGTGCCATATGTGATATTATTTTTGTAAGAGATAAGGGGTCATCAGGGCTGGCACAGGGTGTCTCCAGCCATGCTGGGGATCCCAGCTCTCTGCTGTTCGTAGCACATGGATGCAGATGACATGGCTTGTGGGCCCTTCATGAATTGTTTCCAGGCTTGGCTGGTTAAACGTGGTGGTGGTGGTGGTGGCTGCCCTGACCTCATCCTGGTTCATTTCCCTCTGCCCTCATTGCCCCTGCCCAGCGTGCAGGTAAGGAGGTTGCAGGCAGTATGTAAACTTTCCTCCAGGTCTTTAAAAGCAGTATTGAGGCAGGATTCCTCACACCTGCAGAAAGGGGAGCATGGTTTGCCTCTAGAGAAAGAAAGGAGGTGTTTTCTGCTCATAAGCCCTAGCTGCTCAGCCCAGATGTAACTCTGGTTTCGGTGAGATGTGATGCAGATGGCTATTTTAGCTAGCTTTTCAGCACTGTGTTAGCAGCTTCACAGCCATACTCGCTCCAGGAAACGTCCACAAGATGGGGCCCCTCTCCTTAATTGTCATGAAGATGACTTTCAGGGTGTTTGGCTCTAATTACAATAATCAACACTCTGAATGATCCCTGTCAAATCCTGCAGTAAGGTACACCACTGTCAGAGGAAACTTGGCTTCCTACTTAAGTGGGAGGCTGTAGCAAGCAAACTGCTGAATCTTGTCTCTGCGTGCAGCAAGGCACTGCAGCCTGCTGGATTGAGGTAAAAGGTGGAATGTCTCTTCCTCCTTAGAACTCTGTAGTTGCTGAAAAGGAGCCCTGGTAGTGATACAACATCACCGCACCCTGCGTTTTATTTTACTCTACTGAATGTTTATCGTTTTATCTCCTCTATGTGCCAATTTCAGATTGCCTTGGGATACCATTAAAACTTCATAAGCGAATGAGTTGGAAGCAGCGTGATTTGAATTGTACGCTGAAGGTATTCTGTTTATGCTTGCTCATCATGAGTAAGATCTTTTTTCTCATATAAACAAATATAAATAGAGGTATACTGGGCTGTTTAAGGGAATTTTAACTGTGATAAATGGTATTAGTTCCAAGCTGGTGAATTAATCTCCTTGCAACTCTTTTGTCTAAACATGATTAGACAAATAATGGAAAAATCATGTTAAAATGACAGCCCTTAGGCCACCTGAATATATATCACTGAAGAAGTAGCATTCAAATAATAGCAACTAGTAAATCTGAACTTCTGCCATCCAAGCATCACTAGTGCTCAGAGAAGCTTCTGCTATGGTATGGACTGTTCTGGAAGCCATTTTTCCCAGTTTCTTGTCTGACAGTCCTATCACTTGGGGATCAGAGCTCACTGGATGAGAAAACAAGGAGTTGCCACCTTGATGAATAGGAAGTAGGAAAAGGGCTGATGAGCAATGGGGAGGATAAATAGAAGAATTAAGGAGAAGGCACAGGTGCGTTTCAAACTAAAGCTGGTTTGAGTCCTGTTACCATCAACACATTTCTGTGTTGGTGCTATAGCCCCAGGCTCACCACTGTGGGTGGAAAAACAGTGCAGGTGCTGTACTAGAAATTCCCAGATCGGACTCTCTGCCTAAGCTGAGTTTTGGTAAAATTGTTTTGCAGTTTGTTTTTATTTTATAGAGGGGGCTTATGTGATAACCTGAGTCTTGAAACTGGGAATGGTAAATTAAGGCCAGATACGGGCTGTAAATAATGTCATGCGTGGCCTTGATAAAATGTGTCAGAGTGTCTAGAACTGTGAGTCTGCATAGTGAGTAGTTCTGTGGGAGAAGGCAAGGCACGCAGACATTTTAAAGTCATGCTGAAATTCACAATTTGTAAAGCTCTGAAAAAAAAGTCAAACGAGATGGGGATGCAGCGGATTTCTTAGGTGGAGATCAAACCTGAGTAGCTGGTATGCTAAAAGTCCTCGTGTCTCAGCTGCAACAAGTTCGAACTGTGTTTCATTTGAAGTTCTACAAGTGCAAAGAGCTCATCTCACATACAAGTGCAAAGAGCTGCTCTAAACTGCAAATACAATCAGATTTCTAAACTAACAACCTTCTACTCGTTAAATTTGTGGTGGTTGAATTACATATAGGTGAAAATTAGAATTCAGTTAATAAGTAACTTTTAAAATCCTAGGTTCCTGCAATTTTTATTTAAATGTATTTTAGCTGTACCAGATAAATTCTGCGGGGTTTGGGGAGAAAAAGGTGTTTTGTTCGTGGTCTGCTCAACATTTCTGTTAATCCCTTCTGTGAACTGTTCTTATGTACTTTTGAAAATCAGTTTAATTATTATTTTTTACCATGCATTCACTCTGTTCAGAGGGAGGTTATGCTGTGAATTTTGGCATGTTTGTGGAGAGAGCCTCAGCAGTACAAGATGATTACCCCTTTCTGTGAATACTTCGCAAACATTCTTCAAACCATTGTGTTTTTTAAAAAACTTATTAATGCAGCATTTTGGTTTTGTGTATTAAAACTCAGCAATACTGTTATTTTTGTTTAAACACAAATTGTGTTTTAACATGTATTTTTAACAGATTTATTTTAAAAGAAACAAGTATTTTACTTAAATAGAAATCCATTTTTGTGGGCTTACTGCTCACATGAACTGCTGGTGAAGGAAAACAGTCAGCAAGCACGATGGTAGAGTTGTTCGAAGCTGGTCAGTAACACCACGTGTATTTCAAGTCTCACGCCTTTGCCTGAGGTTTAGAAAAGGTTCTTCTGCCTCACTGTAGTGCTGGCAAAGACTGGCGAGTTAAACTCCCGCTGCATCTTTTGGAGGTTATGTGGAGATTGACTGCAGAAGGTCAGGAGACAAGCTTTGTTCAAAAAAGGCACAGTTGAGAGGCGTCCTTAAAGGGGGACGGTTCTCGGTGATGGGAACCTCTCCTTGTATCACCCCAAAGTACATTGTCCTGTGAAAGAGTATAACTGGTGTAAAGAGGCAGGATTTGGAGTAATTTGGTTTATTGTTCACTGTGTTTTCTAGTTTTGTTTTTAATACCATTTACCATGTTGCACACATATGTAGCAGAGAAATTGGGGAGGAGTACTGGAAGTGTATTAAAGGTCTTATTTGACATCTATTTGAGTTAGTTAGAAAATCTAGACGGGGATAAATGGTTAAGATATATTCCTAGCAAAAATAATTGCGCATTGAAGAGTACATTTGATTTTTATTGCCACCACTTTAGTAAGGGGACCAGCCAGATCAAGGAATATTGTTCCAGTGTATGCATTTACATGGGAAGAGAGACTAGCTCTTGTTAATAACAGCGCCATTTTAATCAGTTAAGAGTGACTGCAGAGCTAGGTTAAACAGCTTCTCAGATTGGGGTATTAAAAACGCTCTGTGTATAACCACTTACTGCTTGGTGAAGGGGGAAGAGTAGGGGGCACCAAAAGTCAGTTGGGTTTAAAGAGATGCTACTGTGTCTTACCTCCAGTTGAAAGGAACAAGGAGTTAAACTGAGCTTGAGGGATTCTCCTGAGAAGACATCTGAGCTCATAAACTCTTCAGAAACCTTTCTTCACTTGAGGAGAAATGGAGGAGTGTCCAGTTTCTCCTTTACAATGTATACTTCTAGAGAAGTTATGTGTCTGTGATGTATGAGGGTACGTTATATGCACAACACTGGTGTATGTCTGTATTCCTCTGACCACTCTCGGTTCAGATTATGTAGTGTGTAACTCTCAGAGAAAAGCCTCTGCTGATTTACCTTGAGTTGATTTATTAGAACTTTTAGAGATGGCAGTTAATGATGGGTTCCCTGGGGATACAAGGGACCAGCAAAGTGCGTGTAGGCAGCAGCAGCAGCCTTGGATTCTCCATGGAGGCAGGGAAAGGGGATACACACAATGAAGACTTGAAGGGAAAAAGTAGTCAGAAAAGCAGCATGCTGACAGTGGGGTCTCACAGGAGTAACAGCAAGAGGTTACCAGGTGCCAGCCTGTGAGGAGGAACCGTAAGACCACAGGAGAGGAATGGTTATGAGTCACAGTGTGTGGAGACATCGCATGGATATGTCGTTATCCCATGCAGGATTGCTCCAGGCACAAAGCTGGGAATGGTAGCCTGACATAAGCCCTTCTTCTGGCCTTACTGCGCACCTGGGTTATGCTGGCTGACCTGGAATTCATGGATATTTATGCCAACCAGAAAGGGCTGGTGCCAAGTGCCTGTTTACATCAAACATCTGGAGCTTTCACTTACAACCTTGCAGTAGGTATTACTTGATACTGCAAGGATTATTAGGTGTCTGCAGGGGACTGTGGGGACTGCATGAAGATTATGAGCCATAATGAAAGTTGTTACTGCAAATAAATTTTGCCAGTGTTTGTCCTTTTTGCTTTCCTGCAGATTCCTAGATGGCTAATGAATCGAGGTCCTGCCCATGTGATATTGGAGACAGGCTGGACTATGGAGGCCGTGGGCAGGAAGTACAAGTTGAGCACATCAAGGCATATGTGTGCAAACCACCTGCCAGCACAGACAAGGCTGTGATTGTGATTCATGATATATTTGGATGGGAGCTCCCGAACACCAGATACATAGCTGATATGCTAGCAACTAATGGATACATGTAAGAAATCCTTCCTTCTCCAAGAAATCCCACTCTTCTTCATTTCTAGCCTTCTGTTAGAATTGTTACTCCCATACATAAGAGGAAACTATTACCAGAGCAGTTTGAGTGATATATTTCCATAATACAAAACCACAAAGGAACATTGCTGTGAAATCTTGCAGAGTACAGCATGCTTCCTTTATACTTTGTGTTTACAGAAGTGACTGCATGCACAGGATACACAATGCAGTAAAAAGTGATTCTGACGGTTTTCATTGTAAGATGGCTTTAAAAACTAGTGTGTTCTGAAACAGAAGTGGGTATTCTGTTTTTAGAAGTATTTAGAAAACAGTAATTCAAGCAAAATTATATTATGCTTCAACATTCATATAGGGTTGGGACTGGCCTGCAGTTCCCAAAAGCAAACCTCCACCTAATACTGTAGTAGTCTAGTTTTGAGAGAAGGAGAGAAGGTGCCTTTAATGCTCTCAGCCTGTGGAGCATGAGGGAAGTCACATGTGAGCAGACAGTTGCCATGTGGCTGAGGTCTGTCTGTGGAGGTGAAAGGAACTTTATGTCCCTGAGATAAAGATGCTACCTTTGTGTGAGGATTAGGGTTTTCTGATACACTGGAACAATGAATTGGTCTATAGTCTGCTCCTTGCTACTGTCTTTCCTGAGGACTCGATATGCCCTATTCTGCTCCATAATTGGAATTACATTTGCCTCGTGACTAAATGCAATCATTCTCAACATGAGACTGGAAGTAGTAATTTTTCCCTGTGATCATGCCATGTTGTACTTCTTTTTGTAATACCTTCTTTCCCCCCACCAGTACTGCTCATACAGCAGCAATCAAATGGCTGGTGTTTCCATCACTCTAGGCAGGAGGACAGCTGAGAGTTTTCAGGCAGCAGTGTCTGAATGAAGAGCGGCCATGTGTGTCTTCCCCGACTGCTTCAAGATGTTGCTGATCTGGTGCACCAGTGCTTATTGGGAGGAATATAGCTGCATTTTTTCCAGTGCAGTATGGGATGAGGAGCTATGAGAGTTGTATTTCAGAAACCACATTAATACTGGTGGCTTGTAGTTCTTATCAGGCTAGTTTGAACGGGAAAGAACATGTTCTAGGTGGGCTTGGGAAGATTCGCTTTCAAAGCAGTATGTAGCCTTTCTGACAGGTACTTATCCAAAGGCTGTGCAATTTTGCCTCTACCTTTCCAAACATGAGTATACTTGTCAGATATGTTGATTTGCTTTAGGCCAAACTGATCCAGTCATTTCACCATGATCATTAAGATACATATAGTGTGTCAGAGGAGGGAGAGAGCCGAAGGCGGTGATCACAGTTTCGCAAGCGTATCATTGCTTCCCCGTGGGCCGGGAGAAAACACAGCAGCATCTGAGGGTGACCTAGTGATGGCAGTCTCCAGAGTCTCTGCTTGTTTCCTTCTTCATGAAGAGGCTGTATTATCCACTAGTGACTGCACCATCACAATTCTGCTGCTGGTCTCACAACGCATTTCAGCCAAGGTCATCCTGAATCATGGTTTGGGCATCCCCGTGGTGCAGGAACTCTTTAGTACTGAGTGGCCTTTTACTGTACTTCCCTTTATCAAGTCACTGAATGATGTGCACAGTAAAACGCTCTTCCCTTTCTCCCCACATGTTCTCCCTTCACTTGTTCTTTGCTGACTTCAGTCCATTGGGTGTTTGGTGGGTTTTTTTCAATAGCTCATAAGTAAGCCTCATGATGTGCTCTGTAGTAAAGAACTATTTTATGTAATTGTCTTTGTTTAAATGGAACTCATTAATGATGGTCTTCTGTTAAATAATATTATGTTATATGCAAAATCTAAAATTGTTGTAGTTGGGACCTAGTTTGATCTTCTTTTGCAAGATAATCTGTTGTTTTACTGTGTGTATTTTCAAATTATGTACTCAGAGCAGGTAAAATACTAGAGACAAAAATATTCACATTTTCCAGATTTGTATCACAAGTTGTGATTGTTATGTGCTTTAGCCATTGAAAAAAGCCTATGTAGATGTCTGTCAATGTTTTCTAAAGCTCATAGGCATTTCTGTAGAATAGTTAACAATGGTATTTAAAAACATTACTTTCTCAGGAAAAAGAAATCAAATAAAAATTATGCCTGGACAAAAACTTTTCCTGCTATGAAGGGCTAAAAAAATTGATGGTGTTTGATTAATTCATTCAATTTGGGGTTTTTTTTTTTGTGCGTGCAGAACCATCTGCCCAGACTTTTTTGCAGGAAGAGAAGCTTGGAAGCCTTCTGATGACTGGTCCAAGTTTGATGATTGGCTGAAAACTCGAGATGCCAGGAAAATAAACAAGTAAGATGTCAGGGAACTGGTTATCACACTGCCTGGATATCACATCTGCCGTCAGATATTGGTTTCTTTGCTTTCTTTTCCTTTTCCTTTTGTTTGTTTGTTTTCAGTTGTTTGTTTGAGGTTGGATGCAGCTGATCTGTCAGTGAAGGTGGCCTTTTTTAATGACTCCTTAGAAGTGGATGGAGTCGGTGACCTTTTATTTTGCCTTGGACAGAGTCCAAAGACAACTCTCTCAGTAGTGGCTTAGTGAAGAGTTTTGTCATCTAATGTTGATAACGTAGACTGCAAGTTGCTTCCTCTGCCTCAAAAAGCATGGTTTAAAAATGACCAGTGAAACAGCAGCGAGAATGCATAATCTTATCTTGAGGCTCACTGAGTGTAACAGACTGATATTTTAAGATATTGTATGGAGAGAAGAACAGTTTTTGATTGCAATGTAGTACTTGCCCAGCATGGTGTAACTGGCCCCAGGTAGCTGATGGCTGGATCATCACAGAATCATAGAATGGTTTGGATTGGGAGGGACCTTAAAGATCATCTAGTTCCAACCCCCTTGCTATGGGCAGGGACACGTTCTACGAGACCAGGTTGCTCAAAGCCCCGTCTAGCCTGGCCTTGGATATTGTCATCTGTTGTCAGGGCACAGTGAGGGCTGGCTGCACCAAGAAGAGTATGATGTTTTCCCCTTCTATGTGCAACACTGCCTGAGCATTTACCAGCAAAGACCTGCCACTAGCAGAGATGCTGTGCTGCCTTAATAACGCAGAAGGAAGATACTGGCAAGACAATGCTGATAAGGGCTTACTAATTAGAGACCAAACTAATTAACTTCCTGGGAGGGCAAATATCTTTCTTGGATTGTTGGGAGTAGCTGTGTTGAAGGTTGCTGGGCTTAGGTATTTGGTGAGAAAGTTATGTGAGACATAACTGAATTATTTCCAAAGACCCCCTGTCTCAGAGGGGTCAGTTATTGTGGAAACGTTTTAGTTTAGAGTCTGTCCCTTCTCTGCTGCAGTGGGAAGGAAGGGTTGGCCTCTGCCTGACATTTCTTACAGACGCTTCACATGTTTCGAGTGTCAGCTCCAGTAAGGAAAGATTCTTTTGGCACTTAATTTGCTTCTGTGTGTGTTTGCGTGTTGGTGGATCATGTGGTATTTGCAAAGCTGATGTATTGAGGGCATATATAGCTGGAGTGCGCCGGGGGGGCGAGGAACTGGGTCTGAAAATACCGTCTTGCGGTGATATGACAGACTTAACTGCAACCTCGCTCCCACCAATATTTTCTTTTCACTGCCTCTGCATGGTAACACCTGCTTTGGGGGTAAATGGGTTTTTTCAGAACACAGCATCTGAGCAAGGTGTATTTCAAGCTGCATTGTTAATTCTGGAAACATCTACCATTTTTGTTACACTGACTTTCCTGCAGCAAACCTCTCAGACACTAAATTACAGTTATTGTCAGCATTTTGACTGCCTAGCGAATAGAATTCTCTATAAAGCTTTTTATTACTTTTTCTATCTATGTTTACAAAATAAAAATGCATCCAGCTTCTCAGAGAATTTTAAGCTTTTTGAACTCATAGGTAGGTGTTTAATCAATCATCTACTTTCCATCCTTTTTGGTTTTTTTCCTTCAGTGTGTGTTATTCATGTTGTGGTTTTATTTAATTCCATTCAGATATTTTTTTTTCTCTTTCTGATGATTTCAAATTAGCAACCCCTAACATTTGTCTGAAATAATAATTTCTTTAAAGTATGTGAAAGAAAATATAATAGCAGCATGGTATGGGGGATGCTTATATGCATCTCTGTTTTCATATTTTCAAATATTGGTTTTACTATGGGTGCTTAATTTGCATTTGCTTGTATGTTTCAGAGAAGCTGATGCAGTTCTGAAATATCTAAAGGAACAGTGTGGTGCTAAGAAATTAGGGGTCGTTGGTTTTTGCTGGGGTGGTATTGCTGTACATCACCTGATGATGACGGACGCAGAATTAAAGGCTGGTGTAGCTCTCTACGGTGGGTAAATACAAGGATATAATACAAGCAGATACACATGCATATGTATATTGTGTAGCTTAAGTTCTTGATCTAGCATTATTTCTTTAAATCTGGCTGTCAGCTGACGAAGAGATATTTTCAGCAGAATAGGAAGGATATTGTGCAAAGAAGATGGTGGTGAGGGTATTTGTTCCTAGTTTCAGAATGGGTCATAGCAGCTATGTCTTTATTTCAGGTCTGGACAGGCAGATATGTTGTCCTTTGGTCATCTTCTCAATTTAGCACCCTTTTCCTGTTTACTACTGCTCTGCATGCTTCACCCAGGAGCAGAGAGTGTTATTTTTGCTCTAGCTACCCTGTTAAGTTAGATTGTGGTTATTTTAGCACTAGCTTTCCTTTTATGCTGTGCTTAAGAAGCTGGAATAGCTAAGCTGCCCCTTGCTGACGTTCTCCGAAAGTAAATTTTGGATTACTTGCTAAAGCATTGACTTTTTCAATTAGTTCAAAAGAACTCAAGCTTGAATGCACAGAAGGCATCTTTCAAGTCTTATTAATTCAGGTATTCAGTATGTATCTTAAGAAACTGGTTTAAATAGTGTTTTAATCTAGGAAGGAATTCTTCTAGGAGCTGTGTTTACAGTAGCTTGAAAGTAAAGTTAGTATGTGTGGCTACATGTTGCATGTGACATGAAATTTTTCACTGCAGAAGCAGAGTGCTGTATGTGAATCTAGATTTCACCTTAAAAGTCAATTGAACAGTTTTTTGTTTCTTTCATGTTTTCTAGGACTAATCAAGGATTCTGATGATACATCCAACCTCCTGAACCCTACGTTTTTCATTTTTGGTGAAAAAGACAACATAATTCCCCTTCATCAAGTATGCTAATAACCTCTGTCTTCTTCCATTTCTGCATGTTAAATTTCCATCCTGAATTGGGAGTCAAAACTCAACCTCGTAATAGTGCCTGGAGGTCAAAAAATAATGAGAAAAATCGTGATAGATAGGGCTATTACATAGCCCTTACATAGAAGGGCTAATGTAACCTAGGCAGAGAATTAAAGCTAGATTTATTTTCCTGAAGTCTCTCTCTTTTGTGGAAGTATGGCCAGGTAACAAGGTTAACCCAGGTAACAAAGATTTATCAAAATCCCGTTGCTGTTTCGGACTAGTCTACTCAGGGAGCTATCATTTGCTGTATGACACTGTTTTCCATTTGTCCTAGAAACCCATAAACCATGTTGGATACCCCAAATTGCATCCACAGGTGTCTGTTAGAAGGGTTTTATTCAGATGTAGTGTATTTAGCATTGTCATGTATTTCACATATGGGAAATACTTTTGTTGCATCCATATCTTTGCAGATTGTGGGACCCGCCTTTATATTCTAACAAATTTTCTAGACCCTTACTGCAAAGGTGGTGTTTCTTTACATAATTTTACTTTTTGTTCTGCCCATATGGAGCTTGGTTATTAGTGTCTAGCCTGAATGATAAATTAGGAAGTTGAAGAATGGCAGCATGGAATATGGCCATATTAATATAGCTACTACTATGCTGTCTATTACAGGTCACCCTGCTGGAGCAAAAGCTGAAGAAAAATTGCAAAGTTGATTATGAAATTAAAATTTATCCTGGACAAACTCATGGGTTTGTACATCGCAGAAGAGAAGATATCAATCCTCAAGATAAGCCTTATATTGAGGAAGGAAGAAAGGATATGATCAACTGGCTGAATAAATACATTTAATAGAAGAGCCAGCAACTGGATTTGTAATGCAATTATGTAACACACTGTGGAGGTTTTCGATAACACATTTTATAAAACTGGGGGAAGAGTTTGTTGAAACAGAAATTAAAGAAATGAGCAAACAGAATATTGTAGACTTTTTTGTTGGTAGATTCTAATCGATACTTTCATATTATATTCTTTTGAAGAAGTCTTGGATTTCACCTGGCAGTGTCATGTTTTAATCTGCTGTGAAATGTTCTTCACTCCCTTGAGATTTTTCTTAATGCTTGAAATAAGTTAGTCCAGTGGTAAATTAATCTATTTGTGTGTTATGGCCATTATCCATCTAACCTCTACATAAATCACAAGTCCAAACTTTGGGGACATGCATACATTGTTTGGTGAAGCTTATTGTGAGAAACTAAACTTTTTTGACAGATGGCAAGTGTATCTTGTTCCAGAATTTGTGGCTAGGGTTATTCAGATGGGGTATTACTTTCACAGATTACCTTCCGGAGCTGCATGTGGCCACTGGAGCAGTGTGTGGAATGGCCACTGATGGACCAGCCTGGTTCTGTGGCCACCGCCAGTCGCTTTTTGAACCTTCTTGGGATGCTGACCTCTAGTACATCTTATGACAATGATTTCTTCAGTTTCATTATGCTTCATGGGAAGAAAGGTTTGCATTCCTTAGTTTGAAATCAGGTGCCTAGTGTCTGCACTGGCTGCTGGTACTTCCTAAGTTGTAAAGAAAAAGCAAAAAGAATGTATGTCACTTTTCACCTTCTCAGTGTTACTAATAAAGACTGCTTGTGATTCAATGGGGAGAAAATGTGACTTAGGAAAGTCTTAATTTTACTAATCTCTCAAATTAAAGGTATTATCAGAGAAATATACATTGTGGTGTGTCTCATGCAAAAATAATCAACAGTACTAATTAAACATTTCTCTCTCAATGGGATCTTAATTCTTTTATTTTTCCCAACCACTCGTGTAGTATATTAATCCAGCTATTACCTGAGTGATACAGGTCTGATAACACATTTTTCCAGGAGAAGACTGTATAGGTCTGGAAGTTTATTGTGCCTTAATTACCCCAGTAAAAGCTGGATACCTCCACATTAATGGAGTTCCATTAGCTGAATGTGTAGGAGGGTGATCAGTTTGTATATTTAGGGAAGAGCAGTCATTCATAAATGCCGAAACCTCGTGTGCTGTAGCACTAACACCGTGACTAAGCAAAAAGCAAAATGCAAGCAAAAACCAGATGCAGCACTTGTTTGAAGTAGCAGAAAGTGCATCCAACTGCACAGAGAGCGTGAGTGTGTTGAATTAAGTTTTGTCTTCTAAGTAAAAAAAAACCTGCCTGGATTTCCTGTCGAGGAACATGAAACCACAGGAAATCAAATTAAAAGTTATTCAGTATCTGAAGTCTAACGTCAATGCTAAGGTTAAGGGGCACTTTGTCACTCTGCATTAGGAAAAGATAAAGGCAGGAACTTACGTAACCATTATTTGGAGAAACCCGATCCTTGCAGTCCCTCCTTTCGTTTTATGAGTTAGCACTTTCTTCTGGGCTCACATGCAGTGGTGACCACCCGCACCAAGCTCCTGTGATTTGCCGCTGCTGTCTCACACACTCGCTGTGCTCCAGGTATGTGTGGGGTGTGCTTGGTTTGTTTAGAAACCTTCGCAGCTTTTTGTCCTGAGAAATGCAAAACAAGTGCGTGCTGGGGCCTGACTTCCATTTTGTCTATGTGCTTTTCTAAAGAGTGCATGCTCATTTAAATGCCATCGGGTGGCTACTTTCTTCCCTGATTGTTTGAGATGATGGCTCAGAAACCTTATATTTTCCTTCCTGCGATAAGAAAGACCTCTCACAGGGGCAGAACTCAGGAGGGTCTGTTAAAAGCAAAAGTGCTACACAGCAGTATCTTTGTGTTTTTCTGGTTGTAGGTTCAAGTTTCTGAAAACCAAAGTTATAGTTTGGTCTGCAAATAAATGCTCAAGTGCTTGCAGGTGGAGGTGGTGGTGGCGGAATGCAAGGCTGTGGGTTTACACATCCTCCTAAAAGAATGGCTTTGATGGATGTAAGAGGGGGGATGTGAATTGTTAAGGAATGTTTCAGTGGCATCTTAGAAAAGGAAATTGGATGGAATGCATACTGCAAAAAATGTAGAAATACTGAAACATTCTGACTACACTACAAAGCTTGCGAGTCTGTATGGCTTATAAACCATACAAGCCACCACCACCCCTCACAGGTTTGTGTCTGGAGCTTTTTTCCTCAGCTGCTACGTCTGCATCTTTAAATATTTCATGTTTCACATGTTGCTTTACATTTTATCAGATAATGTGAAATGCTTCAATTAAAGCCTTTAAGGATACACTGACTGGTAAGGGCATTGTGTTTGTGTTTCTGCAGCTCCGAAATGCATGTTTCTTTAATGCTCAGTTGCTGGCTTTGTCATATTTTCTCATTTTAGTCTAACCAAAAGGAAATAGTTTGTGAATTGATAATTAGTTACCAACTCTTTCCTGTTATATATTTAAACTGTATTTTGTCTTATATGCTCATCTATTAGTTTATTTTTTCCTTCTATTTTAAACTAGAAGTCCCATATGAGACTACAATATGTGAAAACCCCCCACCTATGCATGGCTGTGGCTTATTTAAAAGAGAAGTAGAGGATTAGCATAAATGTGTGCCCAGAGTTAGCAGAGCTTTCAAATGCGATAGAACTCATCTTGAATTGATCTGTGCAAATGAAATCTCACAGGATCTGCGACCCTCTCCCTGCTAATACTGTTTGGGATGTTCTGAATTTTGAAGTCTGAAAATGCAGGACATCTTGGTCCCTGGAAATCTGTGCAGATCTCCTGGCTGAAGGGTTGGTTGGTTGTTTGCTTTCCTAGAGCTGTCCCTTTAGTGCTGCAGCTATTTAAGTCCCACTAGTTCAGGGACTGTTCAGTAATCTGCTTATTCCCACTTCTCTGTGGAAGTATTTTTGGCATAGTCAAGTTTGAACATCCTTGTTTCTGTACTAGCAAAGTTTTCTTAGATAGTACATACAATTTATCCTTAGAAAATTTAGGTAAAGCCTTACCTACATTTTCTCCAAGTTCTTTAGTACTTTGGAGGTGCTCTGTCCATATTCAAATAAGTTATTCAGGACATTTTGCAGCAGTATGAAGTCAGTTAACCCAGCTAGTTAACCTAAGGTCGATGGCATAAAATCATTAACTTGAGACCAAGGAGCTGCATAAACCTGTGTTAGATTCTGTTGGCATTTTTTGACCTTTGTGAACTACTTGTTTATTTTCATTTAGGCAATAGTTTGTAAAAAAGTAGCCACACCACACCCTTCTGTTACCACAGACACAAAACATTTGGCTGCATTTAAGGAATTTTTCCTTATATGCACTTTTCTTTTTCACTATCTTGGAGTTTGAACGCATTCCTTATTTAATATTAAATAAATATGATTTTATACTCTGGCTTTCACTGGTATATTTTTCTTGACACCTTCCTTAAGTATCCTCTTTCAAAAGTCTGCAACATCTGAGGCTAGAGCTGGTTTATAAAAATGATTTCTTGACACTGAAAAAGTCAGCTTTGGAATATTGTAAGTCTCTGGAGGAAAATGTCATTTTTATCTTTCTACACGGTAGCTCTGTGTGTGGGTTTTGTTTGTTTGGTTGGTTGTTTTTCTTCAAAATGCCAAGTCCTGTATTAAGCCTTTACATTCTGTACTAAAGACAGTTATGCATTCCTGGCACGGACGTACACATGGCGAAGAGTGAAAGAACTGGCTTCTTTGCTATTAAATAGTCTCTGATGGTTGCCTGGCTGGTTGGTCATGACTTTATCTTTACCGTATTACTTACTATAAGGCATGGAAGTCCTGGTTATGTACCAGGTTATGATGTACCCCAGTGAAGAGTTCATAACAGAAGTTGATAAGTAACTAACAAGATTATTATTTATAAAAATCCAACCCAGTGGGCTTATTGACTAATGCTGCATTTTAGATCTAACAGTAATCAGCATGTTCACAGTATTACTGCAATGATGCAGAAATTCAACAGTCTACGATATGACTGTGTTTTAATCTTTCTCAGTATGGTGTGCTGTGGTATTCACAACTCGATGTTTTATGTTCCCTCGTAGCACACATGGCTAATGAATCGAGGCCCTGCCCATGTGATATTGGAGACAAGCTGGACTATGGAGGCCGTGGGCAGGAAGTACAAGTTGAGCACATCAAGGCATATGTGTGCAAACCACCTGCCAGCACAGACAAGGCTGTGATTGTGATTCATGATATATTTGGATGGGAACTCCCGAACACCAGATACATAGCTGATATGCTAGCAACTAATGGATACATGTAAGAAACACTACTGTTTTCACATTGTCTTTTTAATCAGAACGTTTGTTGAACCATTTCCTTTTTTTATATATAAACCGTAGAAAAAATTTCATGGTCTTCCCTTACATGTTTCTCTAAAGAGTTTCTTGTTTGTTAAAGCAGTATAAGAAATCTTAACATAGTTGAGTATTCCTACTGGAACAAGAGAATAGGCAAGCACAGAAGAAGAGAGGTGAAAGAGAGAAACATCTTATTCTGCATCTTTCATCCTCCGTGAGCCCAAAGCAGCCTGCTTCCTTCCTCCTGACATGGCATCTCTGCGACTTTGCTCTTGGGGTAAAAATTCCAGAGAAGCTGAAAGACATTCTGTGAAGATGAAGTGTATCAGCTTGTGCCGAAGAAAGAAACAAGTACTCAAATATGTGAAAAGCATATTGGGTGTCCTCTTTCCTGTATTTCTGGATTAGCATTCCTTCTAGCCCAAATGTATTTACCATGTATGTACATGGTATGTACCATGTATGTACAATGTACATAAAATGGTAGGTTGTGTTTGTTTGTTTGTTTGTTTTATTTTGGTGGGAAACCACTGAGGATTTTCAATTGTAGGTAACAATTTCTCAAATTAATTAATGAATTTTAACAGGACAAAAGGTATGTGGAAGTTATGCTAAGTCTTCTTATTATGCTGAGAAAAATAATGAGGGTTGCTTGTATAGTGCTTTGATGTAGGTTAAATTCTACACGTTTCCAACAAAATGAGTTTGCTGTATAATACACACAGACTTCTCTTTAATCCTTTTTCAGTATTACTTTATGGTCATAATGCGTTTTAATTCTTCTTTCAGAGCCACCTGCCCAGATTTTTTTGTGGGACAAGAAGGTTGGAAACCTTCTAATGACTGGGCGACTTTCGATGACTGGCTGAAAACCCGAAGTGCCGGCAAAATAGACAAGTACAACCATTGTTCCTTTTCCAGCCAGTGGACATCATTCTCTTGTAGCAATTTCTGCCTCAGTAAAGATGCAGGATTAGATCCTAAATTATTAATGGGTCAAATACAGTCCACAAACAGAAATTTCATGCAGCTTGTGGGTTGAGCTCATGGTCATGTGAGGGGGTGCTTTTGTTGAGAAAAGCAAAACTCTGAACAAGAATAGAAGTGCTCACTGTTTACCTGTGCAGAGAGTAGGAGCAAGATAAATGACTTAAAAGGAAAGAACGAACAAAGGCTAGACAATGCAGCTTGCTCTTTCCGCTTCAGTTTGATTCAGTTCCCACAGGTAGGCACAACTTCCGTGGGTTTCAGAGAGGGTGCAAACGTAGTCACCAAACACTGTTTAACTAGGGAACGTTGGTCCTGCTCCCCATCAGATCCCAGGTAGTTTTAAACATACTACTTTCCCATTCTTCTACCTGTGTTTTTCCTATTTTTATCTGACAGGTAGCTTGATTGCATGTGACTGCTGAGTTTGAAGCAGCAATCTCAAATTTACTTCCACAGTTTCATAAAATACTTGTCTCCCTGATGAGAGTTTGCCTATAGTGACATTTGTGATAACGGGCTGTTCTTGACTGGCTGTGGGTCTCTTAAACTTTTATTCATGTTAGCTTGTAAGACAAGGATTGCCCTCTGTGAGATTAATTGGGCTGCTGTTTCTAAAATCACCTTGAGCGCTCAGTCACTCGCAATCCCAAGAGAACAGGGAAGAGAATAGGAGGAACAAAGGAAGAAAGCTCAAGGGTCGAGATAAAGACAGTTTGACGAGTGAAGGGAAGATTAAAGACAGGAGTGATGCAAAGACAGTCACCACCTCCCACAAGCAGACCAATGCCCGGCCAGTCTCTGAATAGCAGCCACCTTGGAGGCCAGGGGAACAGAGCTAGAGGCTTAATTCACTTTCATTTACATGTCTCAGAGAAATTGATGTCATCCTGAAGTACCTAAAGGAACAATGTGGTGCAAAGAAGATCGGTGTCGTCGGGTTTTGCTGGGGTGGAGCAGCAGTACAACATCTGATGCTGAAAAATCCTCATTTACAGGCAGGGGTGTCCATCTATGGTAAATCTTAAATACCTATTCTCAGCAGAGATGACTGGTGCAGAAACCTATTCTGTAGGACTGTTACTGTAACAAAATTCAGTGCAACATCTTATGGAAGAAGGTGATTTTATTACAAAAAATTTTTAAGCAATTTGATTTTGCACACTCACAGTTTTGTACTTAATCATAACCAGCAAATTCTAAGTGTTCAAGTGGCATGGCTGGGATTGCTTCTGTGCAACATAGTTTACAAGGGACACCAAGTGCCAAGGCCTCATGATGGCTCAGGTTCCCCTTGGCCGGTGATGACAAAATGGTTTCTGGGCACATCTTTTATATCTTTCAGGAGCCAGCAGTTACTCAGAGGTGCATCTTTGCCATCGTATTTTTCACTACCTCAGCCTGCATAAGTCAGGACAGGTTGCTGCCCACCGTCTATTTTTCATTGTTTGAAAAACCTGTTTGACACACAAGTCTGCCCTCTGTTCCCCTGTTTGGCTAACAGGGGCAGTAGGATATGCTGCAACCTTTTTGCTGTCCTTCTGTTAGAGTGCAGAGCCTTTTGCTGATGAGACATCTGGGCTGGGGGCTGCACAGGCTGCAGCATTTCAGGTCATGACAAGAACAAATTATTCCTCAATGTTACTGCTATCAGTGGTCCCTGGTTACTAATATGAACCATTTTTTAACTCAATGTTTTAAGACTCCCACCCTTCCATTCTTAATGCATTTGTGCTACCTTTAATATTTTTGTTATAAACCTCTGTACTTCTGTACAACCCAGAGCAGTTAATATTCATTTGAGGTGAAAGGAAGTTGAAGGTATTTATCTAGAATGTTCATGGGGACTATTTTGCTGCACTGATTTGCTGATCAGCTGAGTCAATTCAACAATGCTACTTGCTAATTTATTTAATGCTTCTCTGTTGTAATAATTTCAATAATGAAAAGTGTGGCCAGAGTGGCAGCTAGTTAGTTTTACTGTTACTTAAATGCAAATATATTTGAATAGTCATAATTACAATATCAATTTGTTATGAATTTATATTGGTTTAAATATAAGTACACTGAAATCCTAACCATGTAGCTGGAACAATGAATATTTACAATTATCTTAAAAATGGGCTATGCGAGGCTAGAGGCAAGCAGCTCTCAAGTGTCCATCTTTCTCAAGACCCTGTCTCTGGCAGTGGTCAGAAGCAGATGTCCAAGGAAAATCACAAAAATGTAACAATTCTTCCATGACTTTTTCAGACAGAGCTGATCTTTCCATTTTTAATGACATCCTAAATCACAGGAAGTTCTCACAACAAAAGTGACTTTCAAGCAAAGCGTGGTTAATTCTATTACAAACTGATCAGCTCTTACTGAATAGAATGTCTTTTATTTCAACTATATATCTTTGGCAGTGATTTAACCACTCTAAGTAGCATGGCTCGTTGTATATGCCCCTCCTTCTTCCCTAGGAGTGATCAAGTTCTTTGCGGACACATCCAGTTTGCTTCATCCCACTTTCTTCATTTTTGCTGAAAAGGATGACTTCATCCCATTGCAGCAGGTCAGTTTCCTATCAGAGATATTTGTCTTTTTAATGTTTTTCATGCTTGTTTTGTAATTTGATGTTTAATTAAGAGGAAGCAGAAAACTAATTTGCATTTTCTTCCTCTTTCGCTAACTTTTACAGTAGTTCTACCCAAATTTATGTTGTTCATCCCCAAATCAGAAAGTTTTAAAGTGACAATAGAAAATGTTTTCTGTTTCTGTTGCAAAATATGGATGATTTATATATGAATGTTCCTAGAAGGAAAATGGCAAGAATCCAGATGAAGACTTCTGTCAAGTTTAAGACAGGAGACCCTCTTTAATCATACTGATGGTGCACAAAATCAGCAGAAAGTCCCCCCCTCTGCTGGTGGAATCGCTAGTTGTAGGAAAATTTAAAAGATCCCATGACTATCCTTTTCCTTCCCCTGCTGTCCTGCAGAGCTGCTCCTTACTGGTACTTTTGGCAACAGCCTTCCTGGGGAGCCCAGGGGGAGAATGACTGGAGGAAGATGATTATCTGCCAAGGGGATCAAAGAGGAAAATGCTCTTTCATTGAGTGGTGTTGGCTTTAATTTTCCTGCCAAGAATGCCAGTCGCTTTGAACTGCTGATTCTGTATCTGTGCCTCTCCTTCCTCCATTTCAAATCAATTCAGTTTCTTGTCCTATTTTGTTTGGTGAGGTCTATCAGCAGTAACTTGTACAGTGATCACTACATGCTAACCCTCTTGTGACACTGAGCAATAGGTGTTTTTACCTTTACAGGTATTACAGTAACTCACATGCTTTTTTTTACAGTTTTATATAGTCACATGCTGTTATTTTACTGGAGAAAAAAGTCTAGTTAAATAAAGAAAGTGTAGTAGCAGAAATGGATTTGGGTATGAAATCAGTAGAAAGGAAAACAATGGCAGGAACACACTGTCTCCCAGAAAAGTGAAAAACCAGGGCAATTTAAGGAGTGTAAGGACATACCATGTTAACACTGTACGTGGCCAACATGGAACATTCTGTATTACAGGTTGCCGTACTGGAAGAGAAGCTTAAACAAAACTGTAAAGTTGATTATGAAGTTAAAATCTACCCTGGACAGACGCATGGGTTTGTACATCGCAAAAGAGAAGATATCAATCCTCAAGACAAACCTTATATTGAAGAAGGAAGAAAGGATATGATCAACTGGCTGAATAAATATCTTTAGCATAAATAAATGCCCCTAAAATAAATCAATTGCTGAAGGAAATCAGAAAATAATGCAGGCTGTATTGATTAAGATGCTCTTAAAACCATCGAAATATTTCATAAAATTCGTTTGCAACAACACTACTTATTTTCACTTATTTTCTAAGTAGATGCTTAGAAATGGCTTTTTGAATTCTGAAAGCTATAAAAGTAAAGACAGATTTTAAAATTTGACCCTGTGTATCTTAACATTGTTGGAACCTCACGTGAGGCCAGGAAGCCCTCAGCTTTCACAGAACATTGCCCTTCAAGGTGCAGCCCCTCAGTTGTTTCCATTGCCCTATAACATTTTTACTCTGGCATTTGCCTCTGCCAGCCATGCCTGGCAGCTCCCTCATGCAGTCGCTTTCAGTCTGGCTCCATCCTAGCCAGGGACATGTGTCAGGCCAGACCTAAGTGATCTGTGGTGGAGCTGCAGCAGCTTGTGTGTCTTTGAACTCCACAGTGTCTACTTCAGAGTCTCCCACCAGGTGGTTCCCACCTCAGGTCTCATATCCCCAGTGGTTCTTAGCCATCCCTCCATTTCAAACCCCTTCTTCACATCACTCCTTCTGCTTCCTCCTGCAATGCACCGTGTGTCTCCGACAAGAAAATAGTTCTCCCTCCATCACACTGAGCTGATATGAAAGAAACTTTCCTGTGTTTCAAAAAGATTTCATGCGGACCTCTGAGGTAAAAGTGCAAAATCGTCCCTCACTTCTTGGCTTATATCCTTGGTCAGCCACTAATGCTCTTATCTGGTTTGGGCACCACACGTTGTGTTCCCATCTCCTTGCTCTTTGATTTCAGGAGAGGTAAGCCTGTTCTTAGTGGGTCCAGCCAGCACAGGGGAAGTCTCTTCAGGCCTGCAGCATGTTGTTGCTGTGAGTCATGCTGGTGAAAATAGTCTCTCCACATGAGAGGTGAGAAGTTCCATTATGCCCTCTCTGATCCTGCCCTTGGGCTGGATCTGCGTGGCTTCCAGTGACCTACAGATGGAGAGAAGGGCCAGACAGTGACTTCTGTGCTTCCTGCCAGTCCTGACATGGTTCTAGATTCATTGAATGGAAGAGAAACAGTTTGACATGGGAGAACTGCAGACACCTTCATTCACTGGCGCAGGCACATCTGATGCATGTGCCTGTACAGCTCTGGGGTAGCAGAAGGATAGCAATGTACAAACCTTCCCAGAAGAAAGCAACGTGGGTGTGTGGTTCAGATAGTCTATAAAGTGTCAGTTCAAAATCCCAGCTATGTATTCGTGCCCCATTTATCAGGGTTGCTAT
This sequence comes from Strigops habroptila, assembly GCF_004027225.2. NCBI lineage: Eukaryota > Metazoa > Chordata > Aves > Psittaciformes > Psittacidae > Strigops > Strigops habroptila. Next base: position 73,328,202 of record NC_044277.2, on the reverse strand, counting down.
GAGAACAGACAGAGATGATGAAATTGATCTCCCTACAAATATTGTGTCGTACGGATTTTAAATAAAAGAGTCTTGGTTTCTCAGAAGGTAGTATCTTGGCTGGCAAACTATTACAGCTTGCTTTTTATGTGAACGAAGAGATGTCTCGGGGAATTTGGCTAAGCTTTGCCAAATTACTCCTGAGACGGGAAGACTATGAAATTGAGGAGTATTTTGTCAGAATTCATTGTCCTTGGAGAATTGAGAGTGCCTTGCTGTAGGACCGGTATTGCATCTCGTTATGTATTTGTTTTTGTAGAAACATGGCATCTAAGACGGAAAACTCAGCATTTTTCCAGCGTTAACATTTAATTTACTAAAAAACACATGCACATTCTCAAAACTTGCATTTGGGAATATCTTTTCTGTTTAGAAAGCACTGGCATACAGGCATATAGGTTAGACATTAGAAACTCAGGTTTGTAACGTTCAGTTCTACTGAACCTAGCAGCCTTGGTATAAGGTGAATCAGCTGCAGAACAGTGGGGCAGACATAGCAGACATATGTGAGGCCTGATCAGGGGACCTCACGCAGATGCTTTTGTTTCCTTGGGTGTTGTGCTCTCTTGTAAGTCCTTTCCTATTAACTTTAGAGCCCTTTGATCAATTCAAGGGAAATGGTGGGGTCACCATCCCCGGAGGTATTTAAAATATGTGAGTATGTGGCAGTTAGGGACATGGTTTAGTGGTGGACTTGGCAGTGTTGGCTTTATAGCTGGACTCTATGATCTTAAAAGTCTTTTCCAACTGAAATGATTTTATGATTCTATGATATCCTGCCCACTGCTGATAATCTCCTCTTCACAAGAAGGTGGAGGTTCTTTATAAAAGAGAAAATACTAAGCCACAGTTTGAATCTGAACCACTGGATCCTCTGCCTTCTTGGAAGTTGAATTCCAGGTTCTGATTTCTGCTCTCTGGCACAAGTATTTTGGTAGCACCTGATATCTTTAATTGGTTTAAAATTACACAGACTTAACTTCTAGTTCATTTTGTTTACTTTTTTTACACACTGAGTGGGATCTTCTTTATGGGGTTTCAGTTCAATCTTTATGGCAGCAATTTTTAATCAACAAGATGACTCTCTGACTCCGCTCCATTTTCTGCATTCCTCTCTGTCAGATTAGCATCTCTTTATTATTTTTATTTACCGTGGGGGTTTTTACTGTGGTGTCTAAACCAGACAGTCACTGTTACATGTTAACAGCTTTTTTGACTCCTAAACTGCGAGCAGGAATGGGTTTTCAGTGTACCAGCTATAGTCAGCAAGGACAAAGAAAAATACCCCCCATGACCCACGCACCCACCCACATAAATGCATATGCCAATATGTCCACAAAGTAACGTGCACTCAGTCGGTATACAAAAATTCCTAATAACCTCTAGCCTGCAGGCAGAATGGCATCTGTGCTTTGTGGTAGATTATAAAAGACTTTGCACTTCCTTTAAACATACGTCCCTCTGCACAGTGCCAGCTATGCTAGTGCGAGGAGCAGTTCTCCTTCCTCAGAGGCAACCTCGGGCTCTGCGGAACTCTGCTGATACATCTTGGAGGGATTTTTGTCTTTGCAGATAGGGCAGGCCATAGGGAGGAAGCTGAATGATTGCTGGGCTGGATTAGTGAGGCTTTGTGGCTAGCAGACTGACCTGAAGTTGAATTTGCTGGAACTTGGAGAATTGATGGAAGGCGTTGTAGAGGTGACTACACTTGTAAATTCAGCTCCCGCCCATCTGAAGGCCTTGCTGTAACCCATTTTGGCCACATCCACAGGCATACTAAGCTTGTTATTTAGGACTGTAGTTGCCTACCTAGTATAGGTTTTAATAGAACTGGACTTCATACCTTTAACTAATGACACTTCAATGTGTTTCACCGCAGGCAATGAGTGGTAGCTTTAGCCTCTAGAAAGGGACCATTTTTCAGGTAGGTAGTTTTGTCACAGGGACACAAAACAATCTGGTTTCATTTCATGTAAGATAAGAAAACATAAAGGTAGACCCACAAAGAGCTCCCATGGGAAGAGTGATGGGAGTTTGGTGCATTCCTCCTCTTTCTGCCTTCAGAAACCTCCCTCAGCACATGTTACTTATTTGCCCATTTCTCATCTTTGGCACTGAAGTATATCAAAGTCCAGTGAATAGCAGAATACTGAATTTCAGAAAGTGGAGAATGAAATGGGCTAATAAGGCTCCAAAACAAAGTTCTCCTTTCAGACTGTGGAGCAGATGGTGGCACCTGTGGCAATATATTTTCTTTCCTTCCCTTCCTGCCACTGCTGTACTAAGAGCTGGTGAGGAAATTTTGCATCTGGGCTGGTAGTTTGCCATGAACTTTAGCAAAACTGTGATAATGTTATTTGTTAAGGGGATTGCAAAATATCCCAACTGCACTATTGAACTGTTCTTTAGCTTTTCTTCCAGGTGTTGAGCTTACAGACTGTTGAAGCTTTCTTTAAGGTTCTTTCTTTTTTTCCGGAATCCTTAGAAAATGAAGAAAGTTGCCAAGATGCCTCAGATGGGTGTCTAACCACAAGTAAAAACCCCCTGTCCCTCAGTAAAGACAAAACATTAATGCCTCCTCTGACTCCTTTGGACAAAAAGCTGAAGGTAATTTTTAGGCATTGGTGTTTGCAAACAGAAAGAGATGCAGGGGGAAGGAGTAGTTTGCATGTTGTTGTATGTATTTGCAAACACTGAATTTTTAGTGCTTTGTGATGCTGCTTTAGAGAGCAGAGAGTTGTGAAAATTGTCCCTGTGAGTAGGACTGTCACTGTGAGTAGCTATGTGCAGCAGCTAACAGCTTGGGGTAGGTTAGCAGTGCAAGGCAAGGTGATCCCATCAGATGGTTTGAATAGAATGTGTGCTTGTTGTTGTCCCACATTTCCTCTGTTTTGCTCACCCAGCTGGGTAAGCTCCAACTTTGCCCAGATTTTTTCTTTCTGAGAGGCATAGAGATAACCTGGGTCAAAAGCTAAAGGGCTTCCAAGTGGGGCTTGCACTGCAGTGGCTGGCAACACGACTTAAGTGCACATAATCCTGTCTTTTTTGCCTCTGCAAAATACTGCTGAGACCCAGCCCCAATTATCTGTCTATATAACATGTCTCTTTTCACTTTTCTCACTTTTTGCAGACTGAATGTCTGCAAGCAGCTACCTATGGTAAGTGACTATAGGCAGAGCAACATAGACCACAGAACAGGAAGAGATGGCACAGCTTTAGGGTCTTTCTGGTCAGAGAGGGAAGAAGGAGTCTTTGATGAAACTGGAACAGGCAAGGAGTGAAGAGTTACCAGGTGGGATGAAGAACACATGGCTGGCTGTGAAAGGGAAAGGTGTGGGAGGCAGACACTGAAAAGAGCAGGGAGTGAACAAGAGGAAAAGAGACCTAGGGCTGGCCCTCGAAGATCACCTTCACTAGTCCATGTACATTTTACCTGTGCAGACTTTTTTTGCTTGCCGAGGATCTGCTGAACAGGTCTTTTCTGTCTGTGAGGATAGAAAGGTGAAAAAACAAACAGGTTAGTGAAGGGTGTAGGAGGCAGGTGATAAGGCAGGATATGCAGAAGTGGGGTATCCAGGTGGGGAAAGACACTGGCAGTGATGGTGCTTCCTGAAAGTCATGGGTATCCCATGCCTCCCCTCCATCTCCCCAACTTATCAGGCCAAGAATCAGCCCCGGCTGCACACTAGATAACATTAGCAGCGGTACCTCAGTCGGAGAAGAGCAGAAGCCAGCAGTACTAAATGAATGTAGAGCCCTTCTGTGGAGAGAGATAAAGGGCAACCTGCTTCAAAGGAGAGGCAGTGGGTCAGTGCTGGAGAGGCAAGGCAGAGGACATTTCTATTTCCAGGTGCCCTAGAGATTTGAAGAGATAAACAGTCCTCGCTGCCACTAAGCCTTTCCCCATCAGACTGCGAGCAATGGCACTGTAAGAGACAGGTGGCCTCGTGTTGCTTCATGGCTGTTGCTGGGTGATCTGTAGGTCTTCTGCCAAAGTGCAAAGTGAAATTCCCAGAAATTGCTGAACCTGGGATAATGACAGGAAGTAGACAAACAAGTTGGTGGGATGATGGAAGTTAATCCTCAGTAAGACAAAAGCATCTTGGGGAAAAATGGGCATTTTTATGCGATCTCACCCAACCCCTTCCCTTGCTAGGCCCTAATTTTACTGTCTCCCAAATGTCTTTATACTGCTGATCTGATGCCAAGTAGTACATGCAAAGGGGGCTGAAGGGAAGAATGTCAGTATGTCTCAGTAGAAAGACAAGGAGCTGGAAAATAATTTGAAGGTAAAGAAATAAACCAGGAATCAATAAAGTGGAACAAGTTTTAAATATGAATTCCTCCTTCCCCCCCAGCAAATTGGGGAATGGTTGGTCTGAAGGAAGGAAAATAGCTGGAAGAGAAAGGAAAAGAAAGATGTCCGTACTGTTTTATGCTATACTAGTAGGAGGGATGCAGGCTGATAGAGGGGAGAGGGGACCATCCTAAATCTTATTGTTTTCCAGCTGGCTCAGGTTGCTGGTGTTTGCTATTCTCATGATATTGTTGATAGCATCTGTCTGATGTACTAATGAAAAGATGCTCCATTCACCACTCAAGAGAGGGATTAGGCTCAAATCGCCATTCCCGCTTGTCACTCACCAAGAAATTAAAATCTTCTTTGAATGTGGAATTTACTGACCCCACGGGAGAGCCTAAGATGGAGGAAATGATGCTTTAGACATGAGATCACTGAAAGAAAATAATGCATTAGCTGGAGAGATTTCAGCTTTCAAAGCTGTGGCTGAGAGTCATTGGGCAGCATTACACAGGGGCATCTAATTTGTGCTCCTTTCAGATCACCACCAACACCCTTGCCATTTCCTCCTCTGAAGGAATAGCAGAACATAGCGCAGGGACCGCAACAGATGGATAGTTTTTAAAGACTTTATATGGCCAATACAGAAGAAGCTTTGATCTGAATCTTTCCTAATGGAGGAAAATATCTTCTTAATGTCCTGTTTTTATTGCTGACAGCTGGCCACGTCCACAAGTCTGGGTCAGTGGCTGTGGAGAGAAGCACTTCGAATTTCATCTGAGCAAAAGACTGATGCTCACAGTGATGCCTTAAGCAAACTCATTACATGTGCTTGTGTGGGAAGACCAGCTTCCTGTAGTGCAAGCCCGTGATCTCTGATAGCCTACCTGGGCTGTGAAGTTTCTCAGCAGAAGTGAGCTGGTACTAAACTAAATGGGCATAATGACAAAGAGCAGCAATATCTCAGGAAACTAGATGGTTGGTCAATGATACACAACAACTTTGAGTACTCTGGGTTCCTCCACAAATTACTGGCCTGTGTGGTCTTAGGAAGTCTGTGGACAACCTCCCTCCCCAAGTTTTTGTTAAAAAATATCTTTAGAAGCATTCAAGAAATAAAATCCTTTAAAAAATGAACTGTGGATTCAAGTTTTCACTATTTTATGTTGGTTGTAGGGTTTTTTATTTGGTTTTGTTTGGTTTTTCTTATTGTTCTAGGATTAGTTTCTGTTCATACTACACACAATTTTGTTGGAATAATTCTGAACTTATATTCTTTGGAATATAAGTGCAGTATAAGCCAAAATGTGTTGCAAATTGAAGCAATTCTGTGATAATTGCTGGAGTTATGGATTGGTGGAGGTACAAAAGAACACAATGTCACTCAAAGCCAAAATCTCTTTTTCTGTTCCCTTTTTTGCATGGGTTGGATAATACTGATAATTTTGGTTTAGCATCTTGGTGTGTCCACTCTTACTGTCCACTTTACTCAGGAGTTTTCCAAACCTGTTCAGTACATCTTTCCACAGCTTTCTGTTTGCACTGTCAGAAATGGCAATGTGTTCAGGACACAATAGGGTGGACATGTTTTTTCTGGACATATCCTTTCTGCCTGGTTCTGTGTTTCATAACTGAGGATTAGAACATAAAAGCCTCTCCACAAAGTGTGGGAATGCTTTACCATGTATGTGAGGTTGCTGAGAACTGATGGAGCCACTGGCTATGACAAGGTATAAGGATGAGGCAGATCAGGATTAGTCTGGAGGATCAGCTCCTTTTACCTCTGGAACAATCCTTGCTAACATCTCTGCAGCAGCAGCTCTCTCCAACTCTCTGATGAGGGAGGACTCTGAACCTCCCGAGTGAAGCCTGTTCTCATGCGGTCACAGAGGCTGATGAAATCTCCTCTCTGGAAGACTTAAACTGTATCTGAGCTCCCCTAGAGACGAGCACAGCTGGGCATCCTACAGCTTGTGTCATACCTGCAGATCATCCCTGAGAGGGAAGTTCCCTGGATGGGCTACGCAAACAGAAGTATCTCCAGAGACCACAGCAGTAGACAGGTCCCACGTCTCCTACAGGGCATGATAGCAGGAAGGTAAACTCAGGCTAGCAGGGGTGGGGGTCTGCCTCAAGGCTGCCACAGCTGTCCTGCCTCTTTTTTCTGCTAGAATTGTGGTAGCATGGATGTTGAAGTTGAAATCCCTACCCCTGCCATGCACGTCCATCCAATAACATCTCATCAGGTCAAGGAGATTGGCACATCTGAAAGCTGTCACCCTAGCAGTGAGAGCGTGCAAAGGTGATGAGCTAGCCCAGGACAGACAATCACTTGCCAGCTATTTAAATAGCAGGTATGGGGCTCTTTTGGGAGAAGTGATTGCAGAGCAGGGCCGTGGGGCTTACTGCCTTGATAGCTTTGCCCAAGGGGTGCTGCAGCATAATGAGCTTTTCATTAGTGCAATGAGTGAGAACGGCTGAACCAGATCAGCATAAAACACTGTTTAATGCCATATCCTGCCTGTAAGTCCACCCAGTGGCAAAGTCTTTGTGGAAAATAAAAGAGCAAACAAGTATGTAGTAAATCTCCCAAATGTTCTCCCAGCCTCCAGCAGTCTGAGACAGATGTTGAATCTTTGTATTTAATTGTGCATTTCCCCTGCAGCATCTTTATCCAGTTATTTTATGAAACCACATCATACGCGTTTATTACCCACACTCTCCTGTGGAAAGGTGCCTACAGCTGAAGGTGTGCTGCGGGAGGAAGACTTGTGCTTGCTTGGACTTGCCTCTAGTTCTTGCGCTTTATCTTTCGAAGAGACCGTGAGCAGTAATTTATTTTCACCTTATTTATTGACCTCAAGGTTTTATTATACCTATTTATTATAGCTATTATGGCTTCTGCCTTCTGTCATCTTTTCTTTAGAGAAGAAGGCAGTGCTGCAGGCAGCCAGGAGCCTAAGTCACTGGGTGTCTTTCATAGAATCAGCTAGGTTGGAAAAGACCTTTAAGATCATCAAGTCCAACCTTTACGCCAGGAGAACTTTTTTCCAGGAATGACCTTGGCTGAAGCTGCCCTGGTGTGTGTGCTGGGAAGTACAAACTGGCCTCAAGAGGGGCCTCCTGGCACTGTGACACTATGATACCCCTGGCCAGTGCCAGAGCCCCACTTACCTGTGTGCCCCAAATGTCCCTCCATGAGCATTCCTAGCCCCTCCCTGGCCACCCAGATGTGTCAGAAAGCAGGCACTCGCTGCTGGTAACCCATGTGGGACTTCTCTCTCCCTCTTAATTTTGCGGACAGCCCAAGGAGAGGCCCATGCAGTGCCTTGGCATTAGGTGAGACAGTGATGCTGGGACACTGTCCCAGCAGCAGTGGTCCCTAGGGGCTGGTTGGTGGAAGACACTTTGCAGGGCACTGACTGGCTGCCCTGTGAAGGTGGAGCTGTAGAAATGAGGTGAGGAAGCACAGGAGAGATCAGTGCTCCTCAGGGAGTTGAAGCATCCTTTGCCTTCTAGCCCATTGCTAGAGGCAGACATGAAGCTGATGAAAAATTGAGAGGTAGGCAGGAGCCATCATTATGTCTTGCTTCAAGGGCACTGATAAGGTCTTGGTGGCCTTGACCAGCCTCTGCCTGCAACCTCTGCGCATGGGACCAGGAGTACCATTTCAGCTCAGCCCTGGGCCTGAGCTGTGTTGTGGTCTGCCTCCATCTCTTTCACAGCTGTGTCTGGCCATAGACACTGTGTGTCTGGAGCCTGTCACATGGACTGACTTCCTGGCTTGACCACAGACCTGTCTGGCAATCATTGGACTGTGTTTGGCACTGGCTACCACTGCTGGGACTGACCCTGACCTGCGAAACAACTTCTCAGCTGGACCTTGGACCTCCTTCATCACCACAAGCTCACCTGATGATCCGTACTCTCAGCAGAACCTGAGTCCATCCCTGGGCCTGTCCTGCTCCCACCTTGTGGAATGTTATGGGAAAAGACTTTGCTGGAGAACCCTTGCCCTGCCAGCCTTGTCATCTCCCTTGTCTCCTGGCTCCCTGTTGCTTAGGAGCACCTGGCCCCTCTCTCTGCCCTAATGGCAGCTTTCCTGCAAAACAGGTTGTCTCTGCCCCACCACCCAAGTCCCACTCTTCCTCTGCAAGTCCAGCCTTTTCTCCTGCAAAGCCCCACCACAACCCTGCCCTCCACAGGGTCTGTCTCCAAGCCATGCAGAGCCCCAGCCAACTCAGCCTCCTGTGGTGGCACCATCTCACCAGGCTAGGGTGGGCGCTAAGCTAAGCTGCCACCTGGACAGTCCCTGGCTGTACCTATGGTGACAAATACGTCATTGAGCTTCAGGAAGAAGCCTAATGTGCACCCTGGATACTGGATATTGTATATTGTTTTAAGCCCTGGAGGAAAGGCTGGGAGATATTACAATGGGAAAGGTTAAAAATACAGCTGTTGTGAGCCCCCGTCCCTGTGGTGGGGTGGAAGGGCACCACCCCAGCATTGCTCTGAGGCATTTGGATCAGCGCACACAGATTCCAGTGGATTAACACTGCCTCTTGCAACCGCTCTGTTTTAAAGCAGATACAGTGGTCAGTGGGTGACCAGAGGCTTTGGGTGAGAGGGTCTTTTCCAAAGCTGGAGAGCATGGTGAATAAGCACCTCTCGGAGCAGGGCTGGGCTCAGTGTGAGCATGCTGTGTTAGCTGGCAGGCGAGGTGGGACGCTGTACGGCGCTGTCAGGAACGAGGCCAGCAGATTCCTCAGCGATGGGGTAGCTCTGAATGACCTCAGCACAAATGGTTGGCACAGCTGGCGGACTCCTCTGAGCACCCTGCCTGCGCCGAGGAGGGCCCAGGGCCCCAGCTCTCTGTCCAGGAGGCACCCCTTGCCCTGCAGCGCCCTGCAGAATGGCTTGCTTGCCTGCCTCCTGAAGCTGGAGGGGAGGAAAGTGTTGGCAGCTCACCAAATTGTTAGTAGAAGAAGTAGGAAGGCAATGGGGAAAGTCAAAGAGCTATTCCCATCCCAGCATCAGGCAAAGCTGGCTCTGAAAAGGGCTGAGCAAAACTGAGTGCTGGAAACTAAGGGATTGTGACTGCTTTGAAAAGCTGCCATCAGTGATGTACTAGGTAAATGCTTATGGTCCATTTGCATATATACAGACAAAATGAGTATTGTCATAGACTACGATGCTGAAAAAGCAGTGCCATTTTAGATTCTGGTAAAGGAGCTTGATGTCTATTTCAGCAGCTTACTCTCACACATGCCTTTGCTAATAAGCCTCCATACCACCAAAGAGTGCTCTCTTGAGTTTAAACGGCATCAAATCTTCCATCATCCTAGATACTGTTGGTGCCTCTTACAGTACAGAATGGAAACTAAAGAACCGTGTGGGTTTGTGTAGCTCTGAAACAGGAGTACAAACCTCCTCACCCAACCTACCTCCTGTGGAAATCACCAGTCATTAGCCAGGGATATCGTGAAAAAGGGTTCACACTAATGCCAACACTGGAGAAACTGAGTGTCCTGATAATGGTGTGTTGGAACAGCCAGCCCCCTCAGGGGCTCTTCGGGTGCTTGCTGGAGCCCGGCCAATTTCTCTTTGAAGGGGCAGTGTTCCAGTTGCAACCGTACCTCTGCCATCAACTGACTTGAGCACTGACTAACAGGAATTCAACCCTGATCCTTTAGAGCTGTGTATGTGGTGTACTTGAAGAACTGTTGCTATTCTGATGGGATTGAAGTGGGCTGTTGTGTGTACGCTAAGGAAGAGGGATAAGGGAAGAGAAAGGAGGATTAAAGAGCTGTGGGAGAGTCCTTCTTGATTAGGTCTCTTCGCTGCACCTGCTTTAATCCAGAACATTGAAGGACTTTCCCCATCTGTGGAGCATCCTTCAAGAATGAGTGTGAAGGGGCAGGCTGGAGTGGCACAAGACGTGTAGGTCGTCAGCACCACAACCTCACTCCCTACCTCTTATCCAGAAGCACAGGGACAGCTGGGGGCCTGACTGTGCTACTCAGGACTGAATCTTCTTGCCTGCTCTCTGAAGAGAGGGTAATTACCTGCGCTGGAGACCCAGAGTACTTATGGTTACGGGGGCTGCTCTGCTCTCTTCTGTGAAATTGTCTTTCACCTCTGTCATCAGCCTTCCTCACAAAACTGTGCTCCCAGAGGGAGCGCAGAGGCTTATCAGGGCAGTTCAAGCCTTACAGGTGCCCTGCGTGGCCCCAGCTCTAGGGCACAGGGAGGCCTGTGTCACAGCTGCACACATCCCTGCTGCAGATACACAAACTGATCTGCCTCCTCAGGAGAAAAAACGGCGCTTCAGAGCCAACATCTAGGACCTGCACTGTGCCCACGACCCCAGGAGCTGCTTTCCCCTCCACACTCAAGTGGAAGAAAGTGGACTTTGGCACAAGTCTGGGTGAGATGGGTGAAATGCCTGCAAGTCACTGTAGTTACCATTAATAATTTCAGCTTCAGCATAATGCTCCATGGTACTGGTGTGTGTGAGGAGCCTGACCCACTGGGCTCCATGAAGGGACCTTGAAGCAGTCATGGTTTGTGCCTGGTCTCTAATGCTCACTGACACAGTCTGTCTTGGTAGTCAAGCGCAAGCTCTGGCAGCCCACAGTCATTCTGAGCACTGCCATCAGGGACTCTTACTTGGCACAGCCCCAGAGCAAGGCCCATGCACCAGCCTGGGGAGCTGCTTTGCTCCCTCAGCTGTAATGAGAGCCCAAGCTGGAGGGAGCGGCTGAAAAGTGTGGGTCTGCTGAAGGGTCCCTTGGGCTTATGATGGTATGGCTAGTACAGAAACAGCCACTCACCCCGACGCCTGCAACACCTCCCTCTCCATAGACAGGACAGATGGATAGCTCCCTTCCTCCTGCCGCTCCCCCTCTTTTCTTCCCTCCTGGAGGTCACCTTCAGCAGGGAGGCAGCGTGCCCCCACTACCAGAGGCAGGGGAAAGGGGCGGAGCGTCACGCTTAGCCCCGTAATGCCTGGCAGCCCCCTCTGGCTGCTCTGTGCAGGCTGAACCCAGCCCAGAGGCTGCAGCGGGAGAAGCAAGGCGGTCCACGGCTGGCTGTCAGTGCTGTGCTGCTGGAGAAGGTGAGAGGCTTCGTGCGGACAGGGAAGAAGTGTGGGAAGAGAAGTGGCAGCCGTGGTGGGATGAAGGAGGCTGGACAGGAGCATAGGAGGGCACCCACCCGTCAGAAACTGGTTTTGGAGACTCCGGCGTAGCACGCCGGCGCAACATGGAGTGCACCCATTTCCCACATCTGGTTGATGGTGAGCTCCTTAGGTGGCTCTGCCCCAAAAGGTTGCTGTTTGTCCAGTTGTGTCCAGCGGGATGGTGCCGTGGTAGCGGCTGGTTGCTTGGGAGGAGGGTGTGATGGGGCTTGGTCCCTGCAAGATTGTATGTGCCACCTTCTGCCCAAGGAGGCTGCTGCATGGACATTGTGGTATACTGCTTGCTTACAGGGCTCTCTCTGGGGAGGCTCTTAGGTGTTTCTGCCTAAGAAGAGCGATACGCATTTCTGCTAAGGGGACGGTCATGCAGTTCTCCACAGTGAGATTAAGCATTAGCCTGCTGACCACTTTCAGAAAGAAGCCCATAAACCTGTCCAGAAAGGCCAGAAACAACCACAGCGATAATCTGTTCAGATCCTTTGCCTGTATTAAACGTGGTTTGCACTAGAGTGGACCTCATGGGGAAAAAAAATAGTGCCATTCTTAAGTTAAAAGTTCCAGAGATGGAAGGATATGCTTCCATACTGTTTGATGAGATTTTCAGGGATAAATGTCCTTCTTCACAAAATATGCACTGCAATTGAAGCCTCATTTCCGCTTCAGCTATTGGTTTTATTGTAATACTTTTACTAATTATAATGCTTTTACTAAGGGAGAGCCCCTTTTAGTGAAATTCCAGTGCCCACAAAGGTACGCATAGATGATGGAGTCACTTCTTTGCTATCTGTTTGATAAGCTAAAAAGACTGCTCCCCAGGAAGTTTCCCTTGTAATTGGCAGCCCCATTGCCATTCTGTCATTCTCATAGCTCTTCTCTAGTCTGTTTTCCATCACACCATGAACACCAGCACAAGCTTGCTGAACTGTGGTCTCACTGATACTGTTAAAAAGATAGAAAACATCCAGTAGCTAATTCTGTTCACCTATCAGCTAGCCTCTGGAAGGGTTCAGGAAATTTACTCTAGAACCCATCCTTTCACATCAGTGTATTTTTTACATTAAAAAAATCGTAAAAAAGAAACAAAATAAGAATGCAAAGCAGAGCACATGGAAGGAAAGCATTTCTAATAAAAATACAAAATCCACTGGTGCACAGTATTCTCAATTCTAGTGAAGATGTCATCAGCAGGTGGCCAGCTCTTCAGAAATACAGCTTTCCTAACTCAGCTGTTTTTCAGAGATTAAATTTCAGACTGTCTCAGGGCATCTGTGTGTAGGAACCTCTGTAGAAACCAGAGTTCACTGTAAGAGACACTTCGTCTCAGAACAGATCTCTTCTTCTGTTATAATCATCTGTCTCAGTCTATGTAAAGCTGAGCGGCTATACCTTTTTTTTTTTTTTTAAACAGTGAAGCTTATTTTCTAAATTTAGCATCTGGAAAATGCTATTTTGCCTCTCACCGCTGATGTTTCCTGTGTCTGATGCTTTCTGGACATTCGATTCAGCAAAGTGAATGCAAAATAACATCAGTAACCCTTGCAGCATTAATCTTCTAGACTTGTATCTGTATCATTAAGATGTATATCTATATCACTGTAGATTACTTCTGATGCAATTCTGTATCATCCTACATAATAAGGCCTGCAAAATGAGGCTAAGCCAGATCTACATTTCTAGGTTTACATAGTGCCCATTTTATCTACAAAACAGCATGAAGAACTTCGATTTGTGTGGAGTTAGGACACCAATAAAATACATTAATTTCCACTATACTGGGCTTATTTTTAAATCCATTAAAAATGTGTGGCTTATTGATTTTGACCAATGGCAGGATTAATTTGTACAGACAGCTGTCAGGGAACGATCAGTGAATGGGATGTTTCTGGCAGGTGCTGTGTGAACCAATACAGGGCTGAGAACTGCTCCAAGCTCCTACCAGTGATTTAGAGGTTGATGGGAAACCCCCTCAGACAGGGTCCTTACACAGTCCCTAGACAGAATGAATGTGGTGATTTAATAACAACAGAGACACCAAGTGTTCTGAATTACTTGATACACTAAATCCATTTGAGCAAAACGGGATTTATTAAAGGTGGTGCGAAAGTATTCAGGTAGAAACACAGCAGGCAACAGCCAGAAAGGGACGTGAAGAGGAAGTGGAGTTTTTCCCCCAACACGCTCACTAATTTGGAAAATCTCTGGAGTCTTCATGAATATATAAGGCAATGCAGCTTCTCAGTGTGTCAATGAGAGAGGTGGTGGAGTCTCCGTCTGTGGAGATACTAGAAACCTGACTGGACACCTTCCTATATAATCTGCTTCAGCTGTCGCTGCTTGAGATGGGGAATTGGATTAGATGATGTCAAAAGGTCCCCTTCCAGCCTAAACACCTCTGTGATTCTGCCATCATAGCACTGTTTCTGTTATACAGAGGTTACACTGCCCTTGGCTCTTGACATGTATGGAGTGCTTTTCTGGACCAAATATATTAATCATTTTGGTTGAAGAACCAGAATAACATTACCTAGCCAAAAGGCACTGTATGTCCATAGGCTAGCTCCTCCTCAGCTCCTCAGGAAGTTGGAAAGCATCTCCTGGTTGTGGAAAGGTTGTGAATTTCTTGCTGATGTAATTAGAAACTCTTCTGGGGAATTAGGGTTTCTCACATGTTGACAGCCTGGAAAAAAGACCTGTAGCAAGGATGAAGCACAGGAAGGATAGTGAATGAAAGAACAGTTTTGAATAGGAGCCTGCCTGCTGCCTTCAATACAGCACAGACAAACAGTGAGTGCATCTTGGCCAGAGCCCTGGTGACGTCCTCCTTAGTGTTTGTCACTCTGCAAAGGCAGATGGCACTCTAGAAGGTAACAGAGGTAGATGCAGAGCACCCAGGCATGCTCCACTCAGTGGTGACCCAAATCTGGACCTCACTTAGCTTCTTAGCTAATGGCAGTGGCATCTCAGAGAAAGACCTGTCAGCTTTGGCTATTTCCTGAAGTATGGACTGGTACTGTAATCAGTTTCCTCAAGGGCAGCAATGGCCAAGCCTGCAGACTGTTCTGGAGTGACTACAGCTGGGGCTTCCTTCATATGGAGCCCTGGTCAGACCCACAGTGTTGTCACTGTCCCGCAAGACACTCTACCCATATCTTCTGGCTGATCTTTTTCCCAGGCTGGCTATTTCACTTTGATGGTCTGCTCTGTACCCAATCTGCCCTCCCATGCCAGGGGCGCCATGCATGGAAGTAAGGATCCTTGGCACCTATGTCACAGTTCACATGAAACGTGGAGTGGAAGGACACAAGTTTTGGGGATTATTTTTAACTGCAAAAGCTTATGTACTGAAATGTTTTGACTCCCAAAGCTGGAGTGAGAACCAAAAATATTCAGAGAAGCATGTTCTCCCATTTACAAAAGCAAATTTTTAGACAGTAAATAGAAGGAACGAATCATTAAAAAAATAGAATAATGAATCATGTAATAAATAATACAAATAAAAACAGATTAATGAATAAATATTCAAAAACTATATCATTATTGATTAATACAGTAAGTAGGTGCACTGAGAAGATTCTAACCTTTGGGTTAGATAGCACTAACAGGTGGCCAGCCTACAAGGGAAGAAATTTTGTCTAACTCAAGTTTGAGAAATTAAGTTATCTGAGAAGATTGTGAACCATTTGCTGGCAAGAACTTGTACATGACCATGAATTTGATATAGGATGAACACTGTCTTACAGAAGAGATCTTTTAGTTGGGTGTGTCGTCCCCCCCCAAATATAAATCTAATGTGTTCTGCACAAGACAAGCAGACATCTCTTCTGTTGTTACACTCCCTACTTAGTGTGGCTTTAGCCTATTTAACATCAAGGAAGGTCTGTGCCTTTCAAAACTCTATTACATTTTAAGTTTTTTATCAATATTCCTAGCTAGGTCTCTTTAAAACGCTCTTTCAGCTACTTGTTTTAACACTTAAATGTGGCAACACCAGTTTGGCTGGGCAGCAAGCAGGAGGACATCAAAGCAAGATCTCTAAAATACTTTCCAGACTGCCTTTCACTGTGAGTTTCTCACCAGCCTTCCATTCATTCCCTCCCATGCATACACTTGTTCATTGTTGAACTCCCTATGGACTTTGCTAACTTTCACTGCTGTTGGCTCTCACAGCAAGCTAAAGCCTTTGAAGAAAAGTAGGGCAAATTACTTTGTGCTTCTGAACTGGATAAGACTTAATGCAGTCTAGGAAAGAAGGGAAGGGAAGAGAAGGGGAACTCTCCCACAAGCAGTCCCAGTCTCCTGTACAGAATCAGCCCTTTTGTAGTTTTCCTAGGTTTAAATAATTCTGTTGCTAAATTAGTGGATTTTTCAGAATGACCAGATTAGGCAGCAGTGGAGGCTGGAAGTTGAAGAAATTGTAAGAAGCTCTGGACACAGACAGAGCAATGTAAAAACTAAGGGACAAGGCTTCATTCTTTCTGCTCCCACTCGTATTCCTAGGATGCCAACTCCTTTTTTAGCAATGTAAGGCCTTATTCCCTCCCCTGAAGATGTCATGCGTGTCAGAATGTTTGATGGGAAGAGATCCTGAGTTTGTAGGTGCAGAGGTGAGCCACCATTTTTACACCAGAGCTCTGTCTCACTGCACACTGTTTACAACACATTCAAGAATCCTGCAACCCTCAGGCTGTTGGAGTGCACCCTGGGCTGCATTAGGCAGTGTTACCAGCAGGTCAACGGAGATGATCCTTCCTCTACTCAGTGCTATGAGGCCACATCTGGAGTAGTGGGTCCAGTTCTGGGCTTCTTAGCAGAAGAGAGATGTGGACATACTGGAATGAATCCAGTCTGTGAAAATGATTAAGATATTGGAACATCTCATACAAGGAGAGGCAAAGAGATCCGGGACTTGTTTAGCCTCAAGAGGAGAAAGCTAGACAGGATCATCTTATTGGTGTGCATAAATACCTGTAAAAAAGACACAGCCAGCGTCCTCTTAGTGGTATTGAGTGACAAGACAAAAGGGTCTCAAACACAGAGTTTCTATCTAAGCATAAGAAAAAACGTTTTTACCACAAAGGTGATTGAACACTGGAACAAGTTGCCCAGAGCAGTTGTGGAGTCTCCATCCTTGGAGATAATCAGAACTGGGGGGGACGAGTCCAGAGCAACCCACTATAGCTAACCTTCCTCTGAGCAGGAGACCGCACTAGGTGATCCCTGGAGGTACATTCTGACCTCAGCTATGCTGTGACTCTGGTTCTGTAACCTTGCTCCAAAGGCAGGAGGGTCTCCCAGGCCTGGGGGCCTGTGCTCAATGCACAGGGAGGTAGTCAGGGGGAGAGTGCTGCCATAGGTGCCTTAAAATGTTGCCTTATAGCTGGCTTGGGGGGACTGAAAAGCATTTCTCTGAAATGGGTCTGAAGCAGCTGGTCAGAATGCCATTGATGTCCAAGCTTCCTTCCTGCCCAAGTTTCTTGGCTGCACAGATGAGTGACTTTGGGTCAGAAATGTCAGCAGGCATGTGAGGTACTGAGGTCCCTTTGGCTTGCTCGGAGCACACTGCCTGACTAGTAATCCCTTTTTTGCCATGGGCTAGCTGTGCCGCTGCCTAAGGAGCAAGTCCATCTCTGCTGCTACCTGAAAGACTTTCTGCAATAAGCAGTAAGGGTGTGTTTCTGAGTAGAGAGACACGGTCTTGCTGCACTAGGCTAAGGAGATCAAGAGGACTGGGTCACACTGTTAATTTTTTTGCTTGTTGTCTAGCAGCTTGGAGACTAGAATAAGAGGAGGCCTGAAAGCCAAGCTTTAGTACAGCTGACATAGAGAGGTGATCCAGGCCCCTGAAAAGAGAGGCCCCGTGGACTACAGTTAGAGAGTCAAACTTCTGTCTGGAGGCCAGAAAGGATTAGAGGGCTGATGGAGGTTCCCTTCAATACGGGGACATATCGTATGATAAGGGGCTTTGCCCATAGGTGTACTGTATAAAAGCACAAGCTCAACTCTAGCACAGCTGTGAGAGTACTCAGGCTCCAAACGGCAGAAGCATCCCCTGCCATGGCAGGGTTTGCGTGGCGAATTTGATCTGGTTTTCTCTGTGCGTGTTGTGATGTTCCTGACTCAGGCTGTGGTGTCTCTGCAGCACTCATCGATGGCCGAGAGCTCTGCTGTGGCTGCGGCAGCGGCAGGGACAGCAGCACCAACCATGCTAGAGGAGCTCCTGGAGATCACAGCTCAGAGCCTGGTGCGCGCTGAGGTGGCTGAGCACTATAAGGTTATTCGGGAGCTGGGCAGGGGCAAGTACGGCCATGTGATGCTGGTGACCCACAGGCAGAGAGGTAAGGAACTCACTGTGCCCTGTGAACTACTATGCCTTTTCTCCTCTTTGCTCACCAGAGTGTTGGGTGGGCTGGTGGTTCCTTGGGGCCAGGCACCAGGCAGCATGGGGATTCCCCCGGGAATGCTGGGGACAGGACCTCCCCAGCCAGGGACCATCCCATTGCACCCAGGGGACAACCCAGAACATCAGGTAAGGTTATAGTGATGAGGCAAATGCAGGGTCAAGCCGGGAAGTCAATCCACAAGTCAGGATCAATAGGGCTAGGCATCGACATGGATGTGATGTAGCTGGAAACCAGCACTCCCATCATGCAGCTCAGCCAGGGAGCGAAGCCCCACGCCTGAGCTTAAATGGCGCCCTAAGGGCCATGGACAAGAGGGTGTAAGTAGAGGTCTTAGGTGGGGTTGGCCAAGGCCATTAACGCCTAAGAGTGCCCACAGGATCCTGACACTACTCCTTCCCAGTAGTCCCAGTTCAGACTGGTGGGCTCACATAGCCTGAACTTCCCTGGCGCTGCCCAGTGCTCCTGTGCATGCACTGACTGGCTCAAAACTCACACCAGTGGCAACGCCTCTTCCCAGATGTAGTGTCCACAGAATAAATCCACACAAAGCTTTGGGCCAGACACCTCCTGTGGCTGTGAGTGTCCAGACCCATGGCTGCTCAGTGCCCTCTCAGTTCGGCCTTGAGGAGAGTGACTTTCAGGGGAGTCTAACCCACTCTTCCCATTCCCAGGGACTCCTATGGCCCTCAAGCTGCTACCCAAAGCCAGTACCAAGCTGCACACCTTCCTGTATGAGTATTGCGTGGCACTCTCCCTCGCCACCCACCCTGCCATCATTGGCATGTTTGGAATTGCCATAGAATCCAGCCAGTACTATGGCTTCCTCTATGAACCAGCACTGCACAAAGATCTCATCTCTATCATCAAACCCCGGGTGAGTGCTAATACAAGACTGTGGGGAGTGGGACTGTAGCATTTGGCTGGCTGGGTCAGAGGGAGGTAAAGGCAATGGGCTGTTGGTCTCTCTGTGGTCTACAGCACTGAAACAGCTTCAGACTTGCAAGACCAGAAATGCAAAGGTCTTCCCCAGCGCAGAGCAAGCAGGTGAAAGCGTAGCTAGCAGGGCTGCCGAGGTGTCACGAGTGCGCTGCACTGCCTGTCTCTCTCCCTGGGCAGGACGGGATCCCTGAGCCAGCCGCTAAGCAGTGTGCCAAGCAGCTCGTGAGCGCGCTGGAGTTCATCCACAGCCGAGGGCTCGTGTACCGTGACATCAAGCCTGAGAACGTGCTGCTTTTTGATCCCGAGTGTCGGCGCATCAAGCTGACTGACTTCGGGCTTACACGGCCCAAGGGTACCAAGCTCAAGCTGGTGGCTGGGGTAATCCCCTATACCGCCCCGGAGCTGAGCAACACCGCTGATGCCCAGGGGGTGCCCATTGACACCAGCTTGGACGCCTGGGCCTTTGGCGTGCTGCTTTTCTGCCTGCTGACTGGCTACTTCCCCTGGGAGCAGAGCCTGCCAGATGACCCATTCTTTGAGGACTTCATGCAGTGGCAGGAGACAGGCCTGGAAGAGGACCTGCCCCGCCACTGGAAACGCCTGACAGCCGAGGCTGCCTTGATGCTGCGGAGCCTGCTGGCCCTAGATCCTGCCAAACGTGGCCCTGTCAGCGGGGTGCTGCGCTATGTCAATTGCCCTTGGCGGCTGGAGAATGGGAACAGTGAGGAGGCTGCGGTGAAGCCCTAGAGCCCGCTCCCCATAGGGGCAGTGATGGCAGGTCTCACCCTGCAAGGGACTTTAGAGTCTGGGGCACCACAGTGGCCTGGGTGTGAGAGGCTATGGTGACTCAGAGAGCAAGCTCTCTGTTGCCATGGAGCCAAGCTCCTTCTCCAGGTGATGGTCCTCAGCCC
Organism: Strigops habroptila; assembly: GCF_004027225.2. NCBI lineage: Eukaryota > Metazoa > Chordata > Aves > Psittaciformes > Psittacidae > Strigops > Strigops habroptila. The sequence goes on along the minus strand of NC_044277.2, from coordinate 73,308,414 downwards.
ATGGCTCAGTGCTGCCCAGTGCCACCTCCTTGTGCTTCCTTGGGGCTTGAAAACATCTCCTTTCTTTTGGAAATAACTGTCCGTGTGTGAAGCCCACACTCGCTTCCTGGCCACAGGGACTTCAAGGTGTTTTCTAGGTGCTGCGGCACCTGCCTTGTCTTGAAATAGAGCAAAATATGTACTTTCGTGTTTCTGTATGTGGCTCTTTTTCCTTCATAATAAAACGTCTGTGGGGCCTGCTTGATGTGGGAAGGCAGGGGCATGACAGAGCCTGCAGCCATCTCAGGACAACCAGTACAAGGCAGGGACCACCCCTGGATGCTGCCTGGGCCTCCACCAGGACCCTTGAAGGGTGGCTTCAGGCCAGTGGGATGGAGGTGCTGGGAAGCTCCCAGCACGTGGCTGCAGATGGTAGCTGGGGACTGATGATGGCGTTGAGAAGATTATCCACCACCAGCCTGAGCACATCTCCTCCACCTTGCGACCTGCTTTCAGGTCCTAAGAGAATGTCCTTCACACTCTCTTAGATGCCTGGTTACCACTCTAGAAGATCTTACTTCTCGCATTTTATCACCACTTTAACCCTTCCCTAGCAACATACCTGTCCTAATCCCCTAGTGACCTTCTAGGTGCACATTTTAATCCTGGAAAGAGGTAGAAAGTAGAGAATTAGGGGTTAGAAGCAATTCTTACTTTACTACCTCTTTCCAGTCTCCAGGATTATGCTGTTGGTAATCCTTTCCAGCTCCTAGCCTGACCCTATTGCTGAAAACATGCCCAGCTCAGTTTCCATTCTCAGTGGCTTAGTAACTTTTAAAAATGTGCTGGTCCAGCACTGTATTTTCTAGCATCCCAGATTTTTTTCATCTCAGATCCTTTCCTGCACACACTCTTCCATAGTTGCCTCTAACTCTCTTTTGCCAGCATCTTCTCACCCAATGGAATTTTACTATTACTTACCTTCCCCATTAACATTCCCTTTCTACTACCCATCACCTGGTAAACACCTTTCATTCATTCTTCTCTCAGCAACATCACCTTCATACTACTCTTTTGTACTTTTCCTGCTCCCTACATCACTTATCCCTTGTGTCTTCCTTCCAACTCCCCAATCTACCTTATCAATCAGCACTGTGCTCACTCTGTTCAAGATACAGTTTTCTTCTGTCCATTTCCATCTTTTAGAATCTTTCATTACCCCAAAAGGTAATAAATACTGCACAACTTTGGTCTGCTGAGATTTGGCTTGAATTACTCTTTGATTACTGTACGAATAGCAGAGGAGTGTTAAGATACTAACACAGTTCCTGTATTTAAAGTGGAGAAGCGCTAATAGTTCTAAAGGCCAGGTAGCTGACAACTATCTAATGAAAAATAATGGAAAATCTCATACAGATGATTGCTAATAGAGAGTTACAGGTTAGGAACATGGCTTTTTGGAATGTGATACTCAGCATTCTGTTTGCTAAAAAAGTTGTGTCTGATAAAGTAAATTCAGAGCATTACGGTACACAATTCATGAGGCATGACCTATTGTTATAAAGAAAATTAGGGTGTGCTGTATTGATTAAGAAGATGTGCCATGCCAAGTCAATAAAGCGTAGTTAAATGAACTGAGAACTTTTAATGGACAAGAGAAATAGTTGTCAGCTGGAAATGCTATTTGGTTATTTTGGTTGGCTTCTGCAGGGATCAATAGTTGAAAACAGTCACCATTTCCATCCATGATTCGAAGGTAAATACAAAACTACTACAGGTGGAACACTGACACTTTTGGGGAAATAGATAAAACTGTCTGATTTCAACAGGACCAAGGCTGTTTTCTTGCAGAAGCAGATCATGTTTGTGAGGATCAGGGACTCAGTACTGCCTGGCAAAGATGATGTGACAGAGGATACTGACAGTGATCAGTGGCAATGACTAGGATTGTTTCTCTTTCTCCTTTATCACAGAACTTCAAGACTTTGGCAGAAGGGGTTTCTGTTGCGTGATATGTAGCTAAGTGGTGAAATCAGCACTGTGGCTGCATCATGTGTGTGATGGTGGTGTGAGCAGGGTTTCAGTGAAGCAAGCACAGCAGTGAGCACAGTGTCAGAAGACCTGCCCTGAGCCAAGCTCCCAGCCTGGGCTCCTTTCCTCAGTGGCTTAACCATAATTGCAGCTGGATTTCTTAAATCAACGAATAAACAGACCCACCGAAGCCCCCCCCAGGGGGTCTGAAAACAGATCTGCTTGTCCCCATCGCCCCCACAGCAGCTGCTGGGAGAGGCTGAATGGAAGGGAGCTGCGTGCAAACATGCTGGCCCTTCGCACGCGCAGCCGCTGGTGCAGGAGGGCTGGCCGGGTGCCCGGCACTGTAAAGGGTAACATTTCAGCTAATGCAGGCACTAGGATCTGGTGTCATACCCGAAGAGGCATCAGGTAGCTCCAAAGGGGAGGGAAAGACCTGGTACTTCACTCCTTTCCAGGGTGGAATGAAGAGATAAATTGGGTAATTACAGAGCTCGCCAGACTATGTGAGTTCTGGCAGCAGCATCTGTGTGGTCCAAGAAGTGTGAATCCAGGGCCTAGTGCCTAGTGCAGCATACTGCATGCACAGGATGGGAGCATGGATCCCATGGCTTTTGGTAGGACACATGGATCCCCTTGTGCACACCACTACAGATTCTGCTCCCTATTCTGTGTGTACACTCCTGAATAGTCATGCTCAGCAGCAGCCTCGGGATTGCGATGCAGACAAGAACCTGCAGGGTGTATGGAAGGCATAGGCCAGCGCTTTGGTATTGCAGGGGCAAGGTGATGGGTTAAGACTGGGCCCATTAACTGGACAGATCCCTTGGTCATAACACTCCTTCCAGTTAGGAAGTGTTGGTAGGAAAAAGTGGAAGTGGAAGATCTTTGCTACACAGAGATGTGAAATTGCAGGCAGATACGAAAGTGATTGACCCAGGCTATGATAATGATCAAACAGTGGCACAGATGAGTCATCTCAGAATTAAAATGTTAATTGTTGAAGAGATCACTTAAGCAAATTATCTGGGCTAACCACAGGTCAGCAATGTCCCCAGCACATAGACCATGTCATGAAGCTGGCTGGACTCAGGACAGAAAAGGGAGGGTAGGACCAGGGTGGATAGCGGGATCAATGTCATTTCCTCCTTCTATATGAAGACTAATGAAAGTCACCCTATTGGACTGGCTGACCAAGTGACCGAAGGCAGGGCAGAAGTCCAGCCTTCAGGACCTCTCCAGTAGGCTTTTGGTGTAATTTCTAGAAGCTTGGAGCATATAATCTTTCTGCCTTATCAACTGACACAATGTTACTTCCATCCCTTCCCACTTAAACCCTGTTAGATATCATTAGTGTGACTGAAGTTTTTTAGGAAGGGCAGCGAAGGAGTAATTCTCCATATTCCCCAGAGTTCCCTTGTAACCTTGTCTCCTGAGCAAGACTGCATGCTGACCATCCTGTGTGACCCTTTCCTCTCTGCACACAGGTGCCAGGTCTTGAGACTGTAGAGAGGCTGAGCACCAGACCCCAAAAATGAGTAGGGGAAAGCATTTCAGGCCAGGAAATGTGATAGGGCAGATGCAAGACAGCATAGTGCCTGTGCCTGCCTCCGCCAACACTGTTTATTCTTGAGTTTTGACTTTCACTTCAAAGACAAAGCAAGCCGGAGCTTTGATAAAAAAACCCTATAAAACATGACCCTGTTGTGAACAACTGTCCTTCTGAGCACAGGGATGGAAAGAGATGGTGGGAATTTGTTACCTTTCATTCTTACTCATGTAGGAACATTCTGGTGACAACTGCATCCCAGCTGCTGTCTTCTAGAGCTGCTTGTAGCTGAGAAGCCATAAGAAGTCATAAAAAACCCCATTGTCGTGCCAAAGGACAAAGAGCTACAGGATTGAAAGTGGCTGGATCAGAAGACACCTGGTTCCTGATTGGGAAACATGCAATGGCTCATAGAATTTCAGCTGTTAGCCTGAGTGGCGATGCATGAACTGGAGGGAAATGTTTTAGACAAGAGAGATCAAAGGAACTGCCTTGGCGTTTCCCACATCCTGTAGCTTGGGTTGCACAGCATCTTACTACTATAGTTTTAGTTCTCCTTGCATTGCGCTGGGCTATGTGTGTCAGTGCTGACCACAAGAAGAGAATTGACCACTACTAAATCCTGTAATGATTCTCCACTATCCTAGACTTCCCTGCCCACGGTCTGTCCAAGGTCTGACAGCCAGCCATGCCAGCCAATAGTCTGTGCTTGCCCATATACAGGCCTGCCTGTTGCTGTGGGTGTGTTTGTTGTTTTTCCCTGGGCTGACAGGCAGCTGGGCATGTTTATAAGCCCTGTGTCTTGGCCCAGCTTTGTGCAAGAGAGGGAGGAAGGGGGATTTGGCCTGGCCCAGTGTGGTGACAGAAGGTGGTCACAGTTGTCATACAGACTAATTGCACTTCTAACCCTTCTTTACTGTTTACAAGCCGCACCCCACTGAGGAGGACACATGTCTCTGGCTGGCTCCTATGTCTCAGGGTTAAATCACATGAGGATCCTGCTCTCGTTCTACACCCTGATAGCCACCTCCTGTGTGCTGACTCTAAGTGCAGCTTCCACCTGAGCTTTGCTGACAGATTTCTTAGCAGATAGTGAGAAAGAATCCATATCTTAAGTGGTAAAACGGTCTGTTATTTAGTTTGTATCTGACATCTAGCTATTTAGAGCTGGCTTCAGGAAAAACAATCCTGTTGCCATGATTGCTACTGAGATGTCTGCAAACAGCCACTTGAAACAGGCAGATCTGAGTCCGCTCGCTTTGTCCCCAGTGCCACTCTGCACCTGGCTCAGCTCCTCCTTCAGCTCCTGAGGAGCTTTCAGGGGTCTTCCTTGTGTGTTGTTATTTCTTTTCTCTCCCTTGCTTGCTCTTTCCTCCATCTTTCTCGCTCCTTCAGTCCTGCTTCTGTATCACTTGCCCATCCACTATTCACTTTCATGGGGGTCATCCTGCTGCAGAAGTATCCCTTGATACAAAACCTTGGAAGACTTTAGTCTCTCAAGAAGCGATACAGGGTGCTTAGTGTACAACTCAGTGGCTCCTTTCACTGGGCTGGGAGAGGCGCTGCTCTCACTCATGACTCATTTGACCCACTGCTGTAGCAAGAAGAGGCATGCACTTGTGTCCTCAGGTTATACCCATACTGATCATAGTACTTCAGAAGAGACTGCAGCACCTTGGTCCCACCAGGGCTGTTTATCGCTCATCTAGAAACATAAGTAAACACTTGCACGAAGAGCGGCTGCTGTTTGGGTGCTGCTGATAGCAGGGTAGGAGTGGACTTCAGCAGGCCGGTTGGGTGGCTTCTATTCCCAGTGCTGGAGAAGGTTAGGACAGAGGGAGGCTGGGCCTCCTGGTGGCTCTCTGCTTGTCTTTGAAGATAACCATTGCCAGCCTCTGTTTGAGTTTACTGTTGCTGGGCTACCTCAGGAACTGCTTAACTGGTTGGTCTCTTCTGTACTGCTCCATAATGGAAATCTGAGGATTAAGCGGGAGCCACAATAGGCAGCAATTCTGCCCCTGAGAAGCTTGCCTCCCTCCCACCGGTTCCTGACTGCACAAGGGCATGTCAGGAATTGGATAGGGTTGGCAGAGATCTGGCTGTAACAGGATGCCCCTGTCCTTTCCTTTTCTTCTGTCACTGTGGGAGGGAGATGAGTTTATGGCACGTGGTATGTGGCACTGGCCAAAGGAATGATGGGGGAAGGTAACTGGCCACCCACCACCAAGAATAGCTTTGGTTCAATGGGTGGAAGCCTCACTGATGAGAAGTCTGGGCACAGGCCAAAGTCCTGAGCTGTAAGTCAGGTCACCCAGCAGGCTGGGGCTGGAAACAGTATTCATTAATCCGACTTCAGGTCTCCTTAACCAGTAGACATATCACTGTTCTCCCAGAGGCAGACAAAGAATTGGAAGTTCTGACCCTGAGTTCTCATTTTCCTTTTCACCCCTTCTTACCATTAGCTCCTACCTTGGACTTCAGCTGGGGACTGTATTCCTTGAAATAAGAGCCTTGACTTTCTTCCACCTTTTCTTAAGTTTACAATACACTGGACTCCTTGCTCTGCCTGCATTGTGGTTGCCATCGCTTTCCCATTGTGTGTTCCAATACTCCACTGCCTCCAGAGGTCAGAACCAATATTTCTTGTTTTGCTTTCATTACTATGTGATTTCAGCCAACATGTGAAGAATTTTAATAGGGAGTCTCTGGGATGGCCATATTGTCCACCCGTAATGTTAATCTACATACTGAAACATTATCAGTTGGTCAGGGCACAGCAGGAGCTGCATGGGGGGATCTCCATGGTGGTCTGGAACTCCCTTCTGCAGCTCTTGCAGCAAGTAGCCAAACACTTCATTGTGAAGGTGGCTAGGAGTTCAGTTCAAGTCGGCCCACTGTCTCAGATCAGTCCATTGCCTTATCTATGCAGCTGAATAGCTGGGGAGTTCCTGGACCGCCAGGGGAATTAATGGTTTAAGTGTGCTAGGTGTGGGTACAGCCAGCCCTGCCACTCAGCCACACAACAGTTATAACTCTAGAACAAACCTGAATTTCATACTTGCAACTTAAATTCCATGTCTCTTGCCACAGACTAAATCACTACAGAAAAAAATGGCATGAACGTTTAAGCTGGTTTCATTCAAAGTATTTTGCTGTAGTTGCAATCATTTTTGCTGGGCTGGTTGGCTGATAATTCATGAAAGCTAACAAAGATATTTATCTCCACAGTATTTCCACACAGTATTTCCACAGAAGTAAAGTATCTGGGGCATTGTTGTTGCTGGAGCATTCATTCCCAATGAAAGAAAGGCGCCAAAACCAATACCTCTCTGTTTAGTCAAAACGATTTCCTCTGAGCAGCTCCTGTAGTTCCTTTCTGGATCACCTAATGACTAATTTCTCTCATCTTGATTAAAATAGGCCAGTCTATAGTCATGCAGTTTGGATCTTATATCAGCAATGATAAGTGCATACCTCACCACAATCCATATAGGCGCTAAATTCCTAATGTCGGAGAAGGCAGGGGCAATAATGACTGTACAGATCCAGGTCCTGTTTCCTGTGTTCCTGGTTTTTGGCACAGCTATTCATTTTGCCAAGCTCTGATACAGAATTTTGCTGTTCTTCAGTGGCTCTTGGGACTGTTCGGCTTGCTAATGGAGGATGGCTGGATAGCTCCACGTTAGAATTATTCAGGGGAGAGTAGCATGTCAGAACCAATGCTCAGGTTGGATTAAGTTGGATTTCACAACCCTGCTTATAAACTTTCTTGTTCTTAGAGTCTGAGGACAATGGCATGGGGAAATTTTTATTTTCCCATAGGTAATCCTAATCAGGTGATGGTAAAGAAAAAGAAAGGGGAATGGGAAATTCTTTGGTAGAGGTGAGGAACCTTTCCTTACCAAGAGCAAAACCAGACCATTTGCAAGGCAGGCTCACTTTCAGATGGATAGTGTTCAGCCCACTTTTCTGGCTTTTCTCTTTATTCCAGGGTCTCATGGGATGTTGGCAGCAATTTCCACGCTGATTCACAAAGCTGTTACTTTGCAAATCTCCCTCATTAGCCTTCATTGTCTTTGCGATTTGAACATGTATTTAGTTTAGTGATAAATCTGCTCACCATTTCATCGGCAAATCACTTTGTTGCAATTAGGAACAAAGAGCTACAACCTGTCAGCCTGCAGACAAGGGAAAAGATCATGTAGACGCATACTGCTTAGATTAAAAGACTAAAACTCACCCTTTGGTATAGCTTGTCAGGTAAGCACTAACACACTAGTCATGTCTGGGCAGTCACTAAGGAAAATAATTTCTTGCCTGTGTCCTGGGGCTGAAAAGAAGCATTTAAGAACAGAAAATCAGCCAATACATGCCTTGAGACAGACTTCACGGTCTCAGAGCTGAGGAATTTATTGGATTATCTATCTTCACATCCCCACATTTTCTTTCATTATAGTGCTGTCAGTAGGCTAATAATTACGAAATAGCTATAAATAGTTCCTGAGAGAGGGCTTTATAGCCTTCTGAAACCCACTTTTTCAGGCCTGCAGCTTTGCCATGAGACTCAGTTATGTTAGTACGCAGAGAGCACAAATATACACATTTTCTGTAGGTAAGTTGTACGCAGGATAAATTCAACATACTTGGACTAGGGGCTGATAAACTCTGGCAGCACATAAACTGGGATACGTGTAAACGATTTCTTGCACACCTTTTCTGCATCCCTCCTCCACGATGGCGCAGAGCCTGAGTATGCACTGTAACAGGTCACTGAGGTCTTGTCTTACACAGAAATCCTGGCACATAGACCAGAAGCCAACCGGACCAGGTCTCTGATTTGTACATTGAGGACATCAGAGCTGCTGAATTACCTTCTCTGTGTGCTCTGCAAGACCTCTGCTCTCTCATCTGTGGCACTACTCAAACCCTCATAGGAGCTAGCCCATCTTCCTCTAATGACCTGCAGCAGAGCCTACGGCTCAGGCTTGGAGGTAGGTATTATAGTTCCACACTGGTGTGCAAAGGTCCTCTCCTCATTCTGCGTTACCTGCAGAGGAGTTTCTTGAAGCAAAGTGGAATCTGATTTTTGCAATACCTTAAAGGGACAGTTTGACTATGGGGATTCTCATTACCACATCTTAGTCCCTCAGATGCTTGCATTGCTGCATTGCAGTGGCTGAAGCTTCCAGTGCTGGGAGTGTGCCAACGATTCAAACACCCATACCCACTAACCCCTGCATGAGGAATCAGGATTTTCCTGGGACTTAGTAATATGACCTGTTTTCCACCAGCTCCAGAGTGGTCTCTCCAGAACTAAGTTTCGCCTTCTTCCATGCTTAGTTTCATCCAAGAAATGAAACCACTGCTAAGCATCCACTGAACTTTGTTGGCCTTCAGCTTCTGCACTTCTACTCAAAAGCAATAATACTCAGTGCTCAGTTTTGAAAAAAACACATCTCTGCTTATGTTCTCTGCTCTTCCTAAACAAGCCAGAGCTGGAGAGTACATACATCTTGTATTAGCAAAAGAAAAGAAATTGCTGCAAACTTTCTTTGTCAAGGAAGACTGTGCTGATCTGCCCATCTCCCGGGCATTTGCACTGTCCCAGCATGAAGGAGCAAGAAAGATCCTGACCCAGATCCTGAATAGTCAGAAATGGAGCTCCCATGGGATCCGTAGCAGTAGCTTTTCTTAGAGAGTGAGTCAACATAGCTGAAAAGAGAGGCAGTGCAATAAGTATTAAAAGGGTGTGCCATTGTAACCTTGTGCCAAAGTTACTCAGCCAAGGATGGATTTTCAGTCATTTCAGTCACTCCTGCTTCCCCAGCACTTGCCACACATCACCTTCTGGTCCTCTGAGCTCATTCTCAGTCACTAACACTTGCACTCATTTAACCTTAACTATTAATGCTGCCCTTAAAGGCAGAGCTGGAAACTTGCCTCTCCCAGCCTTTGGCCTTCTTCCAATTACAAGAAATGTGTTAATGAGAAGACTTCATATCTAACTGTCTAGTCAAGGCACTTGCAAAATGCCAGCCAGCACAGTAGCTGAATGTGAAAACCAGGAAACCAGCTAATGTCAGTTCAGACCAAGACTCAAATTCAAACAGCAGCAGAGAGCGGGGAGAATTGACAACCACCTGGGGCAAGCGCATCAAAAGATGGTTCAAGGCTCCTTGGAGAAGCTTTATGTTCACTGGAAAACCCAGCCGAGTGTGAGGACCAGGAGGTCCTGCCAGTGGGTTATGGGGACACATACCTGGCAGCAGAGGAGTCAGGGGTGTACACGTGGGAGAAAGGTCAGGAGACGGCAGAGAGCTTTTCACTTGTGAGCTGGATGAAGGGAATGGTCAGTGAGTGATGAATATGAGCAGCTGGTAGAGAAGTTCACCATGAGACAGTCCAGTTAGAGAGCAGGAACTCAGCAGTTTTAATGTTGGACAGGTTTTTTACGATGCTCTGGGAACTAGGTGCCATAAGGCTCATAAATCAAATCAGCTTCTTGAAACCGAGACAGCCTGAGGCCCTGATGCCCTGAGATCAGAGCAGCTGAGGTGACACTAGATAGTCCCCTGTGTCCATAGGCTCTGTTTGTGCCAGCAGGGAAACCATTGCCTCCTGATCTGGAGCGAAAAAATAAACGACATCTTTGAGGAATCAGCTTGGTTACTTATGAGGTGTAGAGAAACAGATGATTTTCTTTGCATGGGGTAAGGAAAGTACTATACTGTATCAGAAATCACAAAATCTTTAAGTTCAAGTGAGACTTTTAAATTTTTGGGTTATATTTATTTTTCTTTTATGAACAAGCCACCACAAATCAAATGTGAATTCAAGAAAATATTTTCAAGACTGTTCATTTAATATCCAACTAATAAAAAGATGTAGAGGGAAAACAATGCTGCTTCAGTGGCACCTCTGTAAATTTTAATGAGATAAAGCTTTTTTGATTGTTGAAGTGGTACAATATTAACTCAAATATAAAACAATTGTATTCGTTTTCTGCCAGATGTAAGGGTATGGAAGAATGCACTGTTCCTGTAACTTTGGGCTATGTTGCAGGAAAAGAGGTACATTTAAATACCTCTTTATAAGTCTAAGGCAGCTTCATAATTTTGATAGTTGCCTTACGAGAAACAGAAACAATATGTCAGTTCGCCAGTGTTAGCCAGTTATTTGTTGTTCTGTAAATCAGCTGGTTTTATCTACAACACAAAGTTTGAAAAGCTTGCCTCAGCATAGTCATACTTAGATAATAAGAATGCCTCTACCACATCAGACCAAAGGGCTAATATAATCCAATATCCCATCTCTGAAAAAAAAAAAATAAGAACAGGTCAAGTATATGGTGATAATTCCTCAAAGACACTTTCCAGCTTTCACCAGGTTTTGACTTAAGAGGAGCCTGCAGAGAGATGGAAACTTTAAATTTAGTCATCCTTGATAGTTTTTCCCCCCATGAATTATGAGAACCAAATGACACATTGGAGTTCGGGGGGGAATATATAGTCCTTGGCAGCACAGCCAGTTGGTGCAGAGAAGGAAGAAGGAAATACCTCTTGATTTGGATGCAGGCAGAAAAGTGAAGTTCCAGCCGAGTAGAATGGGAATCCCTGAGGCACGGACACAGTACGGATGAGCAGCCAAGTCCAGCACCTTAGCTCACCCTTAGCATTTTGAAGTTCCTCGTTGCTGCTCTCCCTTTGGCCACTGTATTGGGATACTTTGAAGATGAAGCTGATGCAGTTGTGATCTTTTTCTCATGGCAGAAAACACCGTATCCCATTATGGGCCCTACTGCAAACAGAAAAAGCATTAGAATCCACACCGAGCATTTATAATCCTGTGTTACTCAGCTGCTCGACTTTTCTGAGAGGGAATGAGGGCTTATGGTAGTACCCCATCCCACAGAGCTGATGCCTTCAGCAGTCCTTGATAACATCACTCACATCTGTTTTCCCAATTCTAGTATTTTATTCTTCTTTCCCTAACTAAAGTCCCAGGTGTCCACCATTCACTGTAAGCAAGTGGTCAGATTTTTCCTTGAGGTTCCTTAGCTTTCTTTTGCTCACGCCACCTTTGCTTGCACAGCCCTTCTTGCTCGTACACTGCCTATCTCAAAGAGTTAGGTTTCCTTCAATGGCCTTCTTAGATGTTCCTTCCAGACTTCTGGCCACTCCAGACCTCCTTGACATCACTGTAGCCATGCAAGAAAAGCAGAGCAGGTCCAGCCACGGTGATCCGGGTCCGTGAAGAGTCAAGATCACTTAGGCAAGTCCAGCTTGACGAGGCAAGGCTAAGGACAAGCCAGGAAGCCAAACCAGCATCAGTACCAGCAAGGCAGAGGCATAGCTGAGCATAGCTCAGTCAAGGCGCAAGGGCACAGGCCTGAGCTTAAACACAGCTCTGGAGCAGAAGTGGGAGGGATTCTCCCAGATCTTTCTCACCCCCATCAGTTCCCCCAGCAGTGTGATTCAAGGTGACACAGATGTGCCATGCCAGAGCTGGCCTTGAGTGCAAGTAGCCAAACCCCTGGCGGGGAGCAAGGGGAGAGCACTCGGGGGCCTGACAGCAGTGTCCCATGTTCGGTAAGCACTCAGACACCAGAGAGCTGGCAGAGACCTGCTTCTCTCAGTGCCCATGCTGCTGCCGTTCAGCACTGCAGGGCAGGAACCTCACCATAACACAGTTACTGGTGCCAGGAAGGAATCTCACAAGGATGCGGATCCTACTTGCATGTACACCAGGCCTGTATCGCAGGGTCCACATCCTACAGAGAACGTAATAAAGCTCTACCCCTGAGTCATTTGGGTTCAGCAAACTGTCTCTCTTGTATCACAGAGATGAGTTGTTTACAAAGCAAACACTGTCAGTCCATTTAATTGGCTCTTTAACGTGGTGAGAAATGTTCCCTGGCAGAGAGCTCCTGGGAAACCCTCCAAGAAGTGAAATGGAGAGGCACTTGTGTGCAGGGAGGACAAACAAGGCTACTCTCCCTGACCCAAACCTCACAACTGAATCATCCCTCCTTGGATGATGGTAGGAGTCCAGAGGGTGTAATAACGATCCCTATGGCCAATATAACAGTAATTGTTACAGTGTAAGGGACAGTCACGCCATTCTGCTGCAGAGGAGAGCAGCTCCCACGGCACCCTCTTTTCTGTACAGCCTTTACATAAAGACATACAGCCTGCACAGGACCTGGAACCAGTCAGCTTAGGTTAGGTAGGTCTGGGTCAGGTATCCTAATACCCAGCTGTCTTGATATTACAGATGGAGCTAGCAGACCCATGTGTTAGCAAGACTGCTTGACTTGCACTTAAGACCCTGTCTGTGGTTGCCTGTAAGATTGTCAGATCAGCTTGTTCAGACAGGAACTGCTTGCATTATGAGGCATCTTTTCCCATGCAGAACACAATCAGAAAAGTTCAAACATCAGGTTCTTCCCTCTTAAAGAGTGTCAGTTTGTAGAGAAACCAGAATGTTGTTTCACAGCCCTGCTTAACACTGTTCCTGACAAAAATCTGCTCAGACCTGACTTCTCTGAATCACTGCGGCGCACCCAAAGCCAGAGCCCAGCCCTGGGTGCACGCCCCTCCGAGCTGCTGAGGGCCAGTATGACCCTGAGGGCTGGAGAGGAATTCTGCGTGCTCTGCTCCTGGCAGCCTTGCTCGTGTGCCTGCAAAGATGAGTGCTGTGTCAGCGTGGAGATGCAAGAGACTGGAGAAGGAAAGGAGCCCAGGCCTGGGAGTGCAGCAGGAGAGACTAAGAAAGGAGGCTGGGAAAAGCTGGCTGCTAACAGGAGAACTAGAACTAGCAGGACAAGGCAGGGCTAGGGTATGGGTCCCAGGAAGATGTGAAAACCTGGATTTGAGGGCACATGAAACTAGCTGAAGTAACCGAGCCTTTGAGGGCGATCCGGAAAGATTCAGGTCTTGCCGTTGACGTACTTGTGCCATGTCAGGGGTGCTGGGAAAGGCCTGCCCGGGTGCTCCAGCTCGCTCCGGAAAACTGGCTCCAGCCTGCTACAGCAGTGACAGGCGTGTGTCGCCCTCCAGCGGTGAACCTCGCCTTTCCCTAGAGTTAACGGCGCGGCACTTGAAGGGAGCGGGGGGCCTGTAGCCCCCAGCCCCCCGCCCCACTAGGCAATGCTTTTACTTCGTGATGGTTACAAACACCCACCCCATGATTAATTTAATTAACTTGTGCTTGTCTCCAAAAATCTTACCGTTATTTAGCTACGTTTGCTCTGCTTTATGTCACTGGAGGCAGAACACAAGATCACAATACTGGTATTCTCACTGTTCTTTCAAAGCACAAATTCAACTACTACCGTGTGAAAGTATACTAGTTCGAGCTGCACTGGTTTCATTAATTTAGTTTAATACTTGCATACTGTGATGAAAGTTGTTTGTCTTTCATTTGCCTCTACGCACCAATTATTGACAATGCTAGCACTATACATTCATTATGTTGAAAACCAGAAGTACAAGCCTCTAAAAGGCCTTCCTTTTTGTGCAATTGTTTCAAAGTTCCATCACCCAGCTTCAGAGTTCCCGTGTTAAGATCTGGTCGAATAGTAAAAAAGTATTTATTTACAGAGCACAAGACCTTTATTTCCATAAGTCATGTCAGCAAAACCACACGATTTCACAAGTTTTGAAGTAAATTGTCCTGAGTTCCAAGAGGCTTCTGAACGAGGCAGGGGTTTACAGTCAAAACTTGCCCTTAGAAGAAAATGCAACCCTAAAGGCAACACACCAGCACCAGGTCTCAGCTCACACATTCTTGAGAAGCTACCAGCCCATTACACACACTGAAGATGTGTCCAGTGCTAACAAGCTGTAAGCTCCGGTGCTGCACACCAACTCCATGCGCCATCTGCAGAGCATGACCATAGCTTTCCGCCCTGCCTGGCTGCTGCAGCGGCGCCTGCACAGAGTCCTCCCTCCTGTCTCCTCCACGCTTCTGGTGGGGACATCCAGCAGCAGAGCATGGTTATAGGATTCCTGGATGCAGACAGGACAGGTATACTGGCTCTGGTTGGGACGAAGCCAGTTTTCTTCACAGTAGCTGGTATGGTGCTTATGCTTTAGCTTTGTGACCAAAACGATGCTGAAAACAAACTCGTGCTTTAGCTCTTGCTGAGCAGTGCTTGCACAGCACCAGGGCTGCCCCTGCTTCATGCTCCATCCGCACCCCCCAAGAAGCAGGCAAGGGGTGCACAGCAGGTTGGTAGGGGGCACAACCCTACACGTAACCTGCACTAACCAAAGCAATAGCCCCTGCTACATAGCACCCTGCTCACCTATAAAGGTTTGTGGGAAGGGAGGAAGGGGAAAAAACAGTCAGCGGTTTTGGATTTGTCTTCCCAAGTAACCATTACTCATGTTAGAACCGTGCTTTTCTGGAGATGGCTGGCCAGCTGCCTGCCCATGGGAAGTGGTGAATGAATTCCTTGTTTTGCTCTGCTTGCATGCATAACTGCCTTTGTCTCAAGCCACCAGTTCTCTCACTTTTACCCATCTGATTCTCTCCCCCATTCCCTGTGGGAAAACAAGTGAGGAGCTGTGGAGTGCTTAGCTGCCAGCAGGGCTTAAACCACTACAGGGAATAGGAGTTGAAGGGAAACACTAGTAAAATATAAGCAAAATGTGAGTAACTGTTTTCTCACTTCCTTTCTATCACATGTACAACTTCACTATGAAGTGGAAGGGGTACATTAGTACAAGTAATTATTAGAACAAGACCTGCTAGCTAACCAGAGACATTTCCTCTTTACTACTAAGCTCTGAAACGTCGAAACGAAGCACGTGAAACATAACACAAGTTGTGCTGAGTTGGTATTTTCAATAGTTCCCTATCTTTTGAAATTTGCAAAAAGATTTGCACATCAGTTCTGGTCTACCACTTTTTTCTTGCTAGTAGTTTCACAAGCAAGGCACCTTACTAGTAAATTTTACTCTACCATCCTAAGATAATACCTGGGATGTAGCAAGTAAGTGCACTCAGCTGTAGTAGAATAGACAAAAGTTTTGGATAAAACCCCACTTGGCTTAATGTGTTTAGCCCTGAAAAAACTTGCACATACATCAGGAACAGGGTACTCCAACAGAAAAAATGGAAGCAACCAGAAGCATGAAATACAGCTCCTTTAAATCCTCAGACTGAAACTTCATACCTGATATATTTAATGTATGAGAATTCCTGGAGGCTATAATAATTTTCTGCTTGCTTCACTGAAGAGTGACAGATCTCTAAAAATGAGGATCTGTGGGCTTTGCATACTAACAGCTAATAGAACTACCTGCAGGAGCAATGGAAAAGGACCCATGGAATTTTATTACAGCATTATCGATGTTTTTTTTCCCCCTATATACTCGAGAAGTGTTTTCTACGAATATTCACACCTAAGAAAATATGCAATGATACTTCTGAAACAAGTCTTGAAACCACCAGTGCTCAATTGTGTTTTATTTCTAACACTTAGCCGTTACAGTATCTGAAACAAAAAGTATCCAAAATAAATAGCTGAAGATGAAGCATCAGAATACTACCGTCTTCGCTACTGTGGTGGCCCCCTTAATCTTTCGTGCTTTTCAGCCTTTACTCTTCAGACTCTCCAGGCCTACGGATATCATCAATCTTCAGAATCATTCTAACGACCTGAGTTGCCAGAGAAATCTGCTGTTTCTTGCCAATCAAGGTTTCTATAACATGCTGCTGCTTCATATCTGCCAGAAAGAAGCAGAAGAATTAGACACCCTGCTCAAAACTAGATGCAACATTTAACCTCACATAGTAATTTCAATGTAATTTTAATGAACGTTTTAAAATTACTGCTCTTGGCCACAGTAGTTGAGATACAATTTGTACAAGCTGGAGTTTTATGTCTTGGATCTTACCAAACATTTTGGAACATGAAGATGCAAAATCTTTTCCTAACTAGGTCTTCCTTAGTGGCAGCTTTTCACCTTTCTACGTTATTTTTGGCAGAGTACAGTTTCCATATACAAATATTAGAGGCATCCTAAGGGCAGAGCAACCACTAAAGAAGTGAAAATTCAAATGCTGTAAAAGCAGAAACACCTAATCAAAGAAAGGTTATGAATTTACAACCCTATGTCTTACATTGCGTCTCAAAATTTACCATCGGTAAACACCTGCAGTATTTAAAGCAGAGCCTGGTCTTGCCTCATTCTGAGTAGCTTCTATTACAGTCACAGAATGGTTGAGGCTGGAAGGGATCACGGGGGGTATCTAGTCCAACCTTCCTGCTCAGGCAGGGTCACCTACAGCACATTGCTCAGGATTGCATTCAGACGGCTCTTGAGTATCTTCCAGGGAAGGAGACTCCACAGCCTCTCTGGACAACCTATTACAACCCTCAGTCACCTTCACAGCAAAGTTGTTCTTCCTCATGTTCAGGTGGAACTTCCTGTGTTTTAGTTCATGCCAATTGCCTCTCACCCTGGTGCCTGGCCCCATCCTCTTGACACCCTCCCTTCAGATTCCCCCTGAGCCTTCTCTTCTCCAGGCTGAACAGGCCCAATTCCCTCAGCCTTTCTTCATACGAGAAACTCTTCAGACCCTTAATCGTTCTAGCAGCCCTTTGCTGGACTCTCTGCAGTAACTCCATGTCTCTCCTCAACTGAGGAGCCCAGAACTGGACACAGTACTCCAGGTGACACCTCACAAGGGCAGAGCAGAAGGGGAGGATAATCTGCTTCAGCATGCTGGCAACACTCCTTTTAATGCAGCCCAAGATATCGTTGGCCACCTTGGTTCACTGCTGGCTTATGGACAACAAGCTGTCCACCAGGACCCCCAGGTCCATCTCCTCAGAGCTACTTTGCAGCACATGAGCCCCCAGCCTGTACTGGCACATGGGGTTATTCCTCCCTAGCAGCAGAACCCTGCCCTTTGCTGAACCTCATTAGCTTCCTCTCTGCCCAACTCTCCAGCCTGTCTAGATCCTTCTGAAGGGCAGCACAGAATATCACATCTGATACTCTGGGGTATCAGCCGCTCCTCCCAGCTGATACGTATTGTCACATATCACCAGCGAATTTGGTAAAGCACTTTTAAGATAAACAATATTGCACCCAGTATTGATCCTTGGGGAACACCACTAGTTACAGGCCTCCAACTAGACTCTGCTGCTGATCACAACCCTCTGAGCTCTGCCATTCAGCCAGTTCTCAATCTACCTCACTGTCCACCCATCCAGCCCGCACTTCCTGAGCTTGCGAGGATGTCATGGGAAGACCTGTACTACAAGGTGGTTGAAGGACGAGTTGAAGACTCATTCTGCCACCAAATAAAGGTTTTCAGGCAATTATACATTTTCTATCTAGCAGACATGCATATATCTGTCCACTTGCATTCCCATTTATTATGACAAGGGGCAAGAGTTCATAACTGAAGTGACATACAGGTTAAAAATACCCCACCAAAACCACAACACAAAAAATCCCCCCTCGAGAGGATTTCTGAAAAAGAAAACCCCATGGTGCTCCTCCTTGTCCACACTGCAGTTCTTACCATTTGTTCCTTTCTGCAAGCAATCAATGCCAAGGGCAGGATTATTTTCTTTCACTTGCCTAGCCCGCACTTCGGTCATAGTTTGTATTGGATTCATACCACTGTTCTCCGAGAGTGCCATGGGAATTACCTCCAGGGCATCTGCAAAAGCTCTCATCGCATACTGCTCCAGAGATGGGCACTAGGGGAAATGAAATTTAAGTTCATACAGCTATTATGAACTCCAATGTTAGCAAAAGCTGATTTTCACATTAGCGACAAAATATATGTCATATGCAGATTTTCTTGGGAATAATATCAACTGAATAAATACCTACTACTTGCAAATTAGAAGCACTTTAAACTGCTCTTATCATAAAATGAAAAAGGCACTGGGAATGACATTTTACAGACGAGAAGGAAAACTTTCGGCATTGGTTATCAACAAACATCAGGAAGTTCTACAACATGTTCTATAACATGTACATTCTGGAAGCTTTTTGAAACTTTTTTTTTTGAATCTCTTAAGACAAACCTAATCTTTATTTTCCCTTCATAAATTAAAGAAAGTTGCAACTGTTCTTTCTTACCTTATCTGCTGCTTCACTGACTGCCAAGGCGCAAGAAATTTCAGCTGCACCACCACCATATACAATACGATTATCACGAACAAGATTCCGAATGACACACAGTGCATCATGGAGAGATCGTTTTGCTTCTTCAATGATCTGGAATTATAAATCAGCATGTATTTTACAACATACGTAACTGAAGGCTATGAAGATGCATTTCCTACCACAGGAGTGGAAACTGTAAATAAATTGTAGGATCTTTTCATGGCTCTAATGCAGCTATGTTATACTACTGCCCAACATAAAACATTAGGACATCCAATGGCTGAGCAGGAATTAAAAACTTCCAACACCTTTTCAGCGTTACTTGTTAAATCTGTAAATTCAAGCAACAAAAACTTACACAAGGTTTTCAATCTTGCCTATTTCCAAGACGTAAAACATGTAAATTTAAATGCCAACATTCTTTTCAGAATACAATTTGTGTCAACTCCCAGCTTCAACAGATGGAGGAAGATTTAATAAGTTATGGTAACCTTTAAAGCAGCATTTTTGCTTTCTTTCAGAACTCTTCAGACTAGAGGTTATGTTCTTTTCTTCCTAAGGTTTTCCCTTGGAGTAGGACTTGACTTACACTAAATACAATTTAACATTAACACTACAACCAAGAATCAGGTTAAGTACATTAGCATTTAAAATGGTCTCATTCGGGAGGTGGTTTGGGCTTTTTTATTTTTCTTAACTAGACTAAATCAGAAATTACATGCCTAAATCTATAATAAAACCCAATCTTCTAAAAATGCTGGTATGTCTTTACCCATAAAAGTGACCCTCCCATGAGAAAAAAGAAATTAAGAGCATCCACAGGTAAAACTACTTCTCTATTTATGAACTATATGATCTAAGAGTAAGAAACAAAGTTTTCATTGAAAAACTTAGGATGTGAATCTAGTAAGTGATTTCTAACACAGTCATGACTGCCTACAACCCTCCTTCCCTTCTATTTGGCCACACTGCAAGGAAAATTTAGAGAAATACAAGAAGAGTTAACATGCTTTTTAAAGAAACTACACATTCTGCAATGTACGTATCAAACATTTGTAACAAACCAAGCATCTCACCATTTTATTTCCTCCTCTAATGAAAATGGTCACAGCTCTGGAATTCTGACACTGTTCAATGACAAGCATCCTGTCTTTGGTTGTTCCAAAGGAGATCTCTCGGACGATACCCGCAAAACCCAGTTTCTCTGCTGTGAGTTCACAGAAGCGAGGAACGATGCGGCCTCCAGTTGCAATGGCAATTAACTGAAGTCAAACAACCATCGGTTATTTTGAGAAGGCTTTTCAATTGCCTTTTTCATAACATAAAACTAGTGGGAGAGAATCTGTCAAATGCCTACTCCAAAAGGTTATCTTCCCATCACTTCAAAGTATTTCAGGTGATGTCTTGTTTCTGCAAACAGCGAGACTAAAAAGCAGAAACATTCCTAGCCAATATGCATACACTCCTATTGTACACCATAATCCCATTCATTGTAGGTTCTTCCCACAGATTCCCTACGGTTTTTCTCCAATACCTACCCAGGCACATAATTACACAGTTCTACCCAGAAAGCCTGAACTTATTTGTTACAGCACATTACTTAAGAAATGTTTGAGAACTGGTGCAGAGCCCAAGTTTAGAAGATTTTACTTACTTCTATTTCAGCTCCACCAACCCAACGAACAGCAGGCAGCTCATTCTGGAGCAGCAAGTGATTTGCCTCATCATCAAAACCCCACTGGCAAATAGCGAGGTTTGCACCAGTGTCTTTTATCTGAAAGCAACACACAACATCAATCTCCTTATCAGAACTAACACAGTAATGAAAAACAATCTCTTCATGATTTTAATTCTCCTAATTTTCTCCTAAGTCCGAAGAAGAACTATCTGGCATACATAGAAATCAAAGTAAATTTCAAACCAGTGTGGCACCTCTTTCTTACATAAATTTAACTTTTGATATTATTGGTTGTATGTTGCCTCCTACCAGGATTATCAGCTCATTTACAGAAACACAACAATGCTTATGCTATTTTGTGTAAAGGCCATGAAAGATGCAGAAAACAAAGAAACAATCTTACCTGTTTCACCATCTCTTCAAACTTCTCCTTTTCATATTTCTGCAGTGCCTTGTAATCTTCCACAGATGTGACATCAAGCTTATGCTTAGTTTTAGGCTTAGGTGGTTCGAATGGACAAGTAAGGATTGCAATTTTAGCATCTTTAAGCTCCTGTAGAATTTAAAAAGACCAAAATGGAATTAAAAAAAAAAAAAGTAAAAAAAAGTTGAGTTTTGACCTCAGTAACACCTCTTTCTTGTATCTGCAAAACACACAGACATGTATAAAAATAAAGGGCAAGAGGAAACTCAAAAATCATTTGACTTATTCTAAACTGAAACTAACTATACCTAACTAAGTCTTTCAGAAATCTCTAGCCCACCTAGAACAAATTCCTCAGCTTGGAGACACTCTTTAAGCCCATAACAATTTAGCTTTTTATAGTTAAAAAACCCAAAAAACCCCAAAAATACAAACAGAAAAACACTCCAGTGAAACCATTATTTGCCCAATCCACCGTGACTTCTAGAAGTACTACATACTCATCTTCACAACCACCTTTTATGCACTACGTGACTGATATTTTCCATCAGTCTTCCTTTTTATAGGATAAACAGTGTCAACTGCTAGAAATGTCAACTGCTAGAAATGTATTTTAGAATAGTCGAAATTTAAAGTTGCCTCCATCTTTCCTCAAGTATGCTGCCCAAAGACTTGGAAACCTTACCTACATTAAATATAATAGAAAGAGAGCTTCCGGGTGTTCCAAACAGGATGAGGCAACTCATAAAGCTTACGAAGCATTTCTTGATACTGAGTTGCATTAAGCATCTTAAGCATATTACACATTATGGATGATTATTTCTGCTTCAACATAGAACTGAGCACCTGTCATACGCTGCACTTGCCCATACAGTGATTCCCTCCTGCCGCTTCCCCCCCCCCCCATTTCTCAAGACTGTTGTAAATTTACCTTGGTCTTTTCCAACAGGAAAAATTTAATGCTCCTCTCCCCTTCCTCTGTTGACATATGGTTCAAAAAACAAGCCAAACCACAACACTGCTTAAATACTTAAGAAATGCTAGGACAGCCTTAGAAGTGGGCTAGACAATCTCATTTAACCATTACAGATGAGAGACACGAACAAGGACATCACTTACCTTAGGCATCTGGGGATGACTGAAATCTTTATCCACAATCACTCCTTTAACCAACTGTGTATCTTCCAGTCTACCACCCACTTTGCCTTGTACTTTGATCAGCTCAAAATCAACATCTTTACGTTCCATATCTGCTACTGTCAGTACAGCATTTACAGCAATTTCTGCCATTTGTCTGTGACAGCGGTTAACTCTAGGTTTAAAAAAAACATACAGTAAAGTTGCATTACATTTCCAGTTTGGAAAAAAAGAGCTATTCTATCAATCTTGAACAGGAAAACTATCACTATAGCTAACAACTGTTACACAGTACAGGGGGTCTTGCTTATTTGTTCACAAAAACAAAGGTGCTTAATACGGCAGAAACCAGAACACACAGTATGGTTTGTCTAAGTAGTCTTTGTGGACATAGTCTGTAGATACAGATTTGAAAGAAGCAAGGAGAATTTGTTAAGAAACATTCAAGTCTCAGAAACCACAAACCACCATTAAGAAGACAGCTCTGCAAAAGAAGCCCTTACAATGCCTGAATTTATACACACTTAGAACCTATAATAAAATACGCAGTTATGGAACAATCTGACAAACTTTTTTTTTTTAATTAGGAAAAAAACCCAAACTCGATTTTTGAAATAAAACACATAATTATTTTTAAAAGGTCTGCCTTACTCTCGGAATTCACTATGACGAAGAAATCTGGAATCACCAGGTTAGAATGAAATTGATTTTGCAGCTCTTTAACTGCATAAAATTGACCCTTTAGAGAAAAAGATGCACAATTTTTTATCCTGAGACATAAGTCCATTGAGAAATTAGCCAAAATCAAACATAAAAGAGCCTTCAGCAGCCACTCCAATAACACAAACAATTTAATAAATCATTAAAACACTGGGATTTCTCCTTTCAACTTGAAGTGTTTTTAATGGAAAGCGATATATTTTTCTGAAGTTTGTGTGACTTACACTTTAGAGCCTAAGGTTGTCTTTGCTGTCTGGATCAGAGGTTCAATGTTCTGTGGATCAACTGTAAAGCTGTCACTGATTTTGTCTAGATGTTCAATGGCAATGCGGGCTGCCTGCTCGTAACCGTCTGCTATCCTGATGGGGTGAATACCACGATCCAGCAATTGCTCAGCCTGTTCCAATAATGCTCCAGCCAGAACTATAAAACAAGATTTTAAAAATAACATTTACTCTTCCACAGGTCAAAGCATCAGCTTTAATACATTATCCAAAGATTAAAGAGTACACCTTCTGATTCTTACTGTAGTATTTTAACAGTTCAAGCTTTCCTGAATGACAAAATAACCCTAAACAACCCCGGATTTGCTACGCTTAGAAAGAAAACTGCATTCTCTTACACCAAAAAGAAGCATGGGCACCACTGCAGGACAGGTAGAAGGTTATGGCAGAAAACCATCAAGAAAAATTTTGAAAGTACAAAGAGGACTCTCTACGCTAACTTAAAATGCAACCACAAAAGTGCCTTTCTTATCACAAGGCCCTAATACAAGAACTGACAAGAATACCAAAGTAGTAAATACTCTAAAAATGTTCTAAAGAAAAGCTACTGTTACTTCACACAAAATTTCTTAAAACAACTAAATAAGCTTGAGTTTAAAGCTGGAAAAGCTAAGTTAAATTCAAAACCTTGTCTTACCAACAACTCCAGTAGTTCCATCCCCAATCTCATCATCTTGAGACTTAGACAGCTCCACCATAAGTTTGGCTATCTGGTGGTCCACGTCCATCATATTCAGGATGGTAGCACCATCATTTGTCACAGTCACCTCACCATCTTTGTCCACCATCATTTTATCCAAGCCTAAAAACATATTCAAAGCATGAAAGAAAATCTAGAAAATCCACCAAAAAAATACTTATGCTTAAGGAAGCATTAAAATTATTATTACCATTGGGCCCAAGGGATGTTCTCAGAGTACTTGCTACAGCCTTTGCTGCCATTATG
The DNA here is from genome assembly GCF_004027225.2 of Strigops habroptila. Lineage (NCBI taxonomy): Eukaryota > Metazoa > Chordata > Aves > Psittaciformes > Psittacidae > Strigops > Strigops habroptila. The sequence goes on along the minus strand of NC_044277.2, from coordinate 73,284,526 downwards.
TGAGACTATAAAACAAAGGAGAAATAAGTCAAATCATAATCATGCTCCCAAAATCATAATATTAAGCTAAGAAAAATACAAGGAGAAGCTAGTAACGCAAATTTTGTAATTTAACTGACAAAAACTAATTATGACTGGAAAAAAAGCTAATATATGTGTATTGTTTTTATGTCAGAAACACTTTTTGTGCCTTTTCTTGCTCCGCTTGCACTTGCACCGCTATAGCATGCCACAGCACATCAGGTAAAACGACAGCCCCGAAGCCAAAAGCGGGGAAACAACAGAAGCAAGCAAGGCAAGCTTCAGACAGGGGAAGGGAGGGGGGATCTAAAGGAGGCGGCTGCGGGAGCCTCCCTGCCCGCGGCGCGCAGGAGGCGCTGGGAGGGGCGCGCCGAAACTAGAGGACGACGGACCCCGCAGCCACGCAGCGCGCGAGGCGCTCACGCCACGGAGACCTCACACACCCCGCGCCGCGGGCGGCGGATTCGCAGCCCCGGGGCGCTGCCTTCCCTGCCCCCTCCCCTCCCCTCCCCTCCCCCACCCGCGAGCCCGGGCCAGACTTGGGGCACCCTGCCTGTGACATGAGACAAAAGACAAGAGCGGCACCGCCGCGTCCCACCGAGCTCCATCCTCCCGCCGAGACCTAACGGCGCCCGCTCCCCGCCCCTCACCGCGGCGTGGCGCCCAGCGAGGGCCCGCGGACGGATCGGCGGCCCCGGCCCGCTCACCTTGAGAGCCTCGAGCCCCATAAGGCGCGTCTTCCGCTCCTGGTCCTTGAGGATGAGGAAGGGGCGCCCATACTCATCAAACGCCAAAGTCCCCATGGCCGACATGGCTGCCGCTGCCGCTCCCGCACACCGGGCAAGCACGAGCCGGACGCACGCCGCGCCGTGACGCAGCACGCTCACCCGCGCGTTGCTCCGCGCCTGCGCGGCCGGTAGCTGCGCGACATATTTGTCGGGCGGGACCTATATGGCGCCTCCAGCGGACCTTTCTGGAAGCGTTGGGAACTGGAGTGCTCGCGGCCCCGCTCCCCAGCGGCGGGAAGGGAAGGGAAGGGAAGCGAGGGGGCGGGCCGGGGGGTTATGCTATGTGAAGGAGAATAGGGAAGCCGAGCGCGGGGGCAGCGGGTGGCGCTGGGTGGCACCGTGAACGCGAAGCGGTAGGGGCAGGCACACGGCGGAAGAGTGGGTGCGCGCCGCTCCTCCCTGAGCCGCCATCAGAAAGGGTTCGGTCCCTCTCCCCCCGCCTGGCGCGGTGGTATTGCCCTGCCCTACACATATGGCCGGCTGAGAGGGGCGCCGTGTTGTTGCTGAGGCAGCTCTGTGGTGGGTTGGTTGGTAGAGGCGGTGTTGTGCTGTGGAGAAAAGCTACTTCTGGGGGGAAGAACCGTGACTACTTTGGGACGTTTCCCTGGCCACGGGCTCCTGAGCTGTCCATGGCGAGGGGATCTTTCCCCGCGCTGCCCCAGAGCTGTTCCCGGGTGCGCCGCTCCCCGGCTGGGTGGGAGGAACAACGGGCTTACGTGGAAACTCTTTTATGCCTTGAAAAATAATGCTTTAGCCTCTGAAAAGCAGTAATAGTAACGTTTTCCCTAGAGTCTCGGCATCACCCAAAGGGGTATAAGTTGTTGGGTTTTTTTTTTTCCCCCCGATATCCCAATACTGCTTTGTCTTAAGCACATATTAAAGCTATTAGAGAAAATACTTTTTAATGTCTCTCTCTAGGTGTGATGTCTAAGGTGGTAGCAAGTGAGAGCCACGCAGCAGCCCTGCAAGAAGATTGCAAGGGCGGGTCAAGAAGGAGGAGCTGGGGGCTGTTGGCCACTGCTGGTGTTGGTGGGACCTTGGTGGCTCTCTATGCTGTGGTCACCCCCTTCGTGACCCCGGCACTGAGGAAAGTGTGCCTGCCCTTTGTTCCTGCAACTTCCACCCAGATCCAGAACGTGCTGAGAATGTTAGAAAACAGAAGTGGCTCCCTAGTTGACATTGGTAGCGGGGATGGCCGTATTGTAAGTCATGGATATCGCTTTCCTTTTATACTGCCTCTCAAAAAAGTGTCTCATGCTCCAGCCATGGCTGCTGTTGTTTTCTCATATTTATGAATGTCTTGTCTTTGGCATCCAGTGTTTTTGTCTGAGCCTTAGGAAAAGGTCAAAGCTGAGAAGGGTTTACATTCTGTTTAGGCGAGTAGGCAGTATTTTTTGCTCCAGTCTTGCCTGCAGCTTGACGACGTAGGGTATAAAGTGATGAACTCATCCTTGTTTGCTTTGTGTTCACGTGAAAAGACGCAGTGGAAGTATTGGTACTGTGATTGTCAAAGAGCTGTGATTCCGTGTAAGTTTATAGCTGCAGCATGTGAGGTTTTGAGATTAAATAGCACTTTGCTTTTGGAGCTGCAGCTGTATGCTTATTGTATAAAGGTGATAGAGGAACACAGGAGAATGAGAGATGAGTGGTGGATTGCATAAATAACAATCCTGGTATCATTAGTACTGTATTCTTCACACCTTTGTGCGGTGCTGACTGCCCCGCTTCAAAAATCAATGTGAAACTAGGATAATTGCCAAGAGAAATGGTGAGAATCACTAAAGAGACACAAAGTGATACTGTACTTCCAAGATTTTGTCTGAACTCTGATTTGGAAAGGTGGTGGTGAGGCTGTAATAGAGAGTGGTGTGGGGTTTTTTTTTGTAGTTGTGATGTTTTGTGTGCCATAACCATCTGTTTCAAGTCGGTTTTAGCAACAGGATGGTGCATGGAGTGGATTTTTGGTGGAAATGAGTAAGTTCTTGAATGCTGCCTTTGTCCATAGTTCATGTGAATGAATCAACCCTTTTTTCAACACTAAAAAATTTGATTTGGAAATCCAAATCTGTGAAAGTGGCTTAGAAGGAATTGTGCCCAAGTAGAAAACAGAGAAAAGCACGTAGGTATATGAGCTGCAGTTTTTGATGCCCTCTCTGCTCAGCAGTCTGGCTGTTGACACACTCATCTGAGACATCTAATTGAATAGGCACTGTGTGTTTAATTCTGATTTATATATATTATGTCTATATTTATATTTGTGTATGTGTGCCTCAATGGAGCCTGAAGACTACTTGGAGAGCCAGGCCTAAAACTGAATACTTGGTGTTGCCTTAATGCATCTGTCGTAAAAAAAGCTGAGCTTCTGTTCAGGTGTTTTTAAATAGTTGGTGCTTAGGTGTGATCAGTGGATAAATATGACCATATTTTTATTTCCAAGCTTGGTAAAAATGTCAGATTCTTCTAGTATATTTGCACATGCTGTGTGCATGATGGAAGATGCACTATTTTAATATTGTGCAACACACTGTCCAGGTAATGCTGTTTGAGATGTATACTTCCTGGTTTCACCTTGCCTGTTCTGTAATTCGTAGTTCATCAGGCTTATCCTGGTGAGAATTCGGCAGTAGCCTTTTAAATTATGTCTTAAACCTTAATTCTAGAAACTGCTGCCTTTTTCTATTCTAATTTTTTTTTTTCTTTTTCTAAAAATTCAGTAAGTTTTGATCTTGTTTGAAGACACTCACTTGCAATACAGCTTAACAATTCTAAATTTTAGGGTCTAATTTAGAGGAATGTCTTTAAAAATCTATTTATCTGAATTACCTTTTGCCTTTTAAAATGATATAGGAAGCTTAGAACTGGATGAAAGCTCTACTATGAGATTCATATGTGGGGTTTCTTTCAAATTTTTTTATCGTACATTTAAATTTTTGACTCTTTTTTTAATGTAGGTCACCAGTTTATTTTCATGCTCTTTCTATTGGTGGGTCATTTTGTCTCTGATTCAGGGGTCTCTCAAGTGCCTACCCATCACTGCTTTTCCAATAAGTTAAGTAGTCTCATTTGGAGCATTTCTGTTTCTGTATTTCACTGTTCTCTCTATGGCCAATTTCAGTATTCAAACTCCAAGGTAGTGTCATGAATATGTTGAATTAAACTTTCATGCAAATCGTAGACATAATACAGGCTTATAGCTTTGTCTTGTGAATGTTTAAGTGGTTCAGTTTGCTTATGTGAATGTATCTATTAATTTCAGTGGGACTAGTCATAATATTAAAATGTAGTTTGAGTTTTTGTTCGCTATACTGCTAATCTGTTGGGGGTTAAAATCTATATGAAACACAACAGTGCATTCCTTTGATTTATATTGTAAATAAAACTATGTGTGAATACACTTTCTCTGTTTGTAAGTGAAGATTTATTTTCTTCCTTGTAGGTGATAGCAGCTGCAAAAATGGGTTTCAAAGCTGTTGGTTATGAATTAAATCCCTGGCTAGTCTGGTACTCTAGATACCGTGCCTGGAGAGATGGGGTACATCAGAACACCAGGTTTTATATTTCAGACTTATGGAAGGTAGGTGGTGGAGTATGTAAGAATAAATCTGGGGTATTTGAGAGATTTCCGTAATTTGGAAATACTTTCTTGAAAGAAGCAGAACACTGACTGGCCACAAGATGCTGTACTGGGCTTTGAGAAGAGTAGTCGCGCCTGTAGAGACTAGACTCACAGCACACTCTCTGCTGGTTTTGTGCTTTGGTCAAGTGCTGTCCTTTTTCAGTACAGGCTCCTTGAACGTACTATGTCATGATTGTGCCTGATGAATGATGTGGGGTGCTGTAATGTCATGTGTCACTGAGACATGTACCCCCATGGTACTGTGGGGTCAGTAACAAGACTTTATTCACCTAATGTGCTTGGCAAGTTCTTACAGCTAGCTAACATTTAACAAAAGGGAGGTGGTCAAACTTCAAACATACATCATTTTAACGTATACAGGAGTTGTGGAAAAACTCAGCCATGCGTAAAATCGTGTTCTAAATTAATACTTTCTGTGCTACTAGAATTAGTGCCATATTCTTGGCCAGGCAGCAAAAGCTTTTTGCTATTCAGTAATATAAAGTTGTCTATTTAGAAATTTTTGTGATGAAAAGGTGATACAGGATATCCTTCCTTTTTGGTCTAAATCCCTGCTGAAGGGAGTGCAGCTAGAGGGATTAGGGCAAAGAATGGTGAGAGCTTCTCCAAATACAAATGCCATTTTCATCAAGACTTGTTCTCAAATTTTATTTTAGGTTTCTTTTTCGCATTATACGAATGTTGTTGTCTTTGGGGTGCCTCAAATGGTAAGTTTTTTTGCATTGTTTAATTATTTTAATACGGAGGCGTTCAGTGTTAGTACATTTATCTGCAAAATGAACCAACCTGCAGAATGTCAAAGGAAGTTAGTACTAATATTTTGATACTTCCTTCCTTGTTGCTTATTAATGTCCATGGTGAAACCTGATAAAACTTGTGACTGTATGCAGGCTGGAGCTCTGAAAATAGACGTGTTTTTTTAAGGAGTATTTTCTGTCCATTAGTTCATAACCAAAATGAAAACTGATGTGCTCAAGTTGCTTGGGGGAAAGGTGATAGATTGATTCTTGACAATTTTAGTTTTTCATACTGAAAAAGTGAGGAGCTATTGCAGGGAGAGGATGGAATGGGAAATTGGCTACAGCTTATTTTTGGGAACCTTCTTAGAGGAGAGTATTGAATTTTGCACATATTCTCCAAAAACCAGATCACCTCAATTAGGCCATCAGTGGGTATATTGTAATAATCCCTTGCCCATGTTAGGCTGTGAAGGTTTAGAAATACTTCAAGTATAATTGCTTAGAGTACAAGTCCACAAATTCTTTGCCTTTTAGGAAGGCTTTATAGCCTATGTTCATCGTATCCCTGGGGAAAAAGCGTTCTTCAAAACTGGTGTGGTAACTGAGTTGCAGTGACTGCTTTAGTGATATATTCAATAAATTCGGTCAGACTTCACACTCACTTTGGCTTTTGGCTTGATCTAGTTGTTTTTTTTACTAGAAAAGAGGAAAATTTCTTAAATATTGAAAATATTCTTGGTACTTTGATTTATTATTGGAATCTTCTATATAGGTTGAATGCAGGTGGAGGAATGAAACAGAAATACCCTATAAATGTTTTTGTCTTGCTTCTTCCTCTGCTAAGGCAAATGTGGGATGAAATAAGTAAGGAGCTTTATGCTATACTGTATAATGTACTCTGCTAATATTTCTGTAGTAGTAACAGAAAGATGCAACAAGAAGCATAATAGAGCTTCACTATTCTCTGGTTTTTCTTCAACAGCATTGGAATTAGATACCTACTTCAGATTCAAATTGTTACACATGTTGGAAACTGAAGTGGAAATAGTTATTTTTTTTATCCCTACTTTTGTGGTGGCATATTGGTGGGAACCGTCCTGCTACTTGTGCTACAGATGTTGCCAGGTTTGGATGTTAGGTGCTGTCCAGCTTGAGTTCCGGGAGGGGGCAGTATAAATATTTGAATTTGCAGTCAGAAGTTCTGCAGTTGCACTGAGGGGAAAAGTGCAGGTGAAGAAAGAGATTTCACTAAACTAGAAATAAACAAGTGCCCTGGGAAAATGTGAGTAAGCCTAGCAGAAATGCTGGCTTAACTTTAAATGTAATAGTATAAAGTGGGATAAATTAGTAACAGCTATGACAGAAAGAGTAGCTCTAGGGCTCAGAATAACTTCAGTAAATTCAGTACACACTGGGCTAAGTTCTTTCAATAAAAATACTGTCATAAATGTGACAGATCCAAACATATGAGCTACTGCATTTCCTGAGCATTTATTTGCTCGTGATCCCCTTCAAATTTACTTTGGAAATTGTGAATGCTTAGCCTCCTGAATGACTGAATTGATTTTCTGGAAACTTTAATGCATTTTTTTCTTTTTTACTGAGGGCAAAAGATCTCTTCAGCTTTTTTAATAATACTGGTCTGATTTGATGCTGCCAAGCAGTGCTTTTATTTCATATCCAAGATTTGGTTACAGAACGTGGAGTTATTTATCTTCAGGGAAAACTAAGACCTTGTTCTTATGAAAGAACGGGGAAAGGTGTGTTTATGAGTAATTGCAGAGTCTTTTACTTGTTCAGGGTGGGATGACAGAAATCTTATCAGGTGTGCTTGTTCTCAGGTTCTCTGTATTTTAACTGATTGTATACTGTACAAAAGGTTTACTAAGCTGTGTATCTATGTAGACATACAAAAAGCTCCCCAGCCTGGCTTGATAAAAAATACAGTACAATTATAACACCTAATGTTACTGATAGATTTTGCTTAAAAACTAGTTTGACTGTTCGGTTGAAGGGTATGATTCCTTTTGGCTGAGCTGTTAATGATGTTTTATAATTTGAGCTGATATAGGCATACAGTGTCACTAATTTTCATAATTACTCATTAAAAAAAATAGACTATGTCCATATTTGTAATTTCTGTAATAACTTAGTCTTTCCTTTTCTGGAGTCTCAGGTTGGTTTGAGATACCAAAGTGGGCTTATTTTCCTGGTTTGTTTAAGGTGCAGTAGCAAAAATGTTTAAAAATATCTGCCATATGGCCAGAGGTAACTCTCTGATATATTAGATCTATGACTATAATTTTCCTAAAATATTCCACTGTAAGCTTAAATGTAGCTATAATAGGATGTGACATCAAAGGCACGCTCTGTGTGTATGTGATAGTGGAAGCTATCTGCAGCCTTGGGAAATACATTTTCTTCAGTCAGTCTTGTTTTCTAATAATGTTCTGTTGTTTTTCTTTTTGTGAAATTTTCATGTCTTGTGTCCTTTGTGACTTAATTAATCTGTATTTGTAAATAATTACTGTCCTTTTAACCTTTTGATATCATGACATAACATTTAGATATCAAGTAAATAGACTTTTACATGTAATAGAAGTAACCTGTGGAGCTTGCTGCTGTTATTACTCCCCGAGATAGATATATTATGTAAGAAATAAAGGAATTCCAAATGGATGTGCACTGAGCAGATTAAACATAATGTCAGATTTTTCCAAAGGACAAAAATGGCTAAATCTATCAAGTTTTTTCCTTTTTTTTTCCCTTTCTCCTTTTTTCTCCCCTCTCCCCCTCCCCCCCCAATCATTATCTGGGATGGGAAAGAAATTTCTTTGAAGTCTAGATGTGTTAATTCATTTCTCACTTAATCCATAGCAGAATTTGTAAAGTAATTATTGGAGGTGGAGTATCTGACTGGGAAGGATGTTGCTCTTTTCTGGGAGAGTAGTGATATTTCCCTTGACTTTCATATCTGCTCATTTTTTGCAAATGGAGAAAAGCTAGATTGTAGGTCTTCAACCAACGGGAGCTGTGTAGTGGTATTTTGACACAGTCTCCAAGAACATCCTTCTTTCTGAATTGGGGAGGTATGGAGTTCATGGATGGACTGTTCAGTGGATGGCTCAATGTTCAGATGAAGATCAGTCATGAGTGGTGTCCTTCAGGACTCGTTATTAGGACCAGTACTATTTAATATCTTTATCAATGACACAGCAGGATCAGTTGCACCCTCAGCAAGCTGAGTGGTGCAGTTGACACACCTGAGGGATGGGATGTGATCCAGAGGGACCTGGACAAGCTCCATAAGTGGGCCCGTGTGAACCTCATGAGGTTCAACAAGGCCAAGTGCAAGGTCCTGCGCCTGGGCTGGGGCAACCCCTGGTATCGATAGAGGCTGGGGATGAAGGGATTGAGAGCAGCCCTGCAGTGAAGGACGTGGGTGTACTGGTGGATGGAAAGCTGGCAGTGTGTGCTCACAGCCCAGAAAACCAACCGTGTCGTGGGCTGCATCAAAAGGAGTGTGACCAGCAGATTGAAGGAGGTGATCCTGCCCCTCTATTTTGCTTTGATGAGACCCCAACCTGGAGTACTCTGTCTAGCTCTGAGGTCCCTAACATAAGAAGGACGTGGACCTGCTTGAGCAGTCCAGAGGAGGGCCACAAAAATGATCAGAGGGATGGAACACCTCTCCTACAAAGAAAGGGTGAGAGACTTATGGTTGTTCAGCCTGTAGAAGAGAGGGCTCCAGGGAGACCTTATAGTTGCCTTCCAGTACCTAGAAGGGGGCTTATGAAAAAGATGGGGACAAAGTTTTTAATATGGTCTGTAGTGACAGGACAATGGTTTTGGAATGGTTTTAAACTGAAAGAGGGTAGATTTAGATTAGATATGAGGAATAATTGTTTTACAATGAGGGTGGTGAAACACTGGAACAGGTTTCTTAGAGAGGTGGTAGATGCCCCATCTTCTGGAGACATTCAGGGCCATGCTGGATGTGGTTCTGAGCAACCTGGTCTAGTGGAAGATGTCCCTGCTTGTTGCAGGGGGGTTGGAACTAGATAACTGTTAAAGGTCCCTTCCAACCCAAACTATTATATAATTCTATATGCTGTTTCATACAGTACAGCTGCAGGAACTTACATGCATATATTAACAGGCTGGACGCAACAAAACTCAATTTCAATAGTATTAAACATACCAGTACTTTACCATACAGTGGCAGCAGCATGTTTGCTTTGGGTTGTTGGCCATATGATGTTTTTAGTGTCCCAGAATATGTCTTGGGGTTAGACTGGAAATTATGAGATATATTGGCCTTTGAGCATCACACGAAAGTTCATGTGACTTGGGGTATCATAAATTCTTCTCTCTACAGAGAATCCCACTGAAGAGAATGATGAACTGGGACATGCAAAGTCTTAATTTGTGGTGTGGTTGTCTAAGGGCTTATCTGTGGTTTTTTGATTGAATTTTTAGAACTTAGAGCTACAGTTTTCTTGATCTCGCCAATCAGGGCACAATAACCATTTTCTAGTTTCAGATATTCTTTGTCAATGCATCAAAGGCAAAACGTATATCATGAATACTTTCCTAAATTTCTTTTCCAGAAATCCTTCAAACGTTGGACTTCTCTTAAATACTTGAACTAGATTCTAAAGAGAATGTGTCTGGTTTTTACTGCTTCTGAAAGCTTTTTCTTGTTATTCAACAGATGCCACAGTTGGAGAAGAAGCTGGAAGAAGAGCTGGAAAGTAATGCCAGAATTATTGCCTGTCGTTTTCCTTTCCCTTGCTGGATCCCAGATCATACTACTGGAGAGGGAATAGACACTGTGTGGGCCTATGATTTGAAACATTCCAGAGGATGTGAAACAAAAAGATTAGAAATTTCACCAGAGACAGAATCCTAAAAATTTAATTTGTTTTTGTGCTGAAATTTTTGGCTTTGAGTTCACCTTTTAAAGATAAGAATGAATAGAGCCCCAGGGTATGGAGATACACAGTCACTAAAATAAATTAAATACACTGGTTATCTGAAAGCAGACAAAGTTTAGTGAAAGGTGTAGCTAAATGGCTTAATATAGTTAGTAAGAATTATGAGAAAGTTTTATAGAAGTGGAAAACTTTAATATGGAAAATGGGATAAAACATGGTTCACTACTGTTAAGAGGAATATAGATGTACTAGTTAAGATGCTCAAATTGGTGAACTTAATACATGCGTTCTTTTTGAGCCTATGTCACATTTGTTATTGGTATTGGAAGCGGCGTGCAAGCGGCTTCTGAAATGAGCTGTGGTTTCCAAATGTCTGTTACGTGTGCTGAGTAGGCATAAAGCTGAATACATCAAACTGATGCAGATTGAGTGTGATGATGATACCAATGTTTTGCACCTCAGCCTTGAATGTGTACTTTTTAAAGTTGAATATGAGATAAGCAAATATGATGAGTTGCTTATTCATTAACACAAGTGCAGCCCTTGATGTGTTTTTATTTAACTTGTGATGTGAAGATGAAACTGCAGAAATGTGTTTTTGCTGAACACTTATTGGTATAAATCTTTGCAAATGATCATGATTTTTCCTAACCTTTCTGATTTAGGAAGGTTTTCAGAAGTCACCTACTTGGCAGTGAAGTTTCACCACTTCTGTGCTTGCAAACCTTGGATAAAGTGTAGGCGGGAGCTGCTTACTTGAATGTGTAATAAAGACTGTCTCTGATTCTAGGGCTAGTTGGTCTGGCTAGCTTGGTTAAATCTGATTAGACCTCATTTAATTTATAGGGAGATGGGAAAGGACATTTTCAGTCAGGCTTCTTTTCCCCTTTACTTTTCTGTGCCATCTGATGAGATCTAAGAAACCCGTGGCTTTGCTGCATGGCTTTTCCTTGGAAGGTGAGGCAAGTTCTCCCTGTGTCTTTGCTGGTTTGGAGTGAGGTACTACTGCTACTTCTGTGACATTTTCCTTTTCTAACATGGTTACAGCACTCTTATATTTTGTCAGTCTGCTTACTTGGTCTGTGTTTTGGTTCCCAGGTAAAATTTTACTGTTTTCACCTTTTAAAAATCAGTCAAAGTTCCTGGCCCCAGTTAACGTATAGACTGTTAAGCAGTGACTATGTAAGTTTGTCAGACCTTTGCGTATATGATACCCATAGAATGAAGCTAAAACAGGCTAAGGAATTGCCACCTGTCAAGTAAAATTACTTCAGGACAAGAGAAGTGCTGAGATCCTACAATTTCAGGTAAATACAAAGCCTGTAACATTTTATTAGGCATTGGGAAGGCATGTTTGCTGGACTATAGTGTCTGACTTGAAGAGAAGTTAGGTGTTATTTGGGATGTGTGGTCTACAGTTATACCTGTACCCAGGCTTTTTATTCTTGGTGGGAGTGAAGGAGTAAGAAGAATCTAAAATACAAATCTACACTGAGGAGCAGTAAAATGTTTTTGTCCTGATATTTTATACAAAGCAGGAGAAGAAAGGGGCAAATGTATCTGCTCTGGAGTTTGCAAAGGAGAGCTGATTTCAGCCTTGCATGGCAAAGCACAGCTGTAAGCGTGGAGACTATGTGCTAAAGAATGCTGATTTCTGGTAAGCAGTCTTTTACAGCCTTTCACTGAAGTGTAATGTAGTGCACCTTGTGGAACTACACTGAACGCTTTCTACTATGATTTAAGTGTTATGATTATTACACAGTGACAGGACAGGGCTACAGCGACATGTCTAACATGGCTGAATGTACTTTAATATCTCAAGGCTGTAAAACTGAAACCTCAGACAAAGGAAATCTGAAATTATTTCTCTTGGGGGGGGAAAAACATACAAAGGGGAAATAAGCTAATTATGCAGAGTTCTTCCTCAAATGATTATAAAGGAGGAGACAGAAGAGTTTGATCAAGTGAATTGTGACTCATCGGCAGTGCAGTGCTCTGACCCAGGTTTCCACAGCCTGCTTTCATGAAAGTTAGTTTGCAGGGAACGAAGCAAATATTTTTCTGCTGTGTTTGACTATATATTTGTCTATTGCGTTATCATTTGCCTGTTAAAAGGTAAAACTGAATTTCTCAATTCTGCCCATGGGAGAGGCTTTGGGGTATGTAATTCTTAGTTCCCACCTATCACTCCAGAAATATTTGTTGAGGAGGGCAATATAGAATTAATGATGTGATGGCCTGAGCTTTGGGTGCACTAAGTACTGTCCTCACAGCAAGGAAAGATGTATGAATGCTTTTAAAGTAAGGCAGAGGGCTGTTTCTTGCTCTGGCCATTTTCTTTCAGGGGTCTACACTGACATAGACAGTGGTTTGAAGATTCAGAATTCCTTATTACATAAGAAAATGTCCAGTATTTCCTGTTTTCATGGTGGGAGTGTGAAATGGAAAGCAAATTGCTCTAATTTACACGGAAGGGGAGGGGGGAGCTGGGAAAGCATTTTCTTGTCATGTCCTCCATTTTTATATCACTTGCTATGTTCATTTGATAGTTTACAAGATTAAATACTTAACTGTGACTTCAGTTATCACTGAATGGATTATTATGTTGATACAGTTCCAATTGCTAGGGTAGTGTATTACGATTTCATTGATATACTACTACAGAGTACAAATTTATTTCTTCTGAAAACCAGGAAAGCCTTAGAGAACTGGCTTAATCAAATTATAGCGTAGGGCTGAAGCCAGTAGAAGGAAATGCAAGATGTGCATGCTGTTCAATACCAAAGTAATTCAGGTATACAGAAAAACCTATAGTTTATCTTTGTTTACGTCTTCTAGTAGAATCCCTCACCTCTTGGGAATTACTTGTTTTATTCCTTCCTTGCCCTGCCAGATCTTAGCAAAACTAGTTGCTACATTGCTGAATAAGTAATACTTTCCTGAAATAATGTAGAATTTGATCTGTTTGAAAATAATGCAAGTCAGAGTTCTCCGAGAGTCAAACTTTCAATGTTTTTTTTGTTCTTTTTTGCATTGAGACATATTATGTCCCCACAGGCTTTGTGATGCAAGATCAGTTGTACCAATGTGGCATCTGAGTGCTACAATTCAAATTTTGTAGTTTCCCATTTTGCACAAATTGGCTTTCTTGAGAGAGAGAGAGGGGTACGGCTACAAGAGAGGCGTTTGATATGCAAGTTGCTTGGTGTTCTGCACAGTCACTGCAGCTACACAGCAACCTTAACCAAGGTTGTCCAGATTTGTTTGTGAAATGTGCACATATTTTGTGAGCTTTAGGCACTTCTCTATTACTGGCTATATTGAAGTTCTTGATTTATCCTCTGGTCTGATTATATGCTACCACTTAATCTAATGTTGCTCCAACTAAGTTAATCTCCTGTCTCTGAGCTGCTATTTGTTTCTGACTCATGAGCTGTAGCCAGGTAAGACAGTACAGAATCAGGTTTAAAGTAAAGTATCACATTTCATACTCACGTATGAGTATGGTCTGTGAGGAAAAAAGGTTCCAAAGCGCAGGCTTTGGGAAAGTCACCTTTAATGAAGGATGCAGCTTGGGAGATGACAGAGATCTCCTGAACTCTGCATAAATATTTTAAGAAGGACTTGAGATTTGCTTTTCTCATGTATGTGTACTTTAAAATATTTTACCACAGTAATACCACTCTAAGATCTACAGAAGTAAGCAGAGGTAGCATTTGTTTATCTTCTTATGTTTTGAGCTATGGGAGAAAAGGGGCCATAGGATTCCCTTCCTCAAGTGTGGCAGTTTGAACTATTTCAGAAGCAGTTTAACAGACTCGCATATCAGCTGTGTGTATTTCTCACTGTGATGAGCATGCCATGACGCAGCAATGGGTTCATGTGTAATACCATTACACTGGAATGAAAACTAGTTATTGATAGATCACCTCATACTTCTGTAGTTTTACTTTTCATGATGGTTTACAAATACTGAAGCATTTGTTCAAGAAAGGACATGAATTCCTCAAAATCATGGTTGAAGGAGGCAGCTTAACATTAGATTTAATACCAACAAAATCTTTCGGTCAGCTATTTTTCTTTTACATTTGCCAAATTTGTGCTTCTCTAGTTTTACAATGTAGCCCCAACTTGTTTCTCAGAAGTAACATAAGTTTGTTCTAGAAAACTTCTTGAGTTCTTGACAGGACACTGTGGCACCTATGTTTAATTTAAAAAACACCCTTGAGTGAGCTGCACAATTAATATTTTCAGTATTTCTGTTTGAATGATAAACTTCCTATTCATCCTTGTGTGCTTCACTGAGGGAGACTGATACATGGATAGTTAAATTTTTTTATTCTTTTTCTGAACTGTTCTTATTTCAGTGTGGGGTTTTTTTTTCGTATTGTCTTTTTACAATTTGAGTGTTCGACTTCATAAATTCATCAAATCTTCTGTTTTGCTGTATTTCCTTTTTTTTTTTTTTTTTTCTTCCGTGTAAACTAGCTCCCCTTTTTTTTCAGCAACTTTGCAGGAAGACTGAATTTGTCAAGGAATGTCTTTTTTCTCTTCAATGTTTTAACATGTATTTAACTAACCTCCTTGATTTATTTAGGTGTCTGTATGCTGACACAGCATGACTTTTGTTTCCAGTAAATGAAAGAAAAACATCCACCCATATGGTATTTAGACTGAAAAATAGCCTCAGTCTACAACAATTCTGACTATTTAGTAGTTTTAAGTACTTAATTTCACATTTTTATTGTATTTCATCACCTGGCAAATGAATACAGGCCTTTTATCCATTCAGTAGTTCTTTGGATTGGGGTTATTTGTTCAGGTGGGAATTTTGCTGATTTCTTTTTCTTAGTATAATGTTGGGGTTTCTATTAGAGGCTTTGGTTGAAATGTCAGACTGATGTTTTTCCTGCGAATTGCTGTGTAGTCCTTGGAAAAAATCACTGTAATACAATCCAGTGAACCACTAGCATTGATGAAAATTAAATAAAACCTGCTTACCAGCAAATGTGCAGGGATATTTTTCAGCTTATTGTATGTGTTGTGGTTTTTAAAAATAAAGTAGGTTTTTGAAGACCCATATAAAGCTTGTGACATAAAGTTTTGAAGTGAGCAGAGGTCTTTACAAGGTCAGAAGCAGTAAATTCATGGCTTTCAACCTGAGGTTTGTGGTTACCTTCTGAGGAATCCACAAAAAGTAATTTGAAAAGCAGATCTGCTATCAGTAGGTTTATATTTGCTCCTCGTGATTGTGTCCTTCCATTGGCAAAATTTTAATATGTCTGAAATGATCAATTTTGAATCCCTGATCTAAAAGTATGGGTTTACATAAGACAGTAGCTAAATGGAAATGAGTTTAACAAAGTGAGGCGTTCTTGGTTTTTTCCTTCTTTCTGTTGTTGCTTGCATGGGCTGTTGAGCCTTGACCCTGTGCAGTGTACAAATGTATGAGTCTGTGTCACAGAAGCACAGAATGGTTTGGGTTGGAAGGGACCTTAAAGATCATCTAGTTCTAACCCCCTGCCATGGCCAGGGACACCTCCCACTAGACCAGGTTGCTCAAACAGCTGATGCTCAGTGGGCAGATGTAAGCAATGAGCCCATCTGTGGTTTAGAGGATGGCACGTGGTTTAGAGCTGGGGCCTTGTCCTGCAGAGCCAAGACCTGACTTGTCTGGTGCCTCTTCTGGTAAGCATGAAACTTTGTATTTCGCTATGTGAGAGCAGCCACATGGTTTTGCACGTTCCCATTGCATCCTAATAACTTAATAATTCTAGCTTTTTAGTTAATCTATGATAAATGTGGTTTAAGGGTCTGAGGGTTTTTTTGGTGTGTTTGGTTTTTTTTGTTTGTTTGTTTGTTTTGTTGTTTTGTTTTGGGGTATTTTTGTTTGGTTGGTTTTTTTAGGAACTACTTAAACATGACATTTACATTTTCAAAGCAGCTGATCAGCTGCCACTGAAGCCTGTCTAAATAGCTGACGGACCCTATGAAACTCCTTAATGCTGTAATGTCTGCAGATGCCCATGCCAGAGCTCTGGTTCAGATGAGCAGAAATGTGCCTCGCTCTTGCTAAGCTCTCTTGATTTGCTGACTGAAAATGAATGTGTGAGGGGAGGATACAAAATGAATGTTAAAAACTTGAAGATCATTGTGGGAGCAAAAAATGAGTGGTATGGGATATAGCCAAAATCTCAGGGGCCTTCTCTGCTGCTATCACTCTAGCCCCTAAGATTTCATGCTGTCTTTTTTCTTCCCCTAAGATTATGTAGCTGCTCTTGAAAGTATACTCCTTTTTCTCCTTCCCATTGTTTTTTCAAGCGCTTTGGAGTGTACACAAATAAAAATAATTTATATGTCCCATTCTGTAAATTCGTTTCAGGACTCTCATCATCTGTGTTTGTGTATATTTTATTGCTGCTTCCTTTTTTTTTTTCCTCAGCACACATAGAAGCCAGATTTACACTCCTGACTGCCTTTCTGCTCAATGCATAAATAAGCTTTGTGGGTGTGATCAATACCAATTAAGTTTATTTGGAAACAGAGATCTCGCACTGAAGCAATTCTAAAAAGATTTTGAGCAGGAATGGGACTAGTGATGCTCATGATGTGAAACTACTAATGTTACTTAGTGATAGGTATGGTAGAGCCTCTTGCCATTGAGGTCCTTTTAATTCCAGTTGTCAGTCCGATGTGTTAAGCAAAGCCAGGGAACGAAGGACTGGTAGCAAAGCAGCAGTGTTGTGTGGTAGCTTAAAAGAAACATATTTTCTAACAGTATAATCAGAGGCTGCCTTCCCCACAAAAAACCCCCAAACCAATGAGGCCAACCTTTAGAGTGACAACATTACAGATTTAAAATGGAGACTACATTGATCACTCTTAGAAAATTCTAATATGAAAAAAGTTGCCAACTTCAGCAGCTGAGTATTGTTTACGAGAGTGTGTGAAGTATAATGTAGTCAGATCCAGGCTGACTTAATGAATAGTTTAAGTTTCTTAGAAAAAGTTAGCAGTTCTTGTGACATGCAATTAGGTTGTTTGCTTACTCTAATAAAAGTGCAGATCAAACACCACTCTTCTCAGGATTATTTGTCTACTGCATGAAAATTAGGTAGTCTGTGGGCTTTTCAGGAAACCTGGATGCTGGATCTTTCATGAGGCTTTGTCTATAGCTGTTTTCATGCTTGTCTGTACCTTGAGTGATTGTGAATATCAGATGATTTGAGGGGGAACTTTTACCCGCCTGTGTGATACTTACAAGCGTAAGGACAAATCAGAAGTTGAGGCATACCTTCAATCCCTTTCAGGATAACAATGATACAGCTTCCTTGTTAGGGTGCTCCTAGTGGTGCTGAATCCAAGGATGCTGGAGCTCAAGCTCCACAGCAAATAACCCAATCAAAAACATTGCGCATCACTTGGCGTTTATTGTTGTTAGCAACCACCTCCTCCCTGGTCACTACCTCCCACACAAAATAAACAGGACGCCCCTAACCTCATTCATCAGGATGTGTTCTTTGGTTTTCAGCTGCTGGTACAGATGACTGCATGACTTTCCAGCTTTGTCTAGGCTGTGGGCCTAGCAAGGCCTTCCCAACTTACATTTCGGTGTAAGCAGGCTCAATGTTAGCTTCAGCTGTCTCAGTCAAGGATCTGCCTAAGAAATCCTCGTAGTGTCGGAAGGCACTGAAACAAGCAGGCTTTGGGTGCTGAAGACTTCCTGGAGCTTGCTGTCTTAGCACGATGGGACACAGCATCAACATTTTTGGCAAGCTTTTATAAAGACTGCTTTAGCTCTGCTGAATTTGATCTCTTCGCTGATTCAGGAACTCTGTGAAGTGGAAGATAAATTCACTCCAGTTTTCCCTCAGCCTAATAGCAATAGAACATCATTCTTTAGTTTTACACTGCTGTTTGTTTCTGGTACAGCCTAATCTTTCCTTCACTGGGAGGGAAAAACCTAACACCAGAGTCCTTCCTCTCCAGCACAAACTTGAGAGCAAGGCTCTTTAACTGAGGGTCTTCCCCTTTGGAAAGTCAGCAGCACAAAGATCCTTACCAGAAGCGTTGGGAAGACTTTTCAAATTCTTGTTGCTGATGCAGATGCTATTTGTCAGGACCACTAGTAGGAACAGCTTGGTTTTCCACCAAGACTTGGTATAATTACCTATGGCTTAAGGTTAGTTCAAGCTGCTTGATATTGGGTCTGGTGTGGAGGCTTGGATTAGCAGGCCTCTCTGCCTTTTTGGAGAAGATCAAGAATCAAGTTTTATTCCTTACAGTAGCATGATTTCTTTTATATGTCAGTAACAACATCATAATATATTCATATAATGAAAATGAGAATAATCTTCTGATACTAATACTCTGGCAATAGACTAAGCAGAGTGCTACTCAATGGAGATTTTTTTTGGAGTTGGATAAGGAGACACAAGTCTGTTCTCCCTTCAGTAAGCATGTGTTGTTCCTACTAACTTTGAGGAAATTTATTTGCATGTGTTAAAAAAGAAAAAAAAAAAAAAGTAGATGCAGAAGATGGCAGTTGGAGTGCTAGTTGTTAGTTTGTATTCGACCCTGCAGTAAAGTGCAATATTTATCCAGCAGTATTCTTTTTCAAACTGCTGTTGAATAGTAAATCCAGCAACACTTTTGTAGGGCTGGCTGGCATTATCTTCACCCTTTACAACTGAAAAAAACCTGTAGTAAAGAGCTAACTTGTTCAAGACCACAAAAGTAATAGGTGGCAATGCTGTGATTAAAATGATTAAGTCTGCAACTGCGTGTCTGTGTCTACAGCTGGAAGAATGTACTTTTTAAATGGCTACTCCTGAGGGTGACAGTACCTGTGCAATTTCACAACTGATGGAGTTAGAGTTATAGAGGTCGGATGCTCACGTACACCATTTAGTGCTTTCTTACTGCTTAAGACTGTAAGACACAGCGTCTGCAGTGATTGTGTCTGTCAGGTTCACGATCTTGGTTTTGTTTTCTTCAGTCTTGCCTTTCTATTAGCTGCTACAACATTTGATGTCTCATGGTTACTGCTTTTAACTGCATTTGGGTCCTTGTCACTCTTTATACATGCTACTTTGCTGTAAAACTTATTATTTCTATTGAAGGATACAAGTTTGCGTCATGTGTGCTACATCTTGGTCTATCTTTGTGTGAGAGTCTGGTTCTTCTCTTTTTTTGACAATTTCCATTTTTTAATGACAGAAAAGTTCAAATCTTTGAACAACTTAAATCTGCTGTTAAGGTTGAGTGTTAAATATAAATTGATTACAATCCAGCATAATTATTGTGACTTTTGTATCTTACTGTTTTACTTGCCTCACTTACTTATGTGTTTATTTTAACTTTTGTGCATGGTCTGTGTTTTAATTCACTGAGGACACTTCACTAAACGTAAATGAAACTAGGTTTTCATGAAGTCACCAGCTTGATCTGTCATAGCCTATGTTAGTAAACATACATGTTCTCATTTCTCACTTCTATATTTGTTCATGGGTACAAATGAGATGAACTGAGAGAACTATTTTTCTTAGGCCTTAATAACTTTGTCCTTCATCAAAATAGCATGTGAAATTCATTGAACAAGTTTTCTGTTGGTGTAACTCATCAGCAGCTCTGGCTGTTACAATTTTCTGTCCTGAAAAGCCCCAACTCATTTTACCCTGACATAACCATCAGTTTTAAGTACAGTACTGTCTTGATCTTCTCGTTCAGAAGCTGATAGTGACCAGCTTATTGAGCTCAGAACCAGCACTGATGTATGTTACATTTGTCTGCTTGGAAAACAGGCTGCTGAGATCATGTGTGGAATCTTACTAGATTAGTTGCTTTGACTAGTTTTTCTGAAGTAAGAGGCAACAACTTGACATCATCTCTAAATATGATCAAACCCAAGACGAGATCTCCCTGTTCATTGCATGGGGGTTGGGCTAGGTGACCTTTGAGGGTCCCTTCCAGCTCAAACTATTCTATGGTTCTGTCAAAATACTTCCTCTGCCATGTGCAGGAAAATACCTACTGAACAATGTATGAACAAATACAGTACCCCCACCACGGCAATCAAATCGCTTATCTACCAGGTAAGTAAATATAGTCAAAGTTTGTTAGTCCAGGAACAACATAGTAAATGGCATTGCTGGATTCTGCCTCTTATCACTGAATCATGAAAAGCAAGTGCAAAATCTGATCTTGCCAAATAGAAGAGCAGTTCAGAATGGGTATAGAGACAAGACTGCTTGAGATAGTTTTCTGTGCGGCAACAGGAATTGTTTGTTTGTTTCACCCTAGCTGAAAGATTAGTGACAGTCCTTCCGCAGCCCCGGGACCTTCCTTTGCATTGCCTTATGCAGAATACTACTTTGCTTCAATACGTTGATTCGTGTAATTCACGCCACTAGAATTACATAAAATCAGAAGAGGTGGTAGGGAGGACAGAGGTTACTACCACTTAGGTAGTGTTATCGAGCCATAGTAATGCTTGAATGTTTGGCTTTCACTACTTCTGTCATGCCACATTGATGAACTTACGGCAAGAGCCGTAAGTTCAGGTAAAAATCAGTACACTGTTTCAGCTAGGGCCAAGAAGGGAATGAACAATGCAAAAAGGCCAATTGAACTGCAAAAGATTAAATCTCCTTCTGAGGATCAAGAAGCCTATATGCTACTTACTTTCAAAATGTCTATTGAGAAGTGAGAGAGAAGAAATGTGTGTGTCTCGATGTAAATTGTTTTGCTTATTAGAGAGTCATTACACCATCTATTATATCCATATGTGTTAGGGAGTATCTCTTCTGTAAACTGCTTTAACAGTGACAGATTATGCTGATAAAAACTATTTGAAAAAACATTTGTCCTGCAGTTTGTAGTGAAAAGAAAAACAAGACCTGTTTATTAAGGGTGAAAAAAGTGTAGGAAATTGATAAAAACTCTGCCTATCAGTAGTGTAGTTTTGCCATGCAATTATACAACAGAACCTTAATTTTCAAGGATCAAATATCTGTGCTGCAGATGCCAATTTTCAATGTGTTTAGGTGGATAATCTGCTGGAACAGATTATAGTCCTTATCTTTTAGATTTGTATACTGCACATAGCACTATGAATTTATACCATATGCTAGTCAGTCTCAATAAAAATGTATTTTCTTCTACATTGTGGGCTAGACGTGTTATTAGTACATGGTACCAATAGGCACCAGAGATTTCAGAAACAGATTTCAGCTCTTATATTAAATAAGACTGAAGGTACTGAGATTTCTGAAACTATGACTTTATTGCACCTGTCCAAAGAATAATTTGATACTATCTCATTTTAAAACAAAATGTTTCAAAACCTTGGCATGTTCCATGAATGCTCTATTTAGGATTGATTGGTATGTTATATTTATAGGGGACCTATAAGGTGTAGGACCCGCAAAGAGTCTAATCCTTCTTCCACTTTCATATTGTTCTTGCTGCTTTCACTTGCCTTCCAATTTCTGGGTTGAATTCTGTTAGCTGGCCTCCAGATAGAGGTCAGGCTTTTACCTGTGTATCAGCCATTGCCCCCACCCTGCCTTCTCTTCCTTCCTAAGTGCTACCTTTATGGAGTTCTATCTAAATTGCTGCAGTTTCTATTTCTACAATAGATAAAATTTCTTAGTTTAGAAGATATCAATAGATGAATCTAAGTCAGTGCCTTCGCCAAATAGGTTAAAGTGTATTTTAAAGCAGCCTTAGAAAAGCCCCTTACAGCAAATCTTTTTTGAGGTGATGGACTGAAAAAGCAGTAAAGTAGACGGTATTTTCTAGAGAACTGTCTTCATGCCTGACCAAAATGAATCTTTAAAATACAATCTAGGCTGCAGTTGCTGATTGCATCAAAGAGGGGGAGAAAGCAGAGACTGAAAAATCAGATGATGGCTATCTCGAATATTGCTAGACCAGATGTCCATCAAAATATGCATAGAAGAAAAAAACGTTGAATATAAGAGCTTTTAGTGAATGTTAGTGCTGCTCTTTCTTAAACAGTCTTGCTCTCCTGAGTATGAGGATGAGAGTCCATCTCCAAAACAGACTGACTGGTGTTCATCTCTTTCCAAAGGTCCTAGTTGTTCCTATACGTTGGCAGAGCCACAGCTAGAGCAGCTGAAAGCCCCAGCTTAGCATGTGTCCAGCAAGCGAGGAAAATGTGGATGCTTACCCAAGGGGACATTCACATGGGCTTCTGCCTCTTCTGGGAGGATCAGGTTCTTTTAATCACTGTCTCCTAGTGTTTTCTGAAACAAACTTGGTAAGTCCGTGCCAGCAGGCCAAATCCATACTCTCTGAAGTACATACTGTAGAGGTGGCTAGCAATGTCATATCACAGTGAGAAACTCAAGAGGTTTTTTCTTGCTATTGGCAAGACAGTAATAGTGGTAGTGTTCTTGTGACTTACAAAGTAGAATTAACTTTGTCTCCTAAAATAAATCTATATGGAGGGAGTAAAGATATTAATTAGCCTTTCTTAGTGATAAATCCGTCTGAAGAGTAATTGTCCGAACCTACTATTACTTTTGCTGTTTTTTAGCTGATTGAACAGTTCTTGTCCTTCAGCCTATGGAAAATGAAGCTTATCTCAAGACCACGGTTTCAGACAACTTCTGCACGTGTAGATTTAAAGGATCGTGCACAGTTATGCTGAATCCTACTGAGCCACCCTCAAATTACTCTGGCAGAATTTAATGAAACTGTAACAAAACCAAAACCTATATTAGTTTTAGTCTGGTCACTATTCTCTGCTTTTTACATGCATTTACATCATTTAGAAGCCTCATTTTGGTTATTCTGCTTATCTTGTTCCTGATGTAACTTACATATTCTCCTTTATTAGTATTTATTCAGTATCAATATAAAAATACAGGAAATAAATAATCTCTTTCAGTGGGTTGCAGCCATCATTTTGATGTGAACCTTAGTGGAGGTCACTGAGAAACAGTAACATTTAGACCTGTTGGAAAGAAAATTGAAACAATAATTGAGATGCAGACTTTTAAATCAATATAAACCTTGTATCTAGAAGACTATCATTTTATTGATATTCAATTAAACAGCAGTAGAGCAGTCCTTAGCCTTTTACTGGGTAGTATTACATGTCACAATATTTATAATGCAACATACATTTTACACTATAATCCTTATGAAACTAGTTGTTTATTGCTTCTAAGCCTTTCTAGATGTAGTTGAATTTCTTTTGCTAGGCAAATTGTTAGTGATAAGGTAGGCAAATAAGAATTTGTTTGTAGTATGCAATTCTGTCTCCTCAAATAGGGGACTCTGAGATATTGAAAGTAATTGAATACAAGGGAGACGTAACATTTCTATCACAGAATCCTCTAGGTAAATGTCCATACTTAAATTATTTTATCCACTATAACGTGTATTTCAGTAACAATTGGAAGATTGAATTGTAACTGAAGCCTTAGTCTTTACCGCATGTGAAGAGACCCATCATTAAGTTGGGTGCAACTGTTTGCCTTCTACCATTATTTATATTTTAGATGAGATGCTGTGGTTTTTTTTGCTTTTGAAGTAAACTGTTTTCTCTTTTTCCTATTCAGTGCATAGGCTTGGTGTTTTCTGCCATTGCTTTATATACTCAGAACTTGCTGTGTAGTAACATGAGAGGCTTTATGTTGGTGTTTTGTCAGGTTAACAAAGATTACACAATGGAGATACAAATGCTTACTGTAATGCTGCTCCTCCACACAGTGTCTGACTTCCTTACATCTTCCATCTTTGCTTGAGCAGCATTGTCTCTTTCTACCAGTTCCTGGTAAATCTGATAAATCTGATATTTGAGCTGGTGCTTGTCTTGCATGGATTTAAAACATTCCTCATGTTTTTGTTTTTGTTTTTTTTTTTTTTTTTTAATTTAAGAATTAATTTGTTACCTTAATTATGGGAATGGTGGAAAATCTGTGAATGCCAGAATTGTTCATGATACATGTTAAGTGTTTAGCTTTTGCTTTTTCCTGTATATTTTTTCACTTTTGTATATTCCTGTTCTGTTATCATGAAGTCTTAACACCAGTGTGCTAGTGTGATAGGATGTGTTTTGCTTCCTGAAATGTCCTTAGCGATATTTATTGGCATTAAGACAATATGTGTCTGAAATGGTTCTTATTTGCGAAGAATGTTTTGAAAAGGTGAATTTAGGGCACAGGTATTTATTTTGCTCTTTGCTAGAGGTATGCAGTGGGGAGAAATTTTACCAATGCAATGAGATATAAATCCTTGATCACCAAGTATTGTAAAGGCCATAAAAATGGCAGACCAAAAAATGGTTTTATATACCAAAATAAGCGAAGTGTAGATACCCTGAGAATAGTGCAGAATACTTAGCTTTCCTGCAAACAAAACTTCTTAGATTTTTAACTTTCTGAAGGAAAATGTTGAAGGAAAACATTCTGATGTGTATTTCCCCCCGCCTCCCCCACCTTAGGTAAAGATATTCGCTGAATAAAGCTGATACAGAAATAGCTTTGACTCTGAAACTGTATTTTCTGGAAGTAAATGAGCTTTGATAAATTTTGCGCAGGTCTCTATGCAACATCCTGTACAAAGCTGTATATAGATAATTCTGCTCTGGCTGGGTTCTTTTAATTTCTAAAGTATGTGGATGACACAGCTAGTTTTATAAAAGCTGAGAAGAGAACTTGTATTATATAGCTATTTTTGTCCAGATAATATATTATTTGGGAGAGTACTATCTGATATAATAGGAATAGTCATGTCTCATTTATGTATATGTCAGAATTTTTATTATTACACTGCATACTTTTCAAAATTTTTGGTCTAAACAGTATTTGGACTTATATTGGATATAACTGAATTTAATTGAATTGAAAATTTTTTCCTTGCTGAAATTAAATATAAAAAGTGCTCTATTTTTCAGTGGAAAACACTCCGATTGCCTGGATTATAATGCTTCCTCTGCCTGAGGGAATTTGAAGTCTGTGCCCCTTAGTGCTAGGGCAAAGAACTCTTTTCATTCTGTATGAATAATTTAGCAACCCCTGCTGCAGGGGCTGCAAGTTAGGAATCCCACATCTTGGTAACCAGTTCTGAAGGACAGCTTTGGCATTAAGATCCTAACCAATGATGAAGCAATTTCTCTAATACCAGAGGAAAAGACCAAGTAGCAACTCGTTTTAACTTCTCTTACCTCTATTCCCCATATTTTCACCAAATGAGTGTTGTCCATGCATTATTGTGTTGTGGAAGTGGCATGGAATCTTCTCTGTCCTAGGAAGGCTTTGCCCCAGTGTTTCCTCAGCAGGGAACTGCTGTCTACTCCGCTGTCTCCTTCTCCACCCAAATGAAGAGTGAGGGGTGCAGGAAAAGGTCTACTTGCTTTGCCCAGCCCGCAAGTTTTGATGATGCCATTGGTGATGAGGACAGACCTGTTCATTTTCTGTTCGTAATCATTTCAGGCAATGCGAAGGCTTCCTTTTTTGTTGTCATAAATCTTTTTCTGGACTTAAATGACAAATAAAAGACATACCTCTGTTGCTATCCAGTAAAGTGTCACTTTGGATCATGCCCTAAATCCTGAACTCTATCAATTATGCTATATGTTGAAACTGGAAAGGCTGTCTTGATTTCCTGATCTTATCTTATGTGTAAATTAATTGATATAAAAACTTAAATATGGAGTATAATTAACAATTTCTTAATATGCAGTCCTTTGTAACGTGATTTATTATAGTCTTTTGCAGTGCATAATTTGGTAAAGCATTCTGTTCTAGTACAGTGAAAACACGTACAGTACCATGTTAATATACTTAATGTAGTCTACTATATTTTAAATAGGTGGAATTTTTTCTTTCCTGTTTGAAATACTTTAATGTGCTTTGGGATGACAGAAACTAAAAACCTGACAAAGCTTAAATTACTACAATATTTTAACTGAAAACATAATGTGGCAATTAATGGAAAAGCTTTTGTTTGTTTATCTTCAAAATTATTTAAAATAGTAACAAATTTCCAAACAGTCTTTTAAGACAAAAGTGATATATTTTTCTCAAGGATACTGGTCAGTAGATGGAAGTAGATTGCCTGTTGTGTTATTTATACAAGTTTGCATCTTACATTCGCAGCAGGAAGGTGAATAAAGTATTTCATATTTAATGCCATTTACTTGAAAACTTTCAACAGTCAGTCATCAATTCCTTTCCACAAATGGAATTCAGAATTTGTGATTGAATGACACTCAAAACTGCGATGCTATTTGGAAATTAATAAACCCAGATGCTAAAGAAAAAAAAATAATTTGAAGTAAAATTTGAGAGAAAAGCAGCCATCAGAAGTATGTTAAGATTTCAAATTACTGTTTCTGTAGCAATGAGGTGAATTTGTAAAGCAAACAATTTTAGGATGCAGTAAATTTGCTAGTCATATCAAGCTATAAATGATAAGGAAACAAAAATGGAATAATACCAAGAATATTATAATTTGAAAGTAAATCTTGCAGCTCAGTTCCTGCATGTTGTAGTGTTTGCTTTTCTTATGAAAGGTTCCTGTATAAATCCATTTGAAGCATATCTATTTTTGTTTGCTCATCCTTACAAAGACTTTCTCATTGAAGTGTTTGAAGATCGTGAAAAAGAAGTGATGGTCTGTTTAGAGAGTCATAATTTTCCTGTAATTGTTGACAAAAGTCTGTAGTTGAGAGGTTTTCAAGCAGTTACTGTTCCTGGATTGTTTTTCTTTAAATGGGAAATCAGTAAGTGTGAAGGTATTTCTAAAATCAGATGTTTTCATGCAGTATATCATTTCATGTTTTAATCTTATGGTGAATAGCTTTTTCAAAAAATGAACTGTTTAGGAAACCTTTGCCTTAACAACGATTTGAGGTTATGCATGCATATACTTGCAAAAAGTTATTTCAAGCATTTCCTAACAAACTTGCCTACTTAGCTACATTTTTAGTAGTTGATTTCCCATGAAAGAGTGAAACCATGCTGACATCTAACCGAATCATTTACTGACTGTGTTCAGATCTGTTGCATAACAGTCTGTTTTGATGTTGGTACAGGGAAACAAAAGGTTTTTATTACTGAAGAGCAATTTGATTTTGCCCGCTAGAGTTAAGTTGTCACGTAAGCACAACAGTTGGAAGAGAGTCGTTGATTTCCTTCCTGCAGAAAAATTGATGGATGCATCTTAAAAAGGGGTGAAGTTTAAACATCAGCTTCCATATTAATTTCTTTGATTTTTTTTCCAAGATATATTTTGTACTTTTTTCAAGAAGTATGTTCAGTGCTAAAAAATGAATGGACAGTAATTGTGCAAAATATGAATGACATTATTATGAGGGAACAATAAGAACTTTAAGGGGTTTTTTTCCTTGACACGATGGAAGCTTATCACAATATCTTTAAATAATGCAAATTATACAGAATCTGTTGTTTTCTTAGTATGTTTGAGGATAAATTTTAATTTAACCAGGTAATAAATTTTTATTAGCATTTTGGAGACAGGAGCCTAGCCAGAAAAGTGGATGTCAGAAGACAATTGTATCTGCATTAATGTTATATATTTTCATGCAGTCATGATAAAATTTGAACCTTGTTTAATCTTTAGATAGGTAAATGCATATAGGTAAATAAAGAGATAACTACAGGAGGTTATTGAAAAAGTGAATAGAGGTCATTATCTGAACTTGATAATCTGTCAATAATGTGAATGAATATTGAGTTTGTGTTCAGTTGATTTTAAAAGTTGAAGATAAAAGATTACTTTGTTACTTCAGGCAGGTGAATGCACTTCAAAAAAGCCATTAAAAGTATTCAGATGATTAGTGAGATAGTGCTCTGTCTGGCAATTTGTAGTCTGGGAGAAGAGTAATGAGTTACTAATTTAATAAAAATAACTATTCATGTATCTCTAATGAAGTATGGGTAAAAGTATACTGAAGTTCTTGGTTATTTTTCAAAGGCTTACATTTCAGCAATGGGAAGGGAATTTATTTATTTCAAAACTTGTCTTAGAAATAGTTTTATAAATATCCTAGGTATTTCTTAGGCATTCACAATTTTTTTACTTGGACAGTTGGCAGTTCTTTGGACATTGTAAACTCTAGAAGTACTTGCAGAAAGCTGGAGAAGGTTTATGGAAGGTCGAGTGTCCTCTTCAGTAGTTCTGAGCATCAAAGGAGATTTTACAGTGGCTGTAAACCCTTCACAGTTCCTTCTGACTGCTGTAAAAAATCTGGATAGCACATCCAATTACATTTATTAGCAGGTGTTTCTTTGGCAACAGTCGGTTTGCAATGTTTTTTTAGTGCAAGTCCTGTCAGTCTCCTCTGTGGAAGCCTCTCTGGTCGTTTTTAAATCTGCTACAAAACTTCTGCTGCCCACTCTTTAATACCTTTGTGTTGCCAACAGATTGAATATGCAGGGAGTGTGCAATCTGTGACACAGGTTTGAAAACAGGAGCACTTTGGGACACTGGGTTTGAGTGGAGCATTAAATGTAGACAAGCACCTCCCCATGTTCGTTCTGGTATATGTTAAATGCTGTACCTCGCTTAACCTCACATACCACCTTGAGCTGTATGCTTTGTCAAGGACTTAGACAAGGACAACAGCTTTGAGGGGATGAAAGTATCCCAGCTCCTGCTGCTATCAACTGAAACTGTGAAAATCTAAACTCAGGCTAAAACCAGGCCAGGCATAGTCTGAGGGCAGTGTCTGTTTGTCAGGTCTTGAAGTCACTGATAAGACTGGGTGCTATGTCAAGCAATGAATTTGAGTGAACCAGCACCAAAGATTACCCAATGTCACTTTATTTTTATTTGTTAGTTTTGTTACTCTTTTGTTTAGTCTTGTGTTCAGAAAAACACAAGACTAAACCAGATTTTAACAGAAGTTTTAGTCCAGCTCAGGTAATATTTTGTTACTGTTTCTTTCTTTCTTCTTTTTCTTCTGAAGATTGTCATGGGGAGGGGAAACACTTATTAAGTTAACATTAATTTTTAATGAAAACATTAATGAAAACATTAATTTTCATTTTAAACTTAAAACGTGCTGGTTGTGTTTTCTTCATGAAAGGTCTGCAGAAAGATTTACCAGTGGTAGCTGGCATGAGACAAAGCAGATGCACCCAGCTCTTTGAGCCACAGTTAACTGTTTAGGACTAGAGAATGACAGGATCTTGTTGGCATCATTGACTTCTTGAGCTTATCTGTTTCATGGTGATTAATACAACACTTTCCATTTAGTTTCCTGTCAGTGCAGTTCCATTGCCTGAGGCTTCATTTACCTTGCTGCGCAATGTTGAGAGCAGCTGCAGCCCAGCCCACAGGTTTCTTGCTCGACTTTTTCTAATCACTCTGAATTTGTGGGACGGAAAAGGGATTGTGGAAATCTCAGTATTCCTGAGCTGATAAGAGGTAAATTTGTACTTGGGGAGGAAACTCATTTAGCTTCCTTATTTCACATATTCCCATACGGATTAAGCATTCAGACTGAAAGAAAAGGGGCTTGTCTCTTTCTTCGTGTTTTGCCTTTCCTAGAACCCTGCTGATCCTTTACAGTATATTCCTGTGTCCCTATAATTTGTTCCTACCTATTTCTGTGTTCTTTCCTTAGATTCTAAATCTTGGTCTTCCTTGGTTTCTCCAAAACACCTATATTTTAATCTAAAAATCTCTTTTGAATATTATCCAGTCTTCTGCTTTCTCTTACACCTACTCTGTGTTTGTGGAGACCATGAAATGGTTCCCTCAGGTGTTTGTAAAGCTCATATTTCTTGGCCTATCTTTGATTCAGGGAAGATTATGAAACCATTAGGAATTTGGCTCCTAAGTTCCTGTATATTTCAAAATTGTGTCTGTGACACCCACTCTGGCAAGCCAATTCAGGAGCTGCCATTGTCTCTGCCACCACAAACTAGATTCTGAAAAGCATAACATGTTGTTATGCTTTATCACTGCTGGTATAAACTATCATGTTAGGTGAAGAAAGCGTGCTTTTATAACTTGAAAGCTTCTAAATTTCACAAAAGGTTTTGATTGGTCTAGATTCGTGTGTGGTTTCAGATTGATTTTGTGTTTCTTCAAAAGTTTCACAAAAATTGGTTCATCTGTTCTTTAAATGGTTGCATGAATATATGGGAAGAGCTAGACAAGACATGCCTGAAGTTATGCTCAGGTAATCTAAAACCAGATTTGTTTGAAAAGATGAAAAGTTTTCCGACTTGAGCAGGGAAAGATTGGATCATTGTATACTGTAAAAACAATGCAGCTCTTAAGCAATGATATATTGCTGGCATAATCCAAAGGCAAAATGTGTAGCTTTCCAATTAGATTAACATATAGAAGATTTATTCTAGCATAATTTTGCATTATTTAAAAAATTACAGTTTTTTTTGAACATTATTTTGAACCTTCCAGATTTTCCATAATTTGTTCATTTCCATAGAGACATTTCTAAGCTAGCTTTTATATTACATATAAATATATCAAGATGATTGCATACTGCTCTGCCTACCTGAATATGATGCTTCTTTGAGCTATCTTTCTGTTGTATGTCTCTGTGTTGGATTAAACTTAATGCCTAGTGGGTCAAGCCAAATAAACTTCTGGAAGGCATACAGTTACTTGTTTGCCACAACATTCTTGATGTGGAACATTGCCTTTGTGTCATGCAGCATGTTGTGCCAGCTGATGGATCGGAAGAATAAACATCAAACCATCATGCAGGTATCAGAATACAAACCAGTTGCTGCGATGAATGTGTTTTCTGGCATCTGATGATTATTTTAGCATGTGGTAGTAGATTTGATAGGTTTTCAGTTTACAACAGTATTTCATAAAAAGAAGGTTCTTGTATAAGACAGTCTGAAAGTTTTGAAGATTGAAAAAGATGTAATTTCAGGGTGGGGAGGAGGAGAGGAGAAGAAATCAAAAACCACCCACACAAACAAAAAGCCCAACCAAAGCCCAACCAAAACCCTACAAACGTTTTCCAAATCAGAGGTAAGCCCCATGGGCAAGTACTGAACTTTAGATAATGTCTGTGTGGGGAGAATGTGATGAATGTGATTATAACCTATGCTATTTCACCTTAGACTCCTTACAAGCCTCTGTTGCCTCAGCCATTGAAATCCACCAACAACCCTGAGATGGTGAAAGAGCTTTCTGTAATAAATAGAGTAAAATAAGCAAAGCTTTAACCTCTTTATTTCAGTAGCATTTTTTCAACCTAAAACTTGTATCAATTAATTCAAACCTTTAGGTTATGAAACATAAGTAATGCAACTACTACCAATATTAGTGGTAGTTATATAGCTTTATATTAGAGGCTTTTCGCTTATTTGTCTAAAAAGTCTAAAGTCAGGTTTCAACTTCTCATGGATATTTGTGTTTACAGCCCATAACTACATTGTAGGAACAACTGTGGGGAAAAGCTATAGGCTTCTGTAATTGTGTAGGGAACAGCAGGTGTCACCAGTGCGACCAGTTTGAGTTCTTGCGTGCTCAGGGTCAGCTAAGGCTTTTGGCACATGCAACGCCTTTTTACTTTTCCCTTGGGAGTGAACGTAGAGCTGTTTTTTGACATAGGGAACTATAAACTCTCAGCTTCCCATTCTGTCAAGTTTTAAGTGCACCCACTTGCCTGTTCTGCTACTGGCTAACATAACAAATGGATGTGTTAGTTTTTTGTGCTGAATTATCAACCGTAAATTTAATAGCACTGAATAGCACAGTGCTATTAAAAAATTAGTAGTGGAATACAAAGGCAACATTAAAGCCTGTGCTGAGAAGATCATGGCTATTCAAATCGTGCACTACTCACTCCCTAATGTATTTGCAGGCTGAAGAAGTTACCATTTTGTTTTATTCTCTGTGCTACATTTGCAAGGTTATGTGTGCAATCATTAAGCTAAAACCATTAGCTTTCTTTTATAGAGTGCCACTTATAACAGGACAAACACATAAGCAGACTACTACTAGTTAGCGTTGATGGTGATTCTGGTGATTTCAGAAAGCTGTCGTGTTCCTTCATAGAGGCCAATATACTATTATTGTTGATTGCTACTCAATTGCATTGAATTAAAAAAAAAAATCTGATATACAGATAAATATTCTCACAGGTCAAGTAGTATCCCACTCTAATTATTGTCTTGAGTGCAAGCATTAGAAAGAAATCATACTTTATGCAGTAAGGAACAGAAAACTGACGTGAACATGGCACAGTGGGGATGGAGCAGCTGTGAGCTGTAAAATGGAAATCTTGAACATTGTTAGTTTATTCAGTAGAATGCTTCCTTTGCTTGTGAGTTATCTCAAGAGACTTTTGAGCTATGTGAAGAGACCATTTACACTGATGAGCAATCCAGGGCGCTTACTAACATGATATGAAAGGTGGAGAATATGGTGGAAAGGGAAGATCAAGGTGTGTGTAAAACCCTGTAAGCTTTTCTTTATGAGCTGCCTAAATGTTTTTCTAGTTGAGGCAAGCAAAACCAGCTTGTATCTGGACATCTTTTATTGCAGCACTAGCCTTTCCTTCCAGCTGTGGGGACATAAATACAACTTCATGCTGAATGTAATACTAACCCATGCATTAAGGCAGATATGGCCAGTTTTCCTGAGCCTGTAAAACAAAATCTGTGTGTATTCGAGAAAGCTAAGGAGAACTGTAGAACATAATTCATGGGCAGGAAATAGGAATGACTTCCCCAGCTCTCCAATTCACTGCGAAGGTAGGGCCAGGCATGCACATACGTGTTGTAGCCAAGCAGTCTGTTTGTGTTTGATCGTTGGTTTCTTGTATAACAGTAAATGCACTAGACATTTCGTTTATTCCGTTTTCTTTTGAAATGTCCTCTTCTCCATTTATGTAGGCAGATGGCAACAGTTCTAGATGAAAGTCTGTGGTATCCCTGCCCATGGCAGGGGGTTTGGAACTAGATGATCTTGAGGTCCTTTCCAACCCTAACTATTCTATGATTCTATGAAAGTTTTTTCACCTGCTTAATTAGCTATTTCTCTTGAGGTATCAGTAGAAAATGGATGTAAATATAGTTTGATTCTTTACCTGTCTGTGCTGAAGTTGGCAAAGAATGTTCATTTAATCACATATTTAAAAATGCTAGGGTAGAGTATAAGCCTGATATTGGTCTAGATCTGTATGAAGAACCCTGTCACATATTCTTAAGCAAATTTCAGTGCCTGACATTTGATTTCAGTGGGAGCTAGACGTCTAAGGCACTGAGATCTAAGTTGTGTTAAGCATCTGACTTCTGCTGATGCTCCTTTTGTTGATTCTGCCATGGACAGTGCCTTTCCTTTGCCTGGATTTGTCTGTGAAAACACAGAGATGTAAGAAAAGATATTTGAAAAATGCTGAAACACAAATGGTAGTCATGAGGAAAGCCATGTTGAGATGTTAGCCACTCATATTCTGGGAAATCACATTTTCTGCCTTTTTGCAAAAGTGCCACCTTTTATTTGGATAACATGTCAAAGGAATTTGGGATTGTGGGTTTGGTGTTTTGTGTGTGGTTTTTTGTTTTTTCTTTCAACAGAACAATAGGCATACTTTTATGATATGTAAACTTTTTCCTTAAAGGGCTGGGAAAATGTATGTATATTTATTACAATATGATAGTGCATTCTGACCTTTTATGGAATATTGATGCTCCAGGAGGAAGCATCAGATTTATTTTGATGAAAAGAATTTCTTCAAAATATGTAGTACATAATAATAACAATAAAGACTATTATTTCTATATACTCGTCTTTGCATGTTTATATTTACTTGCACAGACATGTTTTTGGATATTGAGAGATACTGCTCACAGTGAATAATTTAGAACTTGTTTGTTTGTCTATCTGTAGTTGAAGAACTTCTAGAAATAACAGGAGAGGGGTTTTTTTTGTGCTATTACAGGAAAGAAAACAGTCCATGTGGTGTTTAAAAGGCTTGACTGACTTAAAGGACTGATGATTCATTTTTCTAAAGAGAGTTTGGAAATGTCCTGGATTTACTGATCCACAGCCAAAACCCTCACTCCTGAAATAGGAAAACCTTATTATTTTCTGAGTTCAGAAACCTTAACCAAACCACACTGCATGAATCTGATTCATTTGCTGTTTGCTACCAGTGGTTTTCATCTTACCAGAAAGAACTTTTTGTTGACCGGGAAACACAGAAATATCATATCATCTTAAGAAGGAGAACAAGTTAGGAGGATCCTCTTTCTTTCCAAAACCAACATCAAAATCTTGAAGAAACTTCTAATGGGAAAAGGATTTAGAGTGTTATGTTTCATTTTTTATTTGCTTACTGAATTGGGTATTTAGGGAAGGAACAATTCACTCCATATGAATTTTCTTTGGACATCTCAATTCTACCTTGGGGTCTGAATTCCAGCTACAATTTCGAACTGCAGTTTTGCTTTT
Source organism: Strigops habroptila (assembly GCF_004027225.2). Lineage (NCBI taxonomy): Eukaryota > Metazoa > Chordata > Aves > Psittaciformes > Psittacidae > Strigops > Strigops habroptila. The sequence continues at coordinate 73,249,956 of NC_044277.2, read as the reverse complement.
CCTATCACTATCTATTTATTCTTTGCTCAAAGCTGTCACAGCTCGCTTAATTTGTGAATAGTTGCTGGGATGGAAGTTTGGTTTGAGATGTATTAATCAAACTACATGGGAGAAAATTTTTACCTCCTCCCTTCCTACCTGCTGGTTTTGCATAAAGTTTTAAACGTTGACTAAACTCTGAAGCTGCAGGAATTCCCAGAGACTTCCTCGCAAAAAGGAGATCCAAGACAAGCCTACATCTTTTCTATCAGGCTACTTAGTCCAACTTTTAAGGGGTGGTTTGGCATCTGAATAAAGTATAAGAATCTGCTGGAGGCAGGATAAAGAGAAGAGGGGATTGGTATAGAACGAGATATTTAGATCTAATCTATGCTGGCTTTACCAGCAGAGTCTACTGGCTGTAGACTCTCTTGCCAAAAGACGCTTTTTCCACATTGCTCAAATAATGAAGTTACTTGTCTAAATACACCATTAAAAAGTGGCTGTCTGGACTGAAAAGCTCCTCTTCCTGGGTGCTCCTCTTCCTTTCCAACTTTTTCGGGTCCAGGTGCTTGTTTTCCTTCACTTATAACTTGGAGGGGAGTAGAAGGAAGGGCCAAATGATTGTGCTCAGTTTGACATGGAATTAAGGACATGGTGATTTAATCACAGTCACGGTCAGTGTTTACCCCTAGCACGTTTACTGGCATGTAAATATTTGAGTACTTTCCAATTAAGGTTATGCCAAAATTTTCACCAGTACAGTAAACATAGTTTTAAGTCCTGAGCATAAAGGTAATATAAAAACATAACTAATGCTAGTAATAGATGGTAACAAATGGTAACAAAGAACAGCTATCAAATTATACATTTTCCTAACCAACTGCAGGATCTAAAATAGTTTGTGGTTAGTTTTTTTCTTGGGGGAAAAAACTCCAACCAACCAACCAGCCACACAGAAAAGTTTCCGCATAAGCACACCTTTCTTACTGTAGTTTCAGTGCTGCCTCCATTAAATAGTCCATGATTGTGAGCTGATTACCAAAATGTCTTGAGACGCATTTAAAAATCAGGAATTTTTAGTTGGATGGCTTTCAGATGTCTTCCATAGCTGTTACTGCCAGCTAACTTCCATGGTGTGCTATTTCCACATGCTTACTTATACAGGCAGAGGCTTTAGTGAAGCCATGAGCAGCTTTTCTAAGTATAGGAAACTGAGGGTGTAGGTCAGAAAATGTCTATTTGAATAATAAAATAAAAACATGCCCAAGATGTGCACTTTCTTGGGTGAGTGTATTTTATTCTTTCCTGGTGCCTCTACAGTGGAAAATAAAAATAATAATACTAAAAGAACAAAATAAAGCATTGTTCAGTCAGGACATTAGTTTACAGATATCATGAGAGGTTTCACTGAACAGGTTGCATGAGGAGTACTAATCTTCTAGGGATTCATTTTATCCTGGGGACTCTCTTGGAGAGTCACATGTAATTCTTTGATTTCTCTTTTTTGCTTAAGTGTTCCAGTCATTGTAGTTTGAGGTTTTGCCAAAGTGGATGAAAGGTTTATATACTTTAAGATGTGCTGTGCAGCTGCTTGAGGCATAGCTGACTTAACAGAAAGAAAAAGAGAAAAACCTACAGGAGAATAAGTCAGAGCTAGACTTCAAATCTTTTTGTCTTGCAAATAAGAAGGAAGAGTTGTTCGCAGCTGAGCACATAATTCTCTGTAACAAGCAAGGAGATTGAGACTACTTTATCAGTATGATCACAGGAATGCCTACCCTGCAGCACTCTGTTCTGTTTCCCTTTACACCTTAACTCCTTGCTCCCTGCCATGTCTTTCCATGATGAGTTTTCATGCTTAATCTGAAAAGAGAACAACATTTCTTTAGAAAGCTGTAACCAAAATGAATGTTCTTTCTGGTTCTTGGATACTGGAATATTTAAAGTTTTTAAGTTTAAACTGGTACTTTGCTGTTCGTCTTTTCTTAACCCTCAGGATTTGTGTTTAGCAGGCCATGTTTTTGACAGTCTCAGTTTTATGAGAGCAAGTGTATCTGTCTTGCTGGAAAATACTTTCATTTTAAGATTTAAATATTTCAGCACATTATTTTCATGGCACTGGGTCCAATCCTTCCTCCTTTTAAGCACTTTTATCATAGTTGTCAGTCACTGGCAACAGAAACCATAGTCTTTAATCAATCCATCAAGCACCACTGTGTGGTGAGTAACTGAAATGGGCAGTTACTTAGAAATAAGTAACTCAAGCAAATGTGATAAAGGAACTGCGGATCTCTAAATCTTTATTGGCAAATGTGCAAATTTTAATTGAGAAGGGATGAAGAGGTGTACATAAAATGCGAATTACTGTAAAAGTTCAATCTGAACTTTAAACCAAACTCAGTAGTTTTTAATATTCAAAAAATATTTGTCATTTCCATGCCCTTTTATATTTTTATCCCCTCCCTGTGATATAAACCTTGCTGAGCTTTGGGACAGCAGAGAGGCAGTATAAGTGCCCAGAAACTGGGAAATATAGGGATGAAAATTAGTTCGGCATTAGAATAATGTTGAAGTACAGACTTTAAAGTGTTCAGCAAACAGAATAGGATGTGGTTTCTGTGCTGACAGTTACATTTGAATGGCCAGAGTTAAAAAAAGAAGTATAGTAACCCCTCCATACCTCACCTGATGCCCTATTTAATGAATGATTGAAATTTTCTCCTGAAAAGATAATTTCTAAAACTAAGTTTCCTGTAGTATGGGTTTCAACAAATATCACAGAGATGCTGTGAAAAGAATATGCTAAGAAAGGAAATAATTTGTCTTCATTTTACAGACAAGAAAACAAGGTACAGAGAGATTTAAAGCTAAAATTGATATTCTAATTTCCTATGTTCTTTTAAATGTCCAGAGTACTTGAAACTATTGAAATTTTTGTTATGAAAATAGACTTCCCAGTGTCTTCAGGTGTACTTTTTTGCATGGTCGGTCAGCATTTCTGTAAGTCTGGATCTCAGCAGGTGGATGCACAGAATATTCAGTAATCAGCTGTGAAAAGTTTAGTTTGCTTAAAACTAAGAGCTCCAGGACTGAGGAGGTAAAGATCAAGTCAGTCAGGTCTCACAGGAAGGCATTGAACTGTGCCTTAACCATATGGCAATCCTTCTGTCTCTTGCAGTCTCGGGGCCCATTTGGTACAGACCTTTCCAAGTCCAAGGGTGCAGGCATCCCACAGACAGAAGACTACTTCAGTGAGTGACTCCCAGGGGAGGAGTATTTCCATCTTGCGCAAGGAAGACATTTGGCTTCATCTGGAATAAGAAAGAAGTGCAGAAAAACTGAATGATACCACATTAGAGTTACAGGCGAGAGTGGGGAGAGTAGAAGTTGCAAGAAATTGAAGGAGAGATGCATCGTGGAAATAGATTGTCTAAGGTTTGGTGGTATTTTGTATTGAAGTGAAAAGGGGTGTTTCAGCTAGCAAAGCATAGCAGCCTCTTGCTGCTTATCTTGTCATCTTCTAATCTTAGCTCTCAGAAGAAGCCAAGCCATTTTGGTTTTGTTCTATGTAAATGTGAGGTCTGTTGTTAAAGGTCATGAGGCAAACCCAAGTGTCCCGAGTTACAGCGCAGAGTTCTGTCTGATGGATCACAGCTGGAAACCGCATACAGAAGATTTGTTGTCTATTTACTAAACAGTATTTGGGTTGTTTATTAAACTCTGATGAAGCTTAGTTGTAAAAGCCTTACTGCAGCCCATTAATCTCTGCTGGTATTCCAGGCTTAATTATCAATTTGATATGATGCTAGTAAATGACTGAATAGTTTTTAAAAATAGGAGGTTTTGCTGCATACTACACTCTGCTTTCTCTGTAAGTGAAGTAAGAGCAAATTATACAACAGATACTTACTTGGTGTACATGGACAGTTCCAGATCACAATTAATATACTGTTCCACACGTGCTTTTTGAGTTACAATCAGGTTGAGTGCCTGAAGTCATTAAGAAAACATATTCTGTTCAAAATTCAGATGAAGAGAGAGATTAGCACTGTCATTTGCTTGGTTATTTCAACACTGAACATGAGCCGACAGTGTGCGTTCGCAGTGCAGAAAGCCAACCGTATCGTCGGCTACGTCAAAAGAAGCGTGACCAGCAGGTTGAAGGAGGTGATCCTGCCCCTCTTCTTTGCTCTCGTGAGACCTCACTTGGAGTACTGCGTACAGTTCTGGTGTCCTCAACATAAAAAGGACATGGAGTTGTTGGAGCAAGTCCAGAGGAGGGCCATGAGGATGATCAAGGGGCTAGAGCACCTCCTGTATGAATACAGGCTGAGAAAGTTGGGGATGTTCAGCCTGGAGAAAAGAAGGCTGCGTGGAGACCTCACAGCAGCCTTCCAGTATCTGAAGGGGGCCTATAAGAATGCTGAGGAGGGACTCTTCCTTAGGAACTGTAGTGGTAGGACAAGGGGTAATGAGTTCAAACTTAAACAGGGGAAGTTCAGGTTAGATATAAGGAAGAAGTTCTTTACAGTGAGGGTGGCAAGGCACTGGAATGGGTTGCCCAAGGAAGTTGTGAATGCTTCACCCTGGCGGTGTTCAAGGCCGGGTTGGATGAAGCCTTGGGTGATATGGTCTAATGCGAGGCGTCCCTGCCCATGGCAGGGGGGTTGGAACTAGATGATCTTAAGGTCCTTTCCAACCCTAACTATTCTATCATTCTATGATTCTATGAAATGCAATAAATGAGGTGATGCAAAAAGAATAGTACATTGTAGTTGCTGTCTTTGCATTGTCTAACTCTATGCAGTCATACATCAATGCTCTGATAGCCAAGGAATGCTGCAGTGTAATTAAAACGTCGTAAATTGGTATGAGTTCAATGTTTCTCCTTATTGCCAGGCCTTTCAGAATTAATGCTAAAACATTTTGGCAAGAATTTCCATAGTAATTGGTGTATTGTGTTTCTGTTAAAGTGCAGTTTAGTGAAGTGTTCCTCTAAAAACACCTTCCGTCTGTTTTGATGTGTACATGAATTTATTCAAGCACACATTAGGAAAAAATCCTGTCAGCCAGCTCTATTTGAATGTATGCTTTGAGTCTGCAATATCTGTCTGGAAAAAAAACCTGCTTCATTTTGCATTTTCACTGTACTTAATGCCTAGGTAGACAGCCTTTAAAATGGTGCCTGGACTCTCTTTTGCAAAGTCATTGAGATCATCATCTTGACCTCCCTGGAAGCTTGTTTATCCAAATGAAGTAACAACAAGCACAGCCCATTCCCTGAAACTGGCTCATCTGGCAGACTCTGTGGGCAGCTCCAGCTGAGATTCCTCATTATCCTACAAGGAAAACCAACAGAACGTGGCCTCTTGCAGTAGATTGTTTTAGACCTTTTACACCAGATCCATTGGATCTAACTGCTGTCAATGCAACCAAGAATTTTACTGCTGCCCAGGCATCGGGTTCGAACAAAGGGATTGCAATGTCTGCAGTGTCCGGCTACAAGGGTGTGCAACGAAGGTATTGCCGAGAAGCCTCCCTGCTAGACTTCATTCTTGGAGAATAGCCTCAAATACTTTACATTAGCAGTGCTTGTTGGAGTCTTCAGCGCAGATCTGTTCCAATGGGGCCAGGTTTCTGCTCTCAGATGTCTGAGGAAAGCAGTGCCTGGGTGGCTGTGGGGAAGCCTGCCACAGGCCTGTTGTGACACGTGCTCTGCTGGACGGCAGCCTGGCCTCTCTACCCATCCTGGAGCAGCTGCCGATCCTGCTGGGCTGCCACCTGCTCCATTCCTCTTTTGCTGCTCTCGTGAGGAGTGCAAGGGATTGGTGTTTCATTCCTTTCCAAGCTCTGCTGATTTGCAGGAGATTCGTATGTTATATGTAAGCAAGTATTTAACCACATAAAGTGGATAGTTAAAAATGGTTCCCCTCTTTTTCTTTTTTTTTTTTTCCCCTATTCTTTGATAAATAAGTCAAAGCAACAGAAATATTGGTGTCAATTTTCCCTTCAAGTCTAGGTCTTCATAATATGGAGGAACTGACTCTACACATTTCTTAAGCTTGCTGGCTGAAACACTAGATCTAGTCTTGGTGCCACAGAGAAAATGTCTTAATTCCTCAATGAGTGTAAGACTCAAATGTGTTGCTGAAAGTGTAGGATCTACCATCTTGTACAATTCTCTTTTCACTCGCAATTTCATCAGCAAGATCTTTTGCTTTTGCTTCAGGGAGAAGCAGGGGGGTGGGATGAGGGGTGGTGATGATGGTTTCTTACCTTCCCATGATTCTGCAGATCTTAACACTGCTCCTGAGTCTGCAAAGCTAACAACGCTAATAGAAGACTTATCCTGTATGAGGACATGGGTGCTTTTAACTCTAGTCCTAGCTGTTCTACCGTGCATCTCATCTTGCCAGGAGCACAACTTGCATACTGGTTTAGTGCAATTGTGTAATAGAGTGGGTCCTTCTGCCTTTATTTTTATCTTTTTTTAAATTTTTTTTTCCTTCCTTGGTTTCTTGTACCTGCTTTAGCTGGATAGTTGTATCTTTGGACTTTTTAATAGCAAGAAGGGCTATTTTTAAAGGGTAATCCATAACATGCAGAAGCAATTACCTCCAATTTGTAATTTAAGCAGAATTTGCTCCATTGCTTTATGTCATTTGTAAATGGATCTAACACATCATAGAAGCATCATGTATGATAACTTGATCAGAAAAGCACTATTAAGTTTTGCATTCCACTTAGGTTTTGGAGAGAGATCACAGCAGTAGTAGAATTGTAGTTTCAAAAGTTAAATGGAAGTTATTCATCCAATTTGTGTATTTCAATGAAGAGACAATGTAAACATCTGTGGTTACAGTCCTGCTTTCATTTTCATTAGCTGTCACATGAGATCTCTTTTCTGTTAACCAAATGTAATTCTTTTCTGTCCTGCTTGAACTAGCTTCTTGCAAGTTTTGTGTATTTAAGGCAGAGATTACTTCTTACAGCTCTAATTTACAGCTTTTAAAAAGAATTCAGCTGCAACAGATGCTACCTTGTTGGTTCTTCAGATAGCATGATAAATTGAATTTTGTGACTAAAATAGTCAAGTATCTATAAAATTCATGCTGTTTCCCAGACATTTTTAAAGTTCAGTTTATTCTGAATTGTCTTTTAATCAAAACTAAACATTCATCCCGCCTGTTTGAACACTTGTCTGTTAGCAGGGCAGATGAAAAAAATTGAAATGTTCATAGCATAATGTGAAATTCTTTTGCTGTTTTCATTCTTAGTAATAATTCATTAATATAATTGTAGCTTCATTCCTTCCTGAACAAACTTTTGCTTTTCCAGAAGTACTTATACTACTCATATAATGACAAGAGGGCCATTCAGTTAGAAAATGTGATCTTTCCAATTGTAGTATCAGCAAAGGACTGAATTTTGCTGGCCACCCAAATGTCAGATTTCTGTTGTAGGTTGTCTGGATTTTTTTTGTCAAGTACTATTGGAATGGTGCAACATTTCACTGCAGGGTTTTTAGTCTCAGGACTATTTGTGTATGTGCACACAGTGGTTAAGCCTTTGAGAGCAGTGGCAGAGCATATTGAACACCATAATCAGTTAAGCTTCAGTAGCAGTGGTAACTGGGGGAGGGGGAGGAATATCCTACTTTATTCCGAATGATGTTGAGAACCTGATTAAGAATTCCATCCTGGATTACCACACTGCAATCATAACTCAAATTTCAGATCCTTAATGTGCTGCTGCCCATGAGTTAGACCTAAAATATTGTATTGAGTTTTCATGGCAAGGTTTTGGTAGCGGTGGAGCTATGGGAGTGGCTTCTGTGAGAAGCTGCCAGAAGCTTCTCCTATGTCCAATGGAGCCAATGCCAGCTGGCTACAAGATGGATCCACCACTCTCCAAGGCTGAGCCCATCAGTGATAGTGGCAGAATCTCTGGGATAACATAGTTAAGAAGGTGGAAAAGTTACTGCACAGGAACAACTGCAGCCAGAAAGAGGAGTGAGAACATGTGAGAGAAGCAGCTCTGCAGACACCAAGGTCAGCGCAGAAGGACGGGAGGAGGTGCTCCAGGCACCAGAGCAGAGATTCCTCCGCAGCCTGTGGTGCAGACCATGGTGAGGCAGCTGTGCCCCTGCAGCCCATGGAGGTCCATGGTGGAGCAGATACCCACCTGCAGCCCATGGAGGTCCATGGTGGAGCAGATACCCACCTGCAGCCCATGGAGGTCCATGGTGGAGCAGATATCCACCTGCAGCCTGTGGAGGTCCATGGTGGAGTATATATCCACCTGCTGCCCATGGAGGACCCCACGCTGGAGCAGGGGGATGCTCAAAGGATGCTGTGACCCCATGGGAAGCCCATGCTGGAGCAGGCTCCTGGCAGGACCTGTGGCTCCATGGAGTGAGGAGCCCACGCTGGAGTGAAGAGCCCACGCTGGAGCAAGGAAACCACACTGGAGCAAGTTTGCTGAAGGACTTGCGACCCTGTGGAAGGGACCCACACTGGAGCAGTTCGTGAAGAACTGCAGCCCATGGGAAGGACTAACATTGGAGAAGTTGGTGGAGGACTGTCTCCTGTGGGAGAACAGGGGAAGAGTGTGAGGAGTCTTCCCTGAGGAGGAAGGAGCAGCAGAGACAACATATGGTGAACTGACCACAACCCCCATTCCCTGTCCCCTTGTGCTGCTGCAAGGGGAGGTAGTAGAGAATTTGTGAGTAAAGTTGAGCCTGGGAAGAAGGGAGGGGTGGAGGGAAGGTGTTTTTAAGATTTGGGTTTATTTCTCATTATCCTGCTCTGATTTGAGTGGTAATAAATCAAAATAATTTCCCCAAATCAAGTCTGTTTTGCCCATGGCAGTAATTGGTGAGTGATCTCTCCATGTCCTTATCCTGGCCCATCAAGCCTCTTCTCTATCTAGTTGAGGAGGGGAGTGATGGAGCAGCTTTGGTGGGCACCTGTTGTCCCTCAGGGTCAGCCCAACACATATGGAGGCACCTGCCATTCTGTGAAGCTGCCAGCTACATGTTTCTACCAGGAAAACATCTTGAATTTGTTCTGAGCATTCCTGTGTCATTCCATGTTCATTATTTCTGAGTTACAGGAGTAAACACCAGTAAATTTAAAAGTGAAATGGAACACATACATTTGAAAATGGGCAGAGTTCTAGTATTTTTTAGCAAGAGATCACAGTAGAGAAGTGCAGTGCTGTGACTAAAATGTAAATCTACCAATTCCAGTTTTATCTCAAATGAATGTTTACTTCACATTTCAGCTGCCCAACTTTCTGATTGACTGACTGAAATGAATGATGTATATACAGCATATTGATGTGCACTATGTTTTAGAAAAGTTAGATTAGTTCTGTTACATGGCTGATGTTTAATTAAAATGCTAGAAACTAGCTTTTCAGAAATTGCAAAATGAATTTATAAAGATCTCCACATATACAAAGCTACGTGATATAGATACTGAATCAAAGATGGCCTAGAAAAGTGTCAATGCTATGGTTTGTACATGATAGTATTAAGTAGCGAACATTTTGCATGGAAAGTGGAGTAATTTCCTGTGTGTTTTGTTTTTATTTTAAATTCTGTAAACTCTTCACCAGTTGACCTGTTCATTGATTTGTTTGACTTCATTCTTGCTATCATTAACAAAAGACTTTGCTAATGCCTGTGTAGAAAGCAAGCTCAGGTTTTGCACAGAAATTTAACCCTTTTGTTCTTTGTAATTTTTACATTCCTCTTTCCTCAGTAATTCCTTCCTCACAGCTTTTAGATCCTATATTGAAATTTAATGTACATATCTTCTTCACAAGCTCAGTGAGACAGGAGTATTTGATATGATGGAACTCCATCCTCCTTTCCCCTTCCCCCTTTTTTCTTTTTAATGCCACACCTGACCTAGCAGTACCTTACTATTGTAAAGTCCTGTCTGCAGCAACCATTATGTGCATATCGAAGATGCTGGATAGCTGCTTTTCAGCATACAGTGGAAGAAGCTGTCTTAATCAGTTTTCAGGATTGCTTCTACAGCATTCTTCAGTAGCTAACTTAGTTTTGCACTTGAAATGTTTTATTTTTCTGCTGTCTTCTGAATGTTGGTGGTGTTTTTTTTCTCATCCTTTTCTGCCAGAGGTAGTGTGGCCACTGAAGATCACTGCTCTCTGGATGAAAGCACAAAGTCCTTCATGATGTATTGCTTCTGGCTACAGTTTTGTGTCCTGCCAGGAGCCTAATTGATGCTCCTGAGAAGACCTAAGCTTGGCCTTTTCTTCCTGAATGTCTGATTAAGGTGGGTAGCTTGTCAGTGTTTTCAATTGTCTGAAGTGTTTGGGATGTTGATAGGACCTGGGACCTTCCACTCTTCAGGTTGTCTCTCCATTTTTTGACTCTGTCTAGTTTAATTTTTTATTATTTTCGTTTTTTTTAAAGAGCCTTCTGGTACCTTACTTGCTCACTTTCAGAGGCAGAAGCATCCAATTAAGTCTGCCAGAGAAATATGCTGAACTCATCTCTCCTCCCTGGTCCCCCATGCTGTGCTCTCATCTGGAGCACAAGAGGGAAGAGCAGAAAGAACTGAGCAGTCTGGGGAGTCCCCATAGCTGGCAAGTAGCAAACACAATTTCTCTGCTCTTTTCTTCTTTTACATTTAATGTGCGCAGGGAATTGAGGGTTTTGCTAAGGCTTGCTGTGACTTGGGAGGGCAGAGTGAAGAGTACATGGAGAAGAAATGAGGCTGAGGTTCAGTCAGAACTGGCAGCCTGAAGTCTGGGCCCAAAAACCCCAGAGGAGTTTGGGATGAGCACAAGGCAGGTGTGCAAATTGGAGTTTAGAAAAGACCTACAGCATGGTTGTATCAGAAAGCATTTACATCACTTATATATGGAAAAAAGACCTGATTTGGAGGGTGGACAGTAAAATGAAGGGGTTATCAGGCACCTGATAGTATTCCGTCATTATTGGTGACAGTATTGAAATGGTGACAGTTGGACACTGTTCTGTCTGCTTGGCCTCTACAGTACCTCTCTGTTTAGTTTCTTACTTGTGTAAGCCCTTGGGATTGCTTTTCTTTAGAGGTACCATTGCCATGGACCAAGTAGCAGTGCAGGATGCCTCACTGGTGTACAAATTCTGCTTGTGTTCCCCGCTTCAGTACATGGAAACTTTCACAGATATCAGGGAAGTTTTTACCTAAGAGTAATTTGATGCCACCTCTGTGTTTTCTCCCTCTTAAAAAACCTTGGCTTTACCAACCTTACTCTTCAACACCATTCTCTAGTCCCAGCTCAGCATTCTAAAGGGCTATATTCCTTTTTGTGACAATGACCATGGACTTTAACCTGTACTTTTGACCACTGTTACAAAATTGTCCCCTTCCCCCAGGCCTACTACACCATATTTTTGACAAAATGACAGTTTCACTTGAGAATATGTGACTTGTGATGACCCAAACATTCTGGAAAACATTCCTTAAAACTTTGCTCTTTTCTCATTTTCCAGGCTTTAAAGTCTAACCTGGCACTTCTTGTCCAGAGAGATAAGGGCTGTATGATTTTGGAACCTTCCCAATCAGTTGGTTTCACACTTGCCTTTCTAGTATTTAGTGAGCATTTTAGCTATGTCAGATATTGTTTAAAAGTCCTGTACAGTGTGAGCATTATCTAAAAGTATTTTTGTAAAAAACCTGTATGAAATGCCTGTGTTCTTCCAGGTGTTCTTCACGTCCTCAATATACATTTTATTTCTCCACGTCGTTTGGGTAGTATCTTAGTACAGGACCTCATTACTACTACTTCTATTAAGCCACATTCATGATTGTTATTACAGAAGCACAGGAGCATTTAGCTTCTCAGGCAAGAACTGAAGGCTTTTTTTTTTTTTTTGACACTAGGGTGGTTAACAGCTGATATTATTATTATGATGTCAGTATTTCAACTTTTACCTTGACTTGGAGAGTTTAATGCTGTTTTGTTGGTTTTTCCAGTTGCACATTCTAATTCCTCTTGAGCAACAGCCCCCTCGACCCCACAATTTGTTCAGCTGTTTAATAAACTGTTTTCACTTGTATTGCATGTGTAATCTATGCCAGAAGCAGTACTTGTAGATCTTATAGATGTTGTTAGTTAGTATAAACATCATCACTTGGTCTTAACTACAAAATTTTGGTAATGCTAGTCTAGTGTCAATGATTACACTATTTAAAATATGAAATAGCATTGGTACAGCATTTTCTAATTTAAAAAGACGTTTGACAGATTTTCTTGGCTTTGGAGAAATTAGTCTTTGCACCTAGACTTTCTAACTGGACTGTTCCTTGAATTACAGCAGAGCAGGCTATCTTGCAACTAGGATGATTAAAGATGCAGTCGCTCCTTGCAGCATTGGTTTGAGAAGTGGGTGGCTCATATGTGGAGCATATAATGGTTGGAAATGAAGCTGGTCCCATGTGAGCACTGCCTTCTTGTCCCTGTCTGTGGTGGAAAGGGGTTAGAGGAAAACAGGTGCTGCTACTGCCTTCTGCTGGGAAGTGGCACCTTTGCCTCTCTAGAGCAGATGTCAGTAAAGAGGCTCTCTGTATTGGAGATGATGCTTCTGCATTTCATTGCCAGAGTGAAAAGGTGTAAGCTGAGGCTGATCCTGTCACATCTTTGCTTAATAGTTTTCCTTCTTTCTTTTTGATTTTTCATGAAAAGTTTTCTTCCTGCTGTTTTCTTCCATATATTTATACCACTTGAAAAAGCTGAGGACCAGATAAATTCCCTTCCTCCTTTTATCCAACACTTTCTCTGTGCTTTGGACAACTTTCTCCTATGCCTAGCAGAGCCTTCTTCTTATATACTTGCAGCTGCTCTTTGCATTTACTTAATGATATATGAGTTAGCAAACACAACTTCTCCTGGACCTCCAGAACAGAAGGAAAGAGCACCCTGGGGTGCTGCCATACAACCACAAAGGAGGAGCAGGATGCTTGCAGCAATGAGCACAAGACCAAATGACTCCCTCCTGTTTCTAAGGAGAGTACAGGTGAAGCCAGCACATTGTCATTCTTCTCATTTCCAAAAAAGCTTTAGAAAATGGTAGAAAGTGACCAGTTTATGTCCATTTGGTGGAGCAAGGGTAGAAAATGAATTGCTATTGAAGACCTTTTTGAACAGGAGGTGATGGGCAGGCTAGCACCTCTGTGCACTTTTGCAGCTGAGTGCATGAGCTGCAAAATTCATTCAACAACTCAACCTTATGGATTCATCAAAATGCAATAGGATTTCCAAAGATTGGCCTCACTTTACGAATTACTGGAAGAAGAAGCTGCAGCTTCTGCTCACAGCAAGGTATAGCAGTTGCTCTGCTCATGAACCAACTGATGTTCACATAAGGCAAGATCTTACAATATAGGAGATGAGGATGGTATCAAGTGGTCTGGTTTTAACTTCCTTCTCAGGTCTTTTTCAGGAAGCTTCGAGTTAGTCTTTCTGACTAGTAGAAATGCGGGTAAGATGCATTTTGGTTGTATCTGCTTAGATTGAACCTGTTCAATGCAAAGACATGGCATAACCTGATTTCTTTTGAATATATTTGCTATGTGTCTTGCTCTACCACATCTGAAATCTTCCTGTGGCTCCTGCTCAATGCTGAGAAGATACATCTAAGGATCATAGTACTACCTGTGTGCTCGTTCCACACTCAAATGGCTGAAAAGTAGTGGTTTTGGCTTTTGAAAGCAGTTCTTATGCTTTTGAAAATCCTACACTGCTTTGCTCCTAGAGAGCAAAAACCCAAGGGTGTTGACTTAACAGAACTGTCTCGTACCATATTAGGCTAAGTTTTGGTTTTCTAATGCCCTTGAGAGTTCTTTTTAATATTCATGTTCAGCTTTTGCAGTTCAGAGTCTTAGTTCTTGTAGGCTGGGGTTTTCCAGTCTTTACATGGTAGCAACTAACTCTTCTCCTTCACTTTTTTCAGTTGCTTTGCTGCTGTAACCTCCACTTTACAGAGAGCATCCCCATCTGTTGGAGAGGTGGAAAAGAAGAGTTGGCTTCCAGCAGAGACCACCAGCTGCATTTAGGCTGGATGCGAAGATGGATTAAGGCAGCCCTCACGAAGCCCAGATGGTCAACCTGCAGGGGGCACGCAGGCATCTCCGCCCGTGACGGTGGCATCCACCAAGTGATGGGCTAAAGCACCTCCTGGCCTCAGCAGTGCCCATACGTCTCCACAGGCAGTTGCTACCACACTTCCAGAGCCTGCTGGAGCAGGAAGCAGCAAGAGATTCATCCCCCTGGCTCTTTCTTTCTACCACTGCACAGCAGCCAAACCCCAGTGGCCACCAGTATGTTGCTTGTGCTTCTCTACCACATTTTGCAACCACGTAGGCTGGGGCACACCACCTTTGGAACCATGCAGCCAGAAGCTCCTGGGGCTCATCTGCCTCTCTGCTGTCAGCCACAGTTTGCAATGCCTGTGCTGGCAGCAGCCTCAGCTCTGCCTCTGCCAAACACACCCCAAAGCCAAAGCCCAACAGTCCCCCACTGCCCGACCTGCATTTGCAGCCCCAACACTGCAGATGCAGGCGATGGTGTCCCTGCATCTGCAGACCCCATACATCTCCCCAGGTACCTGCTCCTCCCCTTCCCAGCACCGCTGGAGCAGCGGGCAGGGATTGCTCCTGTGTGGGGGACTGATGTACAGTGCTGGTATGGTTACAAAGAGAAGAAGGAATTGGGAAGAGGAGAATTGGTGTTATTATTTTTGCACCATTTCTATGGTGAATGTTTACAGTAAGTGGGCATGTGACTAAGAGCCTGATCCACAGCCCACTGAAGTGGATAAATGCCTTTTACGTCAGGGGGTGTGGGGAAAGCTCCTAGGAGAGGTGAAGATATATATTTAAAATAAAAAAGAAAAAAAGAGGAGGAACAAGAAAATTTGGAAACTCCATTACTTAGTAGATACTTGTATGTCTTGAGCAGAAATGTTCTTTAAGATTGTCAGAAAGTGGTGCCCAAATAAATTGTCTTGATTGCCTCTCAGACATTTAGTGTTCTTTACCCTGCAAGAGGTTAATAGACTGAAAGATTTTTTTCTGAGCTTCCTCAGAGCTAAGAAATCCTTTGTGCCTGTACATGTGGGAAGATTCATATCATAATTATTTTTAGAAGCTTCTGAGGCTTTAATTTATTGCAAACATGTTTTTCTTTGAGTCTTTACTCCTGTTGTAGGGGGGAAAGCGAGACACATTTACAGAAAAAAAGCAATATTCCCCCACCCCCATAGTGATACCCATTAATAATATTTCTGTTCATATAGAATATTGTTCATGTGCATGCTGCTCTGAGGGATAGAAATGCATTGACTCATTGATGAAGGATTTGAACTTTTGAAGTGTGTTTCTTCTATTAATCCTACATAGATTTCTTCCTTTAACAATTCTGAATCATATTAATTTTTTAATCACTTGTGTGCTACAGAAAATCTTGGAATTAAAATAGAGATTTTTATTTAGGGTCTACCATAAGGTTTTTTGTGATTAAATTCATAGAGCGTACCTTCATAAGAATTATGCTTGTGAAGCTATGTAATTCACTATTTTGCTAAATGTAATTCTGGTGAAACACCATAAAATATTGTCATTTTTATGATTTAGACTTTAATATTGTTTCCTTCAATTTATATTCAAGTCTCACCTTAAGATACTTCAGAATAATTGAATTGCAGCTATAAAAAGTGCATTTTTCTAGGTATAATTCCTGTGCTTTTTTCGTAATGCATTACCTTTTTTATACAGCTAGGGTTTTCTTAAATTGCATTTTCTCTGTATTTTTTTTAAGAACAAATCTTACTCTCCTCTGTAGTACAGAGTAATCTTCCTGTGCTTTCTTGTGGTCTGAATTCTTAAATCACTCTCTGCTTTGAGAAGGATGTAAAAAGCTTAGACCTGTCTTAAATGATTCCAAGTCTGTTTCCTAGGAGAAGTTGTCAGCTTCTGGTGTTGGTCAAGTTGGTCTGAATAAGAAGGTGTTTCAGCCCATTCAGCCATTAAATTAAACTAAATGAAAATACCATCAAGCCATAGGCTTCCTGTCTAGTAGTTATTTTTAGCAGGTAAATCAGAGGATTTTTTTCATGGGGCAGTGTAATTAGTCTGACTTAATGAATGGATTGCTTGGGGTTTGTATGAAAGATGTGGTAAAGAAAAACTAAAGTTAATGAGGTGAAATGAAAAATATAAATCTAGTTTGAATATCTAAGGTAGACAACATTCTTGCTAAAATTTAAGTAGTATATTGTTAGAGATCACTGTTGTGCTGATTTTGGACTGTTAAGATACAAGATATAATTAGTGTGGGTTTGGGGCAATGCTTTTTTGAGCGATAGGACTACTGTGCAGGGTTCTGGTGAGGCTGTACCTGAGGATTTCAGGTGGTATCATCCAGCCGCAGTGCTGGCTCTTTCATCAGTCTCCCTAGTTCTTGTCGCTGTTCAATGTTTTCCCTATTGCCAGATCCACAGCCAACACAGTTACTCTTCTTGAAGCTTTAAATCAGGCATAGTTACTCTTCTTGAAGCTTTAAATCAGGCATTTTCTCTGATGCACTTTTCCATCTTCCTTATTGATGCTTATATGAAAGTAGTTGATTAAACATAGTTGGTTTAAACAGTAACAGTAGCTATTACATGTATTGAATACTGCTGTAAGTACTGAAGCCTAATTTAAACATGTTCATTAAAGACAGCAATAACTTTTGAAAGATTTGCAGGATTCTGCAGCACCTGGTAGTGAACAATGTTACATATTAACTTGTTTCTTTGTATTATCAATACTTGAGGTTATGCAGTGAAACAAGAATTGATTGTCAATAAATTAATAGGTCAAGATGCTATCATAGTAAGTTAGCAGAGAGAAAGTGGCCTTTTATAAAGTGCTTATACATTCCTTAATAGCAGCCTTCCATCTATGATGCAGCTGTCGTAACAGTAAGTGGCGTTTATGAAAATCTACACATAGGATGACAGTAGGACAGAGATTTTCTGGATTAAGCAAGTGAAGTCATTCTTATGTGCAAGACAACACTGAGCTCATTCACTAGACAACGTGCACACATAGAGGTGAATCTTGGAAGATGTTGAGGTTCCTCTCAGAGGTACTGCTGAGGTCCTTTCTGTTCTATTAAGACTCTGTAATTTGATCTTTGGCTGTGCTTTAAGCATAGCCAAAGCAAGTTTTAAACTTGGTGTAAGCATTGCTTCCTGCAAGGGAAAGTGTTTGGTTGTCGTGGTTACTGTAGTGACTCTAGTGCTCTTTCTTCTATATGCCACCTGTATTACAGGTATTCAGCGGAACCTTGTGCTGGCCAGTTAGATAATGATGAATTACATTGCATGAAAGCTGTTTCCTCTCAGTCACAAAGTCTATTTTAATATTTATTTTAAAATGGTTGCTCCAGACTGTTTCTTGTATGCACATTGCTATGTGTGTATTATAGGGTCAGAGCATGCCTTCTAGGTAATAAATGCAGAGCAGGTAACCCTATGCTTCTATCCATGTATGTGTTCTTCATCAGAGGTGATCTCAGTGATTGATTGCTTTCTTGGCTGCTACTGGCTGTCATAGAGCAAATCCGAGCTGTATTTTCTGGCTTGTTATGGTCAGTTCAGAGCCCGTCACTCTTTCTTTTTTCTGTATGCGTAACTTTACATTTATTAGCAGTGAATTTAATGTGCCATGTTACTCTCCAATCTTTTAAGACATCTGTGAAGACAAAACCGATATAAGTACTTGCCCTTTACAGAGTTTGTTTGTGGGGGCCTTTTTTCACTATGCAATTTCACAAAAGTTATTTTCTTGAACCTCCCTCCCCCCCCAAGGCTCAGGAGACCTTCTGCCTCATCCCTGTTGAGGCTCACTCTCCAATTTCCTAACCTCAATGTTAAATAATTAGTTTTGGAAGGCTGAGAAGAAAATAAAACTAAATTAATAGATGCATTTGAATGGTAGCTTAGTGCAGTTCCTCTTCTGCGATTAGAAAATTGTCTCAAGTGCTGGTCTTCCAAAGGTAATTATGAGCAAAAGGTTGAGTTCTCTTTTTTAATGAGTTCTGCCTGATGCAGAGAAGAAAATCTACTCTGGTGTGGTGTATATTCAATAGTGCTAATTAAACCGTTCCTCCCATTTATTGTAAGTCAAATTAGTTTGATCCAATTGAGAAACTAATGTTTCATAAGGGCAGCTGCTTAGGCCTTAACAAAATAGTTTAATGTCAGCTTAAATAAGAGGATTTTTTTTTTTTTTTTTTTATGAAGCAAGTACCAATCTGCACTGAATAGAAATGTAGCTCTTTTTAATTTTTTTAACTATTGTAAGCAACACCATTTAGTAGCCTCTGCTACTGAAGTACGGTGATACCAGTTGTAACCTTAGATGTGTGGCATTTTTTCCTTTTTCTTTTTTCATGGAATTACTATTTTATTATTTTATTAGAAGGAAAGTGAAAAAATCATGTGTTATTGCTGTTCTTTAATAACTCAGAGGCATAACTTGTTTTTATCTACTTGCCTGAAAGTAATAAAAGCTTTATTATCCAAACTGCAGATGGCTTATGGAAGCAAGCATCACCCTGAAAACTCTAGAGTGTTTAGGACCAGAAGTTAAAATTCTGAGCAGGGTTAGATTTTTCAGAGGCAGTTAGTAGTGTGCCACTTACTGAATTTCGTTGGTGTGATGGGACTATACAGCATGAAGTATATTTCTGTTATAGCTATGGAAATATCAGTAAGTGGAGTGTTCATATCAATATCGTGGGCAAAATTTGCCCTTACTGCTACTCAGACCTGCCCAGGTATACTGGATTCAGGTAGAGATACTGCAGTACTTTTTAAGGTACACCATCCTGTTCTGGATGTTCTGCTTTGGAAGGACATTCTGTGATGAAGCTATATGACTGCATATGCACATCTTTAGAACTAGTTCACCTCTGCTCAGCATCACTGGAGAAAAATCCTCTGGTGAGATAAAGAGGGGAATCCTGCCCTACCTGTTCACTTGTGGGGTTGACCCCCTGGGTGTGCTCAGTGTTTGGGTACAACCTGGGCCTGTATGGGGGTGCCACTGGGGATCTCTGTCAATCCTGTTGGGGCTTGCACATCACCCCACCTTCTATTTGGCAAGAGCAGGATGTGGGCTGTTCTGTGCATGTCCAGTAAGCTCCAACCAGCTGGAACTCCAGGGTTGGTCAGCAGCTGACAGAAGCTTCTGAAGATCCCTATGGCTTGTGAGTGTTGGACTTTGTGGTATATCTGTGTTATAGCAGCTGCAGTTGAGGTGAACAAGTTGAGCTAGCTAGAAGCTGGCTAGCTCAGGTACTGTCAATATTATGGCTGCAGCAGAAAAGCCACAATGGAAACTGGTTGAAAACTCTACCCACCCGCCAGCCTAAGGTCATTTTTTCTTGTTGTGGCTGCATTGTCAGCAGTATCCAGACTCTGTATTTTGAATTCAAGAATATCTACATAAGCTGTGGTTACAGTAGAGAATGCCAGGCATACCCGTTGCACCTTGAAGGAGCAGCAAAGTGTCACAATGAATGGATGCAGAAGAATAAAGAGCACTGTAGAACTAATTCTGGAGTAAAGACAAATCTTATATTCAGAAAATCCCTAAAATTTTATTTGGGAGTGATGCCTGGCAGTCCATCCTTCTGCTTGAAGCAGGGCTGTTAGTAAGTCTAGGTCAAGTAACTGCAGTTTTGTCTAGCCAAAACCTCTAAGGATGGAGATTCCACTTATGTGAATAATATATTCCAGTGCTAAACTATCCTTCTAGTGAACAAATTTTTTTACGTCCATCTATCTTCCTAAGTGCATCTACTCCCTGTTGCCCTTTGTTTTGCCACTGGCCATATCTAATGAGGTTGTCTCCATTGTCATTGTAGCTACCCTTCAAGTAGCTGTAGGCTGTTATCACCCTCTTTGCCAGACTAAGCAAGCCCAGCTCTCTCAATCTCTTCTGATGGGTCAAGTGCTGACCATCTTTATAGTCTTCTACTGGACCTTCTTCAACTCAGGATCTTTTGTGAACTGCAGAGCCTCAGACTGAACACAGCTTTCCAAATACAGCCACTTCAATGTAGTAACATCTTTGACCTGATGGTTACACTTTTCTTAATGTAGCCCTGTATTGGCTTGCCACCCTTACAGGAAGACTTTACCATGGCTCCTGGTCCTTTCAGCAGGGCTGTGACTCAAACAGCCAGCTTCCAGCTGTACTTCTGCGTGAGGTTATTCTTCCCAGGCAAGGAGCTTTGCAATTCTCCTTATTGAGCTTCAGGAAATTCCAGTTGGCCTCATTTACAAGTTTCTCAAGACTGCTGTGAATTAAAACTTGACCACTTAGTGTATCAACTTTCCCTCGATTTAGTACTGTCCTCATATTTTCTGGTAAGTAAAAACATAAAGTGAAAATATTCCTCATGAGCCAGGTTGCTGATGAAGATGAGGAATTATGTCAGTCCCAGAAGCAACTCTGTGATTTTCTTTGTGTTGACTGCCAACTGGACATTGAGCCATTGATTACTATGAGCCCAGTGCCCAGCCAATTTTCAACGTATCTAACAGTCCAGCCAGCCCATAGTTTCTCAGCTTCCAAATCAGTGTTGTGGGAGGTTATGTCAAAAGCGTTATGAAAGCCAAGGTATATCATATCCATTGCTCTTCCCTGGTCCGTACAGCTAGTAATTTCATCATAGAAGGCAATCAGAAGGGTCAAGCATGATTTGGTAAATCCCTGCTGACTATTCCTGATTAACTTTTTGTCCTTCATGTTCTTGAAAATCAATTTCCTTTTATCTTAATATGAGTTGGTGAAGAATAGATATATTCTCTTTGAGACAAAGGCATATAAATGCAATGTTCTACTGGCAGCAGTGGAGGTATTTCGTCTCCAGAGGAGAGAAGCAGGGATAACCAGCTTTATTGGTACAGATAACTTCTATTTTAATGAGGAAGAGAGATAACTCCATAAACACAAGAGATTTGTCTTTGTTTGGCTAAGGTAAGATTTTTTTCAGGACACCTGAGGAAACTTCTCTGCCTTGGAAAAAAGTCCCAGAAATATTATAAAGTCTATATTTGTGATTCACTTAGGAGACATTATAATACATGGTAGATCCAGAAGAATTCCTTGACATCTAAATTATAATTATAGCCCCTGAGTTATGAAAGTGAATGAGTAAATCTCCAGATCTTTAATAAAAACAATGATAACTTTCTCTATTTTGAATGAAATATTGGCTAGAGATCGTGAAATTAAAAGTTAATCAGTTCCTAAATAACTCATGTGGCAGTTGACGTGAGAAAGTGTAACCCCTTTTGAGGAAGAAATATACTGTCAATATCTAGCAAGTTAGAATTTTATTCTTTAGTATATTTAAAGTTCATCTTCCCAAGTAACTTTAGGGAAAGTCTTTAGTCCTGCCTCCATATTGTTTAATTAATTGCTTTCTTACTTTCTCCTATGTTTATATTAAGGTGGGCAGAAACTTAAAAATCATTCAGGATATATGAAGACAACTGCACAAATGCATATCAAGTCCTAGGTAACATTTCAATTTCAACAAAACCTTGATCTACTCTGCCACTACGGCATTTGACAATTCCAACTTTGCAGTCCATAGCACTCTTTCTGGTTGCTCTAGGAAGGCATTGGTTCTCAGCTTCAGCTTCATATGTTGCAGTTAGGTTTAAGGGAGTTGAAAGAAAACAAGGCCCCAAAAGTTTGCTTGGACATTTTAAGTCAAAACATGGAGACACCAGGTCCATTTTGTTTTCATAGGAAATATCTGTCTTTGCTTCAATTGTCTTCTGTCAGACTTGCACAGTCCTGGGACTTCACCAAGTTTGCGCTAGGACTGCTTAGTATATTTTTGCTACGCTTTAGAGGAGAAGCTGAATTGGTGTCTGTGTTAGTAATTGCAAGTGAGGAAGTCACTGGATGGCCTTCTGTGGTTTTTTTTAAGCAAGGGTATCTGGAAAGGAGTGAACTTTAATAGCAGAGTGAGTGAAAAAATTCTCTGCATATGCTGCCTTTCCCGGGCAACCTATTCTAGCTTACCCAACTTGAGCAGAAGGAATGGACTAGACATCTTGAGAGGTCCCTTCCAACCTCAATACTTCTGTGATTCTGTGATTCAGCTGTATTTCCAGTTTTGTCTGATCAAGGGGATGTATTCTACCATAGTCTGGAATGGAATAGTAAGACTGTCTCATGATGGTACTTGCAAGAAGTCCAAAGCCTTGATGTAGAGAGATTTTGAGACCTTCTTTACTAGACAGGTAGTACAATCATAGCATCATAGAATAGTTCAGTTTGGAAGGGACCTAAACAGGTCTTTAGTCCAACTTCATGTTCAAAGTAGGGACAACTAGGAGGCCAAACCACGTTACTTAGGGCTTTATCTACTTCTGTCTTGAAAATCTCCAAGGAAGGAGAATGCACAACCCTTTTGAGTAACCTGTTCCAATGCTTGTCTGCCCTCATGATGAAAAAATCTTTCCTTTAGCAAGTCTCTGTCTTTTATTTCGATTCGTGACTGCTATTTCTCTTCTTCCCATCATGCATCACTATGAAGAACCTGGGTCCATCGTCTTTATGTCCTCCATGTAGATATTAGAAAGCTGCAACTAGGTTCCTATGAAGCCTTCTTGTCTCCAGGCTTAAGAAGCCCAACTAGCTCAGCTTCTACTAATAGGGCAAATGCTCCAGTTTCCTGACCATCTTGGTAGCACTGAACTCCGCTGAACTTGCTCCCATTTGTCAATGTCTGTCTTTATTGAGGGGGAAAAACTGGATGCAGTATTTGAGATGTGGTCTATCAAGTGCTTTTATCTACTAGACATAATAATAGCTCTGGATAATACAACCTAGAATACCAGGATAGACTTTTTTTTTTTTTTTTTTTTTTTGCAAGGGCATACTACTGGCTGTCTACCTGAGGTCCTTTTCAGTACAGCTGTTCCCCAGCTACCTGCATTGTTGCATTATTCCTTCCCAGGCACAGGACTTTGAATTTGTCTTTGTTGAAATTCATAAAGTTCCTGCTGGCTCATTCCTCCAGTCTGTCTAGGTCCCTTTTAACAGAAGTCATGCTCTTGGGCATATCAGCTGTTTCTCCTAACTTGATGTCATCTGCAAACTTGATGAAAGTGCATACAACCACTTTCCTCCAAGTAACTGGAAAATATATTAGAAAGAACAGGTCCCAGGACGGACCTCTGTGGTCTTTCACTTGTTACTAGCCTCCAGATACAGTATGATGTGAGCTATTTACTGTCCTCCGAGACTGATTATCCAAGCAGCTTTTTCCAATCTAATTGCCTACCAATCCAGATCATAACATCATAACGTGCATACAAGAATATTGTGAGACAGTCAAGCATATTTTTGAAGTTGAAGGTAAATCACATCCACTGCTCTTCCCTCATCCACAAACCTAGTAATTTTACCCTAGACAACAATATCTACGCTTGATAGAGAGTGGCCTTGCAAGGGTGTTGGCCAACTATCTCCACACTCTTCATGCACTGCTGGTGGATCTCCATGACCCCTTTCACTAGCCACAAAGGTATGGTAGACCTTGGTGAAGACTGAGGCAAAGATGGTTTTTGCTGCTCCCTGACACAAGTCGCCTTGCCAGCAGGGTCTTTTGGGGATCTACTCTTATTTTCTTCTAAAAGCAACCAATACCAACTTTTCTGAAAAAGCTGTCTTCAATCATGAAATGAGAGCAAATTTAAGTATTCAGTATTAAACAGTAATTGGTCAGGTGTTTCACATAGGATTTTAATACATTACTCCAGAATACTCTGGTGTGCGCTTCTAAATGCGTTTGTTCTCTGTATTGATTGTATCCATCAATTCTGATGCAGGAAAATAGGGGACATTACCAAAGTTAATCAGGGACAAAGGACCAGTGCGACAAGGACACCAATGCAGAGGAGTGGTAGGTTTTAACTATCTGGGCTTTTAATTTAAGAAATGCTGCAATACTTATTTCTATATTCTCTTTTTTTTTTTTTCCTAAAATGCTCTGCAGAAATAACAGGAATGCATGGATGAGGGGAAATTGGATATCTTTATAAAAAATATGGGGTTTTGTTTCTTATGTTCAAGATCTAATGTGTTAAAATTCAAAGTGGCAAAAATTTCAAATGCACTGTCCTCTGCATATGGCCTAATAAATTGCAATGTGTAAGATTACAGTTTCCTGCATCAGGACATACTGATTAAAAATTAATAAAGAGGTTGGGGGCATCTTTTCAGAGTTAGTAATCTGAAACCTTTTGTATGAACTGGATATTTTTCTTGTCCTTCAAATGGTGCTTATTATCTGTATTTGTATTGTAGGTTTCCTGGACAACTCTATTTTTGTTTTGTAGTACATAAAGAGAGTGTTTATTTCCTATCTTTCAGTGTGCATAATACATACATGAAGGCAGATTGAGTATTATGACATTTCAGTTACTCTTAATTTCCTTATTTTTTGCAGATGATGGTCTCAATTGTCTATCCTGTTGTTGCCTTTCTCTTCGGAACCTTTTGAGCTTTGACTTTGAAAGGGCTGGTGACCCCTGTGCTGTGACCACTATGCACCAGTCATGGCCTTCTGGTGGCGGTGCTTAACAGGAGGTGGAATAAAGACAAGCTTTAAAATGCTCGATAGGATATATTCATTGCACCATCCTTGAATGCCAAACACTCTACACTCAGCTGGGTTGTTGCACGCAAACTGATAACAAAGATTTTTCTCATTGGGAACCTCAGCTGGGCCTGTTAGTTGGCAGTGTTCAGTGACTTGTTGCTCCTCTGTTTGTAGGTGTCCATGTGCACAAATGGGTTCAGGAATGCATTTGAGCTCTACTCAACTTCTTGAGACAGAGGTTTTCTTCTTTCTTTCTCACCCTGCCCTGGGACTTGGCCTGTCAGTAGGCCTGATTTTGTTCTATGGAAATAAAACATAAAAAGCCCCACCAGTACTGAAATCTTACACAGCTTCAGAATAAGCCTTGCTACCTAGCAATAGGCTCCTGAAGAAGAATGAGCTGATTATCAAAGGCACAATGTCCCTGCAGTTTCTATTGATTTCAGCAGTATTTGTGGGTGCTCAGCAGTTCTGTTCTGCTTGCTGTCTGTACATGCATGGACTTGATCACACTCAGCTGCATAGTGAGACAAGCCATAGGGAAAAAAAAGTCCCCAAAGCCTACCCTTACCTTCATTTCCTCTTTCAAATGCAGGTGATGAAAGGCCTGGATTAATTGCTGAAGAAGCTGCAGAACACTCAAGAGCCGGTCTTTATTAATTTGTTTTAGAACAATTAGATGTAGTGCAGCTCATGGAGAATGACACTGAAGTGGGCAACTCCTAGGTAGCTAGTATTAATTTTTCACTAGACACTCAAAATTATGCACATTATATATCTTTCTTCACTGTATGCAGTGCATTGCACCAGAGACAGACTTCAATATGAGGATTGCAAAATTATCTCCAGTGCTTTCTCCATTTTTATTCATTAGGATCTGCCACTCCCAGTGAACAGTGCAACATTTTTCAAGACTCTTCCTTTTCCTCTTCCCATGTGGGTGAAGATGGGTGAAGATGGATGCCTTCTGGGATCCCAGATGCCTTCTGGGATCCTTCACCACACCTTGCCAATTTAGATATTAAAATGATGAAGTTCAGAAGCCTGATAACTTCCTCATTACTGGGGCAGAAGTCATTATAAATGTTTTTCTCTGCATAACACTGTGAGATGGGGTCCCTGCTCTCACTGTGCTATCCCTTTTGTAGCTTATATCTGAATAAATATGATGCACATGCATCAGCTATGCATAAGAACCTCAGCCTATGCATAAATGCAAGTTGCTGAGTGCTCAGCATATGGTGTTTTGGTTTGTTTGTGGGTTTTTTTATTATTTATATTTATTTTTATTTATTTATAACAACAAAATAAACTGAGAGTAAGAAGTTTCTGAGGTGCCAGTCTGATTTCTGCTGGAAGATTCTGGTACCAGAGTTTTAGGTGTCCTTTCATTAGAGAGCAAAATTTTGGCGTCAGAAGTAATCAATATACTATGAGTGGATAATGCATTAATCAATTCAGTGCTTGGGGAACAAAATTTCCTTCCTAAGGCCCTTCAGCAGTGGCCGTAGTTTTTCTCTAGAAAAGGTTTCTTCCAGCCCAGAAATGAAGGGTATTTTGTCAAGTCTCTAATCAAGATTTGTTTACATTTTGTTCTTACACTATTTCCTCTGAGTTTTCCCTTTCTCCTTGTCACTATGTGAATGTTAAAGGAAACCAATCTCCCTGTTTGAGATGTTTCCACCATTCTCTGCATGTAGTTCCAGTTTTCTGTCTGTTACTAATTAATTTTCTTAATGGTTAGAGTTGCCTGATAGCAGACATTGTCTCCTTACGCGTTTATCAGACTTTTGAATTTGAAGAATGACATTGAGAGTCTGTTTTTTGCTTCCTGCTTGGCTGGACAGGTTCTCTGCTATTTTCCACTTGGTCACTCCAGATGACTCTTCCCAATCTAAAAGCTGGGATCTAGAATCACATATGTCTGACTGTCCTCTGTATGTGTGTCCTGGGTCTATTTATTCCGTTTATTTTCTCTTATGCGTTGGGTTGACCCTGGCTGGAAGCTAAGCTCCCACCTAGTTGCCTGCTCACTAACCCCCGTGGGGTGAGGGAGAGAATTAGAAGGACAAAAGTGAGATAACTCGTGATAAAAACAGCTTAATAGATTAGGCAAATCTGCAAGCACAAGGAAACCAAAATAAAGAGTTCACTCACTATTTCCCATTGGAAGGCAGATGTTTAGCCACTTCCTGGAAAGCAGGGTTCATCACCCATAATGGTTTCTGGGGAAAGCAAATAGAGTAGCCCTGAATGTTCCCTCTTCCAACTCTTTTACCTGAGCTTTTATTACTGAGCACTTGATTGTATGTTATGGGGTATCTCCCTAGCAAGTTCAGGTCAGCTGTCCTGCCCAACTTCTTTCTTACCCCCAGCCTGCTTGCCTGGAAGGGCAGAGTAGGAAAAAGGAATGGATAAAACCCAACAAAACAAAACCTTGACACTGTACAAGCAGTGCTCAGTGATAGCCAAAACACTGGTGTGTTATCAATGCTGTTTTAGTTTTTAGTCACAAATTCACAAATTGAAAACACAGCACCATATGGGTTGTTGTGAAGAAAATTCACTCCATCCCAGCCAGATCTAGTATATCTTATTAAACTCATGATTCAAACAGTATGTGCTGACTGATTTAATTAAGATATTCTTAGTCTGATCCTTAATCATTAATTATTCAAATTAAAACTAATTTTTTTTAATGTGTATTTTATTTTGCAGTAAATGATTGATAAATGGTAATTTGTTGGATTTATGTTTCAGAGCTTCCGTGAAAAAAACAGGTCTAAATATTAGTGTTTCCTTCTTCTTTGACTGAGTTATGTTTAGCTCTGATCAAAGACTCCTTTTCCTGAACTAGAGCACTCTATCACTGTTGTCTTGCTTCTCTTGTTTATATAGCCATGCACTGGGAGCAAATCTGCTGAAACTAAAGTCAGTTTACTAGTTCATACACGGTGTAAAATAGATATGGATCAAACTTCTTCTGCTGTCGTCACAGGTCATGCCAGCTATAGTTTTTCAGGCCTTAAAGAAGAAGAAATAGCTTTCAATGCTAGACTCTTTGTAAAAAAACCTCTTTGCTAAATTTAAAGTAACGAAGCCTAGTTCTGGAAAGAGGCTTATTTAGTATTTCTTTAATTCAAAGATCTTCAGCAGGTGAAATAGAGGAAGAGAACATAGACCAAAAGGATTTATCAGGGAAAAGAGTAAAACCTGAGTTTGGGGAGAAAGTAAAATACCATAGTTTTAATTAAGATGTTAACTTCATTGTCATTTGTCCTGCATATAATTCGTGCATAGTTCTGACTTTTTTATGTTCCCTTAATTTAGAGATACATGTTATGCTTTCATGGCTGTGTTTTAGGGTTTGGTATTAGAAAGATCCATTCCCTGAAGCAGGATTAGTATTAGCCTTAAGGGAATACCTGACAGTGCTCTCTGCGAGCAGATGGCTTTCAAATGTTTTGCTTTCTAGATGACAAGGTGGCTCGGAAGTTAGAGAATCAAAAATGAAAGAATGGAGCATCTTTCTTACTATTTATCAAAGTCTCATCAACATTGTGGGAGAAAAATCTACCTCAGACCTGAGAGAAACATAAGATACTGTTAAAATGAAACAGTAAAATTTTAGCTTTTTCCTGTAAATAATATCCAGTATTCCTAAAGTGACTGCTAGCTTAGCAAAACTTGGGAAGACCTAGCAGGCTTGGCCAGTAAGGAAGTAAGGAGTAAGGAAGGAAATGAGATTAAGCCAGTCATTACTTTGGACTCCAGAGAAGCTGCCAGATAACCACTTAGCTTGTCACCATTGTGAAGCAGGGGATTTTTCTCATGCTTGAGAAGAAAATGAGAACGGCATTTTTTTGTTCTCTGTTCTTTATGTAAGTGTTATTGTCTGAAACTTTGAATTTATTGTGGATTTTTACTGGTGAACAGGGAAAGGAGCAATACAGAGCCATGCAGTATAGATGGAGGCCTTTGAAGTGTGTTGGCCTCTGGTATTGTCAGCTAACCAACAGGCCAAGGTTTCATTGCATTTTCAATCTGTGGAGTATTTTGTAAAATCAAAATTCTGTTTTGCACTTGTAGGTCATAATATATTGTTATTCTTGTTGGATAGTGAGTAGGCAAGTAAGGAGCACAAATGTTCTTAGATCGAGCTGTTTATTTTAGCCAAATGTCAGTCTGGAATGAATGGGCAAGAGAAGCAGGACAGCAGTTGTCAAGAGAGAAGGAAAAATGTGTGCCTGCATAAAAGGACTTTTTTTGGTTTTAGAGTATGTCTGCCTCAACTTCCCCTCTGAAGAGTGAGAGCCATGTAGAGGCGGGTGACTTGGCTTGTATCACAGCCACAGTGTGCAGCACTGCAGCAGTCCAGCTGAGGAGTGTTTTACCACATTGTAAAAAATTTCTTTCTCACATCTAGCCTGAATCTCCCCTCTTTTAGTTTAAAACCTGATCTTAGTTCACTTTGCATTGTATGAGAACAGGTTTGGCTTTTGCATCTCAGCAAAACATTTAGTAACTGCTTAAAAAATTAGAAGCCGTCCATAGTACTAGCCTTGAAGAATCATAAGAGGGATAACCTAGTCACTGGAGGGTGTGTTTGTAAGTATTATGAACTTAATCATTAGACTTCCACAAGTGATAGTTCCTTTGTCTTTCCTTTCTGTAAGACAATGCATGATTTATGAGTTTGTGCTTTGTTATCAGGAACAACCTAGTGATATGATTTTAGCTTCAGAGATACATAAATGAGCTGGCATTTGGTTTAATGGCTTTCTTTTTTTTTTTAATTGTTTTTCAGTGTTTCATAACTAGTTGAGTCTGGGCTTTTTTGCTGCAAAGTGTGTTCAATGTGCTGGAACCAGAGCTTTTTATTTTCTCAACCTATGCGTCTTTAAATGTTTGCCCTTAATGCTGTTTTATTTTTCTTGGATTTAAAAAATAAATTTAAAAAAGTGCTGAGGAGGTGGGCAGGGCTGTGGAGCAGTTTCTTAAGTGTTGTAGTTTTCCTAATGGTTAATTCTATGAAGCTTAGATGCACTGGATATAGTACCTTACCATTCAAATGGGGCTATTTGTGGACTAAAGTACTTTTCAACCTGAAAGATAATACAGAACAGTACTTTGAGCTGATCAGCGAACACTGTTCTTTACAGCATAACATTTGTTGGTACAGGTAAAATAGTATCTTTCTTTGTATCTTCAAGTACAAGAGCAAAATACAATGAAATACTTTACTGATTTTTTTGATAGCTAAATCTTACAGTTCAGGGATTTGTTAGTCTGTGTTTCCTTACTTTTTCTCTATTTTTGATGTACTCATAACATGTAGCCTTGCCCTTTTTTTGTACTAGACAAAAAGCATCACAACACAGGTATCAATTGTGATGTTGATGGCTGTTAAAATAAAGAGTTCAGTACCTCAATACCTTTATATACTTAATATGGATTAAATGAAAGCCAGCCCCGCACTTCGAGCATTACACATAAAACCACTTGGCAGAGTAATTTATACCCTTAGAAATGCGTGGAGTGAGTGGACATATAGGGTACAAAAGGAGAGATCAGAATAGGGACTCTTGAATTTTCAAACAGTGTCAGGTGCAGAACAGAAATCCTTTCTCACGTGTTACACCAGATCCCGAGTTTAGAGCAAAAGCTGCGTTTGGTGACTGCTGTTCATCTTTGCTTTCTGTAACAGAGATGCGCTTCCTCTTTTGCTGACAAGGAGAGGGTCCTAATATGCCATAGGTGACCTTAAAACCTATATTCTCTACAAGAACAAGAGGATGTCTCACTGGTTTTTATAATCCAATTTGTAAAAAGTCCATAAAATTAGAGCATGGAGAAGGGAACAGTTCCATTAGATGTCTTCAACATTTATATCTGAAGAGATCCTAGTTACTTCACCTTCCATTGAAAGCCAGTGTCCATTGGTGGGTCACTAACACAGAAGCCAGCCTTGGGAAAGGAGCTGAAAGGAAGATGCGTTACCCCTCTTTTTGTTCTGCCAATGGTGTTTCACCACTGTTTCACCACAACATTTTCTTCTAAGTTGTGTCTTTGCCTTACACTTAAAGTATTTCTTTGCCACAAATGGTCTTTGCTCCACAAAGATAAAATATCTGGCCTAGCTTTTGAAGTTGCTTTATGCTTAAGGGTAACTGGCTCTGTTCCGTATATAAGATAGAGTTGAGGCCCTAGTTTAACTCAGGACACAATGCACCTGCTTTTTTGTTTTTGTAGGACAGGCAGAATATTTCATGTGCTCAAAGTCCACCAATGCCTGTTGCACAATCTCCCAACAAATTATAGGCAAGTTTCTTGTAAGTGATAAGGTAGTGATAAGATCCTTGAATGATCTATTTGGAGAAACAAGCAAGTAGTGTGAGGTTACAGTAACACGTGTGAAGCTTTGCTGTGGGGATACTCTTGCTTGAGGTGAGCTCAACAGATGGTGACTGTCCAGTCTGTAAACTCTTCAGTGGAGTCATAAGTTATTCTGTGGGACAGAGACTGAGATTTCAGGAAGAGAAATGAACGTAAGGAGCAGAGCTGTGAGAAGTGGACTGCAATCTCTTCCCTTGTTGGCTCACATAGAGTTACGCATGTCAGTCTTATTTTGCCCAAGTGAGCTGCTGAAGCACGGGTTAGGACCCAGTGCAGTGAATTGAAATAAAAACAAACAAACAAATAAATAAATTCTGAACATAAAATCGGGAAAATGCTTTGGTGATTGAAAGGATTTTTTGCAACCTTAAACAGGCTATTTATTTTGTGTACTTGTAATAAAAGCAAGGATAGTATAGGACCTCATGTCAGAAACACGAGGTCAAGGAGAGGCCAGCAGCCTGCAGATAGGGACATTAACCTGCATCTGAAACACAAAATATCAGTCTGGCCCTCTGCCTGGGTAGATTGGTATCCATACCTCCAGAGTGCTCTTACTCCTGGGCTAGGACATTCTAGGTGTGATGTTCTCTGCATCAAGACCTGTCCAGGTGCTGCTGGAGGTACCTTTTTCACTGACTCCTTAAATAGCCGTCAAATATGATGAGTGGGAAAGACCAAGCCCATTGTTTAGCCTACTTCTGGAGGAAGGGGACATGTAAGCACAGTTCTCTTCAGAGAGGGGAGAGAAAAGACACTACATATTTCTCAGCCCTGCTGAATGCGTTAAAAACTGAGGTACCAAGCAAAATATGAGTGCTTACCCTCCACAACTAGAACAGTGAATCTTGATGTGGACTATTGTGTGACTTTTATTGGTAGTGTCCGAAATGAAATATTTTGAAAATTCCACACATTTGAAATATTAAAGAAAAAACCCAAACCCTAAACAGGGGTGGAAAAAACCCTTGAAGTTACCTAATTTTACCTCTGCCTTTAGAAAATTTGGAGGTTTTTTGTTACTTTTGGATGGCTGCATTTTTAATTTGAATGAAAATTTTGTTTGGTTGGTTTTGGTGTTTTTTGTTTGTTTGTTTTTTTTTTTAATAAAGGCACATGATTCAGTAAAAAATTGTCCTAATATCATATGTAGAATGTTTTCAGTGAGATGAAATTCTGATGTGCTATGCTGTTTTCTCAAAACTGGAATATCTATATTGGTTTTAACAAGATTCTGTACTTTCTCGATTGAGGTCTTTGGCTTGATGCTAATTTCTGATCAGGAATCCAGATAGCTGAAATAGTGCTCTGTGAAATCTTTGGAGTTTTTTATCTCTCAATGTAAAAAAAATTATAGTGTTTAAACATTGATAAGAAATGGAGTGGTTCCATTGGAACAGGTGTTATTACATAGTTTTGGACCAAATGATGATTGATGTTGTTGGTATGTTTTTGAAGCAAAGCCAAAAACCCATATCTCTTTTCTGGTAGCATGTCTTAATAAACAACTTGCCTTTATTGGTACACCTTCCAGCACAGGTGGTCTCTATTCTGGCCGAGTACTTCAAATAAGAAACCAAATAGGAAATAACAAAATAGATTGGAGAACTATCCTCATGGTGTTTGTTAACTTCGCTAAATTAACTCACCATCACAAAAAATGCTTGAAGAGAAGAGAAATGGAATATTGTTTGACAGCTCAATGCTGAAAATTCTGCGATTTATAGCTGAGGGATTTGAAGTGTTCACTAAAGAAGTAACCTATTGTAGTCATAATTGTGCACAGCACAGTAAATTATGGTAAAGCGATTGCATACCTAAGGCTGAAATTGCCAATGGTGCATTACATGGGGCAGTTCTGCTTGGAGGATTGTTTTTATGGGCACTGTACTGATCCAGGTACACAAATAGCCACAAAGCACAGCACTGAGGATTATATGCTCTCATAAAACATATGAAGGAGCAAAAGGAGGCGGATGGAGGCAGAAAAGGACCATTAGTTGTGCTGTACCGTTGGCAGAGAAACTATACTGATAGATGCATATGGGTCTCTTTTGCTCTGATGTGAGGAGCAATCCACAGAATGTACTTTCTGTAAGTGTGTTTCTGTGGTGACAAGTCTCTTAACTTCATGAAAAAGGACCCAGAAGAGAGCCATGATTCAAAATGCTCTGCTGGTGATGTACCTTCTCTCCCAGAAGCACCATCTTCAACATCACTGCCTCTTTGTTCATGAGGCTATTAACCAGAGGAAAAATCAATACATAATTTACCTTTCTACATGTGGCAGAGTTCAAGAAAGTGAAAGAAACTGAAAATAGCTGATGAAAAAGACAGTGCTTTTGGTATTGTGCTGGGAAAGAAAAACAGCTTTTATAGGAGAAGTTTTAATGCGCTTTTGTGCCTGTTGCATACATGAAGCCTTATGTGAAGCTGGATTTGTGTAGAGGTCCCAGGAAAAAATTCAAGAACTGATGTGCATTACTAGGAAGGGGGGGTGATCCAGAATATGAAAAGCAAGGACTCAGGTCTTCCTTTGCCTGAACAGGCTTTAAAACTCACATTTCACCTTCCAAGAAAAAAAATAATTAAATCATCTTCAGAGAGGCAAGATGGTAAGATGTTTTCAAATTCTATTGACATTATTTTAGTATGTCTAAATATTTCCTAGAAATTCAACTCGAAGCCAAGTTCTTTTTTTCAAGGAAGCATTTTGGCTGCTAGTTTAGAAAGTAATTCCTATTCACTGTCTCCTTTTGATACCATTTAAACCCTTATATAAAGCTGAATTATTTAAACATAGTTGATTCTATGATTCCATGGTCAGGAAAAGCTGATGGACAGCCATCTCAAAATATCCAACAGGCTGGTAAGTAAGGCACTCTTCAGGAAGCCATAGCATAAACCTTAAAAGCTGCTGTGGTCTGTGCAACCTTCAAGAACATTTGTAGTGCTGAGCTGCAAGTGTTCATGGTTCTTTCTCAGATGCCCCCCTCAGCTTTGTTCTCTTTGTTTGCTATGCAGCGGGATGTGGCAGGCCCTTTTGGGACCCTTTCGGGACCCTTTCGGGACCAAGCACTTTTGCAGATGTTGTGCAGTCTCTTTACATTTATGCTTTGGCCTGTTTGAAAGGTTTTCACCTTATCCTAAGGTCCACTGATGTACCAAAGTTGCTGTGCAGTAGGGCAGGTTATACACAAAGGGCTTATAGCGTGGACTTCTGATCAAAGACTCTGAATTTCAGCCAGACAGGAAGGACTATTAATAGGTAAATGCTGAAGAGATAAAACGGTTTTCAAATATGGATTTTCCCCCCTCCTCTCCTTGCTGTTTCAGAAGCTTGAAACTTAAACTATTTTATTTTTTAATGAAAAATGGTTGTACAGGTTTAATGAAAAAAGTGTGTACAGGTTAGGTTTTGCACAGCAATATGTATTTGTCATGGGTTACACTGTTATCCTTAAAGGAAGCTATAATGAAATAATGATGAATTACATCTATCTAACGTACAGTAGTGGGTTTAGATATAACATAGGGAGCAGAATGCATTCATCAATACTATACACTGATTTATAATCATGCCCTGGTATTGTTATGACTCTTGGCACTTAAAACCATCAAGTCAGTTTAGGTCTGTAAGGGAACCCTTGAGGTCATCTAATCCACCTCCCTGCTCAAAGCCAGGTAATTCCATAGTTAGATTGATCAGAGTTTTACACAGGTGAGTTTTGAAAGCTTTCAGCAATGGAAATTTCACAGCTTCTCTGGGCAATCTGTTCAAGCTCTTACCCACTCTCACCATAAATTGTCTTCTTCTGTATATCCAGTCAGGAATTCCCTTACTGCAACTTGTGGCCATGATGTTTTGCCCTTTTGCTTTGCACTTTATAAGAGTTTGGCTCTGTCTTCTCTCTCCTTCCCTCCTCAATGCTGACTACATCAGCCTGAAGCCTTCTGTTCTCCGGTCTGAATAAACTCAGCTCCCTCAGCCTTTTGCCTTGTATCATCTGTTTTAGTCCCCAACTGCCTCTGCTTGTCTCTCAGGTTGTCAATATTCTCCTATATTGGGGATGCACCAAAACTTGTCTTGTGGACTATTCAGACGTTTATGGAAGTGTTTTACCCTTTGACAGACCCTAACTGCTGCTAAGACCTATGTGGAATTTCAGAGTGGCTACAGGCTGGATGGCACATTTCAACTGTTTAATGAAGAAATATGCATTTTGAAATACACATTTGAAGAAATGCATAAAGTCTTGTGCTTTGCAGGATTGTGTTTATATTGATGAGAACTCTAATAATAAAGGCTGATTCCTTCTACTTCTTTTCCAAACTATGGGAGAATAACACAGTTTCAAACTTTTCTTTTGTTTTTCCTCTGTAACTTCCCCCTCCGTGAATTCAGAGTTGGATACCAATCACCAGTGATCTGGCAGAGCTATAAGAAGCAATGTACCTCTGCTATGTACCACACCAGGCTGTGTGAAAAAAGAATTAATGAGTAGGATGCCAGACACCAAAACAGTGAAATCATGGGATAGACTTTACAGTTAGTTGTGAAAGAATATTACTGCTGGGCCTCCTACTGAGAAGCACCTTGGAAGGCTAAAAGTAGTTGTGCTTTTTTCTGTATGCAAGTGCAAATGAGTTAGTTAAATATATTTGGCCTTAGTAAGTTCATTGTCTTTAATAAAACACAAGTTTTTTATTTGCATACCTACTGTACATCTACATGTGCTGTAGTGACTCTTGCAAAAAGACAAGTCATCTTCTCCCATTCTTCTGAGAAAAGGAATCAAAATCCTGGAGGAAGTGAAGCACAACAGTAAAATACCCATGTCAGAAACTGTTTTCTTGTCTGCTCTCTGTATAACTGCCTAGCTCAGTGCTGGTGATCAAGTGGTACACATAGCTGCCATGGTTGTACCATCCTCCTATCCTTCCATATAGAGATCCTGCCACACAGCACCTACAGCTCCTCAAGCACAGCAGTTACAGGCTGATGCTGCTGTAATGGCACTGTACACCATAAAATTGTGAATCTTCTCCCTGCACCACAGACAAGGAAAGGAGGTGGAGAGTCCTGTTTATGTGACATGGAAAAGGATTACCTGCTGAAGCAGCAATCACTTGACATGACATTTTCCATGCATCCACACATGCACCCTCTGACAAACATATTGCACGTTCATTGGTCCTCAGGCAGGGTTTCCTTCTGAGGGTTTCCTTTGTAATGCGTGTTGCTCAGTACAGATGACCCTGAGTCCTCTACCCATGACACTGAGCAGCCACTTCAGTCAGAGGAACTTGGGATCCATGGAGAGGGTGCAAGCCATGGAACTGCAGGTCTGTAGGAGGCACTTTCTCATACAGGCTGGCTCTTTAATCCGGAGCAAGAACAACTGTTTAGCTATATGTGTGACTGATGGGACAATTGAGAGTGAAGCTTTCTATCTCCATAGAAAGTCTTTCAGTTGAGACTTACTGTTCCAAAAGATATAACATGACACAGCCAGACCATATGGCCTGTGTAAAGGAGCTGAAAACAGACTCTGATAGCCTCTTCCACTGGTACGCCCTAACCTGATTTGGGTGGATATTTTAATCTGGTGTCTGATACATGATCTCTCTCTCTTCCCCTCCATCCCCAATCCTCCCCAGTAGGGAAGGAATGATGCTATCACTGAAATGTGTTGTTTACTCTGCATGGACACATGCTGCTAAATGAATGTGCTGGAATCGGGTGTCTATCCATTCTACATATATGCAGGAGAGTAGAGGGGCTAAGGGTCCTTCTGCCTTTTGCTTTATCTTGAGATGCTGTGAGCAGCCTTTTCATTTTATTGAATCATCAGTGAAACTCTGGTGTTCAGCCAAATCATGGGCTTGGACAGGATGCAGCAGGTATGTGCTCCATTATAATGAAAATCCAAACCCGAAAATAGTAGCAATAGATCTCTGCTGTGTAGGCCACATTCTTCTATTCTTTGACTCCTTAGGTTTATTAATGAGACCTAACTAAGAAATTAATGATGCTGTGATGTTAGTAGCTTCTGTGTCTGGCATGGTTAGGGTGAAAACCATAATGACCATTTCCCATACAGAGGGAAAAAGATTGGATTAGAAGGGCTTTCCCTTTTAACAAAATAGCACACTCTACTTTAGAAATGAGTAAGTTACACGCTTTGAGATATTTTATATGCCATCTTTGTAGCCCTTTGATTTTATACAATAGCATGTATTGATCACAGAGGAGAAC
This sequence comes from Strigops habroptila, assembly GCF_004027225.2. Taxonomy (NCBI): domain Eukaryota; kingdom Metazoa; phylum Chordata; class Aves; order Psittaciformes; family Psittacidae; genus Strigops; species Strigops habroptila. The sequence continues at coordinate 73,212,614 of NC_044277.2, read as the reverse complement.
AGAAACTGAGAGTGACTGGGAAGAGCCAGTGCAAAGGCTAAGTTTAATCAATCAGCTCTGCCAAGCCTGTCAAATGAAGTGTTGTCTGTAGACATGCACCAGTTCAGTACATGTAAATGAGTTTTGAATCTTTTGGTGTCTCAGCCATGTCAATTTAAGGCGTGTGTTACATGATGATGCTCCTGTTCCAAGCTGTCTTAATATATTGTAGAGAAGAGTAAATGTGGTCGGTAGAAGAATTTCACAGCCCATAGATAAAGTTGCAGGGGCTTGTTTCCATAAGGAAGCTACACTCATCAGAAAATGTCAAGGTGCTTGCCATTGTTGTAGCTTTATCTGAAGTGGGCAAAACAGGAAGAGGAATGGGAATTGCTTGTGAAATATGCTGAGAATGTAATGTGGCTCTGTGGCAGCACGGTCATGAACAAAAATGACTCCACCACCAATAAAATCTGCTGTGCCAAACTTTGACATTAACACATAGAAAAGCCAATAAAGTTTTAATTTTTACTCCCATAAGGCAATACAGCAGTCATTAATTGTATGATTGTTATAAGAAAACAAAAAAAGTGAAGGTCTTTCTTAGGTACTTGGAGATTGCAACTTATTATAGAAGGTTGCAAGGCGATAGAAGGTGATGTTTCCAAAGCGCTTTATAGGTTAATGAACTTTATTTTTCCATCAAACTCCAAATTCTAGCACACTGCTGAATTTTCTATTTACTCATTAATGTTAAGACATGTTGTGGGACAAACTAATAAAAAATGGTGCAGATGTTCTTTCAGGCACACAGGCACACATCAATGTGGCTATTATGTACAAGAGAATTTCAAAGTCTCACTGCTTTGGTATGCCTAAACAGAGACACCAGCATTCGTACACACAGAGACAATAGCTGTACTTCAGCTTTGATTGATACTGAATCTACTGTGCTGCAGAGTATTCAAAAGGAACTGAAATGTCTGCTTATTGATTGGAGCAAGTTAGAAGCTTCTCATGTTGCCTCATTCTCAACAATCTTGTCCCCCCCAAAATACAGCTGAAGGAAATTGGAGATTTTGAACTTCTGCACATCTGCTGCTCTGATAGCTATCTTATTTTGAATTGATTTTTTTTTTACAGTGTCTGCCAGTTGTGGACAATTGTTAGAACTTGTGCTATGCAAAGTGTTATTAACACTCTAAGCAATCACTATGTGAAAATGTGTGATGCTGCTGTCTGAGTAGGGCATGGTGCCTCATTTATAGTGTTACATTTTTCTTCTGTATGGTCCTTTAGGTGTACTAAGGTTCTTTATATAAAGATACTCATAAGAAAAATGGACAAAATGTTTCTTATACATCAGCATAAAAAGAGTTTGTTGATTAAATAAGAAAATAACAAAGTTCCTTTCAAGAACAGGCCTTTATTTTGAAAAACAAAAGAGAAATGCATAAATTGATTTGTAATTGGAAGTAATTAACCTTTAAACATGCAAAACTGATCTATGTACTTAATCATAATCACACCACCACAGGGCATGGGATTATGATTTATAATTCCCTACCTAATTATATGAATCCAGAATATAAAAGTAAAATGCCTAAAACAGTATAAATGAGAAATGCTTATGTAACTGCCTTTCATAGTTTGACTGGTTTTAAGATACACTAATATTTGGAACTGAAAAATTTCAACGGTTTGTTCCTGCATTATCTGTATTCTCTTTCTAACCAAGTGAAGAAGGGGTTGTTGATTGCTGTAAAAACTGTATTATTCCACTCAGAATCCTATATTGGTGATAAAACATGAACTTTGTTAATATTTAAACAAGTCGAAACCCCCAAACCTATATAAAAATGATACATTACCTGGTCTTTATTAGACAGACAAACCTCACATTTTTATCTTAAATTTGAACTTCTCATGATTTTTCTTTCTATTTTTGTATTTTTGCCTGCCTTTTCACTCATTTCTCTCTGTTTCACCCTTATAAGTGTTATTTACACTTTTTTGGACTTGTTGGCTAAAACTATGTATGCCAGTTATGGAAATTCTCATTATTAAATCAATTTTATTTTCTGGATATGATTTAGTCATTATTAATTAAGGATGGCTTCTGCTGCTGGAGCTGTGGCCCATAAAACTAGGTTCTAAATTAGCTAATTGCGAATAATCTGTGACAGGTTTTTACTTTGATCTGGTTGTTTTATCAGCAAAAGTTAATCAAGAAATGTAATATAACTATGCCATTAGTTATTTATCATTATATAGTCTATATATTTTTGTATACTCCAGTGAGTGTCATCAGTGTGCTTAAATTAAACCTGAAGAATGAATGTATATGAAAATCCTGGTTGATTATGCATAACCAACACGAAGAGTTTTAATAAGCAATTAATTAGATTTTGTTCTAACTCTGAAGCAGGTCATAGCCAATGTTGCTCACCACTTCTCTAAGTGGTATTTGAACAAGTATCATTAATGTTGTAGTGCATTTCATTATACAAGCTGTCATAGGGCAGAGGCATAAAATGGACTGAACTGGGTGTGGTAGTACCTATGGATACTTAGCCCTATCTTGGATATAACTTGGAGGCAAGGAATTGAATGAATTTAAAGCTTTCTTATTCTGATGTATAAGCCTGGAGATAAGAGACTGTTGCAGCCACCTTAAAGATGTTTTTGATTCATCTTTAATGATATCTTTCCCTTAAATTCCTTTTAAACACTGTAATTAATAAAAAGAGTATTGTGGCTCTTCAGCTAAAGATTAAGAGCTTTAAATCTCTCCCTGTAACAAAAACAAAGCTATGTTAGACATGAGGAAATCCACTCGCACTTTCCTAGAGTAGTTAGAAAAGCAGTAAGCCTAAATCACCATTGAGAACTATGTTTTACCAGTTCTCACAAAAACAGCCAAAGGACAAAAGAATTTGCAGTTAGGTAGCCAAAACAAGTCAGCTTTGGAAAAATAGATAACCACTGAAATCAGAGGTCAAATGGGGCTGAGAGGAGATTTTTATAATTAAGATATGACATATGAAAACTTAAGAAAAATCAGAGAGGGTGAGGACACACTCGTCAAAGAATTCCCCATTAAGATTTAATGTCTTGTCCAATGGAAAAAGTGAATTGTTTTTAAATCAAACTTCCTATAAAATTTAGGTCTAAAACTCTATGTTAATCAGCATAATTTTCTCTATCTATGCAAGGGGAAGAACAGGTAGACCAGACATTACACTAGTCTTCATGGTCCCTGAGTTAAGTGTGTCACTTCCAGAAGGAAAGAGATGCCCTAAGGTTGAAGTTCAACAAAACCTCACTGTCAGACCACAGAGAAAAATGACAGATCTCCTTTAAACTAAGGTAGACTAAGACTATTCTTCCATCTAAGGCAGTTCCATTGTATAAAATAATTTTATTTAAGTATGTGTTGCAAATTATCCCTAAATATCACTTGGTCACTGGAAGGCTTCAATAGAAAAGACAGTTTTAGATGCAATATGTTTAGGGCAGTCAGGGATGTATTTCTGTACTATTTTATTGTACAATGTAAATAATACTAACATTTCTTTTTTAATATATCTGTTAATTTTAGAACACTTTATCCTTTATGCCTATTTGAAGGCACTTAAAAGGTACCCAAAAACCTGAAGGTGATTTCAGGGGCAAATATTGGGAGATTTTCCCTGGGGTACATTTCAAGATGGAGACACTTTGTTCATGAGAATGGACAGTTATTTGGTAAATCATGTAATGTGGCATTAGGGACAATTCTATGGCTTAACTGGTAGATCTAATTAGGATTTTTTTTAACTTCTTGAGCCGTGGAGAGTGGTCTTTCAAAATTCCAAGACATAGGCATCCTTGGTCACTGTCTGTAGACACACGAATTATTTAAAGCCAGCTTGTCACAAAACTAATTATTCCAGTTCCCGCTGAAAGTTTTGTGCATGTTTGATTAAATTGTCTCAGGAAGAGGTCTCGAGGGAGCAAAACCAGCATTTTTCACTCACAGAACCTCACCTCTGAAGTCTACCACTGCAATAAAACATACACAACTACACTAGGAATTAGTCATAGAAACAAAGTATTGCTAAGATTTCTTGTAGCAAGGCCTTCCTTCAGCGCTGTTTGCTTCCTCCATCATCAGTAAAAAGACAGGGCTAGAACAGACTTCAGGAGGCCAAATAATTCAGTCTCTGACTCCAACAGATTTTATTCACCTGCAAGTAGATTTCAGCTGTATTTTTTATGCTAGAAGATGACTGCCTGGTCTGTTCTTGGATGTCTCTAGTACCGGTGATTCTACAACAGATTCTAGTGCCTGAATATCTTTATTGTTTTTCCAATACCCTGCTTAATGCTTCCTTGCTGTAGTTTACTTATTTTACTGTCTGCAATAGACACAGAGAACAGTTTATTCTAAGTGATGTTAAGACTGATGTTATCTTCCCTGCATTTTTAACCCATAGCATATAGGGAAAAATGAACACACATGCAGGTGCATACACAGACATATACATATAAATATATATGTATAAATGAACACATATAATTTAGTCTTTTGTCTGATTATTCTTGCTTTTCTCCAGGAAGCCTCTATTTAGTGCAAAAGAAAAAAAAACAGTGATAGATACTAGACATGCTACTCTCTCCTTGCCAATTCTGGGGAGTACAGGAAGTTTCCTTTTCATAGATAGTATTCTTTTCCTTCATAGATAGGTCCACACTGGGGATATATCTGTATGCAAGCATAGCTGAAGAGCTTTTCCTTGGGGATACCTGTGGGAGGGATCCCTAGCCCATCTCTCTGCATGTGCTATCCATGAATTGTCTCTGAGGGGGACAAAGTAGATGATAGAGTAGATACTCTTCTCCAAGTTTGCCTAAGATGCTTTAGTGAGAGCAAAAGTTTTGTCCTCCCAGGACTTGACCTGCAACCTAACTTCAGCTAGTGCAGGCTACTTTTTCTCTCCAGCTCTTGTGCTTTTAGTAGGAAGCCTTCTTTTTATGAGATTTGTTTCTTTTCTTCAGATTAAAGAGCCTTTCAGCCTTCGTACGGTGAATGGCTGCTGTTTGCCTTGTTAGCTGCAAACATTCTGTTTCTTGTGGAATAATGATGTAGCTGCAGTTCCTCCTGCTGTGTTGTAAAGCACATTGTGACTGCTTGACCACTGCAGACATGAACTGAGACTATTGGTGACATCTGATGTATTATGCAAACCCACAAAGTCTCCTGCTGGACCAGGGCAGTTAGAACTAGTCCTACACTAACAGGTCATCATTGAAAAGAAGGAAAGGTGGTGTCTTAGAATCAGAAATGAGCATTGTCGGTCCCTCTCTCCTTGGAAATCACTTTCTTCCTCTTTGTACCATGTCGGCAAATGGTAATTTAGAATTATTTTTCAGGAATCACTGAATGTCACTAATACTACTGTTAGCACTGAAGTAGTGTGAAGGCATGGTGCTTTATTCCTGCTTAAAGGTTAGCCAGGATATATAGTAGAGTACTCACACAGGATACCCAGGGTACAGATTCCACACTATCTTGTAGCTAGACTATACATTTTACGTTAAACAGTACCTAGATTAAAAAGAAAGAAACAGCCTCTGAAAAGGGAACAAACCCCTCTGCTCCCACACTCTTGAATGTGCAGCTTAATCACAAGGCTAAAAAATGCTGGTCACCTCTTGCCCCCTCTCTTAGCTCAGTGAATCATTTATTTCTGTATGCAAAATAGGCAAGAGTGACAGCGATCTTTCCCCCTGTGACTCCGTAACCAAGTCTTTCTTCTGGAATAGGTTGATCAGTTTATATTCCCTTCTCTTCTGTACAGGCAAACCTGAACTCAGGTTTCTAATATTGGACTGATTCACAGGAGAGGACATACTCTGCCCTCATTGTAATTTAAAGATTAAATAATCCTCGCTGTGCAATTTATGTATGCTTTTTTGGCAATTTCCCTAGTTTTGAAGAGTACACCCAAGGGAAAATTTTCAGGTGTGAGTTCAAAGTAGAAGCACATATTTCCTGGTAGCCTTGATTTGGGTGTCTAACCCAGGCCCTTCGGGTACTAGCAGTTCTCTGAATTTCATTATGAGGACATTTGCTCTCCCTGTGAAATTTATAAGTGATCTGTGTCTATTGCAATTGCAGCAGTCACTGAGCCCCAGAACCTGTCTAGTTAGTCTTTTCATAGATCTGAGCCTTAAGCTCAGTACAGATACCTTCTTTCTCACAGTGTGTTTACAAGCATAACTGCAACTAAGTTACAGCTGAAGGCCTAATATTGTGAGTTAACAGAAAATTAAATATACACAGATTCACTTGGATTTTATACACAAAACATAGGTTGTCTTTTAGCAGATGCACACTGCACCTGAAGAAAGGATAACAATAACAGCAATACTCTTACTGTGTCTGCAGTCTTGAGTGTGTGTGTAAATTATCATGAAATATGTGATCTTTGCATGAACCAGTGTCTGCCAGCTATTTTTCCATCTTCTATTTCATCAGTATCTAGTCCTTTACTGCTTGCAAGCTGTAATGGTGGAATGTGTTGAAGAGTAGACTAAGAGCAAGTAGTCATAACTTTATGCCCTTAACCTTATTTTGAATAGGTGGACATGAAAGTGATGTGTATGTGTATACGAAAACATGGATATGTATATGTCCATTCATTCTGCTGACTATACCAGGTAAGTTCTGTGCTGCCTGTTAGTCTGATTGTAAGTTTTTAGAGCAAAAGATTCGGCTATTTTTAGAAGAATATTCTTCAATATGATAAGTAATGTAGCTTTTTCCTTTGTTGTCTGAGAAGCACACTAATTAAAACTAAAAGTAAGAAAGACGATCCTCTGCTCCAAATCCCTTCTATTAGAATTTTTATTCTGAGGGTATGAAAGACTTTTGGAGTTTTCTGGTTTTTTGGTTTAGTTTTTTTGTTTTACGGTAGAAATTAGTCTGGATTCTTTTGTCTACTTGCCACTTGTTCATTGCTTGCTCTATGTATTGTAATTTTAGTGGAGAAAAGCCTGTTAAAAACATAGGATTATCATCCATTTAATTTAAATGCAGTGAATGTTTTCAGGCCCTCCAGAAGGTCATTTAAAAATGGATAATCATCACCTTTGACATTACTGATATTATATTTGTTGAAAGCACATCTTTCCTAACTCGTACACATGACCCTTCTCCGTTTCATATCCGAAAACATAAGATAAATAAGCTCAAATCTATGTTTGGTTTTTTGCATGCTCTCTTTTAAATTAGAGGAGGAAAAATCAATAGACTCTCCACTTGCTGAAATCTTCATTCTGCAAGTCCACTTCTACTCATCAGGAGCCAATGCATGTTACAATCTGAGGATAAATATGTGTGCATGACTAGTGCAAGTGAACTCTTATTAGAATGCTGACAGCAAATCACTGACCTCCTTAACTATTAAGTCTCAGTTTTAAGGGGTAGCATCCAAAAAAATAGAAGTCCAAATGTGAAAGTAAGAGGGTAGCCTTTTCACTAAGGACAGCTGCAGGAAGCATCTTGGCAGCCTTTATAAAAATACTATCTTTCTGGTTAAACAAAAGACCTTCCTGCCTAAATGCATGGTAAAAAAAAATATAGCATTTACTCAAGATAGGTCTTTGTAGCTTCATCTCCTCTGTTTTTATTCCTTTTTCAACTCTTATCTGTGTTCTTGAACACTTTTTCTGTTTAATCAAAGTTTTGCATTTTACACCTTGTCATTTTGGCCCCTTTAAAGAAATCATACCAATTTTAGACTGCAGAGTAAACAGTATGTAATCATGATTTGATTTGATCATCTATCTCACATATTGTATAGTTGCTTTGAAGAATGCGTCTGTCTACAGAAATTTTGGTTAAATCCCTGATTGAAGTTTACTGTTTTACCTAAGAATATTCCTGAATCAAGTCTATAAATATGCAGGATACAATCAGTTTTTCCTTTTAACTGTAATATATGACCTAGTCTGCAAATCGCTCTTCATATTCTCAGGTACACCTTAGAAGAAAACATAAGACTTCATTTTTATTTAACTCCCTCATCAAAACCCTTATTTGCTGTGATGACATGGAAATCTAAAATTTTGGGGCTGCTTCTGTTATTTCACTTCAGAGCTCACTAAAACTGCAATCACCGCTGTTTCACCGTGTTTCCTGACTTGTTTATTTTTGTTTCCTATCATAAATCCTGCACTGTCTGAGACAAGGGGGTTTTTTTGTTCCATTTGTATCATGTCTGTCAGAGTGGGGTCATATTATGATTAATCCTCATTAATGGTGAACAAAAATAAGGAAATAATTTATGGTAATATCAGATTCAAGTGGCAGTGGCTGTTTAGGATTGGCATTCTGGAGTGTAAACTCATTACGTTTCAGATTCGTATGATCATTGCTAGTTTCTCACGCTGAGCTTCAGCACAGCATTGAGGCACTCTGTTCCTCAGTGCATCTACTTCAGCTGCACTACATATACCATGTCTGTGCTTCGTACTTGTTGTAAAAGTAGGATTGTATAGGATGACATTACAGGTCTTTTTTCATTTTGGTGTTACCTTTTCTTAAAATGTCAAATCACCTCTTGAAGCTTTCCACCTGTTAAAATGATTTATTCTGTCCAAATTTCTAAGTTCTTGAAAATTTTGTGTAGTTCCTCTGTACTAGTCTTTTTCTAGGTAGAAATCATCAAAATTAGGTCTAAAAGAAACTGCAAACAGAAACTGTACTGAAAACTTCCATGTGAATGAGTGATATCAGCTAATTCTTTGGCACAAACCAGGTAGTCCAGCAGCAGCATGTCAGATGATACATTGCGCATCTCCAGTAACAGCGTTTGTTCTTGAAAGTACTTCTGAATGCTTTAATGTGACAAGAGTGTCTCGTATCCTGCTGTCAGTATTGTATTGTAGAAACTGAAGATGCATGAAAGGAAAAGAAGGATGTTTTGCGTGTATATTGAATTACATTCAAAGAATGGATGCTAAGGTTTACAGCAGGTCAGAAATGTTCAGGGACTTCTTTACTGCTTTAAAGGAAAAGGGCAGGAAAAGGTCAGACAACAGCTCTGGGTGATGTGGGTATGTGGATAACCATTTCAGAAGAGTAACCTCCCAGCCTGCTAAATTATGGCACAAACCACAGCATGACATTCCACTGCATCTTGCTGCAGAATGAAGGTATAAAGTGTTTCTATCTTTCATGCTTTTGCATGAAATACGGCTCTTGAACATAAATCAAAGGAGGCTGTAGTTCAAAGTAAAAACTGGAGCCATCACTGAGAGGCAGAATGGTGGTTTCTACTATGAAGGTTGTCCATGCAGTATGCTGTATGATTAGAGAGAGATGCTTCCTTGTGCTCTCCACACTACCTTTCCTGCATTCTTCATAGAGTAAATGGCCAAAAATTAATGTATAGATCATCTCATGAAGTACAAGAACCTAGGAAGCCAGTTTTCTTCATTCTGGTTTAATTTAACATAACTCAGAATACTTTGCAATATTACTCTTCATTCATACCTGATCTTTTATAAGGAGAAGGCACAGATAGCCCATTACAATCCCCAGCATACTTTTTGTATTGTATCAAGGATTAGACCACTTTATAAAGGTTTACTTAGCTAAGATATTAAAATCTGTCCATACCAGCTGGACCTCAAACATTAGCTTCCTACCACAAGAGGAAAAATATTTGCGTGAGGTTTACACTTCTTTTTAGATGTCATGGGCATTCTGTTGGAATTAGGAATTACTTGTCCTGTTATATGAAGGTAGTAAAAAAATGAAATGCTGGGAAATGACCCACTGATTTACCTCTCATCTGCCTGCAGTGACAATGGTGGTCTGAAGTGCTGAGAGGTTATTTTCTCTGAAGGCAGTGGTATTGCTAAAACCAAAGTTCATCTAAGCACACATGGAAAGGAAGAAAATGTTGCTTTAGGTTTTAGGGATGCCAGAGCTATAAAATAATTTAGATCTACATGAGCTACAGGATGGAAATTATTCACTAACAATCCCCTTCACAATGATAACCAACCAACCACCAAAATGTCAAACAAAAGGCTGGAAACCTTTATTGAATCAGAGGCTTGTCAGTCTTCTGACAAATCTGTCAGCTCTGGGTATTTTAGTCAGCAATTTCAGTAACAACCAAATGGCCTTTTGTACACTGAACATAAAGACAGCCTTCAGTTGGCACAGAAAATAATAAATCTCAGGCTTCTGAACCTTTAATTCTCACTCTTTTTGGGATGTGTTGGAAGAGATAAATGGGAACTTTACTGATCTCATTTCTCACATTGATCCAGAATGTAATTTTATTCAGAAATTTTATAAATTGCATGCCTCATTTAAAAATCTGGAATTAAATGTTGCCTTCCAATGTAGGTCATCAGCACAATTATGAGAGCAACTTCAAGACAGCAGGCTGTATGCACAGCATAACAATGCTCATAAATAACTACCCAAATGGCAAAGGAGGGCACACTATATTGAAACCCTGTTTGAGGAGTAGACTGGAAGTGTTCAGACCCTGAATGCTCTGAAGCTGAGTGCTTTGTGTATTTATTGCTTTTGGCAAGGCATGTGTATCTGCTGTATCTCTGCGGGTAAAACCCTGCCAATCACAGTCTGCTTTAAAAAATTCAAAAGTCACCTTTTCTCTCCAAAGAGCCACAAAGGATGGAGGCAGATGAGGGACAAATTCAAACCAAATGAATAGTTTGTTTATTAACAGTAACTCTGCCAGCCTGGTAAAATTATGCCAGTTTACTCTAGATTCGCACCATAGTTCTGATGAAACTCTGGAAGTAAGCAACTCAGTTGAGGAAAAGATGTCAAAAGAGAATCTTATTTTCTGAAGTAAATTTTTTGTACCTCTGACAACTCTGATACCTGACATTTTCTGTGACTACAGAACAAAAGAGGTGGAGAAAAATGGACCATTTCAGACATCTATGCCAATTAGGATTAGCCAGGAGAAGCATCCTCCTATTGACAGGTCAGTTGGCTACTATTTTCATTACTCAGCCCCTAACATATAACTATAATATTATCAATTTTTTAGAGGGAGGGCATATGAATCTCCAGCACTCTTGGGAGCACTAGCATGAGGCTGGCAGTTCTTAGCAAGAATCATTCAAAACCAAAAGTGATGACAGCCATGGGGTAAGAAGGAAGTTTTGCGTCTGTGCCTGTTTGACAGTTGGCTGGCAACAGTCAAGTGGCAAACCCAGACATCTCATGGCCCAGGCAGTATCTGGGCTCACAAAGGTGACATATTGCTCAGGTTTGTTTCCAGATGGCCCAGAAAGAATCAACTTGTAAGTCCAAAAGAGTCTTGGTTCAGGAACTCCTGCTGTCACTGCTGTCAATCAGTGCCCTGTGATAAATTGTCTCAAGAGTTTGATTGAGACTGCTATTTCTCACATTGCCTAGAACAACTCTCTATTATATGATCTTCCCCCAGAATCTCTCAGAAATGCTGAATACGTAAAACAATTGAGTAGATCCTAAAGAGAACTTCTGAGTGATGAAATTTTTTCTAGACATTTTGGTCCTTTTTAAAAGTATATATCTGTAAAAAAAGAAAAATCAGTAGTTACTACAAAAGCAGTATTGACAAATTTGAGTCCTATAACTCGATTTGTTCATGTAACACAGCACACTAGAGCAATAGTATTAAATCAGTAACCTAACGGCATTTATTTTTTTTTTTCAGAATTTGGTGTCTCAAATTGCTTCTTTTTATGCTTTAGAAAATAAGTTTTGCAGCTTACACACTAAACTGATAGCTGTTATAAACTGTCAGTAGAGCAGAAATTGATTTGCTTTCAGGACACTGATGCTGAGACAGGAGAGCATACATGTCTGCTGGAAGTCTTGCTATCAAAATTACTTCCCTCCAGAATGTCCACCTGTTATATTAAGAATAAATAGCATATATTTAGCATTTAGTGATACTGTGAAAGACTTACAAATAAATTCTGCTTTTCTCTCAAGACAGATGAAAAATTTTAAAAAGTAAATAGCAAAACTTGAGTATTAGGAAATAACAGGTCTTAAAAAAAAATCCCAAAACCAGAAAACAACAATAAAATGTCCTGAAAAATAAAAATAATATTAAAATGGCTCTTATATCCCGTTTCCCTACATACTTGGCTTTTCTGAAACCATAAATAGAACTTTGAGATCTCAGGAAAAAAAAAAATCAAAGGAGATATTCACACAGTTTATCTGACATGAGCAAATTTCCATTACAAGAGACTTTTTTTTTTGTTGTTTAAAAACATTAGACCTCCTACATCAAAACTTCTCAGAGGAGATGATGGAGATAACCTTTGTGAGTACACCACATGCAATGCTGTATTCGGTTTTCTGAGCCATGTACTAGGACACTCTATCTCTTGGAGAGTGAGATTATAATAGACTAATAAGATACTGAAGAAGAATCATCTTGAACCTCCTTGCTCATAACTGACATGTTTCCATGTCCTGCTTCCAATGACCACAAAGAGTAATAAGGGAACAGAGGGATGGTTGTATTTCTGTACATTCATCTGCTGCTACCTTTCCTCATGATTACAACCATTTCTGAAAGACAAAAAGGACTCTGAATTTATGGACTGCAGATGTCTGGAGACTTTAGGAAAGAATAACTTTTGTGTTCCTTCTTCTGCTTACTGTGAGTAAAAGACTCATGGTGGCATCTGCTCCTATGTTCTGGGGAACATGTCCTATCAGTTTGGTGCTAGTTCAAATCAGCTTTCATAGTTCAGTGCTAAACTATGCCTCTGCTAAAAATGATATATTTGCTTAATTGCATGAGGGATATGCATTTCTAGGTTAAAGATTTACTCTTTAGAATCACCATGTTTAAGGTGAGGATTTATGGCGTCCTTTGGTACTTGAAAAAGGCTCTCTGATGTTGCAGTGTGCCTTTATCTTCAGATACCTGCCTGCTTTTGTAGTTCCATGAGTTTGCAAAACCCCTAGTTTCCAGTGCCAGCCTCGCTTCAGGTTCCAAGTTGAGAAAAGCAGATATAAGAGATTCCCTCACTTATGGCTTCTTCTGGCAATCTATTCTCGCCTGAGGGTAACCGATAACTGAGCCTGGAGTTCGTTTGAAATAACATTTCTGTGGAAATGGATGTGGGTGGTGACTGGAAGAAACACGTAAGTTACATCCTCGTAAGGCAGTTTGCACATAAACGGAATGCATATGTTTAAATGTTTTGAAGAACTCTAGTTACTAATAACTTATCAAACTAGTACCTTATCATACTAGTAACTTATCAAATATGGACAGTCACAACGAATTTGAACAACATAACGTGTGCATGCCTTGACAGGGCTGGAAAAAACCCTAGTGTTGCAACTTCTGGCTGCTACTCGAGAGACATTTTGAATTTTTGTGCTTTGCTTGAATGCTTTCAGTTACAACCGCAGGAGTGGGGAGAAGGCAGATGTATGCCTCTGATGCTTTCCAGTGGGACACTGGTTGCAGGGTTCTTTGGTATTTTTAAAAGAGTGAGAAAAGTACTTGTCCTCTTTTCAATCTCCATTCCTGACTGTCAGTTTTTCTACTAGTATTCTTTCCCTGGATGGGTGTCTGGGCTGCTCCCTGCACTTCTTCAGTCACTCCAGAAAGGGGCCAGGTCTGATGAAGGCAGTGTGATTTAGAAAATCAAACTTCTATTAGTAGCAACAGGAAAGTTAAAAATAAGTTTGAAAAAAAGGCTGAAAGTTTCAAAATTAATTCAAGCTTAGTTAATAATATAATTTGTACGTCATAAAACTGTATTATAGAAATCTCATATTAAGTCTTATTTTGCTATAATTTGCAAAGATCTCTGGTTTCCAGAGCTCTATGACATGTTTTTTATTCCTAATCAGTGTCATGCAGTATCAAAATGTCTTAAAATTTTAATGATTACACCTAGACATTTAGAAAAATGTCTAGCGGCTATAATTTGTGGTAGAGTTAGAACTGTTATATTGTATTGCAGCTTTACTTTAGTCATCCTGTTACTGACTAAACTACAAAATTAAAGTTGGAACAAGGATTAATTTTGAATTAAATGTTTACAGTCATCTTTGAGTTCACTTGAGTCAGAGAAGGATGAAACTTGCAGTGTATGTTTTGAACTGTAACTGTGTGGGGAAGAGTGTGTCTTTGGGAAGCTGTCAGAGAAGACCCTACTACCCAGTCAGTTTCTCCAGGAACTGTAACAGGTCCCCAGCAAAGAGGAAATAGTGGGAGAAAATTAGAATAAAACCAGTGTCTTTAACATGAACCTTTCCTGCTTCAGGAAATGTTTGCAGGTATGTATCTCTGCGGGTAAAACCCTGCCAATCACAGTCTGCTTTAAAAAATTCAAAAGTCACCTTTTCTCTCCAAAGAGCCACAAGGGATGGAGGCAGATGAGGGACAAATTCAAACCATAGGCTTGTCTGATTTTGAACATACTGTTGCTGTCAAGAGCACGCTTAAGACACAGCACTGATAGGGGTAAGTATAGTTAACCTAGAGTTTGTTGAGACTGTAACATGAGAGAGGATCTGTATGAAGTGCTATGTATGTGAAACTCCAACTGAATTTGAAACAGTGGTTGTACTTTGTGATGGAGTTCATTTTATACACTGAGTCCTTAAGGGATCATTTAGCTTTGTCTACTACCCTCTATTTACTGCTGTTATAGACACCATTCACTCTTGTTTATAGCATGTCTGCATGAAAATCTATTAAAAAAAAAGCTTGAAGCAGACAATTCTTATATTTTTGCCCATCTGTTCAGCTGACCTGATGCCCTTTAAGAAGTGTGATTTCACCATGTGTTTGACAGACATATTTCTTAGCTAACATTGACATCTGCAAAACCCAAGCAACAGAAGCTTCCAGAAGAACCTTCTGTGTGAAAACAGATCTAGTCTGGGACCATGACACAACAAATTGTGTCTGTCAGTGGGGTATGACTGTGCCAAAGATACTGCCTTTTTGATGTCTGTTTTCTATGGTCTAATCTCTGAGTTTGGGATGGAGTTTTTGATGAGCCCAAGATATAGAGAACAATGTTGTCTTCCTTTGTAAACACTGACACTGGAAGTTTTGCTAATGACCATTCTTCTTGGAGTCCAGAATGTAGTTCTATGTAGGTGTATGTTCTACCTTGCTGGAAAGAAAAAGCTTCTTCTCCCTTTTGCTTTTCTTTGTTAGGAAGAGGGTTGCTTTTGTCTTAGGAATGGCTAGCATCTACCTCAAGCATCTAAGCTTTAAATGAATTTCCTCTTCCATCACCTCTGAGATCAGACTTTTGTGTCTGTTGAAGGTGGTGGATCTATCATCAGGTCCTTTTTGTTGTTGTTGTTTCTTTTTATAACCCCTTCTCAGGATGTGTCTTGGAGCTTTGCCTGTGGCAAAGAACTTGGGCCCTTGTGACATCTGACTCTTTGCAGCTGATACAGTGGCAAGTGTATCAGCTTTCTTGTCTTGAATTGACCTGTGTTCTATCTCCCTATAAATTCTCTACTCAGAACTTAGTTGTGTCTGCCACTGATTTCGCCTCTTGCCTCTTTGTGTTTATGTTAACCATTAAGAAAAAAAAGCCCCTCCAAACCTGTTGGCTTGAATTCCATCCTCATATTTCAAGGAATAAGCTGCAAAATTTCAGAAGGTTTGGCTTTCCCAGAACCCTGGAAGCAGTTAGAAAATTCTGGATCCAATATATAAGTATATATAAATATATAAATAAAAAAAATTTATAAATTTATTGGTACTAAACTTTCTATAGAAAAGTCTACCCCTGAAGTTACGCCTTCTCTCTGATGAAGAAATGCACCAGAAACAGAAAAACTGTGATAATACTGTAGAATACTTAGTCTTGTGTTCTTACTGCAATTTCAGTCTGCTGACCCAAATGTTGAGCAACCAGCTAAATGAAGTCAATCACAATGCTGCCATCCTGCAGTAATACAAAATTAATTTCTTTCATTTGGTCTGTTATATGATGAGTGGTTGGCATCAGTTATTTTTCTTTCTTTCTTTCTTTCTTTCTTTCTTTCTTTCTTTCTTTCTTTCTTTTCTTTCTTTCTTTCTTTCTTTCTTCTTTCTTTCTTTCTTTCTTTCTTTCTTTCTTTCTTCCTTCCTTCCTTCCTTCCTTCCTTCCTTCCTTCCTTCCTTCCTTCCTTCCTTCCTTCCTTCCTTCCTTCCTTCCTTCCTTCCTTCCTTCCTTCCTTCCTTCCTTCCTTCCTTCCTTCCTTCCTTCCTTCCTTCCTTCCTTCCTTCCTTCCTTCCTTCCTTCCTTCCTTCCTTCCTTCCTTCCTTCCTTCCTTCCTTCCTTCCTTCCTTCCTTCCTTCCTTCCTTCCTTCCTTCCTTCCTTCCTTCCTTCCTTCCTTCCCTTCCTTCCCTTCCTTCCCTCCTTCCTTCCCTTCCTTCCCTTCCTTCCCTTCCTTCCTTAATTTTCTGTGGCTTTCTGTGGTGTTACAAAAGGCAAATTTGCATAATTAGTGAACAACAAAAGATTTGTGAATCTGCCCGTGCTTCACATTATAAGCAAGAAAGTTAGTTTGGTACTTACTTTAAATGTCTTGCACAGAAAACAATATTTTGTTGGAATTATATGTGGATGAATAATACGTGAAACATATGCTTACGTTGACTGTTTCTCTCATAACCCTATTTCCTGTTGTACTTCAGGTAGTAACAGTGCTCCTGCTGGTATACTGTTCTGCTAGTTGAACAATTCTCGTAGAGGTAGGTCTTGCCATGATTTCACTTTTAGTGAGTTTTAGCTGAGAATATATATTGTTGTGCCTTTTGAGTGTAAAACATGAATTACAGGATTCTAACTTAAAAAAGCATATTTTGAGCTGGTGTGTGGGACTACTGTGTAAGATGGTGACATAATTTCTGTTTATATGAATAGTAAAGGAATGCTTTCACTGCAATAATCAACCTTTAAAGAGATGATACACATTCATTTTATTGATGTAGTAATTAAAAAAATAGCTTCAGTACCATTTTTGAAATTTTATTTATCCATGTTATGCTCACCAAGAATGTTAGCTCACCTCATTTGGAAAGCGTGAGCTTCTTGCTGTTTATTTTGTGGTATAAGACTGTACTGATTCATTGAGTGAATGCATTGTAACCTCTCTAAAGGTTTTGTTGGTAGATCCTTTTCATTTCACTTATTTTGCTTTCTTTGTGAAAGAAGAGGTATTTTCTATGGAAAACATATAATTTTATATTATGGTTTCACATGCTTTTGTACAGATATATACCCATACCCCACATCCTTATAAAATCTAGTGTTTCTGATTACAGATTATGGCTTTTACTGGACTACCATAAGATACGAAATCATGTAATAAGCAATCACTCAAGAGTATAAAACTAATGATATTGATGATACGAGTTTCATTTGGAAAATAGTCATAATCTCCATTTTTACAACTACAACTTTGCGGGCAAAATGATTTCAGCTGAGATTTTGTGAAATGACATAGTGTGAGTATAAGATTCCTCATTTAGACATCTCACATCCTGCCCAGATAGGTATACTATGAAGTTAAATATTTAAGTGTCAGTGTTGTGTGCCTCCACATAATTGCAGGCACCTGTAATGTATGAGTGTCAAAGCAAAGGCAAAGCTTAGCAAAATATGTAATTCTTTTTATCTCTCATTAAAAAGACTGGAAACCAATGTACTCTCTATTTTTGCAAAATACATACTATTCAAGTGAATTTGTATTCTAAGCAGGAAATACCTCTCACCACATGATCTTCCAGGCTAATGGCCTCAGAAAAATGGATATAGAATTTTTTTTCCTGTAATAGTAATAACATTTGCAGAAATGAAATTGTCAATACAACTATTAATATCCCAAATTAAGTCTTACTTGTAATCTTCAGCATGTTGAAGATAGTTCTGGATATATCCTATGGGAAATCCATACAAAATACCTTGCCTTGTTTATGTCTGCCAAGTTGTAGCAAAGGTGAACATTTCTTTCTCTCCATCACTTGACCTGGTCTTTGGCAGTTGGAAATTTTTGATAGCACTATGAAAAAATGGTTATGTGTCTCTGAAGCTAAGGCAATGACATCCTGAATATGGGTTTTATTCACATGTGTTAATTAGAAAGAACCAATTCAGTGCATTCATTTGGGAGTTGTTGACAAGGAGATGTGGCAGCAACTGGCAAGTTTAATGCTGGAAAAAGAGAAATGGTGTACTGGGTTTATAGTTAGATACATGTGGGTCAGGAAAATCTGACTTCTGGGGTTTTTTTCTCCAATTAGTATGTGGGTTTTAAAGAGTAGTGAACTGAAGCCATCTGTAAGCATAATCAGCAACACTCATTACTGGCTGCTAACTGACCTGAATTTTAACTGAGGCATATGAATGTAGAGGTTTAGATGTCTGCAAAGCTCATCAGTGACAAAAGGATCTATCTCAAGATATTTTAGTATCTAGGAGAGCACCTAGTTCCCCTCCACATATCTAGGTTGAAAATTCCTGTGGAAATTTTACCCTCTGATTTTGGTGAGACTTTTCATGCATGGAAGGGACCCTGCTAATGAAGTGGAGAGTAGAAATAAAATCTCTGTAGTAGTATGTCGCCAAACTGCCTTCTGCTTGATGAAAAAAATTAAGCAGATTTAATTTTCAATAACTGTTATCATCTGTCTGTGTCTCACTCTTTCATGTATTAGAGATGGTCTGGATGGTTCTGATAACGTAAGATCTAGTTGAAATCTTTAACCTCAAGACAAATGTTTATTGGTGTTTGAAAACTTTTAATTTAATTATTTGGACTGCCACAATTCTTTAAAAAGAGGTGCTGTACGAAAGAATGCAACTCTTCTGTTGCTTAACTGGGCGCAAGTTTTTAAAGGAAAACCTTTCTTTAATAGGATTCTGTCACCCTTTGCTAGCCTAAATTTCATATGCATCTGAAAGAGCATGAAAACCAGGCAAAAGTTGGAGGTGTTTGTTTGGTTTTTTCTTTTTTTGTTGGTTGTTGTTTATTTTAAATGTAACGTAGAAGAATAAATGTATGATGCTTGGAAGGCAGCAATGTACATATAATGCAATACAAATGGTGCTGACATTTGTAGTTTCAGTACTGAATCTGAGTTGTAGAAATGTGTATGCGTGCACTTAATGGCATACCTATGCAGGAAAACTTGCATTACAAGAACGTCAGGACATGAGTCAGATAAAATTGTATATTTCCAGACAATGTAATGAAGATGTTAAATAATTCACACAAATCATTGCACAGAAAAATTTTAGAATAGGGTTTGAGAAATTTATTTTCAGTTTTGTAATATACCCACTCCCATTTTTGAGACTTGTAATTTAAAATGTATAATTCAGTAATTCTTACAGGAGTTATTACCCTGAATTAATACTTCAGCATTTGAAAAACTTCTGTTTAAAATTTTAATGCCTTTGTTTTATTAAAGTAATTTCAGAAAAAAAAAAAAAATTGTCCTGCTCTTTATGAGATATTCATATGTACTATTATTTAGGTCAAAGAAGTAAATGAAGATTTTCAAAAAGTTGTGATATTTTACCTTTTCCTGTGAAAAAGTAAATGTAATTTACTTTTAGATTATGTAAGGTGTTGTACAGCAGTGCCCTACCAGCTTAGAAAGTATCACTAGTTTGAAAAGTCAGCACTTTCATGACAGGACTTATTGTACATGTCTGGGGAGGTGGGAGGTGACTACCATTATGTCCTGCATTTATTACTGTAAATTTAGTTTCTACTTGACAGCTCTTAGAACTTAAGTCTCATTTGCTGTAATGTAAGGAGTCACTCTACTGACAGTGGTATGAAAATGTCTTCAGTTTAATTGCTGAAATGCTCTTAAGCTGATTTGTGTCCAAAGAGTAGCAGGAAAGCCATGCTAGTTAAATTAGCGCAACTCTTGGTTATAAACAAAGACCCAGGTGTAAGTATGTGCAGAAATTGAATCAGTTCCTGCTGGTTGTATTTAAGCTACTCACAACCCCTCTGCATAGTATTATTTCAGTTTTGACCATCTTATTTTAAGTTTCAGATAACTATAGATTTGAAATAGAATTAATGAAAACAAAAAGGTCAACCAATTAAAGCATCAAAGGCCAACTGCTTCCTGGGTTGTATTGGCATGAATATAGCCAGGAGCTCCAGGGAAGTGATCTTTCCCCTCTCTGGTGTTTGTGAGACTGCATCTGGAGTATGGTGTACAGTTTTGGTTTTCCCAATATAAGGCACTGACATATGGGAAAGAGTCCATTGAAGGGCCTTCAAGATGGCCAGGGAAGTGGAGCACATGATGCATAAGGACAGCACTGGATTTGTTCAGCCTCAAAATAAGGGTAGTTTCAGGAGAAATCACACTGCTGTCTATAACTGTCTGATTGGAAAATAGAGAAGGTGGAGCCAGATTCCTCTTGGTGGTGCATAGCAGTGAGACAATATGCAAAGGACAAAAGTCAGAACATGGGATACTTTAATTAGATTAGGATATAATTTTTTACCATGACGATGATCAAACACAGGAACGGGTTGCCTGGAAGACTGTAGAATCTCCACCGTGGGGGTTTTCAAGGCTTGATGGGACAGAGCCTGATCAGCCTCATCTGATGAGACCTGCTTTGAGCAAATGTTTGGACCAGGTACCTCAAGCCTGTATTGTTCTGTATTTCTATGAAAACATGCTACTTAGAAACCAAATAAGCACCCATACTGTACTCTGCTTTGGCTTCACAGAACTATCTTGAAACCATTGTAAGTTTATGTGTAGATGACCTCCACTGACCTTTTTTCACTAATTTATCAGTCTGGAATATAATAAGAAGGTCCTTGCTGGCTAGCTAGCAAGAACGGAGACCCGGAGGGCTTTCTGTCCACTAGAACATTACACTCTGACAGCATTCTTCATTTAGTGGCTGTGATTGCATGACCTTCCCAAACTGATCAAAGCAAACAGGGATGTGGGCAGCAAGGAAGTATTTTAGAAAAACAAAAAAGTAGAGCATGGAGTTTTCCAACTTTATTAGCACCGCATGAGTGATTCCTATGAAAAGCTGAGTAAAGCCTGGAGAAAAAGGGCAAACTGCAGACATATGAACTTTTGTTATGATGTGTGATTGATACAATGTTGTATAAATGTCAAAAATGTTTGGCCTGTCAGCCCGGAAAGGATGTTAGCAGTAAGAAAAGTGATATAAATTCAGGCAGACAGTAAAGGGTACCATCTCACTTGTTGTATTTGCATTTCATATCTAGGATCCCAGTTCTAGGATCAAGGTGATTAAAGCATACTTAGTAAGTAGTTTTGCGTCACTGAAGATATATTTCTAAACCTATATGGTGACTCTGGGACCTCCAGCCTCTTGGGGATTTACGGTAGATCATAAAATTGGGAGTCTGACTTGTGCTTCCCCAGCCATGGTGGCTTCAGCCTGCCAGGCTGAGGCAAAGATTACAGTACTTGGGGGAATCCCATTCCTTTCTGTGTTTCTGCTACTAGTGATCCCAATCAGGCTATTCCACCAGTACTAGCTGGACCCACTCCTGGTCTGTCTTCCACTAGTCCTCACTGAGGTGGCACCGCCCTACTCCACAGTGTGGGCTCTCAGACCATCAGGGAAAACACCACTTTTGCTCCTGGCTTTCTCTGACATCCGAGTAGCTCCTCCTATTTCATGCACTGCTGCCAGTCATCCTGATGTATATTCTCTTTGGCAGTATTTGTTTCATTCCCTAGGATTGCGTGATCTGATTCACTTAAAGAATTTTTGTCCTCCCAACTCTAGACCATCCTGAAGTTTCACCATGAAGATGAATAATTCTGCTTTTCCCTTTTTTTTGATTTTTAGTCTTGTTTGAATGAGATATCCTCTATATAAAACAGGAAATAGCCTACCTCGCAAAGCTTTAGATGTGATACTTTTATCACCTTTATGTGTTCACTCTGCCCTGGTCCTGTGCTCAATATCCTGGTCAAGTTCCTTGAGGTTTGGATTTCACTCTCCTCCAAGTATGCATAGGAATTTCCAGTTTATATTCTTTTATTGGATGAACAACACTTGTTCAAAGATTTCTGAGGATGTTTAGGTCACTATAGATGATCCCTCAGCCTCTTGTAGAAGCATATAGCCACGTAGACAGGCATAGCATTTATCTGTGGCCTGGGACTCCTTGCCCATCGAGGAGGATATCACTGATCATGGACCAGGAAGAATGTCCTTTATTCAATTTTTTGAGGTAGACATGAGTAAACATTTTCTCATTTGAACTGTTAACTGTAAATAGATGTACATTAGATGTTTTTTCACTGGTCGCTTCTGTGGAGGTGGTGTGTACCTCACTATTAACAATAAATATGCACACATACATGCATAAAAAGTTTTGAAAATACTGGAGTTTCACTTAATAATTCAATATATTTTGATGATCAACTGTATTTTGACAGTATTTTATGCTGTTTTTTTCTTTTTTCTGATGTCCTTCTGAGATCCAGGGCCAACTTTTTTTGAGGTAAGATGACATTTAATTAAAAATGACCTGCGAGACCTTTTCATTCTCCCAGAATGAATCAGAATGATTTCCTGTTTTGTTTTCACATCAGGACAGATGTAAGTATTTCTGCTCTAATAAGAAGGATGATATTATAACCAAGAAAAGCAAAACCAAATAGGTGATAATAGAATATGTTTGAGTCAGTTTGCAGTGTAAATTAAACCTTTGTAATACGGCTGACCTTTATCTCATTGTAGCAAAGTCAGAAAGCAGCAGGCACTATATGACTCATTTCACCTCCCAAAGCATGCCTGTTTTTCTCCATGCCTGCTTTTAGAAGGGGAGAGGGAACATTAACGCTTTACAGCACAAGCATTCTGCCTGATCCTGCAGCAGTATGCAGAGCAGGCAGCCCCTGCTTTGCAACTGGTGTTGCTTCAAACAGGTCATGTTAATTGCATTGCTAAGGTGACTGCAATGATAAGTTCTGATGAGAGCAGAAAAAATTGCTGCTGGCAACAATGATCTTGAAAGATTACAGGGAATCTTTGTCATGGGTTTCTTCCTGCAGCCAAGGTTTGAGCAAAGGAAAAGAGATACATAGACATATATCAGAAGGTGCTGTATTTTAAAATCAGTCTCTTTTTACTCCTTTCACTTTCTTTGTTGCAGAAATCCAACGTAATAAAGCAAAAGAATTTATCTTTCTTAAATCAGCAGATTTATTCCTCTATTTCTGAAACAGGCTTCAAGTTTTCTTTGCACCTAGATTTGTATTGTTTCACCAGCAGTGCATGGAAGAATCTCTAGTAGATGTGAAGATAGAAACCTAAGACAGTGAAAGCTTAAAAGAAGGAAAGAAAATGTCAGTAATGCTGTTGGTAGTGTCCTCGAAATTTCTGCTTTCCCTTTCCCATACTAAATGTAATCAGAGGAATGCTCCTGAAACTGAGTGCTTCACAGAACGTATTCAGCTTGTAATTGAAGATATTTTCTTTTCTTAGCTGGCCAGAACTGCAATCATTATATCTTATGCCTTTCTTAGCAATAGTTCAACTGATCAATTTAAATAATAAAAGAATGAATCTTCATTTTGTCAGTGTTTTCTTATCAGCGTTTGTTTCTTCATTTGTTTCCTGCTTTTTTTTCCCCCATAAAGAACACAAGAGAGCTCCCCTCCCTCCCACCCCCACGAAAAGATGAAGATGACCAGTGAATTAAGAATAAGGATTGTGCTTGATTTTGACTACTGAGTCAAAGGCTCCATCTTGCAGGCTTTGGACTAAAGCCCAACCATTGTCTAATAATATTCCAGTTCCTAAGCCATGTTATTGAACATTGCTCTGAGGCTTTGTCAGGTTTAAGCCGAACAGTCCAGAGCTGTGGCTGCATCAGATCTGTATACCTGCGTTATGTCTGAATGAAGTTTAGTATTCTAGTTCCGTATGTAACAGGTGCTTGAAGTTCTTTCTTATACCTTGCTGAGAATGTTTAGATAAACTAATGTGATACTCTCATTTTTTTTTGAGGAAAAAGGCTGAAATACTTTCTCAAAAGTTTCTAAACTTTTCAGATTTGAACAAATTTGAGATTAGACATCTGGTTTGAAGCTATGAATGCTCTTAATTTTTAGCACCTACTTATTGTTGAACTCATTCTTCTTTCTTAAAAAACTGCTCAAGGCACTTTTACCAAAAGACTTAATTAATAGGTTTACTTTGTATTATATTGTCTAATTAAGCAATGAGTAAAGTAGAAAAAGTTTTCCAGTTTAGGAATTCCATTAAATAGTACAGCTTTTAACGGTCCATCTGGACCTTTAAAGTAATGGAAAATACTGCTCTTCCTCTCCCACCATGAAGTTACTTTGCTGTGGAGGTTCAAATGTCTGTATTACAAAGGGAAATTGAAACAGTACGGAAGAGATGGAATCTCTGTGTAATAATGCTTTATACCTTTGATTTTTGCCCTTTTAGTATTCTCAAAATTCTTCATTTCATGGTGAAGAATTTTACTGAATGTGTAAATTTGGATGGATGCTGTAAGGGACCTCAGCTTCAGAAGCAAATAATGTTCTTTTATCATGCTTCCAAATTACTAATGGTTTAATCCTGCAGACATTAGAGCAGATGGATAACTTTACTTGTATGGAGTTCTGCTAGTTCTATGAGAGGTACTGAAAGAGGAAAATTACTTCGGAATGGATATATGCAAAGGTGGATCCAAATGAATGCTGAATCATTATAATAGAAAGTGTATATGTTGATTAGGTTGTAGTGGGATGGTATAATCATTCCAATATTTTAGTTACATTTATTTTTTCTACTTTTGTTTTACCTGCACAGTCTTAAAGCGAAGACATATAGGAAAATAATAACTTCTATAGTAAGTAGAAGAATGTATGGTTAGATGAGGATGCTATTTTGTCTTAAAACAGGTATGGGATGCTTAATAAGAAAGGTAAAAATTGGGCAAGTATGGAGTAACATATTCTCCTAGATATTGGTCATTAGGTACAGAAGTGTAGTTTTCATCTTCCCTTTTGTGTTTTGAAACAGGATACAGATGACGATAAACAGTCTTTTGACTCAATATATAGGCAATTTTTAAATTCTCTCCTCTGTCTGATTTGTGTGTCTCAACTGTTAGGTGTCCTCCATCTTCCCTGGGAAGCTTGTTATCTTTCTCAGTCATTTTTGGGGAAGATTGAATTTTGTCTGTGGATTTCAGGATTACTTCAAGTTCCTCTAGTCTTGTATTTGAAAACCAGGTGTGATAATTAACTGTAGGGTAAGAAAGCAACAGCATAACTGGTGAGAATTTAAAAGCAAACCAATTCTTCTTGCAGATATATATGTTGTGCTTGAGGGTTTTTTTAATACAGTATTATCAACATGACACTAAAGACCTAATATCTAACACACAGCAGAGCTCTTTATTTCTGCCACTGGGCTAAGGGCATAAGCAATAAAACCTTGGCAAATTAGCAATCCAGTACCTATGCTTTCCAGGGATCATATGTTGGAAGCATGTCTCTCTGTATTTAGCATTGGAAAAGAGGGGAAGAAACCATTTCCTCATCCTCTGGGACCGTTTTCTCCTCAGCCACTCAAAATCATCCCTTTCCTCATGTATTTTGCTAACATAGAGAGCACATTAGCGGTATCTGGTGAGATAACTAAATTTTTCTTTCCCTGAGTGCAGAAACCATTGACCTTGGGTTTTATCTGCTTTTCAGAAATTCATGCCTCTGAGAAGAATGGGCCACTGTGAGTTATGGTAGGGGAAAAAAAAAAGAAAAAAGATCTAGGACTGAAATGTTCATAAATAGGGTAGTTTGTTAGAAAAGTGAGGGTAAAATTAAATGAAACAGAAGAAGCCTGAGAGTGAAGCCTCCCAGGGAGGTCAAAACCTGTACTGCCAGAGAAGAAATGCACAGTAGTCAGAGGTGCAGCTATGGCCTCAATATTGCACAGCCCCAGCTTCTCATTCTCAGAAACCTACTCCTGGCTGTATCAGAGGCTACCCTAGCATATTCTCATATTCTCAGCAACAGTAATCTAGACTGAAATGGACAACCTGAGTAAAGTCTTCACTTGTTATGTGGTAATCTTTTTAGCAAAACCATAACTGTGGCATCACAACAACATGTGTGATTCAGAATACCTTCCTAAATACTGAGGATCACACTATACTTCTCAGAATTAAGATGCCTGGGTGAGCTAATTGTGCAGTCTCCCTTATGGTCCGTGGAGAGAAGAATGCATCAATAGGGTGTGACTCATGGTCAGGTGTGTATCCTAGAGAGAGAGAAGCTGTACTTTGATGCGTCTGCTTCTGCTTATTGGTTCTAAAAGCGTTCTAGACAGCCAGCTCTGGTTCAGTTTTCTGTACCACCTTTCTAAAGCTGAATGAGGGCCAGCTGTATCCTTAAGACTGATTTAGATCAATTCTTAAATGCTTGCCGTGACCTTGTGTTTTTGTTTTACCCTCGTTGATGATTAGACCAGTCTGTTACAGCAGAGTGTGAGTGCTTTGCACGCTAACTGTGGAGACAGGCTGAAACACAACCTACATTTTTTGTATTTTTGTATCATAGCAGTTTTCTCCTTTCACCATGGTTTGGATAAAGAAGAAACAAACATAACTTTTAATATTTCAGTTTCCACTTGCCCTGTTGTAATACTCTGAAGACTTCTAAGATTAGCATAGTAAGGACGCTTATACTGAGGATTACCATACCAGGAGTTGCACTGGATGACTGGATATTAATCATTACTAACAGTGATATCTTAAGAACCTTCTGAGTTCATTCATTCCTCCAACCCAGCCTGCTGACATCTTTGAATTTAGTAACAATAGATGTTCTGTTGCATTGTTCAGATGATTAATGAAAATCTCCAACAGTACTGAGTAGACTAGTGTGGAACCTTGTTAACTACATAGCAGTTCTGTGACTATTACTTTTGCACCTTTTGTAGCTTTTGACCTTGGTTGCCTCATATCCTTACAAAAATGCAACATAAAATCATGCTAAAATCTTTAAAATTCTACTGCCTTTCCATTATTCACAGAACATATGATTGTGCCAAAGATGCACATTACTTTGGTTTGATGTGACTTATTCATAAGGAACCTGCCTCAGTTATAATTTTTTTGTGCTATCTTTGCGCTTACGATACTTTTTATTCTAATACTTCTCTAGGAATTGATCTTAACTGAAAGTTCCCCACATTTTCACTTCCACGCTTTTTAAAAATATGGCCTACATTGGGTTTTTTGGCTAATCACTTACTATTTTGCTTTCCCCTGAGGTCCTACAGATAGTAATTTCATTGTATTTCAGCCAGACTTTTTAGTAATTTTACATGAAATTAATCCAAACTGGGCAGTTTGAGAATATTTAATTTAGCTGAACTATTTCTTCTCTCTTTTATGCTGAACTCCTATGCTATTACTATAATCTCAACTAAAATTGAGTGATTATCATAGTTAATATATTTTTTCCTTACACTTTCTAAACTTTTCTCCTTTCAGTGCCATATGTCAGTAGTTTTCTGTCTTGAGTAATGGACCAAAGTTATAACTCTTTTTTCATTAGTATTAATAAAGTTTTTCATGTTGGCTGTGGTATCTTCTGTTGGTTGCATCATATTTTATCTTTTTTTTTTTTTATTTTTATTCTATATGTTTGTGCTATTCTTTTGTACCTGCTCACAGTGATCTGGCTTGGTTTTTTTACTTATCCTGTGCTTCCTTTTCATGCCTGATGTTAGTAAGTCACAGAAGTCTGCCTTCCTTAGGATAGCAGTTTTGTTTTGCCCTTATTGCTTTTTCCCCTCCTATTCCTTTTCTGAACATTTAAGAAATTTCCTATTTCTACCAAATCCAGTATTTTGCTCACTAGAAGTCTGCTATTGGTTTTCTTCTCTACTCATCACTCAGAAAGTTTCAGAGCTTAATAGCTCCAGCTTGAATGCAAGTTTATTCAACCTCCATGTACCTGAAAATGTATTCTCCCTTGTTCCTCTTCATACTTTTCCTGAACTCATTGCGGAAATAAGGAGGAAAAGTAACAGAGCAAGTTTCTTCCCTCACACAAAAATAATAAACTGCATGAATACAGAAAGGGAAAATTATGGTGTAGCAGCTTGGCAGATATGTTCTGAAGATTCTAGGAGATTAAAACTTGAGCAGATGACAGTGCCGTCATCTGCAACAGAAGTAAATACCATATTGGATATGTGAATAGGATCACAACTCTAAGAAACATGAAATAATCTCTTTCAGTCTGAACAAAGCTGATTTGGGTTCTACTGGGGTAATGCACTGTAGCGGTTTAAGTCCAGCAGGTAACTCAGAACCATGCAGCCAGTGGCTCAGCCCCTCTCACTCCCTACTCCGGGAGGGATGTGGAGGAAAGTCGAAAGAATGTAAACCTCATAGGTTGAGATAAGAACAGTCCAATAACCAAAGTACAATACAAAACTACTACTACTACCACTTATAATAATGATAAGGGAAATAACACAGGAAGAGAATATAAAACTAAAAGGGAAAAGGGAAAACAACAATAAATACAAGTGATGCACAAAACAATTGCTCACCATCTGCTGACCGACACCCAGCCTGATCCGAGCAGCGATCTGGGCCTTCTGGGCAACTCCACCCAGTTTATATACTGGGCATGATGTGCTGTGGTATGGAATACCCCTTTGGTTAGTTTGGGTCAGGTGTCCTGTCTCTACTTCCTCCCAGCTCCTTGTGCTCCTCCTCACTGGCAGATCATGAGACTGAAAAGTCCCTGATTGAGGTAAATATTACTTAGCAACAACTAAAACATCGGTGTGTTATCAGCATTGTTCTCAGACTAAAGTTGAAAAGGCAGCACTGCACCAGCTACTAGGAAGGAGAAAAAAATGTTAGAGCTGAATCCAGGACTTGCACTGATGTTTGAGAAACCTCTATCTCTACTGGAAAAAGCCTAAGGAAGAAATGAGAATCAAAGGTCTGGAAAACATAGTCTACCATGAGATTGAATAAACAGGGCTGTTCAGTGAAAAGAAAACTTAAGAAGATGTTATAACCTTCAAGTACCTGAAAGGTGTTGCAAAGAAGAAGGGAATAAGCTCTTTACTGCATTGGGGGGTGTGTGTATAGCAATGGGCCTAAATTACAATTAGGAAAATTCAGATTAGGTTGTAGCAATTTTTCTTTAATGACTAGGACACTGAAGCCATGGAGAAGATTGTATAGAGAGGCTGTGGAGCTATCTGTCACTATCTTTAAAAACAGGCTGGTTAAATTCTCCTCTGCTTTTTTATGGCAGAGGAATGGACTCGCTAAAGTTCTTTTTGGATCTAACTTTCTGTTGTTCTAGGAAAGCTAATCTGCTTTCTGCTGCAAAATCAGGCTGTAGACACTGCAAATAGAAACTGTGAATTGCCGGTTGTGTTTGCTGCTTTGTGATCTGCAGTCAGAACTGTGCAATCAGCCAGTTGTGCCCCTCTGCATCTCATGTGACACTCTGGCTGGCTGGTGTAGGCAGTGCCAGGTTATCCAATAGAGACTTCTACTGTGGTGATCCATGTATCCCAGAACTGCTAGTATGAAGCTATGGAGGAGATCTGGGAAAGGACAGGAAGGGGAAGCTGACAAGAGAAGTACGGAAGGCTTGTGAAATGATCATACTTGTGAACCTGACATATTTGCTTTGGTTCTCATAAACCTCTTACATTAGCTTATGCATTTGCAGAGGCTCTAGTTAGAACAAAGGAGAAAGAGCAGTCAGGGCTATGGCTTTGCTCCTCTGACCTGGCCAGCAGAGGGGACCCAGCATCTTGTTCTCTTGGAAACATGGTAACAGTATTTTCCCTCATTCCATCTTTACCAAGGAGTTTTCCCTGGATCTTGGTATCTTAATTTCAAGTTCAGCATAGACCTGTGGCTCAACATATCTGCATCAACTTTCTTAAAGTTCAGGTTATCACATTAATCAAATTTGATCAAACCTAAATTATTTGGGATTCACTCCGAAATATCTTCTATGCTTTTAGTGAATGACATTATTGACTTAGCAACTAGCTCAACATCAATTAAAAATCTGGTATGCTCTTGTCTGTTTCAAATGGCAGAACTCAGTAAGGAAGATTAAAACTAAGAAAGAACTGGCATATGGGAATACTGTCTCATGTAAAACAGTGAATTGCCATGACAATAAAACTATTTTTGTGTTAGTTTGTATGGCTTCTGCTCATCTCTTGGAATACTTTTTGATAGGCTTTAGTGGTCTAGAAATCAATTGAATTACTCTCATAATTAGCTGTCAATCATATAAAGTATCACAGAATTTAGTTTTCTATATTAAACCTCTTTTAAAATAAGGGAAATGTTTTGGTGGATGAGACCTTAGAATTGATAACATTTAGATGTTATCTTAGTGCATTAAACATTAAATGCATTAAAACATTTAAGTAGGGTTTGGATGGGGCATATATTATAAAACATTTACGTAAAGTTTGGATGGGGTAGAAAAAACAGCTGAGTAAACAATTATGTTTTAAATATGTTCTTGCAATACAATTGTCACTTATTTCAGAGGTGTCCGCCAGTATCATAATAACTGCTCACCATTCTGTACTCTGAAGTATGATATGATTGTTTACTGTTTAGGCCTTCAGAACTGCAGAGGCTTGTCTTATAACTTTTTGGGTTAGACAGAAAAAGGACACATGGAACAGTGAATAAAAGTATTGATTGTGTGCAAGTCATCTGTAAATTCTGGCATGTAAATAAAATGTAGCCTCGAGTTTTTTGAACAGTTATTTGATCAGTGATTTAATGGTGGCAAGACATGTCAAACCTTCTGAAAACTTTTCAATGTGGATAATGGCTGTTTTGCTTGTTACCTTAATTTATGTGTCCTTAATTTAATTTTACTATGAGGGTGGTGAGGCACTGGAAGAAGTTGTCCAAAGAAGTGGTAAATGCTCCATCCCTGGCAGTGTTCAAGGCCAGGCTGGACAGAGCCTTGGGCAATGTTGTCTAGGGTGAGGTGTCCATGCCCATGGCGGGGGGGTTGGAACTAGATGATCTTAAGGTCCTTTCCAACCCTAACCATTCTATGATTCTATGATTAATTTATTTTTGATTGCTGGCTATCATCATAATGCTACTTTGTCTCTCTTTGTTCTGTAGATACACTCTACACTTTTCCATAGCAAAAATATGCATGCCAATTAACAGAATATCTTAGCATTGTGTAGTTTGCAGTCTGAACACGTCTCTGAAGAAACCGAGGTCTCATATTCTGTTTTGAGAACCAACTCAGATTTGTTTCATTTTCTCAGTTCTTCATGAACTCAGTCCAGATTGTACATCTGTGCCATATGGAATGGTGGAACAGAAGTTGTGCAAGAATCTGAATAGCAGAATCTATAAATCAGAAGTCTTTAGAATCTGAGGGGAGAGCGTAATGAGGTCACTATCTTACAGCCAAGCAGAAAAAGGACTGAATCAGTTCAGAAACATTAATGTTGTGTGGAATGTAGAGTTTCAGGTTACATTTGTCGACTTCCCTATACACATACGGTATGTGTCAGGGCCCTGAGGGCACTAATGGGCCTTAATGGCCCTAACCTGCCTCACCTGGGTCTTTTCCTACGCACTGTGCCCAGGAGCCCCATTTCAGCTCAGCAGAAATCTCAGGGGCTGCTATTCTGTGCTTAAGCCGTGTTGTAGGTATGTCTGTTTTTCTGTTATTCCCAAATTGTTGCTTGGACTTTCTAGCTAGACTTCAGACCTGATTTTCTGCCTTGTCCTGGTCTAGTGACTGCTGGTCTGCTGGTGAAGTGTAGTGCTTTCACCAGCTCAGCTTGTCTGTTGTGGGGCTGATGAGGGAGGATCCTGTCTATGCTATGGTTCCTCTTGGCTTCTGGCTGGTTCTTCCTCACGGACTACTTCACAGCCCTCCCACCACTCCTGTGACACCTCCAGGTCCTGCAGAGAGCTATGGCTTGAGTACAGAGGTAGCTTGCAGCCCTTCTGCTCTCTGATATTCTCTGCACCCAAACTGAGCCCTGCTCCTTTAGTTGAGATTGGGTGAAAGTATGGGGATTTATGAGTTGCCTGCAGCTAACCTTTGCTGCCTTCCCAATGCCCAGACTAACAGATATTAGCTGCCCAGCAGAAATAACTTCCCAGCTCTTAGTGATAGCCCTAGACTGAGCCATTCTCTATATGCAGCTTCTCAGTGCCTCCATGCTCCAGGAGTCTGATGTCTTACTCAGCACTTTAGAGAAGCTTTTTGGGGCTGTATTCATGCAACTCTTTCTAAGGCAGTCTTCCTGGAACCTCTAGTAAGAGAGTCAGTTGACTTCTGACATGTCAATTCATGAAGCTGGCTGTGGAATCTGAATCTCTGCAATTGTTGGGAACTGCTTATTTCCACCACATGCACCAGTTTTTATCTTGAGTGCAGGCATCTTTGCTCATCTTGATAATATCATTGTATATATGAAAGTAATTTGTTATTTTCCAAAAGCAGTTTTTTCTCAATGGTGGGACATCTGATTTAAAGGTTCAGCTGCAAACCAGGAGATAATTGTCTTTATAGCTCTTCACTCATGGTTTATTTTATTCCTAAACCTTTGTGACTTCTGTTCTTAACTTAATGTGCTCATTCATGGCATAAAATAAAGCTCTTTGATTGTTTTTCAAATTGCATAGTATGGATAAAGTTGTTTATCCATAACAACTTCAACAACCATTAAGTTTTCTCAGATATAGTTAGCTTTAAACACAGCAAACATATTTGAGCTGTTACTGCGTTATCTTTATTTTTAGGATTATTCATTAATTTACAATTGTTTGTAAAACATCTTTCCATTGCCAAAAATAAAAATTCTTTACAATTCATGTCTTTATGGATTCATTTCACCAATTGCTTTCTGTGTTTCTTTGAACTTTCTAAAACCAGACTTATCTAAATGAGGAACAGTAAGCTCCTTCTAGTGCCATACAGAACTTAGAAAGAAGTGACCCAACTTGAATTTATTCACTTTGGGAAGACATGGTAGTGCTTTACAACCTATTCTGATTTCCTACGTAGTCTTTCTCAGGGTTTCAAAGAAATTAATAGCTTAAGGCTGTACGGTATGATCAGCTTCTCTTGTCTTCTCATGTGACATTTTGCATTTATTTTAGCTCAGCATGAAAACGTGAACATCTATTACTTATCCAACTAAGTTTGTAAAGGCCACTGAATGTGACATTACATTGCTCATAAAGCTGATCAGTAATGATGATTCACAACAAAATGTTTAAAATGTAAAAAAGATACTGGGTCATCATTTTTTATACTGCAATCCTGTGTAGTTATAAAATCTATTAATGCTCAGAAAAGAGATTTAGAGAGGGGTTTTATTCCTATGAAAATGAAAGTTAACATTCCTCCACAAGTTCATCCTCTCCCAGTAAACATGTGCATTGGAAGATTCTTCATCATGTGCTTGTACAAAACTGTGTAGTGGGATATGGTCTTAGATAATAAATGGAATACAAAGATACAAAAGAATAACATTACTTAAAAATTTGTGATGTATTTTATTAATATTATTGTGTCTGACTTATGCTGCTTTTCAGTATTTCAGTCCACTAAGAGATTAAAAAAATATTAAGTATTACATTCTTGGACTAATGCTGATTGTTGGCAGAATTGGATTTTTCTGTTTGTTTTCTAGCAAATAATTCTTTATTTTTCCTGTAAGACTTTTCTTTTTCTATGTTTTTGTCTCCTAGTGCTGAAGTAATTTTCTACTTCTGTTCCAGGACAGAGGCTGATCACATGCAATGATGAGGAAGGAACTTAATGTACGCTCATTAAAATTTTACATAAGTAGTTATCTTTCAGCAATCACTGAAAAACTGATGTATTTGAATGTTAAGAAAAGTTATGAAAAAGCTTTTTTTATAGCAGACAGGACTGGAATCTGATTTAAGAAACCCAGCAATATGCTATATTTTTCTGGTTTGAAAATAGACCATAATGACATCTCTAAGTCTTGGTAGCCCCTGCACCAATTCATCCTCCTTGCTACAAGGCAAATATTGCATGCATGTGGTATTTTGTTTTTCCAATCTCAGGCTACAGAACTGGATTATTATTTTTTTATTAACCTAAAATATTCTGGTTTGGAGGTATGGATCATTGCATTTCTACAACAAAGCTGGATTGAGAAAGGTCAAAAAAGCTTTACATCTTTTCATTTGCTGTCTGTACTATTTTGCTCTTTCACTGGGATTTATTAAAGGCAATGCATGCTATTGCAAAATTGCTCTCTGTAAGAAGGCTGCTGAATTTGCCTGTTAATAGCAAAGGATGGAACAGGAGCTTCACATCCGAGTCACAAAATATGTTGCCATTCTGTGCCATGAACTTTCTGCAAGGGGCTGTTGCTTTCTGTAGAACACTGCCTGGTAGAGTGTGCTTTTCCCTTTCTCCATGTTCACGGGAATGTGTGAAGATCAGTACTTTCCCTCATGGACCCCACTTGTCTGGGAATCTCCAGAAGGGGTAATTATTTATGGACTTAAGTATCGCATGCTTGTACCAGAGCATGCTCACTAGGTGAGTACCATGGCCTCCTGCTAGCTTGTCTCAGATAGCCCATTCCTTGGCATCTGTCAACTCTTGGAGCCTTGCACTGTAAATTCTATCTCAATTCCAGTCTCTATTTTCTTTCCTCCCAGCATCTTGTCAAACTGTTCTATAAAAGGATAGGGACTTTTGGTAATAGTCTGGCAATTTGAGGTGGTGTCATTTCACCCAGCAATTTTTAAATGCCGGTTTGTGGTTGCAGCGGACTCCCTGGCTTCTCCTTCAAGCAATTATGTCCTCCTACCCTCCCTTTCCTGCAACCTCTTTCTGCAGCTGGTTGGTGACAGATTGCTTGTGTATACCAATCTGGATGACTTTTCCAGTCCTACTTCACCTAGACAATATGTTTTTCTTGTAATGTGTCCAGCACATATTGTTGCTATGCACTAATCATAGCTACATAGCTGGCTCAGTCTGGAGCTTCTGGCAGCATTTCTTATTGAAGGGTCCCTAACCAATACAGAAGATCTGCTTTTACCTTACAATAATAAAAAAAAAAAAGTATATATTTATATAACATATATTAAGATATAGAAATAGATAAATAGAGAAAAGCCTTATCTATGGTTAATATTCAAGCATCACTTCCTCCAAGCTCAAGATCCCTATGAGTAAGAAAACATGTAAAAGGGACAGGAGACCTGTGTGGATGAGCGAGGAGGTCGTGGCAAAACTCAAACATAAGAAGGAAGTTTATGGAATGTGGAAAAAGGGACAGGCCACTTGGGTGGAATATAGGAACAGTATGCAGGGATACAACAAGGAAGGCTAAGGTCTATTTGGAATTAAATCTGGCAAACGGATGTCATGGACAACAAGAAGGGCTTCTTCAAGTACATCAGTAGCAAAAAGGAAGACTCGGGGGGAAAATGTGGGCTTGTTGCTGAATGAGGTGGGTGCCCTGGTGACAAAGAATACAGAAAAGGTGGAGTTACTTTTCTTCAGTCTTTGCTACTTAACTATCTTCTTTGCTTCAGTCTTCACTGCTAAGGCCAGCCCTCAGGAATCGCAGACCCTGGAGCAAGAGAGTAAGTCTGGAGAAAAGATCTTCCCTTGGTTGAGAAGGATCAGGTTAGAGATCATTTGGGTAAACTTGACACCCACAAATCTATGGGCCCCTATGGGATGCACCCATGAGTGCTGAGGGTGCTGGCAGATATTATTGCTAAGCTACCCTCCATCATCTCCATCTGAGGACTGGAAGAAAGCCAATGTCACTTCAGTCTTCAAACAGGGCAAGAAGGAGGATCTAGGAAACTATGGGCCAGTCAGCCTCACTTCCATCCCTGGGAGGGTGATGAAACAGGCCATTCCAGATGCCCTCCCTAAGCATGTGGAGGAAAAGAAAGTTATCAGGAGTAATCAACATAGACTCACCAAGGGGAAATCAGGCTTGATGAATCTGACAGCCTTCCGTGATGGAATGACTGGCTGGGTAGATCAGAGTAGAGTAGTGGATGTGTTGTGTACCTTTACTTCAGCAAGGCTTTTGACACTCTCTCCTGTAGCATTCTCGTAAGTAAACTCAGGAAATATGGATTAGATGAGTGGACAGTGAGGTGGATTGATAACTGGCTGAATGGCAAAGCTCAGAGGGTTGATCTGCACATCTATCTGGAGGCCTGTAGCTAGCGGTGTTCTTCATGGCTCAGTATTGGGTCCAGTCTTATTCAGCTTAGTCATTGACCTGAATAAAGGGACAGTGTACCCCCAGCAAGTTTGCTGATGGTAGAAAACTGGGAGGAGTGGCTGACACCAGAAGGCTCTGCTGCCATTCAGCGAGACCTGGCCAGAGAGGAACCTAACGAAGTTCTGCAAAGGCAAGTGCAGGGTCCTGCACCTGGGGAGAAATAACTCCATGCAGCAGTACAGATTAGGAGCTGACCTGCTGGAAAGTAGCTCTGAGGTGAAAGACCTGCTAGTTCTGATGGACAAGTTGACCACGAGCCAGTAATACGCCCTTGTGGCCAAGGCGGCCAATAGTATCCTGGGGGTGGGCAACAGGTTGAAGTAGGCAACAGGTTGTTGTACCCCTCTGCTCTGCCTTGGTGAGGCTGCATCTGGAGTACTGTGTCCAGTTCTGGGCTCTCCTGTTCAAGAAAGACAAGGAACTACTGGAGAAGGTCCAGCTGGAGGTCTATTTCTTTTTTTCTTTTTGGCAAAGGTTATGTTAAACAGTTACTCAAGGAAATATTCCTTCTGCCTGTGTTAATTTAAGACAACAGTAAACTACAAGCGATCTTTAGATTGTTGTTTTTCATCTCAATTTCATAAAGCCTAGTACATTTTTTCTTTCCATTCTCTTGTTTTTACTGTTAGTCTTTTATGTTTTTTGCCTTCCTTGTGATGCTGTTACACTCCACATTCTCTGCTATTTATTTATACATGTATTTTTTTTATTATTTGGCTATTGTTTGGTTTTGAAGCTTTTAATTAAAGTTCCAATTTTGTGCTGCTTCTAGAACTCTTTTTGCCTGGAAGGAACTATAGCTCATTTACTGCCAGTTTCTTCCTGATTCGTCCCTCCCTGCCTCATTTCAGGAGGTTATTTCTCTGAAAAAAACAAAGGCGTGTGTTTGCATATATTTATTCACATTATTCAGTCTGGTGGGCATTATTGTCAGCTATTAATTAAATCCTTTTTGTAAGTAGCTCTGCTGGATATATTCGGTGTGATGATGTATTGTCTAATCATGATTCAGAGTTTGATCCTTTATACTGCTTGCTCTGTTCAGAAGTCTTCTTTGTTTTTTAAGTGATAAATTAGATAATTTACAATTGTATGCCATCAGCAAATTTTTCTGCCTTGCTGTCTGGCCTTGGTTTTGCTGCATATTATGGCTGCAATCACCAAAAGAGCTAGCTAGGTGATAGGTGGGCATACAACCCTAGCCAAACTTCACATTAGGGGCAATAATTATTGGTTTTCTGTTTGTGTTGTCTTGGTGTTTTGTTTGTGTTCTTTGTTTTCTTTTCTTCCTAAGGGGTATGATTGGTTATGCATTGTGGACAGTATCTTGCCCTAGGCTGATTTTAGATTTGGTTTGGGATTATTGCGTGTTTTCTGGGCAGAAGGGCTTCTGCTTGATAGTAACGGACAACCTAGTAGTAAATTCCAGCTCCCTTGTAAAGATGAACCTTATTGTGGAAGAGAGGCTGAGGACATGGTAGTTTTGAGTGTATGACTTGTCTGATAAACACACGTTTAGTTCAGCTTTACAAAAATACATTTGGATATGTAAATGAAGGCTGCCTGGAGCCAGCTCTAAGCTGCTTTCTGGATGTTATGCCAGGTTTACTGCAGTGATTACTGAGCATTTCCGCAGAAGGGTTGCAATTACCAGTGCCACCCTTACATTAGATGACACATACACAAATAGAGAAATACTGGAAGAGAAAAATAAACCTAGTCTGAACAATACCCATAGATTAAAACTTTTATGAGCAATACATAATGAGGGGAACAGTGAAAATGAGGTGCTAGACCTTTAACCAAAAGGATTTCCAATACCCACTTGATGAATGGAAGACAGCTGTGAAAGGAGACAAATGTCTGCAAGTTTGGCATGCAAAAGCAAAACACACCTCACCTGAGAGATATTAGGCTGCTCCTGCTGGGTACTGGCTCCTCTGTGCAGCCTCCATGCCATCCTTTTTCTCTGGCAGGAGCAGTATGTTTCTGATCAGATTTACAGCTGAAAAATGACAGGATAGATAGGAGTTTGAGTTGCAGGAAACAGCCCATCACCTCAGCTGCACCCATGTGCTTCCCTACAGTTTTTAACTTTACTTTAAGAAGACTGGGAAGGATAGAAATGCGGGACACAAGGGTGGTGCAGACTTTTTTTCTGAGCTGGGTTAGCTAGATCTTGAGCCTGTCTTCTTGAGGACTATAAAAGTATCAGCTGATCTGTGTATACTAGCAGCCTTCCAAGAAGGGGCTGGGGAAAGGTCTGAGCTAGAAGCAGGAGGATTCTTTATCTGAGTAGGCTATGTAGATGTTCTAGATACAAAACCAGTTTCCTTCTGCACAAACACCTTAAATGAACTTGTTGCTCTGTCTCAAGTACTCACTGTGCTTTCGTTCAATGCATTGAACATGTTTGACTCCTCTTAGTAGTTATTATTTAATTTCTTCCCAGATGTATTCTTGAAGATCACTGCTGTACTTTCAGGCTTTATATGTACTTCAGGGAAGCAATTATTTTCTTGTGATGTTAGAGAGAGAAAGACAGAGTTAAAAGTGAGTATTGTCAGTTAATTCCCACTGGTTTTTTGTTTGTTTAGTTTGGTTTTGTTTGGGTTTTTTTAGTGTCTTTTTGTTTAAAGCTTTAATTTAATGACAAATAGGTTTTGACCTGGGTGCAGACTTTCCAGATTTTGATAACACTGCGTGTACAAGTGTGTGTTTAAGAGCAAGAGAAAGGGAAAAGAGAAGCAAAGAAGATGTGGCTGGAAAGATACTTTGCAGCTGAGAGGTATTGGTACAACCAAATAAGCACTAAAGATGTCACCATTTCCAATGCTATCTTTTCTGAGTGCTTGTGCTCTCAGAAGTACAGGGAAACATGGGAATTGTAAGATGTGTTGGATTCTATTCTGATATTAATTCCACATGTAAAATCTACTTTACTTCAAATGTATGGTCTAGCCATTTCATTACTACTTTTTTCACTTTCTATATGCGCTTTCAATTCAGAGTAGTTCACCTTCTCAAAGCTGTAGTTTCTCAAATCTGCTGTCTCTTAGAAGAATGGGATAAAATTTATATTTAGTTTTGCCTGATAAATTCAATGAGTTCAATGAAGTATAATAAATCTACATAGTAGATATTATCAGTCATTTCTGTGTGCTATTGTAATCTTTTACTATAAGATTTTGTGCATTATAAGTGAACTGTTATTATCTTAAATGCACTTGTAGCAGTCATTTAGGATATTACTTACAGGTTCTGACACTGGAGCATCACAGAGGAATTGACAATAACTAAGATTAATAGTTGTTAGCTAGGACAGAGCATGACTGACAGCAGAATGATGTTGAGTATTTGAACATGGTAAACAAAATCTAGGTCACTTTTAAAAAAAAAAATAATTTTTCTAGCTCTTAGAGAAAAATCAGTTAAAACCCCTCTTTATGTACAACAGACAAGTTACGTCAAGGTAGAATTAAATACCATGGAACTTGCTAACACCTTTTACATCTTAATTTGAGTTTTCCACATGATTTTATTTTGGCTCATTGGATATTCTAAAATGAAAATGTTTTGATTTCTGCTGAATTTAACACACTTCATTAACTCTCTTTTTAAACATAATCCCATGCATGAAAAATGCAAATCAAAGAAATTTATTTTCTAAATTTCCGCTCAGATTTTTTTTTCTAAATCCAGAATTCCGTATTTGACAACTGAATTTGAAAGCTTGGGAACTTATCTATTAGCTATTGATTTTCTTCACATTTTTTTGGGTGATGTTCATAAGAAGGTCAGGAGAAATCAGTAACAAGGAGTTGGATTAGACTGGAATAGTCTTCCTTCAGACATAACATGCACTTAGAAATTATGTAAAATTGAGGGGCTCTAACTCTGTGATAGTAAAAGATTGGATACAGAGATTAAAACATTCA
Organism: Strigops habroptila; assembly: GCF_004027225.2. Classification (NCBI taxonomy): domain Eukaryota; kingdom Metazoa; phylum Chordata; class Aves; order Psittaciformes; family Psittacidae; genus Strigops; species Strigops habroptila. Next base: position 73,172,303 of record NC_044277.2, on the reverse strand, counting down.
GTCTTTTTCTGTTTTTCTTCTGAGGAAAATCTAATTCTGAACTATTTACAATGATTTATTTTGTACAATAAAAATAATTTTAAATAATTTACAATGATTTGTTTTTCTCAATATTACATACTTTTCTTTTAAATACTCTCAGACAGTGGAGGCCTTGGGTCATCTGACTTATGCTTAGCCTTTTGCAAAGCATAAAAACTAGTCAGGTGAGCCAATTGAAATAAAAGAACGAACAGAAGGTATGGCGAGTTAAGCAAGTGACAACGTGACTGTTGCCATCTCATCTGAGGAATGTACCCATCTGGCTGAGTGGTCTCGCTCACATTCACTGAGTGAATAAAGGTGCTGATGCATTTAGTTTGTCATCCCAAAAATTGCCACCCCTCTGCAGATTTGGTAAAATGTGTTGGCACATCATCAATAGGTTCAGTTCATGGTCTGATGTCTTCACACAAACCACACCTTCATTAGTGGTTTAAGTTGATATACTGCACTGCTGAGCCAGAGCAACCAAGTCATGCATTTCTCTCTGTTGTCATATGATAACCTCCATAGAGGGATGATATGGAGAGTTAGGGGTGGTGATAGGTTAAACCATTCCTACTAGATTTGTCAAAGTTAGTCTGTTAGAACCCCAATTAACAGACTGTTCTTTAAAAACAAAAAGAAAAAAGCATGCATCTGTTCAAACCTTGCTGCACATTTCTAAGCACTCTTGTCTGTTCATGCATGTAACACTGGATGCATTTGAATCATGATATCATGTTCTCTGATGTACAAGTTGGGCATGAAAAAATCCATTCATACTAATTAAAAAGTGTTCTAAATGGAGCCTGATATTACAAGTAGGCTTATATGAGATGGCATCGGGAAAAAAAGAGGAGGATTAGATTTGGTGACCTGAAAATGCTTCTGAGGATGGTTGGAAGAGTCAGTGTCAGTTGTATATTCAGTTTTCCTGTTTCATTTATATAGTTCAATTACGTGCATACATGTATATCTTTGGGTCATACGAACTTCTTTTATCCCTTCAACTGTCAATTTGTCAAGAATTAACACCATGCAGAGTTTTCACTTCTGTTTTTGTAAGAAATGTTTTCCAGATGCTTTTTAATATTCCTGAGCCCTCCTTTTTTAATTCATTGTCCCAAACTTTACCATTTGCTCAGGTGTAGCTCAGCTTTCCTTCCACACCTCAAAACTTTCTTCAGCAGCTCCTTTTCACTTGTACTGAAAAAAGTAGTCAGAAACATTAGACAGTTCCCAGATGGCTCTTTTTTTCTTTCTCCCCGAAGAGAAATGTATAGCTCATAGCTGCTGTCGCTCTAGAAAGAGTGCATCAACAAACTCTTATTTGTCGCACTGCTTCAGAGAGATATAAATTTGAAGTGTGCAATGTCGGTGGCCAGGGCTTCCCATCACCCTCAGCCTGGATGCAGCTGGATTAGCTACTTGTTTTACATTTCTACAGGAAATAGCCCTCCCCAAACTCTTTTAGCACTAAGCAGCAGCTTGGATCTTTCATGAGAAATGTAAGCCAAATGCTCAGTTGAACTGAAAAAGCATCTGGGAGCATCTGTGGTGACAGAGTAGGCACCATCACACACACCCTCCCCACCCCGCCTTTTTCCCTCTGGCCCCAGTGGAGCCTGAGCAGCCGTTTGCTTTCATCTTCTGCTGAAGCACACAAGCCAGAGCTGCTGAATGCTATTGGGGAGCTCTTCCATGGGAAACAGAGTCATCAGCCAAGTGGGATTCTATGCAACAGGCAGTGAGCATGAAGCAAAGACAAGAGGGAGGCAGGAGAAACTACATTGAAGTCATGTTTCAAATAGCTCTTTTGAGAAGGTAGTGATTTCAGTAATTTGTTTGCTCTGAAAGTATTTACAGCAACAAAGTGCTTTGTAGTTTATTTCAAGATAGGAATGGAACTAAATGACCAGCTCATACACTGTGACTCACTTTAACCACGTCTAACCAAGGTTTTCCAGAGATTGTTTTGTATTCTCTCTGCAGTAAGATTTTTACATTGACTTACTTATGTGTTTTTGACAGTGCACTCTTGTCATGATAGAAATATCTGCTCTCCTCTTTCTTAAACCAAATGCCATTATTTTACTTCTCATGTGTGCCTATAATATTTAAACCAGTCTAATTCTTCTCACAGTGAAAAAAATAACCTCCAAGAAATGGATAAAAATGACTCTAAATATCATATTCTTGCTAAGTTCTATTTTTCTTCAGGGATTTGTGCCAACAAAAGCTAAATCCCAACATCTACGTTGACTTTCCCATTTCTTAAAGGTACGGACCATAACTGGCACTTTCTATAAATAGTGATTAACTCATAAGAGGTAGCTGATTATTTGTAGCACAGATGTCATGGGCTAAAAAGACTGGAAACCATTCTTTATCGCATGATACTCCAAGAGGGTCTGCATAAATTAAATGAATTGTAGGTATCAAAGTGTATTGGATGAAAACAATCTTTACAGCTGTGTTTAGATAGAGTTAAAATAATACTGTCCATCTGTGTTGTACTTCAATGTAATTTGAACAGCTAGTGATACTGGAGATACATTATTGGAAACATATCAGCACTACTGTACAACTTATGCAGAAGTACCCAGGAAGGTTTTTGTTTGATAAGGTACTGCATTAGCTTTTCTTCATAAGCTAAAAAACAATCTGCATCATTCCCTCCGTCTCCTTTTTAGACAAAGGTATATCTGTATGATTTGATTGGCTGTAGATGCCTCTTTCCTTTGTTTTTGGTTTTCCTTCTACTTCTTAGTAAACTGGGATACATAGAATCATAGACTGGTTTGGGTCAGAAAGGACCTTAAGTTCCAACTCCCCTGCCATGGGCAGGGTCACCTCCTACTAGACCATGTTACTCAAGGCCCTGTCCAACCTGGCCTTGAACACTGCCAGGGATGGAGCATTTACCACTTCTTTTGGCAATCTGTTCCAGTGCCTCACCACCCTCACTGTAAAGAACTTGTTCCTTATATCTAACCTGAACTTCCTTGTGTAAGTTTGAACCCATTACCTCTTCTCCTATCACTGCAAACCCTGATACAGTGTCCCTCTCCAGCATCTTGTAGGCCCCCTTCAGATATTGGAAGGCTGTTATGAAGTACATGTGAAGATATTTAGCTTCCCTCAAATGCTTCATAACATGCCTGATTTTGAAAAGCGCAGAATTGTTTTTTAAACAAGTTCCTTATGTAGTACATCTCCTGCATGTTCCTACTGTAGCTACATGATCTGTGCATTAAAATCCAGCAGACTTTGCAAGCCACTCTGTCCTTCTCAGCTGCTCTCCTCTGAGAGAGCAAAGCTATCGTGCTTGTTGGTCTTCATGAAAATGGTTAAATCAGTAGTGGATTATTTCAAGACTTATGAAAGATAAGTTTAAGTCTGAAAAATGTGTGGATAATCAGTATGTATGCATGCAACATTTATGTGTGATGGGTTTTGTTGTTGGGTTGTGGTGGTTTTGGTTTTATTTTTCCCATTTGTACCCATCACTTTGGCCTTGTGCTTAGTTCATCTATCTGCAGAATTAGAAAGAAAGTCCTCATATTTTCAGGAAGTGCAGTTTTTATAGCATGTAAGGTCTAATGAAATTGAAAAGTACAAATTAAGATCCATTAAAGAAAGTTTCATGTGTTTTCTTTGTACAGCCATACAGATTAAGGAGAGCTTGCTGCTTTTTTTTTTTTTTTTTTGTTATTGGGATGAAGGAATTCGTTAGGCATCTTAGCTATAAGGGTGGCAAATAAAAAAGATAGACTTTGTAAGCTGAAGCAAAATACTCTGGTGTAATAGAAAGGTAGTTTGGAGAAGGTTATTTTTCTGAAGGCACTGCAGAAAGGTGCTTGTACAAAATGAAAGATCTTGACTGTGCTCTTAATGTGAAGGTTTTCTGGGTTGTGTTGCTGTGGCTGTAACCAATGCACGGCCATAGGTGAATAGGTACGTAGTGAGCATTTTAAACAACAGTTATGGGCTGTTGAATGTACATTCATAATAATGCATGTATTTATGGAAGGCAAAGAAAAGAGTGCTTCTGACTTCATTGACTAAGGCAAAATAGTAAATTCAACTAGTATTGCAATGTGTGAGAATATTAAGGACCAGCATTGATCAGCATTTCTTATTATACAAGATTTTTTTAAAAATTAACGACCTTCATTTAAACTAAAAATTGAAAAAGATCCACTTGATTAGTGTTATTAAAATTTAAAACCAAGCCTCAAGACTAAGAACTAGAAACATACTGCTGCATAGGCCAGCAGTAGGAGGACATTGCTTAAGACACACTTGCTGAAAGCCTACAAATTTTTCTTTAAGAATTGCATAGAATTTCACAAAAGTATGTAATAAAATTTCAGTTCTGTCTCCTGTGACTTGTGATTCACAACCAGTCATATTCTTATTAACTTAGATGCAGTTGCAGTTCTCACAACTGTTGTAACTTGCTGCAATATTTTATATAACCAGATAAAAAGGTATCACTTTATGGTCTCAAAGATGTGTCCTGATCAGGTTGTCCCTTTTGTCTTAGGAATTTTTTTCTTTCTGCAAAATCTTTTTGCCTTTTTTTTTATCCCCTTGATTTGTCATTTCTAGATTATCTCTTTTCAAAGAATATTCTGTAACAGAATAAAGCCCATTTCTGCTGATTTATTAGGAAATGGCAAGATAAATGTAAATTGGGCTGAAATGCAGAGAGCTTTGACAAATGATATTGTAAAAAGCCAAAACCAACAAAAGTCATAAGCCTCAGAAATGCTATTTTTCCTCCTCCAAATGATAACAGTTCTGATTCTTTCCCCCACAAGAATCTTCTCTATAACTGAATAAGGAAAATGTTGCATTCATATTGCTTTGTCTTTTTATTATATTTTTTTTCTCTAAGCTGAAAAGAACTATTCTAGTCTCAGCTTGACACTAGAGAACGTAGATATTAATCTGTGTTTAGCTCTATGGTTTGAGTCCATGTTAACTTACAAATTTGAAATAGGCTTATAGGACAGCAAGCACTTGAGTTGGGGTCCAGTTGTGGGATCTTGCAGGTATTGGGACAATACCAGATTCTTTGCTGGGCTTCGGAATTTCCTTTGGTTTGTGTTTCAGAATAATTTACGCTCCACTATTATATCCTGTGTAAGGTTGTTGCAAGTGCAGTATGGAGTTGGGTGATTGTAATAACCTATGCTATTGCTTTTGTGTTTCCTACCCTCAGGTGTTTCCAAAGGAGACTTAAGTTGAATAACTGCAGGGAAAGTTTTTGCAGTACCAGGGTTATTCCCAAGTGTACTCATAGGTATTTTGTAATCTCTTTATTGTGAAACATAACCTCTGTGTCTCTCAACTGTTCTTCTGTATTTAGCGAATTCATTCAAGGAATCTGGTAAATTTTAATGGGGTTATTGCTTTTAACAAACATCCAACAGCTTCAGTAGGGATGGCATTTTTAGGACTTTACTGGCAGAAACAGCACAAATTTAAAGATACACTTTAGCCTGATTCCTCCAAACATAGTATTTGTCATTTGAAAAAGCAAATTGTGTACAAATCTGGAGATCATTAGCAGGAAAGATATCCTGAACCAAAGTAAAAAATAAAAACAACAACAGCAGCAATAAACCTCATTTCTACTAGCACTGATTAGTAGTAAAATATTGTTGCTGGTAAAGCCTAATTTGAAATTCTGGTACAGTAGAATTGTCTTGTTGTTTTAGGGAAGAGACAAAGTATGTCTATAAAATTCAACTGCAAATGTTTTCCCGTGCTGCTTCATTGATTCACAATGTCTTGCTGTGCGTCCTTTATGATTAGGGGTTTACGAACCATGCAGGTCACAGCATTATTCTCAGCTTTGGTTAATTCCTCTCTGCTGAGGGCCCTGAGTGTGCTGTATAGCAAAATCCTTGAGTTCTTCAACACCAAGAGATTTCTACAGCAGCTTTGTGTGTTGTGCTATAATCTTAAGCAGAAACAAAATCAGTATATCTGCTGGGAAATTCAGTTTTACTTTTCAATGTACTTCCACCATGTCTTGAAAGTTTTGACTGCACCATAAAAAATGCTAGGGGGCAAGATCTGAAGACACTGGCAGCTGTTTACATTTCTGTTGGCTCTTCCACCCAGAGAGATGTTAGAGGGAGTTAACTTTGGACCATGCTGTGAGCCCACTGGTAGAACGCTGCTGTTAAAATCATCAGCAACAAAGAGGCCAAAATCACAAAAACTGCACCATTAACAGGCCATTAAACTTGACAGGAGCCATATTTATTTCTCTTGGCTCTTCTGCTTCAAGCTGTGTGCAAAATTCAAGTGAATGACACCCTGAGATAATTTAGACTGCTGTAGAACAAAGCTAACTTAATCTTTAGCCTTTTCCTTTCCACGTCCTTTTCTTTTCCCACCCCTGTTGCCCCAGCACACAGACCATTGTTACCACCGCTGGATGCTGTTGCCTTGTTCTGTCTTGGTTTTATTTTTTAATTTTTTTTTTTTTTTTTTTGGGTGACTGCTCTCTGAGTTGTTTTATGGAATTAGACTATTTTAAAAATGACAAAGCAAGTGGCCAATGTTTACTCTCCATTTTTTTGGGGACAGATTGTGCATTCTGCAATGCTTATTACTGCAGCCATAATAACTGTTTTTTCCTGTTCTGTGTTTTTGAATGGAAGAGATTCCTGTTAAGGACTGATGTAGATCTGGATAATAGCATGTTACCTCTTACGTTATGTGCAAGAACCCTTCTCACAGGACTCACAGGACACACGTGCACTGAAGATTCATGCTGTTCTCCATCAGGGATTTATATAATATTAAAAATTATCACTATGGATGCTACAGTATTCTAGCTCATTTTCCTAAAGGCTGAAGTTAAATGTGTGTATATCATTTAGCTTGAAATATCAGATCATGTTGGTGTAGTGTTAGTACAGTGGCACTAGCACAGATCGTTTCAGTTATCAGTTTGCCAAAAAGAAGAGGAAAGCTGTTCTTGCTTGATAACTTCTCTATTTTCCCACTTGCATTGCATCATCTGGTGCAGATCAGTTCTTCTCACATGAGGCTGCTGCCTACATACATAAAAATCTAATAGACTTATTGAAATTATCAAGGGTATACTTTGAATTTGAAAGCCTAAGTGAACTGAATGCTTTGATGGTAAGTGTGCAGGAAAATTAGTTCCTTTACAGAGGAAAATATCTGATTTTGGTTGAAAATGTAGAAGATTATAGGAACAGGCTGCCCAGAGCAATGGTGGAATCACCGTCCCTGGAAGTGTTCACAAACCATGGAGACGAAGCCCTCAGTGACATCGTTTAGTGGTGGTCTTGGCTGTGCTGGGCAACGGTTGGACTTGATCAAAAATAACTTATCTCATTAGTTTATCACTATTACTTATCACACCACCAGTTGTGGTCTACACACTGTTGGTGTCATCAAGGCCTTGACATGGCATATCTCTGTGTGAGGATGGCACTCGGCAGGAGCCATGTGAACTAGGCACATGAGGGTATTTTGCTTCCTTCAGTAGCAGCGCCATTCAGCCCCTGCTGAGACTGGGGCAGAGAGGGAAAGGAATGATGCTGCCTCTCCTGGAGGTCCTCCAGCACAGCCAAATTGTTCACCATGGGCACACAGCTGCTGCCTTGGCAATCAGCAGGGTTTTGCTGTTACCAGAGTTGAGGTCTGAAGTCCTTGCTGCCAGAGTTCCCGGTGGAAGCCCACTCAGTGGGAAGCATGAGATGATCCCCTTCTTTCTCCTTGCTCTTAATCCTATCAATCAAAAGTGAATGCCAGCTTCTGTTCTGCAAATAGTTGCAATTGTGTTTGACAAGTATGGATTTTGCTGCAGTAAAAATATGTTGTTATTTTATGCTTTTCTTTGTTTTCTTCTGCTGTACTGGTGTATGGGGCACTAGTCAAACTAATAATTGGAGAATTTTATCCAAGCGTATCTTCAAGCCAGAATACAGGGGCTGTTGGCAACTCCAGCTGAGGCTGCATCTGGCCCAGGCTTCTCTCCTGCCATGAAACAATTTAAGTGGTTTCCTGTGAATCATTACCCAAGCTGAATCAATATGTACTTCTGCAAGTGTTAGAATTAATGAAGATTGGTCTCTGATGGATTTGTATCTTATGATTACATTCTCTGATGTCTACTGAAGTACAAACTCCAATTGAAAATTCTTGTGCAATTGAGGACCTGAAAATTGCTTTCTGTGCAGGTTTTCTGCTGAGAATGACTGCATTTTATGGCTTATCCTTTGGTGGAGGCACTGATCAGGGTTTCCTTTTCCTTCCAGTTTCCTATCTCTGTGAACCTTAAGGATATAATGGCCTTGGAGATTTTTATCCTTCTGTTTAATGTGTTTGAAATTGGCTAGTAGATTCAAAGATAACTGGCGAATGGAATGGCAAATTATCACATGCGGATATAGCGTAATTGCATGGGACTTGCTTCTCCAAGAAGCTGGGTTAAAAAGAGGTGGGAGAGATTTCTTGAAAAAAGATTGCCCAGAGTGGGGGGACTAGAGGGCTGGAGAGTAAGGCTGTGATCTATTCTGTTTGTAAATAGAATCTAAGATACAATGAACAGATATGCTTTAACCTGCACAGCCCAAGATTTTATTTGCAGAGCAGATTTGGAAAAGTAGGGGCTTATCCCTAAAGCTTCACTGGCTAGGTTGGGACACTCTGAACATAATATTTAGTGTAGTCATAACTGACGGTTGCCACTCAAGAATGAGCTCTTGGACTTGTCATGACTGTCTCAATAGTTCTTTGAAATCTATTAGCTCAGTTTGAAGCAGAAACCCAAAAAATAAATTTTTTTTTTTTTTTTTAAGTCTTGGCTATCATCACGAAGTATTTCAAAGACAAAATGGAGTGCATTATTTTGCTGTTGTCTTCATGCACTTGCATTTCGTTCACTGTGTGCAGTTTTGGCCTCCTGACCTGAAGAAAGATGTAGTACCATTGCAGGAGGAATAAAGGGAAGGGCAACCAAGATTATAAAGTGGACGAAGCAGACTGAGGAGGGACTTAAAATATCTGGGTTTCTTCAGTCCGGAGGAAAGGTTGAGAGGTGAGGTGACTGAAGATTGCAAAATCATTAAGGCAACTTATAAGGGTCATTGGAACTGTCATTCATCAATTCCAAAATGCAGAAGTTGAGGGGCACTAGAGGTAAATGGTAGTAGATAAATTTCAAGCGCTCAAAAGTACTTTATGCTGCAGGTTGTGAACTTCTGGCATTTACTAGTACAGGAAACTGTGGAGGTGGACAGTACCCTCAGGTTCAAGAGAATTGCATGAATTTATGAACAACAGCTCCATAGATGGATAGCATAAGTGTAGGGCAGGTTAGTATTGTCCATCATTCCTAATTCAGGAAGTCTGTATGCTGGAGGAGGGAATAGATTGGAGAAAATGGGCCTGTGATATTCCTGAAAAGCATCTCTTACTGCTTTGTTGCAGAAACAGCACTGGGCTCAGTGAACCTTTGGCCTGAACTCCTTGGACATTCTGTAAATTCTTGTAGTGTCTTGAACCCACATGTAAGGCAAAAACTAGCATGTAGATTGTGATGGTGTATAAAACAACAGTTAGATTCCCTGGTTTCATTTGGTCTGTGTCAAAGGCAATAATTAATTGCTCTCAAACATAGGCATGATTGTAAAGCCAAGAGGCAATGGTTGAAACCATGTTAGGATTATTGCTTGAAGAGTAGATTATGGATTTTTCTCAGCCTGCCTTTGCATGTTATTCTGAGTTGCATGTTTAACCATGGCTAATGATGGAACTAAATGCAGAAGACAGGTGTTGGTGACAATTTTCTTTTAGCAGAATCAGCACAATGCATTTTGTGTGTGGGATCGTAACACCCTAATCTCAAAGTGAAAATGCCTGATAGTATGAGGGTGGTAAGCTATTTCCAAAGCAATTCTTGAAGTATATTTTAAATGGTATTGTAGGAAAGTAGCAAATTAAGAGTTAATTTATAAGGCAGGCTCTAAAATAAAAAAAAAAAAAAGGAAAATCTGTGCTCTAATACCTCTAATACCTCTTTGAGAAAATAACCAATGTTATTTTCTCAAAGATAACAAGAGTAACTACTTTGTGCATGTTACACATTACAAGGTTGATTGGACTATCTTACATCAGGCTAAATCTTTTCTTTTTTTAATATCAAAATGAGGTTTTCATCAGCTTCAGTGGTCACAGTGAGCTGCATTTAGAATAAAATGAAAGCCTAAAATACTTTGGAAAGTCCAGTGGGTCTGTAAGTATTTATTGGTTAGTACTTTCAAAGTGCTTTTGGCACAAAAAAAACCCTTAATCTTTTTCGAGTTATCAGATAACTTACATGTGTGGAGCTTTTATTGTCCTAATCGGTGAAACTTTTCATGGGGTAAATTAAGTCTTGGAGAAACATGTTCTTTCAAAAACAGCTGTTCTTTCTGCAAATGTTAGTCTTCCAACTGTTCTTCACTATCTATTAGTCCATTTTAGGGTGAAAGTAAGCTGGCTTTACACTCAATGAATCTTAATTCCATGAATCATTCATCGTAATGGGATGCTACTAATGTAAATAAGGATACAGATCAGAAAGGAAGCATATGGATGTTGCTCTATTTTCCTTTTTTATGTGTGTCTCCTGGAAGATGTAAGGTAAAGAATATGAACAGAGAGAGAGTGGGATATGGAAATAGTAGAAAACCCTGTATAAATGATGCTTAAGAAAATAAATGGAGGGGATGATGAGGAGAGAAATAATTGAATGATGAGAAGGGATTTCTTGATATTTCTGGTGAAAGAACCGGAAAATCTAGTGGCATCATGAAAAGTGGTTAATCTTGCCTCTGAGATAACATAAAACAACATAGTACATAAAGAGATCACTAATCGGCCGAGGACCAAGAAGATTAAGGACTGGGTTCTGACTGAGAGGACTCCAGCTACAGCAGAGACAGTGCCAAGCAGTAGTTCCTACTGCTAGCCCAGCTTGAAAGTCTGCAAAGAGCAGATTGCTCCTTTCTTTCCTTGAGATGCCAGGGCCATGATGGATCCTGGCATGTCTGTTAGTTTTTTGATTTCCTTTTAACCCAGATGCTTTTCACTGGATATAGCCTGTAGATCTGGTCCAAAGTGAGCAGCCATGATCAGCATGGCCAGAGGCAGCAGAGGCTGGCCTGCCGGTCTGTTCCTGGGCCAGCATGCCGGTGGTGATGAGGGGTGGAAGTTGAGCCACCTCTCCAGGGCACAAGTCAGGACAAAAGGTTTAGTTAAATACTGCATTATTTCTGCCAAGAGAAACATGTTTACTGTCAAGGCCAAACCTCTTTTGCTCTTGCTGTTTGCATCAGCAGTGGGATTAAATCTCTATTGGGAGCCTTGTGTGAGTAGTACAAAGGCTGTCCATCTGTTCTGCTGCTGACATAGCAGTGTGGCTGGGCATGTACAGAGGAGGGCTTGAATGATCCATCCTGAAAATGATGTAAAATTTTGAGAAGTCTGTCCTCGCACTGAGGGGTAGGGAAAGCTGCAGCCAGGCCCAGGAGTGTTGATGATGCCAGTTTAAAGAAGTGTGAGTGCTCCAGGATGGTTTGACAGGCATATGTGGGGTTATTGTGCTGTGTCTGAGGGCCTGGGGCAGGGAGAACCCTGTGGTGAACAATCAAGTCCCAAGGGTTTTCTCCTTTTGATGGGTTATTCTCAAAAGTGCTCTGCTTTTGCCATGCTGGGAAGCTGTGCTATAGAAAGGACAAGGTAGGACTGGATGGCAGTAGGGAATGGAAATCATGTTCTCTGCCTGTCGCTGACTCTTTCTACAGTTAATGGTCTCACTGAATCTGCTGCTGGCATGCAGCAAGCAGATCTTTAGTTTGGGTCCCCTAGGATGTAAAAAGTAGAGGGGAAAAGCAACCACAAAAATGGCAGGCAGCAAAGTAAATTAAGACCCATACTAGGACATTGTTGTGGCAGTTTATGGAGAATAGTAGGAAAATACATACAGTGAGAAGCCACAAAAAGATGTGAAGTAGACAAAGACTGAATAGAGATAAGGAGGCTTAGAAACACTAAGAGCAATTTTGTTTGAATGGCATGACTATATACCAATTTAGACTGCTCAGCTGGTAACTAATAAGCAGAGAAACAGATTTTGAAATTCTAAAAGCTCTGCCTAACAGTGAAAAGAAACTGAGACACAGACAGATGGATAGAGGTAGGGTTAATAGGGTCTGGATTAAGAACAGTAAAGCATGCTTCCAAACTGAGTAAGGAAAAAGAATGGGAAGAGGGTGAGATATTAACAGTGAGAGTAAGAAGACAGGGATAATAATTTAGTAGCTTGATAGTGAAAAGCTACTGGTGATGGAACAGATGAACTGGATTGGAATTAGCAATGTTATAACTGATGAAGCCTCATGTAGTTAACATGAGTTAAAAAATCATAAAGTTTCATGAGTTTAACATGAGTTAAAAACATAAAGTTTCTAATTCAAACTTCTGATAGCTTTAAGATGCTCTTTTCCTATCCCTGGTGTATTTAATAAGTATTTGGTTTGCATTAACTGCACTATTAATGTATGGCAAAGAGTAGAAAAAGCAAGACACTATCTGTCTGGAAGTTAAAATTCTATTTCGTTTTAGTGTTTCTCCTTCAGCTGCTGTTCATCTTCTCTCTTCAGTCTCAACAGCCCTAAACAATAGGGCTTCTATTCAGATGTACCTTCATCCTGTGAAGTTCTTCAAGCTGCCATAGGTGTTTCTGTCACAGGGAATAGTCTTCTCTCTCTGATGCTCCCATGTTCCTGTCTAAAGGGGAATATCACACATGCTTCATTCAGGCTTCATAGTTTCTCATCACAGGGGCATAGGATCCCCAGGTAAGAAAGATTTTTATTCCCCCTCCCCACCCCCCCCAAGAAACAATAAAAATTGTAGCATGGGGTAGTCTTACAAGTAACGTAAACCAGTTTATCTATCTATTTATTTATTTATACAGGTCGAGTTAAAAGGCAAAATTATTTCTTTCCCCACCCTAATTGCAGGTAGAAACAATTTCTTCATGAATCAGTACCTCTGGACAGCCAGAAGAACTAAATGTCTAATCCAAACTCCATCTAATCTACAGACTCCTGAATCCTATTGAATTCAATGGGCTTTATATCAAACTGTAAACTGGAAAGATAAAGTTTTAAAATCACCCCTCTTCATGATAATTTTTCTGCTGAATATTAATCCTAATGTTGCTTTTCTCAGACATTGCATTGGTTTTGTGCATGCTGTGGGGCAGACGTGAAAAATGTTATCATTTTTCTTTGGATTGGTTTTATGGCTACAACCAAAGCTTGTCCAAATTATCCAGATTTTTGGTATCAACTTTTAAGGCTGTGAAGCTAACCTGAGTACTGATGTTTTTGTGCAGTAAGATTCTGCATTCTGCAGAAGTCTGATGTGTTTGATGTGTATGTATCTGTTCACTTATGCAGTTATCTTGGTATAGTCATGAGATTAAAGTTTTATGTTCTTGAAAATGCATACAGATGAATTTTTTGTTCCAACAATCAATGATGGGTTTTAGGCAGGCAAATGAACCAGAACTGTTGCCAGAACATATTCACTTGTGAGTCTTTAGGCATCCTGGCTCTGACATAGACAACATCTATCATTGTGTCCTATGTAGCATGAACACATTGGCAGTATTTATCAAAGATGTATCTGAAACAATCATAATTTCTGCTTCCACTTTTGGTTGAAATCCAAATGCAGAAAGAACATTAAAAATGATGAAATCATAGCTGTTATTCACACTCTAAAAGTTTGAAAAATGTCTAGTTCATTAGAGGGTTGAGATACGGTTTAAGTTATCTGAGTTTTTCTCTTTGCTCACATATGCAGTTCAGGGTCGGAGTAGAGGAGGAGAAACAGAAAAAGGCAGAAAATCTACAAAAGTAAAACATGATGTATATGTCAGAGTTAATACTGACTGCTAAAATGCTCTTTACTTTTGTCATTCTTCTGGGGCTTGAACTTTAAGTTTCAAAGTATAATTAGCATATATTTTAGCCTTAAAATTTGCAGAGAGTACAGGATGTAAAGTACAGAAATAAGACCATGAGTTGTATGCATTTTTCTGTGGAAGAGACCATGAAAGAGAAAAAACACATAGAAAATGCACAGAGCAGACAAGCAATAACTGTGGCCCAGTGCGTTGCATGTATCTTCTCAGTTCACCTCACTATCATGTGATAGGGAAAAGAAAGACTACAAAAATTCTGCTGCCATCACCATTCAGCTGTAGCCAATGTGGAAAACATTAGGAATGATTTGGTCCATATGGCCACATCAGGAACTGTTGTAAATTTTACTGCATCTCCTCTTTCTCCAGTTTTTGCTCAACCAAAAGGAGAATTTTCAAGTCTCAGCAAATTGAGTGCCCAGCAAAGCAGGTCACATAGGATATTACAAAATGGAGCTTCAGGAAGGGAAGTGTACTTTTTCTCACAGCTGACAGTAGACGTTATTAGAATGAAAGCTAAGAGAGAAAATCCAGGAAAGATGATGGTAGCATATTTTTAGGATTACATATAAAATAAGTAGTACATTTATCTATAAGGTGCATTCAATGGATCCTGTTTTAGGGGCTGATCAGAGAAGCACATAAAGCTGGAAGGAGTATTACGAATCTCTTATCATTGTAGCTCTGTGACATGTTGTCTTGGCTTCTTATAAGTGGCTATACAAATAGGAGAAAATACCCTCTGTAAAGGAAGGAGATGCTTTGCACTAATCCTTGTTGCTTTTTAAATGGTAGTTGGTAAGCTTAAGACAGTTATCTGTGCAAATGGATTCTGTTAGAAGTGTACCCAAGTAAACTCTCAGAAGAACTGAGCTTGTGTGGTTGGATACAATTTATTTGTCTCCGTAAGTTGCATATGAGTCAATAATTTATATTTCTTTAAGTTGCTTTACTGATGGTATTTTCAGCATTTCTTAGTTTGAAATACAGCAGATAGTATACCTTTAGAAAAATGGTTTTGTTAGGATGTCTTGGCTCAGCTGACCTTCAACAAGAAGAAAACATGCTGTAATATAATTATATATTACTGTTTTTAAATTCTTCTTGTCTGAATTCTCTAGGCCAGAAACAGGATTTTTTTATGTGTCTCTGGAACAGTACTTTTATCTATTAATAATTATTTACTAGATATACAGTTTTGTTCAACAAAAACTACTTCAAATTCTGTCTGAATTAAAAACTAATTTAAGTAGAAACTTCTGGGAGCCTTCCAGATAATGAAACCTGAAAGGGAAAAGTATTTCTCTATTTTCCTTTTATTTAGCGGTTAGCTCATTCACCTGGGTTATGGAAAGACTGTCCGAGGTGATCTGCAGTTACGTTAGAGTGCACCAGTTAGTGGTTTCAGCAGTTTACCTTGGTTAAATAAGCTAAATTTGGAGCTTTAAGTGGTTCTGTTGAGGAAGTAGGAGTATGTTTTTGGAGCTCAACAGAACTATGGAGCTGAAGGTACAGGTCATAAGGTATACCAAGGCACTCTGAAGTTGATGTTTAGTGGAGACTAGGAACCAGCAGTTCCACCCTTCAGTGGAAGTCTTCAGGTCAGAGGCACAGGCACCAACCTGGTGGCTCCAGTGACCTCAGGGCTGAGCGGGGTTTTATTCATAGATTGTGGAGTTAAGACAGTTTTGACAAGCTATCTGGGGCTGAGTGTGGGTGAAATGAAATAGTTTTTGTTATTGTTGTCAGGATTTGTCAAGGAAATCATCTAGATTTTCAGTTTGAATCTAAATGAACTGAGGTTTGTAAAACTTCTTTGCAGGCTGGTGCTTGTTGATGCACATGTTGCATTGGTTTAATCAGATCAACTTCAGCCTCTTGCCTAATCTCAAGGATGAGTATTGTGCCAGTCTCCAAGCTGGTACTTGATGCTTGCTGGTGAGTCACCCGTGTTAGCCCTGTACTGACAGCTATCTGTCCTTGACCTTATGGTTAGTTTTCCCATACTTTCTGGAATTCAGCTGGCTTATGCTGGGCTGATTTGAATGTGACTGTTACCGTAAAAATTGGTTGGAGAAACTCTCAATTTGGAGTTTTAGAAAGCAGGCAGTTTTTTATTGCAGTGCTGGGCACACACACGAATCATTTCGCAAAGGTGAGCACACCCATTACTTGCCAGCAGCAGCTATATATTTAGCATACTCATGCGTATTTACAGCATTTCCAGGAACTAATTATATTTGCATCCTAATTAAGCATGCGCTTTCTTGCTGAGTGGGGGTCTCTGGTGGTTGGCGATAGTCTTCCTCACTGTGTTTACTGAATGACCTCAGTGCTTGCACATGCTCGCAAGGTCCTAGTGCTGGGTTAGCAGCTGGTATGTCCTTGCTTCTATCCTGTTCCGGTCTCACTTCACGCTGGGCTCCACTCTGTTATCTTGAAGGCTAGCATCCTTGGTCTTATTTACTGTCTCCTTAGTTGTTATCAATTCCATGACATTCTTTCCCCTGTCAGTTGAACATTCCCTTCTCTCTACATGTTAGTAAGTTAGAAAAGTTTGGTCTATTCTACTATGTTAAAGGCACACACACTATTGTTACTTTAAAATTTAAGCCTACATGACCATACTCACTTTTGAGGTGAATTCTTGGAAGGCAGAAGTTTCTTTAAAGTTTTGTTTTTCTGTTAAAATAGGTTTTGCATTCTTTTGTAGGGCTGGGTCCTAAGCCAGGTACTGTTTGAAACAATTTATAAACAAAGAACATTTTGGTCTTGGTTGCTTTTTTTTGGTAATGCTTTACAATCTCTTTTATCAGGACACTTATCCCTGGTGAATATTTAGAATAAGAAAGTAATGTTTTGAGTGCTACATGTTTTTGTTGCCAGGTTCATATCCTTTTACTATATCAAAGGAAGAATAAAAACAAAGCCCTACCTTACACTTGTAACTCTTCTGTTTCGATGTGAGAGGAATCCTGGGAAAATTGTTAGTGTCATAAACATTTTAATTTAGAGGTATAAAGTCTGCAAAATACGAACACACATTTTTGCTCTGTGATGAATTTTTGGGCCCAAATCTGTGAATTTTCCCATTAAAATTCCATAAATAACTAACCCAAGTTATAAATAATAAAATCATTGAAGTACATTTCTGTATGATGACATTGATTTTAATGGCTTTTTGACACTAAGCAGCTGTGTGAATTAAAAACAAAGTGATGGCACTCCAGTTTTCTCCACTTCCTTGCCAAATTTTTATGTGTTTTTTAAGTGAAACCAACAAAGTAGTAATTTGCTTGTGAAAGAGAAAATAAGCATAGGTGTTTTGAGAAGGGATTTAAAAAACCCCACGAAGTGTCTCCGTTTTGGAGTAATAGTACATAACATGATTAAAAGCCCATGTAAGTTAAAGGAAAGACTTTCACAGGATTCCACAGGCTTTTGGTGAGACCTTTGTGTTGATGGTTAATCTGTGCAGAAATGTCAAGGGTAAACTGATTCTTTCCTCAATCTGCATAAAATCAGGACTGAATATTAAAATGCATGGTGTTATCTTAGTAACTCTGTGCTCAGGTGTCATGTACACTTCCTTGCCAATAAGCTTATGTGATACATGATGCAATGTTTAAATGGTGCCACAAAACCTTAAACAGTGCCCAGAACTGCGTTTCCTGTTCCTATTTTTTGGTTAAATATTGATGGACAGTTTGTTTACATCAGGCTTTTATTCTGTTAGAAAGTAATACTAGCTTATGACTGTTAGTCAAATAGCTGGAGCAACAAGTTGGTGATTAGCACCGGTTTCTCTTGTGACCCAAGAAACTTGATATAAAGAAATTAATTTGTAATTGTCAATTTTGACAATTGAGCTGTTTTCCTGGGCTGGAATAGACTTCATTTGCTTTAGAGAAAACTAGATGAATAACCCCAAAACATTGTACAGTATTTGCTTTCTATATTTATGAACCTTATGTGTATTGTAATGAGGCGTGTGAACTGTGCTACATAGACAGTGCATAACAAAAATAATCTGCAAACGTTATGCAATGCATATCTTTATGTACAAGCCCAGGCCCAGGAACACTGCTTTTGATGTTGTCTTAATTGCTCTCCTTCCTTCTGGTTACACTGCATTTTTTTTTTCTTCTCTGACCACTTAACACATTCCTAACTTTCATGAGCTTTGTAGCTTAGTTCTTAAATTATTGAAATAACAGAATAAAAAGGAAAAATACCCACCTAAAATATATTACAGAAAAAACCAGTTGTACTAGCAATTAGAACTGCCTGTCTTATATTTTTTCTCATATCTACTTCTCATCATAATTTTTCAGGGAATAAATGCTGATCATCTTATAATGATGTAAGTGGTAGCATGGAATAACTTGAAATGCATAAAAAAAAAAGAGAAACTCAAGGCAAACAAGAAGAAACTCTAGAAACATAAAATTATGACTAGGAAAAGAAGCATGTGTACTGGGCAGATGAAAGCAGTGATATAACCGAGAGTAGTTTATAATACAAATAATCTTTCAACTTCCTCTTGTGTGACATTCCAGATATTGTTGTATGTGGAAGTATATGTATTGATCTTGTGCTTGGCTAATTAAACATCTTGTTCCGTGTTACAAAATGCACCATAAATAATGATGAAAGGAAAATGAATTTTGAAACAGAAGCCCCACTTTAAGCTTTGTTGAAGAATTATTTTCTCAGCTAGCAAGGGAAAAAACTGTTCATCAGCCATAAATCTTAGTCATCAGTGAAGTTACTTCAATAAGAAACAGTTGCCTGTCCTTCTTAGGATAGCTTCTAAGATACAGAGAAAGCTATAGAAGAGTAGCTTCTTACAAGCGAAGTCACCTTTACAGTTCAGTGGTCTCTCTTAAGTAATGATGCAATTGCTAGGGAGCTGGTTTCCAGGTGCTAACAGATTCCTTAGATGTCAGAGAGGTGCTGTTAGCTGGCATGCCAAGCATGCCAAGCAGATTGAAAGGAATTTTTCTAATATAAGGAGGTGTTTTGAGGCTTCATATAATAAGGAAAAGAAAAATGAGCATATGGTACAGTCTTAGTATGTTTGTTTGGTGGTGGTGTGGGTTTTTTGTTTGTTTTGGGTTTTTTTGTGGTGTTTTTTGTTTTTTGGGTTTTTTTTTTTTAAGCAAAGAGAGTAAATGGAAGAGTAAAGCATTTGTTTGAAAGGAAGGGTATATTTTGGAGAAATGGAAAGGAAGATATTAACAAATTGGCATTGTTCTGCAGAAATGCATACTGATGTTGATTGGAAGGGACCTGTGAAAACCACCTGGTCCAACCTCACTCAAAGAAGGGAAAACTAAGGTGAGGTTGCTTGCAACAGCCTTGTCTGGCAGAGGTTTGAGTATGCCCAGGGATGGAGATTCCACAGCCTGTCTGGGCAACAGTGCTGGTGTGTGACTAACTTCATGGTCAAGAAATTTCTTAATACCCAATCAGTTCTCTCAGGCTCTCTTTGCGTGCCAGGTGCTCCAGCTTCCCACTCATCTTGGTGATCATCTATTGGACTTGCTTCAGTATTTCAATGTCTGTCTTGTCCTGGAAATGTGAAAGTTGGACATGGCACTCCAGGTATGATCTCACAGGTGTTGAATAGAAGGGAGTAATCTCTTCCCCTGACCTGCCTCCTGCACTATTGCTAAGACAGCCTGGTCCATGCTTGGCTGTCTTCAGCACAAGGGCAAACTGCTATCTCACATTCAACTTGTGAACTTTGCTTTTCTGCAGAGCACCTACCTAGCCAGTGGGTGCCCAGCCTGGGGCTATGCTTTCCTGGCTGTAGGATTTTTGCTTTGCCATTGGTTTACTGCTGCAGAGCTTCTTGAGGCTCCTGTCAAGAATTTTCTCCAGCCTTGAGGTCTGCCCAAAGAGCAGACCTCTGCCAAAGAGCTTGCTTCAAGGCTATTGATCAGTTCTCTGAGCTTAGTATCATTTGATGGATAAATCCATTGGCACGGTTGATGCCTTGTGCTTACCCAGATACTCAGTCACTTCTCCTGTTTTAGTCTTAGCCTGGGCTCTGTATATATTTTAAATGTTTATTCTTTTACTTTGGGTGATGAACTAAAAAACAAAACAAACAGCACCACCACCCCCAAGCTCCCATTGCTTTTTTATTAGTGTTCTGTGTTAAGCTTCCTCTGTGAAAATCTACTGTACCTTTCTGTGTGTGTCTCTTTTCATGCCTGTAGCTGCCATCAGAGTAGAGATGTTAGGCCTAGAAGAAGTTATGGTTGTTATTTAGATATCTGTGCTGTTGTTTAAGGGGTTACAAGGCAAGCGTGATAAAGCTGTGCAGGTTTTTGAATTTCACTCTGGAAACCACTATATCCTTTCCCATGGCATCTTAGCTCAGGTTTCAGAATGGGAAAACAAGCTGGTGGGTATGCTGAACCCTGCCTGCAACATGAGGTTTGTGCGCATGAACTGTCGCTTGCAATAAATTGTGCAAGATAAGTTCAGTCGGTTTGTTTTAGTTTTTTTTTTTGGGTTTCTTTTTGTCAGTGGGTTCTGAATAGATCACAAATATTATTTGCACTCTTTCTAATTGGATTTCTCATCATAAATCATGTTTGCTTTGGTGGGCTTATACAGCATGATGCTCTTTGGGGACTGGCACTGGGGCTTAATGGCTGGTTGGCCTCTGAGAAGTTCTTTGGTTTGTTTAGGAGAGAAGGAAGAGTCACTTGTTTGTAGGAAAATTTGAAGATTTTGTTAGCTGCTACTGCTTTTCCTTCTCTCTCATGACAAACATTTGCTTCAAGCAAATTAAACTAGGTTACTTCTCACCTCTTTTTCAACTGCTCATGCTGATCTACCTGATTGCCTGCAGTAGGTTAGAGGGTGCTCACACGAACCTCACTGCTGACAGTGGTGTGGCACAGCTGACACAAACCTTGATGTCATAAACAAAAAAAATTGGTCCCTGTTATCCAGTCACCTTCAAGTGCTTACTTCTCTTAGGTCCATCACTGCAGTGCTGTTGCACTGCTTACAGGGTTGGTAACTATGCCTCTCTTGCTGAAGCTGTTAGTATGTGAGCTAGTGAAATTAAATCCGATGTGGCAGCACAGGTTGCAGTCTCAATTCTTACCGCAGTACAGATGCTCCTTCCAGGTAGAATACAATATCCACCCAGGGAGTTTGTATACAACGGCTGGGGTGTATTATTCATGTCCTAGTTTATTTTCAACAGCTTTCTAGTTTAGGTAAACCCAAAGATGCTGCAAATGCAGGCATATTTAGTGACATCAGTTACAAACAGGTTATTCTGAGGGTAGCACAGCAACCAAAACAGCACAAGCCTTTGCAGAGGGTTAGTGCACATGTGTGTGACTTTAGATTAAGTACTTCTGACCAGTTCCTGCTCTTGCACACACCTTTTCCACAATAAGAGTGACTTATTTCAAATTAGTTGAATACGTTTTTAAAGAAAGGTAAGCTACTTCTGAAAAGGCACTCTTAAGCTGCAGTAGGTCTTTCCTATTGGGAACTGGTCTAATACACAGCCATTTCAAAATAAAGCTATGTGGAAATGGTCTTATCTTTAATCCAAACAGTGCATGCAAGAGAATGGGTGAAGTGTCTCTGCCACAATGCATGCACTTTCTGAATTAAGCCCAAAATAACCTGATTTGTAAATGTTCATTTTCTCCGAACTTAGTAGGAAGAGGTAACATTTCTACCCACCTTCTTGCTGTGGTTTTTGAACTGTACTGTAACTTTCCCCAACAGGGCAGTTGGAGAATTGTGTTGTATAGGATATTGTTTAGGTAGTGCACAGGAGGTGGTGCAGTAATTGGCAGGTATGAGGAGGAAGCTATTGCTGAAGCACTTGTACTCAAGTAATCCTGCACCAGCAAATCTGATTTATATTAACCTGGATGCCAGTGAGCTTCAATTAAGGGAGTTTTTCCCAAACCACTGTGTGGCACAGTTAAGAAAGGACTGAACTGCTCTAAAGCACATGAGCTGATGAGGGATACTACGCAGCCGGCAACTTATCACAATATGCCTTAGCTCTGTTTGCTCATTTATGCTCCTGTTTGAGTTGACTTGGCTTGCTGTGGAACTAATGATGCTTACATGGTATCATACTGTTGTCTTTGTAAGGATTGTGTTCAGGACTGAAACTATACACATGAAGTATATCTATTGCATCCCCACCTTGTAAACACAGTAATGCCTGAGTCAGGAGGGAGTTGAATAGATGGCTGCACTGTGTCCCAATAAGAGAGGTGTGATATCAGTTCACAAGGTACAGCTATTCACTATTAAATGTGTCTGAGCACAATCTTCTTGGCAAACTGATTTGATATTGATACTAGCTATTCACTATTAAATGTGTCTGAGCACAATCTTCTTGGCAAACTGATTTGATATTGATACTTTGGTTTTGGTTTTTTTTTTCCTCCTTTCTTAATGGGTCCAGAAAGTAAAAGTGCAATTTCTCACATTTGAATCTAGCCTTAACTTAAAATATAATCCTCTCTGTTCGGGTGAGTTATGCCTGGGAATTCCTAATGATCACAGCAGGCAGAGTCTCTGAAGTATGTCTCTTCTAAAGCTTATGGTCTTAGTCCTGAAGTTTACATTTATTGTAGCCAGTGCTGTTTTAATCATCACTAATTTCCAAAATGTAATTTTAACTGGAAAAAAGTACTTAGAGGTCTTTTTCTTCACATAATTTACACTAAAAAAAAGCTAACACCTTTCACCCCTCAAAAAAAAAAAAAAACCCAAACAAAAAACAAACCTTGTACAATCAGCTCTACTTGGTGGTGGTTTATTTGTTTTATAACTTTGCCTGGTTTGAGGACTGACTATTTTACTGGACATGGCTTTATAGAGAACTGTGCTGCTTGTATGAAGCAAATCAGTAAATGTCATAGAAAAAATGTGATTCATAAACATTTTAACAGCTAGCTTCAACCAAGCTGTGCCTGATAAGATACTAGAAATTATACGGTATAGATCTTCAGAGTCAAAGAATATCCCTGCCCTTTGTAGCTAGCTGGAGTTCTATTTTTAGAGACAATCTAAGTCCAGTATAATTACAGTCATACTTCAGAAAACATTATTGTTAGTGCAATGTACCGAGCTGGCCAAGGCTTTGAAGTGCATCTGCCTAGATGTTCGCTTATTAACTGACTCCCCAAAGACAATGACCAAAAGGGCTTTTAAACCCAAAAGAGCCAACTTCTATTAGAATTTTGCTTAGGAAGAACTTTAGTTTTGAAATAGAGGGGGGGAAGCGAATAGGTAGGACAGGTTAGAAATAAGGAGAATTCATAAATAACTCTCCCCTTGCCTGCTGTGCAGAGGAATCCTTGCTTTCAACATTTGCTTCTGTGAGTTTGGTGATGGTGTGGATTACAGCATATATTATGGAGTCTCCATAGCGCTTGAAAAGATTTTTTTGGGTTTTGTTCTACATTCAAAGACCTCTGATACTTCACAGGTCTTCTTTCACAGATCTCAGTTGCTTACTGTAATACTGTACCCACTTCCTTTTTTTCTGTAAGTAGTCTTTTGGAGCCTGGAGACCACTGTCCCTGAATAAAATCCACTATATCTTAAAAAAAGGACCTACTTCCCCATTCTTCTGCTGGGTTCCCCCAAGACCAGTCACTTCTTTTTACATTAATATGTACACAGTCTGAGAGCAGAAAATTAAACAAAGTCTCCATCATAGTAAAATTATTAGAAGTTGAGATTTCTTTAATAGAATATGCTGTTGTAAATCCCTCTGTTTCATTCTATTAAAGCTATATATCTAACATATTAAAACATAGTAGCAGTAGGATGTAAGTTGTTTAATTTTTGACTGACACACAAATAAATGGCTGTAATATACTACCTGTGACAAATACTCTGCACTAGACTTTCAAATCTGAGGGGTTTTTTTTTTGTCAATTTAAGTGAACTGAGATTTCTTTTTCCTTTTTTTCTTCTTAAGCACTTGTGTTTCTGTTCTGAGCTGCATTGACAGACCCCAGTAGCAAACAGATAAGTTCACTCACATTCCTTCTCGTACTGATTTCAAAGAAAAAAAATTTACATATGTTCACTATCCAAATATATTACCCCCATACTTCCAGATGGATTTTTTTCAGATAGAAATGAATTCTGTTATATTTTCTAGGTGCATGTGATTCCTTATTGCACTGAAATCAGTATGTTTGTTTCTGAATAGTCGTCTTAGCCCATGCAAGTCTAGTGATACTGGCCTACCTTTTTCATGGAAAAAGTGACTTTTTCACTAAAACTGATGCCCATCATGAAAATTGGCCAGTCTTTCCACTATGGTGGTCTCCTTCTGTTTAGGTCTATTACACATTTGCCTCTGGATTATTTTGGTATTACCTTTACTACTTTTTTCACTGTTTTAACATATTTGAAGTGTTTCATTTCATTGACTCTTATCTGGGATGCATGTGTTACCAGCACTGTTACTTACAATGGTAATTACATGCATCTTACATAAACTTGTACTTTTGTAGGAAGTGTCATTCCAGGTTCAGCTATTTCCATTTCAGGTTTTTATGTACTTTTTTTCTGAGCAGCACATTTGTAACAAAAATCTGGAAGACTATGAGGAGAGACAAAGAATGTGATAGTAACAATTCTAAATTCAATTTCTTTTAAGCAGATGTGGTTTAAATCTACAATAAATGAATTATACTAATTAAGAATTAAGTTATGCTTTTAGGATAATATAAAGTGTAATTATAGATCTCAAAATGAATTGTCAAAGATTATCCTCAAAAACATTTGGTGAGGATGATCAAACATCAGAAATTGTCTAATAACTGTTGGAATAAAAATATGAGGTAACTGGCCAGTTGGTGCTAAAGAAAGAAGGGGTGGGGGAAGTTTAAATTAACAGACTTAAAAAATAAAAATTAAAAAGAAACTGTCTATAAGCAGATCCTCAAGTCTGTTGTGGGTCTTCATAATCTTTTTATTAAAATGTGTTTATGTTTCTTTTCATGTGACCTGGGAAAGGATACTGTGTACTGAGGTATATGTATATAAACTAACAAGAAATGGAAAAACAGATTAGAGAGGCAATGTTGGCCTTTCATTGTCCTTACATTCAGGTCAGCTTAATAAAGTTATACCGAGCTGAGTCATAACACTCTGTGTCTGTAACATGAGTTAAGAAAGCTCCATGCTGAAAACTGAAGTAGACATAGCAAGCAATATTTTTCTTAAAACTACCACTGCATTGTCAATATCAATGAAGTCTCAAGGTCAATAATTTTGATTTGAAGGTCTTGCTTAGATTCAGGCAACTGAGCCTAAGTGGATATTGGGGGCTAGTGGGTGGCTTTTTGCTTTAGAGTTAGCTCACTTCCTTTCACTTTTTTCCTCCTCCTTATTGTTGTTCAAAATACCACTGCCAGTTTCAAAGGAGCTGTTGCTGTATGAGGCTGAAGTCTCACCAGAACCTCTCGTTCAATAACAGCCACCGTGAAACTTGAATTCAGTCTTTGTCATTCAGCCTATGATTCCTTGTAAGATAAACTTGTTTCATTTTGTGGGTAATTTGGAATGTTTATTCTACATATACAGCTGCTGAGATGTGTCATCCATTTACTGTTCAAATTGACTCCATGTATTTTCATTTATCAATGAAAGCATGCCACATTCAGGCATAGAAATTTGCTGGCACTGTTGACTGCACACAGGTGTTGTCCTGACATGGTGTATTAACAATTCATATTTTCTACTTGTGAGACAAATGAAATGTCAGACAGCTTATGAAATATAAACACACTTGTTTTAATCATATTTGAACTATGCGAGGTTGACTTCCATGCTGGTGTATTTCTGTATCTAAAAAGCAGTCATCTTCATAGATCTATGTATTAGGAGTTTGAATGATACTTTTTTTTTTAATACCCTTATATCTAAGGATACATAAAACAATCTTGGGTATATTGCATTTCTCAAACTTCAGAACTCTTACTGGTTTAATATTTTTATGAAGCGAAGTGCCTTGAGCTGGTATGTGACCATAATCTGACTGGGTTTTGTAATACATTTGTTTTGTTGTAACATGATTCTCCAAGTGTCCTGAGGGCTAAAAATACACAAGTCACATGGGATCTGTGAGTAAATACACGTCCCAGAATCAAATACCCTTAGCTGGAAACACCCTGCAAACAGGTCCCAACACAGTAAGGTTGCATGACCTAGCTGATTGATTGTCAGAGTACAGGGCAAAGAATGAGTTATTTTTTACAAAGCTAAGTCATAATATACAGGGGTATGTAAAGGCAATATTAACTCTCTGATTTATGTATATAAGGAATAGGCAACTAGCAAAAGCAAAAGGGACTTCTTGTTATGTTGCCATGGTTTGACCCTGACTGGCTGCTACACCCCACACAGACACTTGCTCATTCCCCACCGGTGGAATGAGGCAGAGGATTTGAAGTGTAAAAGTGAAAAAATGGATGGGTTGAGATAAAGACAGTTTAATAGGTAAAGCAAAAGCTGTACATGGAAGCAAAGCAAATGGAATTAATTTACCACTTCCCATCACCAGGCAGGTGTTTGGGGACATGTCTAGGAAAGCAGGGCTCCGCCACATGCAACAGTTACTTAGGAAGACAAACACTATCACTCTGAACATCCCCTCCTTCCTCCTTGTTCCCCCAAAATTTATTGCTGAGCATGACACCATATGGTATGGAATACTCCTTGGTCAGTAGGGATCAGTTGTCCAAGCTGTGTGTCCCCCAACTTCTTGTGCACCCCCAGCCTACATGCTGGTGGGGTGGTGTGAGGAGCAGAAAAAGCCTTGGCTCTGTGTAGGCACTGCTCAGCAATAACTGAAACATCCCTGTGCTATCAGCACTGTTTTCAACACAAATCTAATACATAGCCCCATGCTAGCTACTATGAAGAAATTTAACTTTTTCCCAGCTAAAACCAGCACAAATGTCAACACACTATCGGGAAGGCCCTTTGGCTCTACACCAGTAGTGCCACAGTATTCAACTGAAGCTGGAGCTATGGACTATTAATATGATTGACATACTAATAAGGTTGACAGAAATGCAGACTTTTTTTTTTTAACTAGGAAACCCCAAAACTATCAGAAGTGTATTATTGCATAAAAACGGACTTAAGATATCACATTCAGTAGCTAACAAAATTATTCTTGAATTGGCTAGTAGCTTGATGAGGGACAAAATCCTATTATTAATAGAAACTTAGACCCTGATACTTACATATTCTCAGTGCCTTACTTGAACAAACAAGGCATCGCTTAGGTAGCATTCGAATACCTAGTACTGGAAAACTACTTCAGAAAGCATGGGAAACCAGACATCTGATGGAAATGGGATGCAAGTGTAGCCATTCTCTCACAGACCATCCTGACAGTCTCCTTCCTCTATCATCTGTGCATTTTCCAGAGAAACAGCATGTATGTATTGAGCTAAACTTTATAAAAAGCTCAGAGAATACTCTTCTAGAAATCATGTAAAGGTGGTCATTAGGAAAATGAATAAACATCGGTAAGGTATGGAGACTTCAGTAAAAGACACCTTCTAGAGTCATTCTAATGTATAATCATTCTTTGTTCACCTCTGCCAGATTACTCAAATTATTTGACTGTTGTCTCTGAATAGAGCTGCCCTGTCAGGGTCATTTTATGGGCTGGTGATCAGAAAATGAGCATTTAATTCATGCATCTCAATGAAATTGAGTCTCAATCTCAAAATAAAAATATTTTATAATGAATTGTAAGATTGAATAATTAAAGCATGAAGAGTGTGAGGGAGTTATATCAACAGCAGAGTTAAGAAGGGGAGGACAAAGTTCTCTTGATTCACAAAATAATGCCCTGGCTACTGGGCTATGAATTAGTTTTTGTAGAAACTGAGCTGTGTGCAAAATTTGTATGAACCATAAAGGGAAAGAGTTTTAGAATACCCCAGAATTTACCCCTGACTCCTCTTCAAATTTTTTCGCCTTCACTCTGTGGGAATCACAGTACTGATGAGGTTTTCAGATCCCCTGCTGTTTATTTCAGTTGTGGAGCAAAAGTAATGTGATTTTAATTATAAGACCAGTTGTGCACTTTAGATTTCAAATCCAGAATATCACATGCTTACAGACATTATCCTGGTGGATTGCTGCAAATTTACAAATTTAACTACTCCTTCACAATAAATCTACAATACAGTTTCCAGCAAACTGCTGTAAGAGTTTCATGAGACAGTGTTCATATCTGTTTCACTGATCAAGACGAAATATTCTTCTATTAATTTGCCTAAACCTTTTTTGAGCTCATTTGTAATATTCTAGAAAATCCTAATGTAATCAAAGTGTTTGATTACACTCTGTTAAAAGAATATTTAGTTCTGTTTGCTTTAAGCCCAATGTCTGATATCTTTGATCTGATGACCCTTAGCACTTCAATTATCATCAGTGAATAGTCAATGCCTATTCACTTGCTGCATGCTGGTCTTTGTTTTATGGATTTCTATTGTATCCTTTTATCATTCCTTTTTCTCTCTGTAGTGTCAAATTGTGTTCCTTTATTTTTTGCACAGAGGTGTTCCTTTTTCTAATAATAGTGTATTTGTGAAATGCAGAGGAGCAGACAATTCTGGATTTGAGCACATTACTGATATATACTGTAGCATAATGATCTCTGTTTTGTTCTGTATGTATTTCCTCATATTCTATTTTCTTTTGGTCACCAGTGAGCATTTTGCCATTTGTTTCCACAGAACTATCTACAGTGACTGTAAGACCTCTTTCTTGAGAGTAGTAAGCTCATTTGTTACTATGCGTACAGTCAGGGTTGCTCATTACACGTATTTACTGTCACTGAATTTCATCTCTTGTTTTATTGCCTGATTGCTTATCATCATGAGATCTTTCTGCAACTTCTTGCAAAGTCATGAAGATTTAGAGCACAAAGGAAGCTTTAGATGCAAAACTATTTACTCTCTTAAATACAAAGATCATAGATACAGTAATGTGTGCCCTTTGATGTCAGGTTTTCTACAGAGCTTTCTGGATGTGGGCAGAGTTCTCATTTAGGTCCCAATACTGCTGCACAAGGTATAAATTTTTTACTTCTACTGTGTGTACAGCTTTTTCTGTACCTCTGTACTGATCATCAAAGATTGGTTTGAGAATTTGATGGGAGAAACTTTGACAAGCATAGTTTATATACTGGCCACCAGATAGGATATTTTGTAGCCTCTGAGGAGCTTCAGGATGTATTAGATCAGTGTAAAAATTGCTGTAATCAAGGCCGGCGACCTTGCTGACCCCACCTGCCTTAATAACAAGGGGAGCAATAATGTGTCAGGCACCAGAATTCAAGGTGAAATGCATCATGATAACAACGAAAAAAGAGAACAATGGTATATGAAGTAAATTTTAGTAAGTTGAAAGGTGACTTTTCCATCTCTGCTTTGCGGAAAACGATGGTTTGATAATGCCAAACAAGTGTCATGTCTCACAAGCTCTCCTTACTAATATCACATTTTAGGAAACAGGAGTAAGAGAGGTTTTCAAGGTCATTCTATTTTTTATTATGGTTCATGAAGACCGTGCATGTACTGCTTACCAGTGGCTGCTGTTTAGGGATGCTATAATGTGCCTAGACGTAGGTGTCTTGAGCAATTTTAGGTGTCTTCTGATACACTGCTTGTTTCCAGCTGCGAGGTTCCAGTTCGGAAGGCATCCTATAGGTCCTGTGTTAAGTTTGATGTCTGAGGTTGTGGGTGTCTAAAACAGTGTTTCCTTCACATCTTTGTGAACGACTGTGGAGACCGAATGGTTTTAATGGGATACTTCAAAAAATCTTGACTGAAACGCTAGTTAGTTGCACAAAGACTTACACAGAAAAAGAGCTTGAAGGTGACTCTACAGTAACAGCAAAACATAATTCAGGGGAAATTTTTAATACAGGGAATTATTTCTGTGTTAAAGTGGATATTTAATTTATATGAAAGAGCATATATTTGGCAAGAATAATTAGATTTAGTGTCATCATTTTCCCCGAAAGACATCTTATGACATTTTACTTTGGCAATTCCCCCCCACCACAAATCTTCGGCTCCAGTGAGCAGTTTTTCTTGATTAGGAAGAAGGAACACAGTCCCCTTACTTTGGGCAGGAACTGACATGCACTTGACTGGAAATGCATATGTAACTCTTCTGAATTTTCAGTGATCATTCTCCTCTGAGCATGATGCAACATTTTTCCACAACTGCCGTAACAAAAGAATCTCTTCAGATTTATTTCCATCTTTGTTTAAATTCAGAAAATACATAGCTTTGAAGATTTCAATGTCTTCCTGTCCAGAAGAGTGGGGGAAAAAGA
This sequence comes from Strigops habroptila, assembly GCF_004027225.2. Classification (NCBI taxonomy): domain Eukaryota; kingdom Metazoa; phylum Chordata; class Aves; order Psittaciformes; family Psittacidae; genus Strigops; species Strigops habroptila. Next base: position 73,141,842 of record NC_044277.2, on the reverse strand, counting down.
AGGCAAAACTAGACCACTTTGTGATAGCTCCACTCCATTTCCAGTCAGAGGACTTCCATATGTAAGATTTCAGAGGCCAGAGGTTTGTTTTTTCTTTTGTATTTTCCCAGCTTCTTGGAAGGTGATAACTTTGATTTATACATTTCAGTGGTTGCTCAGAAGGCTTTGTTTCTGCAGTTTTTTACTAAACCAGACACAACAGGAATTCTGTGTTACAGTTTATTGGATGCAGTGTGTTCCATCAGTTACTGCTAATGGACAAAGAAGATATCACTAGAAAAAATATTGTCGTTGAAGTTACCTTGACTATCTCTCTTTAATAACTTCAGCTGTGACAGAGTATGTTTTGCAAACACAACGGTTGTCAGAAAACCATGTTTCTGTGTTTGGGTTTTTTTTATCAGTCTGCACAGCACAAACTGCTTAATGGTTTGTATAAAACCAAGTAACAGAACCTGGGTTATGTCTGCTATAAATCCTAGAGATAATTTAGTCTGCAAAGAGTGGCAAAAGAAGGGCTTATGAAAAGAAGCTTGTTACACTGCTCTATTGTAGATACTGGTTGTAGCGTAGGTATCAGTGCTCTGTTTAATTTTACTCCTTATCTGAGTGATGCAGAACTCCTGAATACAGTGTTGGCTTGCATTTTTATAGAGCCTTCCTTTCAAGGAAACAGAGAATTTCAGTAAATGGATAGCATCTTTTTAAACGTAAGCATTGAAAGTTAAATTTCAAATCAGACCTTTTATTTCCCTGTGTTGGATTCTTGAGAATTAGGCATGAACTACCAGATATATTTTACAGAAAAGAAAGCTGGAGTACTGAGAGATTTGAGTTCCCAGCAAACATGTCAGTTATTATAGTGTCTTCATTTACTGTTGTTGATTAATACTTCTGAAATTATAATTCTAAAATGTTCTCTCATTCTGCCCTTGTATCTTTGTAACTTTGAAGCTGCTCAGTGCAGAAAAGGAAGAAGAGAAATGGTTTTGCTACTGTCTCAGGAAGCAAATTCTGACAGGTGTCTGTCTTTAATATCGGTAACTTACTACTAGAAGCACAGCTGAAGGAAAGAGCCATTCTAAAGTAAAAGTGTCAACCGTCAAATCTTTATGTCAGCAATGAAAACAATGTGTATGTTCTCCTTCTATAGTACAAGGCAGGGGGTGTGTGTGTGTGTTTATGTATGAGTACTTGTAAGGAAAAAAAACGTCTGAGAGGAAAAGTTTATAATGGAATCACAACAAATTCTGTTTCAAGAACACCTGGCATATTTGCTGAAAGGATTTATTTTTTAAATATTCTTGTAAATGACTGTTTAACTTCTCAAACATTAAAAAATGCTCATAGAAATAATGATATATGCTACAGTGGCACATATTCTGTATTAATAATTTTAGAATGAATAAAACAAGAAATCAGAAGTGTGAGCAAGTGATATGAAATATAAAATTGATGTGATATATAAAACTAAAATGGGATGTGAAAAAAGGCAGATTATAGTGTGATTCTTCCCCTCCCCTCAACCCACCCCCAAGATGCAAACAAGCAAAATTAAGCCAACTAAACTAAAGCCAAGATACAGTGTCAAGGATAAACTCCTTCTCCAGTTACAAAATTACCTGCATACAGCAAAATGGTAAAAATAGATACAGAAGCAGATACATTTTGTTCTTGATAGTTTCTTGTTACTTGAATTATTTCATAGAATCATAGAATAGTAAGGGTTGGAAAGGACCTTAAGATCATCTAGTTTCAACCCCCCTGCCATGGGAGGACACCTCGCACTAAGCCATGTCGCCCAAGGCTCTGTCAACCTGGTCTTGAACACCACCAGGGATGGAGCATCCACAACCTCCCTGGGCAACACATTCCAGTGCCTCACCAACCTCACTGTAAAGCACTTCTTCCTTATATCTAGTCTAAACTTCCCCTGTTTAAGTTTGAACCCATTACTCCTCGTCCTTCCACTACAGTCCCTAATGAAGAGTCCCTCCCCAGCATCCTTATAGATCCCCTTCAGACACTGGAAGGCTGCTATGAGGTCTCCACGCAGCCTTCTCTTCTCCAGGCTGAACAGCCCCAACTTTCTCAGCCTGTCTTCATACGGGAGGTGCTCCAGCCCTCTTATCATTCTCGTGGCCCTCTTATGGGCTTGCTCCAACAACTCCATGTCCTTTTTATGTTGAGGACACCAGAACTGTACACAGTACTCCAAGTGAGGTCTCATTTCAATTTAACAATTTGGACTGTGAAGAAATACAAAATCAGTTTAATTACCTAGAAATAAACTTTAGAGAAATGGATACTTTTGAGACATCTAACCAGCTAATGACTTCTCTGCATATACTCTATGAAAAACATTAGAAATAATTATATTTGTTAAATAATTTAACCTTATATTAGGGTCATTTTTGAAGGAAAATTTGGTTTGGTAAATCAAAGAATATTTTACTTTGTTTTTCACCTGTAGAACCTGTTTAAAAATAACTATTAAGGCTGAAGAGTATATAAACTAGTTTAAATTAGTCACTATATATATATTTTTATATATATATCTGCCTATCCTTCTGTGATCTTATCTCAGAGGTCTGAGAGGTCCCAACCTAATGATTCTTTTTTTCTCAAGTACTCAGCCTATTTGAGGAGTAGAAAATTAATATTCTTAAGTAGACAGAGGGCAATTTTCAAAATCAGATGATACACTCACTGTCTAAGTGGAAAGCCATATCCAAGAGCTGTGTTCTCTCTGCAGAGGAGCCATCTATCACCAGCCTCTGAACTGATGCCTGGATAAAGCCTTTTCATTCTAAAAGTGTGTCCTGCTCCAAAGTCTTAGAGGTACGTGAAGGTAGATCATTAACAGCTTAGTCACTAGGAGAATTAATTTTAACATTACCTCAAAGTGCCAACAGGTCGGGTTCTTCAAATCATGATTCTGAGAGATCCTGCACCCTGTATAATCTCTTCTGAGTGCCATTGCATCAAAGACACCATACCAAGTTACAATCCTTTTCTGATACCTTCTAGAAGTCAACTCCTTTTTTTTTCATATTTTTGCTATGACTTTTTTACTTCCGAGACACTGCGTCCTTGCCAAAAACTTAATAGCTGTGTTATGTTGGTGTGTGCCATTCAACTTCAAGGAAGTGACTAACATACTGTTCTCAAATTCCTTCTCCTTGGAGGAAGTGCTCAGTTTTCTTGCTGACAGTAAGAAATGGGACCAGACTCCTTTGTACTGTACACATCAGCACCAAGATGAAGGTTTTGATACTGTGCCGATGGTTCTAGTCTATCCATTTATTCTCCCTACCCTCTACAAACCAAGATAGGCTGTAATTTCAGAAAAATGGAACCTGGAAAAAAATCTGCTTGGAGCCCTTGGAGCCCTCAAGCTGCCCTTCGTAAGTGATGCTCCTTGACATATGCGATGTTCTGACTTGCCAGTGTCATGGAATTGGTCCTTATTCACCCCTGGATAAAGCAGTTTAGAGCAACTTTCTCCCCAGAAAAGAGAAGTGACTAGAGCCTGACACCAGGCTTCAGAGGTGAATAACTTGACTCTTTTAAAACAAAAAGTAGGAACAGTACCAGTAATGTCAGGGTTCATAGCAGAGAAGGGAATGTGTTCTGTATCACAAGGTCTGCACTGGGAGTGGTTTTATGCCATTGTAGGCTGATGCATTTCGGATGTAATATATTTCTACCTTTCTGTCTTCACATGGCCCTTCAGATTTCCTGAGAGGTCCTGGCATGAGACAGCACAACTACAGAAATGTGTAGATGTGCTCATGTAGATGTTTGGTTCTTAGGAGATTGAACTGTCAAGTCCCACCTCTTCAGCACTCCGTAGCTCAGAAGCAGCATGTAGAAGTCCTAACTGTCCAATATTATTTATATATTGTTCAATTATTTTTTTCGAATCTGAATTCTCTTCCATGTGAGTTCTGCCTCTCACAAGATGGTTTCAGCATCTGGGTGTGGATTCTTAACACTAATTTTCTCCCTTACTGCTCAAACAATGTCATGTGTGTCCGCTATCTTGAGAGATTTGACTATTTGCTACTTACCTGATATGCAAAGCTAAACTGCACGCAAAGGGTGTCTCCACTTTGCATTCAGCATCTGAGTTGGCTGACGTAACAAACGTTTCTTTCTTTGGTTAGGAAGTTCAGTGAATTCAGAGGCTGTGATGTCCTGCCCCCTTAAAGCATCATTTCACCTGTGTATTGCTCTGGTGAACATCTGATTTGTAGTCCCATTGCTTGTGTTCTTCCAAGTGCTGACAAAACTGGAAAACAACTTCAATAACTCTCTCAATCTTGCAAGCAGGTGATTCCCTTAGCTTCAATTTACTTATTTACTTAGCTAAACTAGATATTTGCTGATGACCCTGTAAGTTTTTGTTAATTTGTTGGGTTTGCTTTGTGAAAGAGTTGAAGTCATTCATCATAACAATAGCATTGTTAAATAAGGACCATGGGTTTGGCTTACAACAATAAATTTATTTTTTTTTTTTAAATTGAAGATATATTTTTAAATAAATTTTAATTAAAATATAGATATATTTAGTCACAATATATAATAATTTTATTATTTTCTATTAAAGAATTTAGAACCTGCTGACAAATGAAACAAGTCTAATTATACAGCAGGTAAAATAGTAATAAATTAAATATGAATAGCTGCACTAATGCCAAATCAGAAAATTATGGCAAAAGCTTTTTCTTAATGAAATTAACTATTCTGCAAGGCACATTTTTAATCTTGGTAATATCATAATTAAGCAATTTAAGCATGCATAAATACTATGCCAAATTCTGTTTTCAGCTGTAATTGTCTTAGTTTAGGAATAATCTCATTTCTATCAGAAGCATGCATGTAATCATGCATTAAAAAAAACCCCAAACACACAACTTGGCTACCTCTCAGCAAACTGGGATATCCTAGAAAAATTTGCATGTATTTGTGACACTATAAAGAGTAATTCAACAGTGATTAACAGGTTAAATATTACAGAACTAAACCTATGTAAATATTACATGAACAGATTCCTATAAAAGTTAAAAAAGTCACAGATGACAAGACATCAAATAAATTAAATTCTTGAAAGTAAATTATGTACTTTTGTAAACCATAAAAGCTGAACTCAACACACTTAACATTAGAATCCTGATCTAACATTTATTGTTCCTTATTTTTATTCATCAGGCTTCATTTCATTAAGATAGTAAGCTAACAATGAAGTGCTGAATGGTCATAATAGAAGAATGTACAGGGTCAGACCAAGTGTGACCTCACCTGAGCTAAATAAGCATTGAGAACTGAATGTTCTTTACCACTGAAACACAACTACCAGTATGTTATTACAGCGTTCATATAATTGTATGATGTTTAATTTAAAAGAACCCTACGTATAATAATTTGTTCATTAATATCTAGCTATACAGGGCTACAGAGACAAAATACTTAAATAGTTCTGTAAGCAGTAAAGTGAGTTAAGGGGGTCTTTCCCCCTTCATATTGGTTTTGTTATCTGACTAACTCTGATAGTAGATCACAAACTCCATTCCAGTAATGCTGAGGTTTCAGATGTTCTTATTCAAATCTCTTGGTAACATTATTTTATCTGTTTATTAAGGTAATTGCTTTCTCACAGGAAACACTGTACAATTACAATTCCTTGGAATGAACTACAGAAAAAATTATGAAATGCTAAATAAACCCCAAAGATTTTTTTAAAGAATTTTCATTTCGTAAAAAAAACCCAAAAACCCCCTGTTCTTGATAAAACATCTGGCAGGCTTTTTGAGAGTTTTTTGTTTTATTTTGTTTTTTCTGTGGTCACACCTTGAAGGCTGCATGCAGTTCTGCTGCCTCTCTTTGCAAAGCAACACTCTGCGCATATCTCCACAGGGATGGGCTTTCCTCTGTGCACTGTTTCCCTCTCCACATCACGGATGCTCCTGTCTTTCTGCCATCATCTTCCTTATGCACCATGCAACCTGCCTACCCCACCTTTTTGGCAATTTGTGCTCTGCTTTGCCCTAAGCCAGGTCTGGTCCGAAAGCATTATGCTGAGGTTAATATAATAAGCCCTTCTTGAGTTGGAGCTGCTTTTGTCCACCTCAGCAAGATTGCCTGAAAGGCTCACAGGCAGCCTGGCAATTTGTTAGCGTGCAAGGCCTGAGTGTAAACTTCATTTAGCTATTTCAAGACCCTGTTGGAGGGGAGGAGAAATCAAAATTTGGGCTGTGATGATTATTCATGTTTAGCTCTTACTCATGTTAACACTGCTTTTTCCATAACTTATCTAGATTAATTGTGATGTGGTTGGTCAACAGCAGAGAGTGTGTTCAGAACAAGGTAAAACTTCAAATCTTCCTGTTTGGAACAAGGCAGGGTGTCAGAGAGTTATAAAATCAGGACTGGCATGAAGAATGGGAGTGTGAAACAATTTAATAACTTTTTCTCAAAATACAGGGACTTGAGTCAGCCAATAGAATGATTGGATTTTAAACAAAATTAAGTGCATTTTCACACAACGTACCATAATATTGTGAATTCATTCCCTGTGCAACCTTGCGAGGGCTAGAAGTATAAATGGGTTTCTAAAGCAACTCTGTGAATTCATAGAGAACCACTTAATTAGTGACTGAAAAACCCATCTGGGCTGGATGCAGACTCAGAAGGCTCACGTCTGACTAACAGGAGGATATACATAGGCCTTTTTTTTTTTAAAGTAATCTCCAAACATCTTCAGCTGACTACTTCTGGAGGAGAGGATGTAGGCTCAGCAGACCACTGTCTCAGTACTGTAGTTGCTCTTGTGCATCCTAAGTCCCCTTCTGCTCTGGCCTCTGACAACACTGTCCCTGAACGTGTGTGTCTGCTGCTAGTAGAAACCCAGATGAATATCCCACAGCAGAGAATAACATGTAGGGGTAGACCCGCCTGTCAGGCTTTGAGAGGTGCAATAAAAACAGAGCCTGGCTGGCCACTCAGTTTTTTAGCCTTTTAATCTTAGTCTTGGAAAAAGAAAGGGCAAACAGTAATAACAAAGCATATGGTTAAACTGAGAGACATGTGGACTCAGAATGGTATCCATTAAGATTTCTGAAGAGGGAAGCTGAAAGTAAATTGTGATTGCTCTTTCATATATAAACATAAAATTCAAACGAGAAAAAGCTATTATATACTGCCAGCTTTGTCTCAGTTCTCCCTACTTCGACTACTATGGAATGGGATAAAAATTGATAATACTGCGTAATTTATTAATATCAGTTTTCATTTGTATATTCAAGGTCTATACATTGAAAACTAGTGTATTCAAGATATACCTTGCCTTGATTTCAAAGCATGCTTTGGTGCTTTTGAAATCTTCAGTAGACACCTTCATTTGTAGATACCTTGAAAAAATGGGATCATGATACATTTACAAGCGAAGTTTTCTTTTGGGGAATTTATCTCCTTTACTGCACATTATTTCTTTTAGATCGTATAATATATGAAGTGTCTAGAAATATGTTGCATACATTATGAAGCATAATCAATGTTAGCCCTGTAAGCTAACATCCAAGGGCTTGCCCTGGATGCCAGGCTACCAACCATGCTGAACGGTGTCATTTTCCACTTCTCCTGACAAGCTGGGCTACTGGAGAGGGAAAAAACTGAAAAATCTCTGTAAGTATACCAGAAGGCACACGCTGCTATAGTCTAGTGTTTCAGGCAGTTAGTTGGGCAATGTGGGTCTTTGGACTCGAGCCACAGTGCACGGGATTCTTTTTGTTTTCTATTTCTGGAATCTTTATGCATTTGATTTTAAAACAGTAATTGGATAAAGGCCCCTCAAAGTTTCTTAGATATTTGATGCAAGCATGGAATTGAAATTTGGAAATATATATAAAAAGAAATAGGGTCATTCTTTTATTGTAATGCCCAATAATTGAAAACAATGTGAAATACTGTCTCACTGTCAAAATCCAAGTTTACAGGTCAGAAATATGTTTTCATTTGATTTTCTGTTTTACTAATCCTTAACTATTAAGTTGCAGAGTATGGCACTTATAATAAACTGTGGAGTCATATCTCTCTTGAAATAAAATCTACAGTCCACATTTTACTGCAACATGTGTCCTTGCTCAGTAGTGGGTATAGGGACTACTAGGTAGAGAGAATGATGACAAACACATTGAAAGTTTGCTGTTTCAATGAGTATAATTATAGTGATGTCAGAGCAATAATATAGTGGTGGGGCCCCATGACATGTAGGTACATGCATGCTTTTGTTTATGATTTCAGGAAAAATGAAGCTTGTCTTCATTCTGGCCTCAGTCTTTCCAGCTGTTAACCACCTGGATATAAACCAACACAACTATGTCCGATATCGCATATACTTACATATTTGTATAAGACCATGTTATGCATGTACAAAGATCTATTAGATCTAGTGTAGTGCATGCTTAGTTATCTGATATATTTACTTAGCTCTTGCAGAGAAAGTGAGACTACAATTCAAACACTGAAAATGAAGTTCTTTATGTTTTACGCTTTTAATAGCATGGGCTTGCACTTGTGTTGGTTGAATAGTTCTGAATAAAAGCAGAATGAAAAGTGAGCCCATAAAGGAAAGGTCTGAGACATCAAAAGACATACTTGTAAGTAAGAGGATACTCTTGGAGGGAAAATGGTATTACACTGAGAAAGATCAGGCACCTTTGAGAGAAAGAAAAGCTTAATGCTGTGGAAGACAACAACTAAAAATGTTAGAAAAAATATTAAAGGGAAAAGACTTCTAAAGGTAGCAAAGAAAACACTGAGCAGCTCCTTCTTTTTTTCTTTTTTTTTTCTTTTCTTTTTTCCTCCCCCCCCCCGGCCTCGTACTATTTAGGCAAATATAAGGAGTTCAGAAACCAAAGCCAAGACCTACTATCCTCTCACACTATCCTATTTGAAAAAAGGAGATGGGAATGAAGATGAGGTTGAAGACCAAAGAAAATTAGAACAGTAGAAGAGGCTAACAGAGAACATACATAAAATGGAATACTGATAAAAGGGTTTGGTTTTTGTTTTTTTAATTTTTCCATTTATATAAGAAGAGTATTTTTGATTTTTAAATAGGCATTTTAACTATCAATAAGAGCAGTAATGTGCTTAATAATTGAGCTTCTCCATTGTTTTAAAAGGACATTAAAAGCAATGCCGTTCCATGACTCACTACTTCCATGGATTACAACTCTGTACACGGAAATACATACATGGACTACAGATGATTGCTTGTTCATTGAATGAGGACAAGATAAAGAAAAAGTTCATGGCTCAGATTAGGTTATAGGAGAGAAACAGGGAGACAGCAAGCATTAGCTCTAGCTGATCCAGTGGCGGTTTTCTGGCCCCTCTGTATGTTGCCTCAGGAAGCTGAAGTGTAGGGGTTTATATGAACAGAAACAGGTAAAGCTGAGCTAGGTCTATTAATTGTTTAAAGGCTTCCAGTTAGACCATTCTTGAATGAATGCTTAAATTGAAGTATGCTTAGAACTCAGACCTTGGGGAGAAAAGAGCAGAGCAAGGGATTACTGGAAAAGCAGGCAGAGATGAGGAGTGCAAGGAGAAGGAAGCTATCACTTGCCACTTTAGGAAGTTTGTTGGAATTGGAGAATTAGAGCGAAATATAGGGCAGTCCTAAATAAATCTTCCTGAAAACACACAAGAAGCTGTCAAGGCTTTATTCCTGGACTTTACATGCCTTTGAAAATGACTTCTCATTTCTTTGAAAGCTCTTTACACTTCCTTGCTGAGGTGCATGGTGTGAGAATTGGAGGCAGTGCTTATTAAATTAAAAGGGACTGTCTGACTGGATATAAGGTGGTTTTGTGGTTTGTTTCCTTTTGTGAGGATTGTTGGAGCTTGGAAAAGTTTGTGCAGAGGGGCTGTGGAATCTGTGACCCTGGAGGTTTTCAAAGCCTGAGATACCTGACATGAATTCAATGTTAACCTTGCTTTGTGGAGGAGACTGGGCCTCCTGAGGTCCCTTCCAACCTGAGTGATGCGGTGAGTCTGTTTGTAACATCTTCTCTGCTCTTTTTATCAGCCAGCAGAAGACTAGGAGGTGGGACCACACTGAACCTTGTATATGGAACTTTAAATGCTACCAAAACCAACCAATCTACCAAAGAAACAAAAAACCCACAAGATAAAAATTGGGTACGTTCCTTTACCCAGTAGTTCTAATTATTCTTGTTTCTCACAGCTAAAATAAATGCAGAATTAAAGAGTATTTATTGCTTAGGGTTGTTTTAGCCAGATCCTAAACCCACTGCAGTCCAGAGAAGTTTTAGTTTGGATAGCTTCTCTGTAAAGGCCTGTTACAGCAGCCTAGCAGAATCAAAGGACAGCAATTATTTGAAACTTTAATAGCAGATTTGTGGCAGTGCTGATTACACAGCCGGCTGGCAATACCACTGCTGGGGAGAGATGTCCCATCTGTCCAATGAATCTTTTCTTTCATGAGATATCTTCAATGCTGTGCCACAGTACAGAACCTGGCAGACGCAAGCAGAATTATAGAATCAACTAGGTTGGAAAAGACCTTTAAGATCATCAAGTCCAACCATTAGCCCAGGACTGCCAAGGCCATTGCTAAACCACATCACTGAAGGCCTCATCTACACAATTCAGTTGAGAAGCTGTTAAGAGTGATAATTGTGTAGATTATCTTGTCCTGGCTATCTGATTATGTAAAGTATCACAGATATGGTGACCCTGATTTAAGAGAATACTTTGGTAATGCATATCCTTGGTAACCATTGGCTGGTAGCATGTCCATGGAGGAACAAGCAGAAGACAATATTAAAATCTCCTGCAAAAAACTTACAAAAGGGATTAATGGAAAACAGTGCGCATGTTCCTTGCTGTGGCATGTAGAAGGATCTAGACTGGATGAGGATTCTGGGACTGTCACGTGCAAAATGCCTCAGCTGGTAAAACCTGAAGCTGATTTTTCTAAAGAGCTGAGTAGTTTGCTAAGCACTTTCCATTTCAAAATGTGGGTTAGTGAAATCACACACTCTCTGGCATTAGTTCTCAGTGCATGAAAAGGTTTGGTTCTTTATGGCAGTTTAACGTATATGAACAACGGGTTTGAAAAAGAAGGGTAAGTGTAGGTCCCTAATGGTTTCATAAATTTTATTACAGATCCAGCATCTTGACTGTTTAGTAATGAACACTTTGCACCAGGATTACTGCTTAATTGCATTGTGGGTTTTGTCAAGGACTGGTTTAGAAATGCCCCCATATTTTTCCTGGGACACTTTCATCAATTTGCTGAAAAGATATCTCCACAGTTTGTAGCTGCTTTTTTGACTGTTTACCTTTCCCTCATCTGCACTTCCCTGACTGGAGCCACCACTTTGCATTTACTCTTAGTGAAAGCATTGTTGTATTTTTTAGATGAAACCTAGGAGATTTCTTACCAAAAATCCCATTTTTCTTCTAGAATATATTTTGATGAAAAAGCATTGATCAGCTTTAGGTTTTATGTCTGTCTTTAAAGCACTCAGTATTGATTGGCTACTGGTGCATGTCTCATGCTTGGCTCTGTAAAGGAATAACTATAGATAAAACCTGTGTTCCTTCATAATGGAAAGGTTCTCTAACACCAGCCAAATTTCAGATGAAACTTTTGCAGTTCCTTTTGGGGAATAAAATAAGAGTTTTATTCTTGGACAGAGGGAGAAAGCAAGAATGACAGGCTCAAAAAGCAGTCTTTTTAGCAGGGAAGAGAAAAAGTTGTCTTCAGTCTTACTAGAACTACAGTTATTTCTCCTTTCCTCACTAAAATATTGCTAGTAAATCTAGGATCACTCTACCAGACGTGCACAACTACTTTCACTGTATAGAAGATCCTCTGCCAGTGATTTGTTCTGTTTTGGTAAGGTTGAGGTTACTTTAGAGAGTAGAGGAAATTATTATCAAAATCTGCAAGAAGCTCAGCATTTCTCACCATACTTTTTTTCCCCCTCTTCTAGGAAACGTAGTAGCAATGGGAGGTGCTGATCTAGCTTTTGACACAACTTTTAATTTGCTGCTATACTAAATGTTGTGGGTTTCTTAATATGTGTTGGTTTGTTCCTTCCATACCCCACGTTATGTGTAGTTTCTTTTGGCAAAAGGAAGCACTTCAACTGGACTGAACTTTGGGACGTGTCAAAACGTAAAGCCTGTGGGGCCTTTTGCATGTTTATGTTGTTTTCGCAAACATGCATGATGCCAACTGTGCAAAATGTCCCCTTCTGCCTGAGGCTGGGCAAGAAACTGCGCCCTGTCTTCCGATGCTTGGCCATGCTAATCCATGTTTGTGATTGCCAAGTGTGGTTACCACAATGCAGTGCACTGAAAAATCAAATCCCTAGCCAACTCAATAGACCTAAATGGAGAAATGGAAGTTTCCAGAGAGGTCTCTGGGCTTACTGAAATACAAACTAGTAATACTAGGTCCAATGTTAACAAGAGATACGTCTATCCCATAGCAGCTTCCTGGATTTTGCATGAGGAGTCTTCCACGAATCTAAAGAACCCTAAATCTCAAGCCAAACCAAAAAACTCTAGTTCTGTTAAATAGATTCTGAGAGACCACAGGTTAGAATACAGGTTATGTATTTTCATGCTCTGTAAAGCTCAGCAAGGAACTGTGGCCTTCACTGCGGTTGCTTTGTAGTTCTATTACTCATGGATGCCTCTGTATATTCTTCCCATGCTGATAAGGTTGACTGGTTCTCTGCTCTGTAAAACTAGTCTGTGTTGTTTGTTGCTTGGTGGATTCACCAGCTGAACAATGCAGGTGAAGCTCAGAGTTGTTGATATCTTTTTAGTCTCTTATCTTTCACACATAATGTGTGTTTTCATTCTGAATTACGCTGTGCAGTCTGCTGTAGCCCCCAGCCTCTTCCTGTATTCCACATTAGGCAAGAGTAAGCCATGTCATCCTCTGCAGCACTAACCTTTAGAGTCATGCCTCGATAAATGTGGTAATTTTAGCTAGCTGAAGTTTTCTTTATTAATGGAATAATAGGTATCCTGGAGTGTCTTGTTACTGTTAGTGAACGGATTAATCATTTTTACTAACGATTTTCTCTAATATATCTATTAGATAATCTTTTTTTCTAAAAATATTTGTGTGAAAAGGCATGCAAGTAATCTTCCCAGTGTGAAACAAAATGGCAAGAAATAACACTGAGAAATAGTTAAATTGTTCTCTTGAGCATTTGAAATTTGCATGTCACCATTTTATTTGTGACTCTTGCTCTTTTTCTTTTATGTTCCATGAATGATTCGTATTTTTCCCTTGCTGCTGCCAAGAACTCATTTGGTTAGTGCCAGTTCCTAAACTAACAGCCAATTTCAACTTCCTTTCTCTCATATATAAAATAAACCTGAACTATTGAATATCCCTGTTTAGCTTGTCACTCCAGAAAGCGGGTAAAAATAGCTGAACAGGGCTCATGCAGCTACTAAGGAAGCAGGCTGGGACTCTGAGACTATAGTCAGTTTAAATTGCTTCTTTGTCATATTCTAACCTGTACTTATCCACTACTTGTCTTCACTTCCTGTTCCCTTCAGAATACCTTAATATTTTTATCCTTTAAGCTTTCACTTTCCTTCACAATCAGTTATGAAAAGGGAGTGTGCATAGAGGTTTTTTACACTGACATGGTACATTTTTTTGTGGTACATTATATTAAGCGTATTAAAATGTGCCATCTACTTATTAATATTGTGGTTTTATAAAGTTAGTGTCCCAGGAACAACTGCTGAAAAAAAAAAGGCAGCTGGTTGGCTGAGAACTAGGCTTGTATTTTGTAATAATTAGACAGTCATTTATCCTGGAGGTTATTAATTTTGCCTATGTATATGGAGGAACTTTATGGGTTTTAACCTAAGGCTTCTTTCACTCGAAATATCTTAAAATTTGAACAAAAATAGAAGGGCAAATACTTTAAAACAAAAATTACCCCCATGGCAATAAAGTGTGAAGAAGCATATGGGGTCAAAATAAGGGGCCCATTTTCAGTTTGATTCCTGCCTAGCAGTACTATTTTTGTTTTCTTCTGTAGACAACATGAAAGAGTCACTTTGTCTTTCTATATAGTGAAAATAAGGTGTAATAGCTATCAAACTATTGCTAGGGAAGTATGTTTCAAGAGATGTTTATTTCCACTAAAACTGAAAAATTAACTGAATACCAATGACACTCTTCTGCCTTCAAATATTGTCTATTTTACCACTATTTCCCCTGCAAATACTTATTGCAGATGACTGGAAATTGGTATATTGTTTAGTCAAAGTAATAGCAGTAGCTACTACCACATCTTTCGAACATTCAGTTGAAAGCCTTGTGCCATGTCTGCAGTTCACATATGCACACCACTTCAGAGACCAGAATTATTTGATTGATACCTGAGGCCTCATATCTTAGGAAGTTAGACATAGAAAGAAGATGAACAAGAACAGATATTAACTCCTTTATGTCATATTTATTTAAGAAAAAAGAAAAGTTTATGGGTTTTAAGTGTTCTAGTCGCCTTGAGATGGGCCACAAGATTTTATTCCCACGTTCAAGCAAAGACATGTAAAATTAATACAAATCCTGAAACTGTGTGTGAATGTCAATGCTACAGCCAGAAGTATGATGGTATGTACTATTTCTGTAACATATATTTTTCTTCTGCCTTTGATGACTTAGTTCTTTGCTCAGTACCTGTTATTAGAACAAAAATCTAGGAAATATTGAGATGATTCGGACAAAGTGCTTTCCTGCTGAACTTTACTTGCTGGAAATTACTATTTTATACTGGGTTCTGTGAAACACGTATTTTTCAAATGTCACTGATAAAATTACCTATTTCTGTTCTGTCAAAACTTTTATTGTCTTTAGACTTGTTTATTAGTTTATTTTTTTCCGTTTGACCTTCAGTAGAAAGATCACTGGAAATGCAAAGTAAAAGAAAAGACTAATTCTATTACTGTCCATGCTGCATCTTTCTTTAGGGGAGGAAAACATGTTTGTCTCAATTGTTACACTTGTATTTTTGTTAACTCTGATAAAGTGTAATATGCAGGCTGTGATCACTCATGCTCTGGAAAAGACACAAGTGTTGTTGATTGATCCTTTTATCTGACTGTAAGACACAAAAGAATTTCAGTCTGCAGCTACCTAACTAACCATTGAAATTTAGATTCAGAACGTACATTACATTTTAGAAATGTTATTCACCATGTTGCCTTAAAATAACCCTGTAGATGCAGTGTTAACTGTATTCTGTTAACTTTATATGGTGATTCAATGGGATCCTGTAACAACGAAATGTTCTGTATACACTAAAGCTACATAATATTTCTGTAGTAGCACCAAAATACTAAGATGCAATGCATGTGAGGTGGCTTATGACAATAAGTTCTCATGCTCTTACTCTGTTTACATTGCTTTTTCTGTCCTCCTTGCACTCTGGCGACATCTGTTCTGGCTTCTTAAAATTTAGTTTCTATAGGTGCTATATTATTAAAAACTCCCTAATACAGTCTACTGCTGTTTTCATACCATCTTTTACATTCCAGATATTTCAGCTCGTGCTCCCTAACATTTCTGTGAATTTTCTTTGTGTCCTGCAGTATTTCAGTATTCATCAAAACAGTCATTGACTATATTCACTTTATTCTTGATCAAAGAATATTTTCTGTTGTAATGCAGCATAGACCTTTCTCTTGGCTAACTGAAGGCCATTCCCCTGAAAAATCTTCTGCAATGAAAAGACTCCAGATGCCCCCTGTCCCATTCTAAGACTGAGATAGTTGAAATGTGTTCACCCATGAATTACAAGCCTCATTTCAGACTGAACTTTCTATGTCAGGTCAGAAGATGTGTATCAAGAGTGTCTGTGTGTCTATGTACGTAATGCACAGACTGCATTGCTTCTAAGAACTGACTTCAGGAAAAGCTTAGTGGGAAGAAAAATTAAAATAATATTAATGTTATCTCCATTTAGATGATAAGAAAACATACCCATGGATTCCTCCTTTCACAACCTTAGGCTGGTAACAGAGGAACGGGACAAATGGAGGAGAGAAGTAGCACTTCACATGCACCAGTCTCAGGCAGGTAATTGGAGGATGAGAGAATAAGAGGCAATTTTATGCAAAGCTGCTGCACCATGCCAACCATTTATTTTTCTTTCCCCTTTGCACTGGCCAGTTTGAGCAAATTTAAAATCTAGATTACTGGTTCAGAAGTGGTGAGGAGCACACCAGCGTCTGGTGCCAGCAGAAACGATGAACATAGAGCAGAATACAGTCCAAGTCCAGTAATGTCCACCTGGATGCTCCTGAAGCCAACAGCTCAGGATGAGGTATTAGCAGCCCACAGGAGAGTGAGAAGACAACAGTATCAATCCAGGGAAAGAAAGAGAAGGGTGAAGTGACAAAAATGACATATATTAAAAAAAAAAAAAAAAGGCAGTGTATATATAGACCCTGCTACAGATTTATGGAAATAATTAAAACATTTTTCAGGGCCAGGACCTTGTTTTGAATACAGCTTTAGTGCAGCTGCGTTATACAACTAATCAGAAATGAGGGGCCATATCTGAATACAAAGTAGAAATGACATGAAGATAGCTACTAAGGGCTCATAACTTGGGTAGTTGTAATTCTGTCAAAGATTTCCCTGGCACAATAATGGAGCTCTTGCTAATATGCCCACCCAGTCTAACCATCTGTTCTGTGCTGAATTAATATCAATGCACACCAAGATACTGCCATAAGAGGGAGACCTGCCTGAGGCTGCTGCAGAGCAACTTTTCTTATGTGCCGGGAGTATTACAGCCATGAGTGTTTGTCACTGGTTTGGGGGAGCAACCATTTTTTCACCTTC
This sequence comes from Strigops habroptila, assembly GCF_004027225.2. Classification (NCBI taxonomy): domain Eukaryota; kingdom Metazoa; phylum Chordata; class Aves; order Psittaciformes; family Psittacidae; genus Strigops; species Strigops habroptila. Next base: position 73,124,915 of record NC_044277.2, on the reverse strand, counting down.
AGACCACCAGTTTCTCACATTTCTCACATTTCTGGAGTCCTTTGATCCTTGTTATTCATCCAGAAGAGGCTGAATGAAGTGGCAGATGGCACTTCCCTGTTTTTCATCTCTCATAATCATTCTACTAGCCGATGGTCAATGCTGTTTGCCCTCTGTTCTTTGGGTTTCTATTTTACAGTGTTGTTACTCTTCCTGTGGCTGGCCTGTGGTCAGCTCCTCTTTTCTTTCTACACTGATACCTTCCACGCCTGTGCTGGAAAATGGCACTGATGCTGCTATAAATGCATCTGCTAAGATACTGAGTTACTGTATCTTGCTACACTGACAGTTTATGTCTGCAGACTTTGGCCCATCCCTTTTAAATAAATCAAGTGGTTTGAGAGACTTATGGTAAGTCTCCAGTAACCTTTTGTGTGCTCCCAAAATATCCTGTCTTTTCACACAATAATTGTTCAGAATTAAAACCCTCCTCATGTAATTTATTGATATATTTTGTCCTTCTGTAGTTCAAATGGAAAGGCTGTTCAGGATATGGCAGGTCATTCTCTTAGAGGTTTTTCAGTCTTTCACATAATTCAACTCAACTAGCACATCGCTTCCACCCTGGGTTCCTTTTTTCATTATAACAATGATGTCCTTCATATTTGCCTCATGCAGTATAAATAGTCAAACTGACAGAAGGTTGAGAAATCCAGTCTTTCCAAGTTTCTGAACTTGAAAATGAGACAAATGTTTCCAATTCAATTCTGCTTATTCTTTTAAAATTATCTCTATAAGAGATTTCATCACAACACACAAACTGGAATTGCAGAAAGTGGCACATAGTCACAGTACATGCATACACTCACTAGATGTGTTTTGATTTTAAACCCCAGTGAAGTATACTAAAACACTCTTGAAAAAACTTGATGCAGTGCTTTCACAGTCGTTAATTTTGACTGCCTGCTCTAGAAAGTTGGATTTTCAAAGTTAAATCTCTCAGTTGTGTTTATCTGTGTTTAGTAGCCAATGTTTAAAGAAGCTTTTTAACAACCTTTTGGCAGCCAAGGGAATGAGAATGGAAAGAGAGAGTCTAAAGAGGAGCCTGGAGCTGCTGCTGTGAGGAGGTGGTCAAGTCTTCTGACCTGTGACCACTCTTCAGGAGAGCTCCATGTGTTCTGAGTGCCTGCGTCCGTCATGACTTCTATGAAGTATATTCCTCCTAACATGTTACTCCTCCTCCTTTAAGAGCACTAACAAAGTTCTCATTTACTATAGTGACAGTAAAATTGAATCCTGAATTAATTAAACTTGATGTTGCTCATGATATTTTTTTGAAAGCTTTGGTTGAAAGTTCTTTTACCCCACCAGGAGGGTATATTGCACCTTTAACTGTTATCACCAGAGTAATGTTATTATTTATTTAATCTTTTTCTGAGAAAAATTGCTCTTCAGACAATTGGTCATTCATATCTATGAACACCAGTGAAATAAATAGAATGAAATGAACTCAGGAATGTCAACTTGCTCTCATTATGCACTGCTGGTAGTGAAACACATCATGATTTAGTCTGATGTGGCAAATTAGAAACCCAAACCAGGTAAAAATAGCAAAAATAATCATGAACTATTTCATTCAGAGAGACTGTTCCTAATCCCTAGCTTTTATTAAAAAAAAAAAAAAGAAGAAAAAACCAACCAAAAAAACAAACCCACACTTCAAAACCCTGGTGACTCTGTGGAATTTGGAAATGTATAAAAAGAAGACATGCTTTGAACATATTTCAAATTTTCATGACCAAGAGAATATAGATCTATAAAAACCCTCTTTGCATCTATGTCTCACTACATTATCAAAAGTGTTTATATGTCTACTCTTAACTATTTCTGAGTGTCCACAGTTATGTATGTTAACAGGGCTAAACAGATTTCTAGACTTAAGAGCATCTGCAGGCAGACATTGCTTCGCTGAGTGTTCAGGAAGGTCAGTCTGGTAGGTTATTATAAATCAAGGATAACCATGTAAAATGCTGCTGGCAATGGAGAAGATGGAGAAAGTATCCTCTTTTAAATAGCAAGATGGTATTTGGAGAGGTAATTCACTGTGTTGGAAACTCTGGTTCCTTTACCTCTTCATACTCTGTAGAGATTTAAACCCACAGCTCCCATAAGTGCTCTAGCTACTGAGTTCTAGGGACCAGAATTGTCCTAACTGGGCTTTGCAAAGAGCTGTGGTACCACCAATCACTGTTTCCTCCTTCTGTGCTTTATAGGATCATAGAGTCATAGAATCAACTAGGTTGGAAAAGACCTTTAAGAGCATTGAGTCCAATCTTTACCCCGGGACTGCCAAGTCCACCACTAAACCATGTCACTAAGGGCCTCATCTGCATGGTTTTTAAATACTTCTGGGATGATGATTCCATCACTTCCCTGGGAAGCCTGTTCCAATACCTTGTAGGAAATGGTTAGGAGCTTTGCTCTTGGAAAAAGTAAGGAACCTTCAGAAAAAGTAGGTGCTTTCTTATTTTAAGGAGTTGGATAAAAACTCTCTGAAAGAGGGCATGCCAAGAATAAATTTCACATATTTGCTAATTTAACTCTCTCTGCACAGATCACTTTCTGTGGACATGTTTCTTTCCAGTCCCCCTTTTGCAGCATGGCTGCAGGTTTCACTAGACAAGGTACCTGTGTGCTAGATGTTCAGTATAAAAGTAATTTTCTAAATTTTAGTCTTCATCATTGAGCAGTTACAGCTGACACCCATGAAAGTTCTTCCCTTTTGAAAACACCTACCACTTCCCATCTCTTGAATAGATTTTAAATATGCTCATTTTGTGCTATATTTGCCTATTAAAGAGAGATATATTGAAGGTTTTCTATAACATTTAGAAAGCCTTCAGACTTATGAGCACTTACATCTGCCAAACACAGGACAGTTTGTATGTCCTGGGATATAAACTGCCAAGATACCTCAAGGGTTCAGAATAGTACCTGGCAAGATAGACTAGAGCATTTGAACTGAAGATTAGATCATTCTGTCTGACAGGAATATGACTACTTTGTTGTAACCAACCCCAACAGGTGCTATCATGTTAGTGGCAGATAACTGAGATGTGTTATAATATTTTTGAAATAAAAATGTGTTGGAAATGATCACTGAAGTGAATATTAGAGGTACAGTACATGTGAATTCTGATGTATATCTTTCTGATGGGTCCCTTGTAACTATTCAGGTACAGCTTTTAATTGCTCTTTGCAGAAAGTTAGTTTTGACCATATTCCCATTTTCTGTTCCTACAATGTGCCCTTTGTTACAATTTCCTTCTTATGATTAGGGCCTGTTGTGTATCTGTTGATAGTTCTCTTACTGTAGTTCATGTGTAGAGTCTTTCTTGCAGTAACTTCAATTGACTTGGAGTTTTTCAGTGCTTTTCTAATGTAACAAACAAATACTGTAATTTCTCAGTTTCTTCCAACTCCGGCTCCACTCAGACGACATGGATAGAAAGCAGCAAGGCTTTCACAGTATGAAAGCATGTTCATTAAATTACATTACACTTCTAAGTTATATTACCTCTTTCAATAGTATTGCATGAATGATTGTGATTGTGGGATCAAAGGCTCGATGCTTTGTGCATTTGGAAACCAAGATAATGTTTCTTCCCTATAATACCAGAAAAATCTAAATATAAGATTCAGTGGCTGATGGATAAATGATTTCTAACTGCACAGATTTAATGTGAGGTGTTCTTAAAACCAGGCAGAAATTATATTCATTTTCTGTGCAGGAATATGGACGTAAGTGTAAGCGACATTGATCATAGTATTTCAAAACGAATGTAAAATAATTTCCCACTAAGGGAAAGTGACTTATTCTGTATTTCATATACAATGAAAATCTTTTATGTGAGACACCAAAGGGCATGTAAAAGAATAAAACACCAGTACCAATACCTGCATTGCTTAACTGGAGCAGGAAACATTATTAACATCCTTTGGTACTTGCACCCTTTCTCTTCTGGTCAATCATGTTTCTGCACAGAAGAAAATGTAAGGGAAGTGCCCAAATCAAGAAAGAGATTTGGTAAAATTAGGCTTAGGAAAATTTAACATCTCAATCTAGCGTGTCCAAAAACACTGGAACAAGAATTACACGCTACAGGGCTAAGCAATATAAGCTAGCAATAGAGTAAATTTTGTGGGTGTAAGGCCTGGAGTACTGAATGCTAACAAAATTGACTGACTCAGCCAGCCTTTGGTAGCTGAAAGTGAATTATTTTTTTTACTTAAAAGGCAAGGTACCTTAAGGAGGTAAACCTGAGTAGCATTTCAAACATATGAGTTTTGATTAATCTACTCTAAATTGGTTCATAGATCTCAATTGTGGTAGTTAAATACACTATTTACCATTTTTAGGCTATGTTATCATAGACTCATAGAGTTTATCGACAGAGGAAAGGATTGGAACACACTGGTTGACCTCCTGTATATTCTATCATACCTATCTTAATAATCCAAAGGCTCAGAGCTGTGAGTCCGTGTTTTATATGATACAGAAATTTTCCATATGCAACAAATCCAGTTCATTGGGCTCACCTTCTGCATGAAAATTATCACATGCACCTACGTGTCCTATACCAGCCAAACAAATCTATTGTTATTTGTCTTTTTGCTGATTTTTGTTTCACCCAAGTTTATCACAGCCATCCAGATCTTCCACAAAAAGTTTAATAATGTGAGGTGAGGTAGTTTTGCAGCGTTTTCCTGGCAGTTTTCTTAGGGAAAGAAAGTTCCCTGCTATTCCAGTAGATTTCTAGAAATCTCTGTCTCTTGTTAGATGTTTCTCAGTTAGCTCCTTTTTGCCAAGTATGCATAAAATGATACTGTGTAGCACTGGCCCTTTGTTTAGTATGTCCCATGGCACTAGATAAAACACCTTACAGAGTTCTATATTTATGAATAGCTTGGAAGTTATCTCTAATCCCCAAATTGTTATCTCCTTAGAGTACAAAATGAGACCTGAGAGGGGCTATGTTCCATAAAAAACCCCTAACTTCTGTCCTTCAAGACTCAACAGTGCTCTCTCCTTACTTGCTTCAGCTTCAGTGTCATATTCAGTAGCTCATTGTAGTGTAGCTCATTCTGTCTGTCTTGACTTCAACAGGGCAAAGAGGAAGTTTATTTTTGCTCTATACACTGTGGAATCATGGATTTGTTGCCCTTTGTATTAATGTTTTCTGATCCTTTTCTTTTGCTGGGAAATGAATAAAAGTGATACAAAGATAGGAGATGGGATAAGAAATGTAACTTACTGACAAGAAACTTGAAGTTCTCTTGTACATATTACTCAAGAATTGTAGCTAATTGCTCTGTTGAGTACTGTAGCAAACACCACACTGCTTCAGAAACATCCTGTATGCATTTCTGGTTGCTTGATGTGCTACAGACAGCTTTTAGGAGAATCAGTGCAGAAGCTACACAGGTGCATGAGAAGGCAATGTTTGTCTCATCCTGCTGTGAAATGTTATGATGTAAATCAATGCAGCTTATAAAGAGTATTCCCGTAACAATTATTGGCTGCACAACATCCTTTATGTTGTCTGAGACATACATTATTTACATTATAGGTAAGTGTCCATTTTCATATGTAGATATGTATCTCATCAGAGCAAAAGATGGCCTACTTAAAGCAGACAAGTAGCTTGTTCATCCAAAAAGGCTGGCAGGAACTAGCTTCACAATCTGCAGCTGTTAAGGCTACCAGCAGTAGAATGCTTGAATAACAAAAGGGCACGTGTTGATTTTTACTTCAGCAAGATCCACTGTAGTTCCTATTACAGACATTTTTTATGATGTGGTCCATGCCACCTTTGGATAGTACATGATAAGGTGGATGAGTACATGGCTTGCTTTCTTGTCTACTTTTCTAGACAGAAGAAACTGAATAGATTTGAATGTAGATAAGAACCTTTACAGAAAATCTCCTCTGTGAAGGACAATTCTGTACCAATACCTCTGGCTAAAGATCTCGGTCAGCTAGTTCTTTATCAATAGTGTGTGCATAAAGTGGGATTTGACATTTATAAAAAAAAAAATTCAATTTGCATTTGAAGTAAGTGCAATACATCAAGCATTTTCTTATGCCACCTCTTCCCACTTGGATCATACTATTGTACTTTGTAGGGAGATTAAATGTTTCTTTTGAACACTGGTTGGAAAGGGGTCCTTGTGTTTTGAGCTCCAAATTAATATGCAGTCTGTCCTGTTAAAAGCATGAATCTCATGCAGTTGCTGTGACAAGATCAGCATCATGGAAGAGTCACAACAGGATTGAGACAGCTCATTATCCCAGCACAGCAGCAAATCCCTTCTCCAGCCTTGCTGAGGAAGCACAGAAGGCGAAGGGATGATCCCTCTGGAATTTGGCTATTAACACCTGTCTGGACTATATGAATTCCTATAAAGAGAAAGACTTACCTTAGAGGAACTTGCTCCCCTGGAGTGAGATGCTGATGAAATGCACTGGAGCTTTTGGGGTCCAGTACAAGGTCTCATTTACACAACAGAAAGAATCTTTAGCTGATCAAGGGTCAGCAACATGCAAGTAAGCCATGCTGCATGCTGTCTGGCTGCAGCTGCAGGTGCAGACACAGGCAAACTCCCATCAGTGCTGCATCAGAAATGACACCTGAGACTGTTACTGAAAGGTGCCAACCAGATGCTGACCACCATTTGGGCATTTCAGTTTCTGATGCCGACCTCCATCTAGTACACATGTAGCAGTCCCTGTTGTTAGCTAGGAGTCAGTTGCTAGCCATGTGCTACACTTCTGTAAGCTTGGTTAAGAGTGGAGATTCATTTTAAATGATTGTATCTGATCTGATTGCATTGTACATTAACAGGTGAAAAGACACAGATATTTACATGAAGGAATAAATGTTTTTTTCTATGGTAAAGAAAAGGTATGCAGCCTGTTCCACTCTTTGGGTAGGAATGAAATATGCAATAGATTTACAGCAAAATAAAACAGCCCTATGATTTTGAATCGAAGAAGCATAACTCAGCAGTTAAAAGACTTCTTTTGTGAATCTATTTTGTGATATTTACATCAACGTATAAACCTTGCAAATTTTGCAAGCTTATGAAAAATTCCTTCTCTGATATAAGGCAATCATACAGTATGAACTGAAGTTTGAAATTCCTCTATTGTCTGTATAAATGGTTGCTATTGGTTTTTTTGGCAAGTAAAAGAGATGGAAGTGGTCCAAGTACTTGGGGGTATGTTCTGGGTCATTGAATACATTTCAGAGAAGCTTGGCCGTAACTAAATAGTATACTTGATTTTCTTATTTACATAAAAATAAGCAATGTTACTCCCTGGGAGAAACTACCTCCGCTCACTCATATGGAGCTTTGTTAGAGATATTGGTCTTATGGCTTGGACATGAAATAGGGTAAGACACGAGAATGCGGTACTCAATCCTTGTCCACAGACCGGAAAATGGGAAACTGTGGAGTGAGCCAAAGAATTTGGATTTTATGTTCTGGCCACGCCACATACCAGTTTTTAGCTGGAGTACTAGGTATAAGGAAGTTAAGCATATTTTTCAGGTTTATCAAGATCTTCTAATAATTGCAACACCTTTCTTTTCCTAATCTGGCATAAAACTGGTGTAAATGGTCAAAATTGTCCAGTTGTCCAAAACCTGGCCAACTTTACATGATGTGTACAACCTACACCTCTAGCAGAGGGATGGCAATAACTTTTGTAGATGATGGTGACAGGAGGCTGGGAGAGAAGAACCTCTTCTGTAGACATCACGAATTGGAAGAGGATGTTTATCTGCTAAGATTGGGCTTGTTCTAGATCACCCTGTGTCACAGGTTCATCTTTTCCTATATATTACTCCTTTCTCAGACCCTGCCTCTTACACTGTCTAGCTTATGATGGTGTTTAATAGTTATTTCTATGTATTTTCAAATGTATGGTAGGTGGGGGTATATGTTAATCACTAAAAAGTGCTTTCTGTGAGTTGCTATACTGCACCAGATCATTTGTGTATTATGCTTACCTTTTGAAATAACTAGTGAAATCTGAGCTCATCAGGAAGTTAATTCAGCTCTCTTTTATCTTATTTACTGAACGTCCTGTAGGACACACGTGCCAGAAATCAGTCTGTCTTTTTAATCTTTATATATAATTCTGTAAAAATGACAAGTCCAACTCCTAGATCTAATTAGTGCAGGCATGTATTTGTCCAAATAAAAAAAGCCCAGAAAAAACAAAACTAAAAATCCAACCACAACCCCCCCAAACCCACAAAAAACCAAACAAAAAAAAAATCCCACAAGAAAACAAAACACAAATGAACCACAAAACAAAAAATCAAAAACCACAACCCAAACCAAACCCAGCAATCTGTACTCCCCAAGTCAACATAAGAAGAAAAATTGGCTCAGTGACTGAGCTGTCAGTGCTGAACGCAGTCACAGATAAAAAGTATCTAAGCTTTAAACCTTCTGCTCTCTGAACAGATGCTATTAACTTTGCAGAAGGACCCTTTTTGACATTTGTTTTTATGACTTGGAATCTGTCATTCTTCTGTAAGAGCTTATCTGTATGGAAAACACTCTACACTTGGGCCCCTGTATACCACAGTGAAGTCTTTGAACAATACTGTTGTTTGGCCCACATATATTACCAGTAACATAAGTTCTTTCAGCCCTTCATCCAACAAGGACTTAAAAGAGTGACAGCAGCTACCTAACTTCCTTAAATTGCCTCTGAATGTCTACTATCTGTAGTTCATTCTGTATCCTGAACTTCTCAAGCCAGTAGGTATTAATTCTTTGTAAACTCTGTTAATTTTCATTCTATTTTATTTTTTTAATTAAAAAAAAAAAAAATTTCTCAGCATAATTTGCATCACAGTGATTTCAAATGCTATATTCAAAACAAGAAAGGGTAATCTTCCCCTCAGAGGGGCAGAGCTTCCCTCTGCATGAAGAGAAAACACTCAGCTGCTCCGCCTGTGAAGTCATCCACTTCCAGGAAGAAATACGGACATTCACAACAAAATGAGATTGCGCTCTGAAAGCAAATAGTAAGAACCTGAAGCTTTTCTATGTCTGACTTCTGTATCTGTCTCTTGCTGTCAGCAGGGGTGAAGTTCTCAAGCAGATAATAGCAAGGAACGGGACCAGCTTGGTTCTTAGTGGTGAACTTCCTGCACTGAGGTAGAAAAATTATAGAGCGGGTGAAAAAAAAAAAGAAAAAGAAGAAAAAAGAAAGATCCTCTTTGCCTGTATTTCCTGATTGAAAACAGAACTCACAATACCATTTTAGTAGGAATTTGCTCCCCAGCCAGCTCAGCTTTTAAGAGTAATCTAGTCCATACATTTAATATAATTTCTTTATCCCCATATACATATAGCAATGGTGACACTGAAACAGGCTCTACATCATTATTCTAAGCTACAGTCATAATTCTAAAAATTATTGTAGTTAATTTATTGTTGGTGCAAATTGTCTCCTTTTCAGTACTATCCAGAGTAAATTTACTGCTGAGTTTATTAAGGTGCAGAAGCAAATTTCCTTCATACTTTATCTGCAAGGTATTGCTAATTTAAATGTCCTAATACTCCTTGTGGCCTCAGCTTCTAGAACTCTCAGATAACTTTTTAAAGACAGACAATGAACACACAATAAACAAAGATGACACAGATCTTTAATCATGAGGACTTACCCTGCAGCTTCCCCCAAGAATCCTTCATCTTTATGATCATGACATCAGTAAACACTGTTCTGCTCCTACATTTGCTCCCAATTGATCTGAGAGCTTTGCAAGAGGTGCCATCTATAGTTGGTGCTATCCTGAAGACTGAAAAATCAATGATCAGAGAAAAAGGGCCATCAATTATCAATCCATTTAGGTCCTGGAAGACATCTTGAAGTCATTTAAAAATGACACCAGCTACTATCATTCCAGATGCTAAGAAAGCTAAACAGCTTTCTCTAATGACAGCTGTTCCCAGGGATAAAGATCTCCAAAAGCCAGAATAAAATAAGAAAAGTAAGTACTGCTCTATTTCAGTCCAACTGTGCCTAGTAAACTAACATTATTATGTAAATACTACCTACTGACAGAACAAAGCATCTGCCTTTGTGAACAGATTCCAGTGTCAAGCTAAATAATAAAAGGCTACATTTTCTGAAGGGTATCTAAGTTTCCATGAGTAACACTACAAGTTTGGTCCTTACAATTACTTATTTCTCCATGTAATTTGCGATAATGGTTGTAATGATGAAGGGTTCATGAAAAATTCTGAAAAGAGAAGTCAGTGGATGTTTTTCTCCTTTGAAGGCACAAACCTCTTAAGCAAATGAACATGACATGGAAAGTCCTAGGAAGAATATCTGTCCAAATATATCCCAGTCTTTTAAGGGAAACCCTTCAAATACCAGGGCCAGAGAGCTACAGAATACCTGTATACTTCCAGTGATAACCAACCAGTATTCTTTAACAAAATAGTTTTCTTTTCCTTTTAAAAGCTACCACGATTTACAAATGTAACCCATTTATTATATAACCAAGATCAATATGCTGAAAAAAAGTGAGAGTTCTTCCCAAACCCTCTCTTCAGATATCATCTTTACCTTTGGTTTTAGGTTTGGGATAGAATACTCATCAGTCAGGCCCTAGAAGTCATCTCTTTTGCATATTCTCATCAATTACAGATTCTTTTTGTGGCTTTTCTCATCCTTCTCATGGATGTCTTCAATAATGTGAAAAAAACATAGCCTTCCTCTGTGTGGTACCTGATAGATTGGAAACACCTTTGGAAATCAAGGGAAAAAGTTGACTACTAACAATTAATTTCCCCAAAATAAAAATAAAAGTATTGTTTCTGTCTTTGACTTGAGAAAACTGGACTGCCTCAGACTCAAGATGGTGACATTACTTTCCTTTCTTTCTCTCTTTTTTAACATCTTAAGGACACTTTTTAGCTTCTTTCAAGATGCATACTTCCATACTGTGAGCTCATTCTTTCCCATAAAATATCTGTGATTCACAGCAAAGTAATATTCAGACTCTGCCCAATGCTAAGGATGTTTACAGAAAGTGTTCATCAACTAGTTGTGCATATAGAGTTAATGCAGCTATGTCTGCTCGATTAGCTAAAGCCATAGCTTTCAGGGCAACACTACAGTGCTTGAACTTCAGTTTTGTTACAAACAGCTGAATCAGATGAGAAACTGAAGCAAATTGCCACTCACTGGAGCTCAAATGGACTGCAAATAGCAATTGCATATCTTCCAGAGGAGAGATTTCCAGTCCATCTGGATGGTCATCTGTAACCACAAGATAAATCTGTCAGCCACAGATTTCAGACTGTTTCAGACTGTTAAGCCACACGTCAGCTTGCACTTAAGCAATGCCTGAAGCCAGACATCACCCTTCCTTCATTTCAGAGCTGGCAGAGGTTGGTATATCAAGCTGTGGAATGTCAAATAGCTACGTATGTCTCCTATCTCAGTTTAAACCAAGGATGCTCATAAAGATGCATCTTTCCCACAAAACCTCTGTTCCTGGTTTATACAGAGGGCTGCTCACTGGGACCATTGGATGAGCCTTGCTGTATGAATCCAGACGGAGACAATGCACAAACATTGTGGAAGGGAAGGAAATCAGGGTAGTCTGGAAGACATTCCTTCTTTAAAGATTTCCATTGACCAGATGTTCCCAAACATCTCTAAGTCATATGTGAATGTACATATGCCTTATGTACATATGTATGGAAAAGCGTTTTTGTTATTTTCCCAACCAATGGCTGGCAACTATTTTTTTTTCCTGGAGACAATCTCTAACCATTCTCAAATGCTCTTTTTCATGGTCTATCATTACATCAATGTTTCAACAGTGAATTAGTCCAGTTAAAGACCTGTTCACTATCAAAAAGACCTCAGATTTTTTTTTTTTTTTTTCTTGCTTATTATTTCTGGAGAAAGAGTCTGATGTCAGAGTGCTTGCAAACATCAGGAATGAGGTCTCATGCATGAGTTTTCTCTGATCCCCTATCTAGAGTACAAGAAAAAGCAGAAGGAATTCAACTGTGTTGACCTAATAGCTTTTACTTGCATGAGGCAGTTATACCTAATGGATTATGGGTTTCTTGCAATAGTACCTAATGGGTTTCTTGCAATACATCTCAGCCTCTACATATATAAAAAAAAAGAGATATACTTTCTGTGTAGCTTGAGATGAAATAGATACAACCTTGAGCCTTCATTGCCTGAGAAAGCCTCAGTGCAGCGTGAATCAGGCCATGACACTGACCACTTAATCAGGAAACAACTGACCATTTAATCAGGAAACAACCCCCCTCCTTAATAGTAGCTTCTTAATGCTCTAACAGTAAAGTTTTCAGAGATGTGTATGTGTTTAAGTGATGGTACTTGCTGGAAAACCCATGCTTCCTAACTCCTCAGTAGCTTATTCTTACTGTCTTTTCCCCCTAATTATTAGTATTCCTCTTTGGGATACAGAATACCTGATGTATCTCTACTTTTACCAGCTTCTGTGAAATCCTAGCCTTGGAGAAACAGGTTTCAGGGTTTTGTCACTATATGAACAATTGTAAAGAGATCTGAATGTGTGTAGAAATAAGTATTACAGTCTGAGGAATAATAAAAAATCATAGTTGATGAAAGCAATATATGACTGTGAATAGAAAAACTGGATTTCATGGCAGAGACAATGAGTAAGATACAAGGGTAGGATGCATTTTAAACAAAAGCCTGAACCTGCAATACATGTTCACTAGATCCAGGCTAATGCTGTTCATGAAAAAAAACCAACTCTAGCTTATGGAGAGCATGGAGAACTAGGAGTATCAAGACAAAAAACCTATGCAAATATAAGTAGGCTTCTATTCAGTAGCATAGACTTGTTTAGTCACTTCTTGTAAAAGACGTGTCATACTCGCAGGTCAAAGCTGGAATGAAAGTTGTGTAAGTAGGCTTAGGCTCTTAAGTTTTGAAAACAGGATTGAAACCACAAATGAGTTGAAATATTAACCCTAAATTCAAGGATTAAGGAAATATGTGGAATTCAATGAAAAGCCTGGCATTTTTAACATAGAAAATGGACAAAGTCAGACTAGCAGAATTGCCTAGAGGGCCTGAGTGATTGAAAACTTAAGTGGTAACTTATGTACTAGTCTCTGTACAATATGAGAAAACAGGTGGTCTTTCCAGAAAGAAGAGAGAAACTGACTTCACTAAAAAGGCCTTCACTTTCATTTGCAAAGTGATGGTGCAGAACCTACTGAAGATATGCAGTCCAGGAAACATCTGGTTCTGCCCTGACGTATTTTATGAAGTCCGCCAACATCGTTTATATATAATTATACTGGTTTTAGTAGGGCTATTGCCTCTGCAACTCTAATTAAGAGTGCAACTCTAATTGGCAAATGTTTGTGCTTTTCTAAACTTCATAAACTACAATGTTTGTGCAAGATCCTAGCTGAGGAAATTATTTGCTGGATTAGATCAGTTCAGCTTTCATATGATACAATATAAGTATTAATTTTGTTATCATTATTGTTCTTAGGGCACCCAAGCCCGGTTAAGGCACTCACTACACATAACAGAGCATATTGTCCATACAAAACAAAGCATAAAACACTGAAAACAAACCAGCCTGTACAAGGACATCATGGGACAATGTCAGTCAAATGCACTTGTCTTCCACATACTAGGAGACTGATCATTATCAGGTAGTTGGGGTGGGGAAGCAGGGATTTTTAGGCATTACAGTGAAGAGGTGAGCATGAAGGGGGCATGGAAGAGAAAGCCTAAAGTTATGTGTGTTTATGGGGAGCTTCATGTCGGCTTGAGAGGTAGCATTTTTGAACAAATAAGCAGATGGGCAATATGCAGACTAATTAAAGCTTGAACCTCATCCCTGGATGATAGATGAAAAATTATTCATTAAGTGAGAATAGCTGTCAATGTCTTAAAAACTGAATTTTTTGTTTATTGTGAAGGGAACTGTCAAAAATGCAAAGAGCTGTATGAACTAATCGAACTGGTGGGTTTTGAAGAGAGTCTTGGCAACAGTGTATAAATAGATATGCCTGGGACAAAAATGCCTTTGTCGGGGCCAAGATGTTACAGTAAGTGAGCTGTAAAATAACTGTGGCCTTAATGAGAATTTTAACAGCATGAGTGGATGAAAAAGGCCAAGTTTTAGAGATGGTTCTGTGAGCATAGAAAAGACTCTAAATTAAGCCTGGCATCCAGGTTACGGGTGTTTGAGGCTGGCAGGACAGGAGAGTTCTTTGAGAATGCGAAGAAGAGGCAGGAACAAGATGGCTCAAAGGTGGGACTCGCAGCTATGTTTAAGCTATACTGAACTTGAGATGACAGCCAGAGACTCCCAAGGATATGTCAGAAAGCCGTGCCTTGATCTTACCCAATGGAGATACCATTTTCAGTAAGGGAAGAGAGGTCTGGAAGAGAGCAGTATCTGAGATCCTTCAGGTAAAAGTGGTAATTGAGTCTACAGGTAAGATGAAACCAGGAGGGAATCAGGAAGAGAGGAACAGGAACTACTGGAAGTGTAGGAAATGTGACATGAGGAAATTATGAAGGAATTCGGATTTTTTCAATTAAAAAAAAGTATAATTACTGTCTACATAAGCATTATAGGTATCTGGAAAATGGAGAAAATTAACTGCTGTCCATTGCAATCGGGAAGAGATCGTTTTATGCTGTTGTAAGGGCTATTTAGATAAAGGAGCACAGTACACACTTTGCAACAATATGGGTAGCAATCCCTGAAGTTTGTGATGCCCCCTCCACTGGATTTTTTAATAACAGATACACATAGAATCATCACAGAATCAGAATAATTTGGGTTTGAAGGGACCTTTAAGATCATCTAGTTCCAGCCCCTCTGCCATGGGCAGGAACACCTTCAATTGAACATGAAAAGGTCAAGGATATTAATCCTGGTTTTTGTTTGTTTTCAAAAATAATGTTTTTTTCTCTTTTTTACATCTTTTTGTATTTCTTTTTTTTTGTTTGTGAAGATTTCTTCCTTTTTTTTTCAATGTATTCAGAAGCCAAAGAGGCTTATTACATGAAGAATTTAACTAAGCTTTTCCACAAAAAGTTCTTAATCCACCTTTTTTTTTCTTCATAATCCCTTTTGTTAGTTTTCCTCATTTGTCTTAGATAGTACTGGAAATTGTATTTTTATATAAAGTAAGCTATTTTTATTATTTGCTTGGTTAAAATGAGGAATAGAAAGTATGTGGGAATGCTGGCCAACCTATTATCTAGGAGATCTGTGTGTCTGAAATTTTAATCTGTTTAGCACGTCTTGACCTAAAGCATTAAGTCATGTGTTCCTTGTGTGTTTTAAACTGTGGCCAGTTATAGCTGAAACTAGAAGTTGGAATGAGTTGCACTGATGCAAGCTGTGAGGAGGTCTGGCACGGCGCATTCAATTCACACTTGCTGGTTTTCCTTGGTACAGTTCTGTCATTGTTCTTGCAGTTCCTCAGTAATCACAGCAGAGCTCTAGAAATAACCAGACTCACTATCTGACCGCTGTTTAAAATGCTTGAATGCCAGTTGTAATTTTGGCATGTATTTTTTGGTCACAACACTGAGGTCAAAAAGTTCTTGTCAGTATTCATTACTGAATCTTAAGCTTACAGTTAAAAATGATCATTTTGAACTCAATTTTGAACTCTTAGGCTCTGATGCTGTTCATCAAGGAAATAATCCAGGCTGCATAAAATTGTTTGGAAAGCAAACCCCCTTTTGTGAAGGTGGTAATCCTGACAATTTTTGTGGGGTTTTTTTTCAACTTCAGCAAAGATCAGAGTGGAACACTCTCTATAGTTGTAGGTATAGCATTTTGTTGTGTTTTGCTCAAGTGCTTGTAATACTAATTTTAGCATTTCTGTTTAATGCAATCTGATGAAAATTCATCTGTTATTCTTCATGTACTGCAAGAGGCACTTGAGCACATGCTGATGATACTGAGTTATTTTGGGTAGCAAAGATGAAGAGCGACTACAAATTCTGCAGAAAGACCTCAGAACATAGAGTGAGTGAATGGTAAGAGATGCAATTCCATGTATGTAAGTGTAATGGTCACACATAGAAGGAAACAACCCTAACTTTGCCTGAGCAGTGCTGGAACAGTTAGCTACTTTTGTGAAAAAATCAGCTCAGCTCTCACAGGTAGTCAAAAATAGAACTGAATGTTAGGAATTAGTAGAAAATGATAGAGAGCAACCCAGAGAACCTCCTATTGGTTCTATATGAGGTTTAATGCTATATAAACCCAAAGTATGCCTAATCCTAAAATACTGTTTGCAGTTCTAGTTTCTCCTGTCTCAGTAAGAATATAGTAGAAATAGTAAGGATACGAAAAAGTGGTGGTGAGGTGACCAGCACTATGAAATCACTTTTCCATATGAACGATATAAATTAAGGCCCCTCCACCTCGAAGAGACTTTGAAGACAGAAAATTAAGATTCCAAGAATTGTTTGAGATTTGGAGAAGGCAAATAGCGAATGACTAATCACTGTGTCTTACAATACAATGACAAAGGAAACTAGGTGGGAAGATGTTCAAAACAAAATGAAATGTGCCTTTTCAAAACATACCTCAGTGGTGACATTCCTCACCCTAGGATGCTGTGGATGCATGAAGTCAGTCAAGGAATACGTTATGGAAACATAGGTCTATGAAAGACTGTATAAATGGACTAAGTTCCTGTATCACTTGATATCTGTAAATCGCAAATCACTGATGCTCAGCTGTATGTTTGCCTTGCTAAACTCTTTCTTTCAAGTGTTTGATATGGGTGAACATCAGACACAGGCTACTTGGACCATTGCCCTGACTCCAGCTCTTACACTAAAGAATCTGAGTGCTTTGAGTTGGAGGGACTATCTGAATGTTTTGGGGTCAATTTCAGGCACAGTACTGAGAAAACATTTTATTATTTTGTTGACACAATGAAGGGTGATTT
This sequence comes from Strigops habroptila, assembly GCF_004027225.2. Lineage (NCBI taxonomy): Eukaryota > Metazoa > Chordata > Aves > Psittaciformes > Psittacidae > Strigops > Strigops habroptila. The sequence continues at coordinate 73,107,875 of NC_044277.2, read as the reverse complement.
TTTGCCTTTTCCCTTATCCCTACCCTTCACTTTTTTTGTACCTTACTGCTTTTCCTCATCTGCTTGATTTTAGTCTCTGCTTCTTTTTAATTTCTTTTTCCTTCGTACCAAGCAATCCTCCAGCCCTAAACACAAAATAGAGGTAAGCACTCACACTAGTGAATATACTGTGTGAAGTGTTTCCAGCTTCCCTTCTTTGTTCTTGACTTTCTAGTGTGGAGCTGAGCTGAGTTTAGCCTGGACTCTATGGATCTTCCAGATGTCAGACAGGATCAGGAGATGTCATAGTGGGAGATTTGTAGTGAATTATGATTCTTGTTTAATATTGTCCTCTGTTTTCAGTATTTGCAGAAGAATTTGCCATCTGTTGTATGCTTGTTCACCCAGTGTTTGGAGATCAGCTTAAAAAGTGGTTCCGGAGGAACAGCAGTGTCCAAACTTCTAGTCCAGCATCAGTGGCTGACACCCCAGTAGCATCCTGAGGGAATCAGCCTTGTTTGCACTGGATCTGCTATGCTTCTACTATGCTTTCAGCATTATGCTAGCAGTAACAAACATTTGGAGGGATAAAAGTTTTTCTCTTTTGATCCAGACACTGGTGCAAGGCTCTTGGGTTTTTTCAAAATTGAGCTTTTCTAATAAGGTCACATTGAATTGAAACAAGTGGGGCACCGATGGATTTTTGGAAGTTGTGTACTGCTTCCTTTTAAGTGGGTGGAATTGAAGTTGGCCTATGGCAAGCTCCATTGAAAATCTGGTATTTAATTCTTGTTATACTCTCATTATTCTTTTTCGAAAGTGTTTTAAGTGATATACATATATACATAACACAACATTTTCCCTCTTTTCTATTCTGAAATAATCAAAAGGACTTTGGTAAAAGACAAGGAATGTTTTTGAAATGAGACATGATATGTAAATTTGACCTCCCCTCCTCTGCCTTGGCATTGGAATAGTAATTCATTGGCAAGTTAAAACATTCCGGTTTAGCTCCCAATGACCCAAACTAGTTTAAGCCCACAAGCTATCAGTCTTTCTGCATTTACCCTTCTTTCCTTGAGGCCAATTGCTATTGGTTTTATAACAAGCAGGGTCTGGTATCGTCAAACCGAGCGGTACACATGCTGAGTGATTACTGTGACATAACAAATTACATTTTCCACAGGCTTTAGTCAAATGTGTTTTCATTCATAATCTTACCAGAAAAAACAATCAGTAGAACTTGTTCATTCCTTCAGCATGTTAATTTCACTTACAGGGAAGGGAGTCGTAAGAAGGAGAAAATAAATACCAAGAAAAGAGGGGTAATTAATTTCTGAGAAACCAAATGTACCCTTAAGGATATTTTAAATAGATATAGCTAGACACTCCATTCCTAGGTCCTGACAGTGTTACGGGATTCTCAGATTTCTATACCTGATCACAATATCTGAACTCCTGTGGCTTTTTCCCTATCAGATTTGAAGCGTTTAACTGTAACAGCCTCCCCAGAAAATCATAGTGTGTAAATATATCAAAGAGAATGACTGTTATAATTTTTTATTTTTATTTTTATTTTTATTTAAAAGTAATGGCCATTGGTAGATCCAAGCCAGACCAGAGTCCTGTTGTGCTAACCACTGAGTAAATGTACAGAGATAAACTCTTTGGTTTCCTCCGGTATGATATGGATGACAATGCAGTGTCAGCTGTAACAAGTATTGTTGTGTTCTTAAATAGATCAAAAACCTGTACTCTTGATGTTGCTTATTTATTGAACATAGGATATAGAGTTTATATATTTCTGGATGAATGATCTCTATTTCAGAACTGAAAGGAAAGCTATCATTTAAAATGAGAACACACAATTCTGGTTTTCTTTCATGATCTCAGCTAACAAATACAAAGAGTATTTTGCTACTGTCTAAGTCTTTCCTTGCTGATTTCTTCAGTTGTCTTCACTGTGCAGAATATGCATTTGAATTTTGTTTTGTGAGTTTCTTCATAGAGAGTTCCAAGGAGAGTGCAATAAAGAGTACTTTTTCTTGCTGTGCCATTTTTAAGACTTGCAGTGTACTGCAAGATGTCACTAAATACAGCAGGAACTTTGAGCTTTTTTTATTTACAGTATCTATTAGCTTTCCTTAAACTGTAAATCCCAATGGTGTACAAGAAAATGCAGGCACTTCATTTCCTTAAAAGGCTTTTGGTTGTATCAACCTAGAAATGATATAACCCATTCTTGCTCCCAGTAAAGTAAGAAAAAAAATCTTTGCCAAGGTTTTGCTGTTGACCAAAACTTCAAAATGTTTACAGATGCTCTTACTGCATCTGGTGAGGAAGAAAGACTCCATTGAGTCATCCAAGTGGGAGGCTCTTCCTGACAATCTGCTGTTAAGAGTGTCCAGGCATTCCTTATGGCAGCTCCACACCTGCTGACCCTGTGAACATCAACTATTAAACATTGAGTAGAAGTGTTTGGAAGTTATGTTAATCTTGTCATTTCCTCAGCTGTTATGAAATAAAATCATAAAACAGTAGTAATTATAGAACAGTAGTATTCTATCTGTTCACGTCGCTTTTGGTCACAGCAACAGAATAAAAGTATTTATGACCAGAAAGAAATTTTCCCAATTCATATGCTTTTTGCCTCAAACAATAGAGTATCTCTCCAGCTCCCTCTCTAAAAGAAAAAAAACAACTTGAATAGCTTAGAAACAGTTAATACATCTAGACCAAACCTGAGTTCCTACACTGAACTCCCAGAAGCAGTAAAATGGCAAAAAAACCTCGACCATCTGATATGTCTTTTGGAGCAGCTCTGTGTTCAGTTCCTCCAAGTAAGATGACTTACAGACACCACTTCTTTTTAAAACAAAAAGAGTACATAAATCTGGCTATCCTATGCAAACATCTAGGCTTGTTGCTTCCCCTTTTATGATAGTGTTTCACATATCAGAAGAAGGAAAATCAGGTGAATTAAATAAACATTCAAAGAGCAAAGATTATTATAGAATATATTTATTTGCTACTTTTTCATTACACTTTGGATATATATTTAAATATTTGCTTTGTTGCCCTAATTTGAGAAAAATTATGTATCTAATTTAAAAGAAAAAACAAACCAAACACAACAAAAAAATTGGTGTATGAAAATGCAATGCCAGGATCTAAAAAACTTCAATTATTATCCTGGTTGCCTAAAATGATGTTAAAGCTATCAGTCAATCTCTAATAGTCTTTGAAATCACTGAACATTCCCATCTGGACCACAGAGCATATTTTTTGCCCCTGCCAGCCTCTTAGAGGCAGCATGTGTGGTAGCTGATGGTCAGCAGTAGCCTGCTTGTCAATCAGCTGGTACCCAGTGTCAAGCTCTAGCCTTGTCCTAACACTTGTTCCCTGCCCAGGTGACTGGCCTGGCTGGGCGCTTGGGCTGGGAGCGCAGGAGGCCAGAGGACACGGGTAAAGCAGGGATAGAGGATCATAGTTTACATCTTTCCCAGCATATGGAAAGCAGGAGGACCTGAGGGCATCACCATTTGGAGATAAGACATGGCCAAGGGAAAGCAGGCTTCACCACTAGATTTTTGACAGAGTTGCTTGCTTCCACATGCAGCTGCTATGACATTGCAACTGCTTCTGTCTCGTGGAGAAATCACAGTGCAAAATTCTCCCAGAACCTAATGCTAATGAATATGTGTCAGATTTTTTTTTTTTTTTTTGCTAGATGATTTATCATGCTGCAACCAGAAGCTGTCAATCACCTACAACCTTGAGTGATTGCTTGCTTTTCTCCTGTGCGTACACACTCTGGAATAAACACGTCTTTTCCTTTGTGCTAGTTTCCCACTTTTAGTAAGTGCTCAAAACAAACAGCTTTAGGAAGATTTTTATTCAGAAAACTCCTTAACATTAGCATTAGTTCCCATCTTGTGGTCCAAGTTGCTGTGTGTTTGGGGCATAATACATTGCCAATTTTTGTAAAAAGTCAAGAATGTTGGCAGGCATGGAGGCTTTGGACTGTAGTTGGATGAATGTTATTATTTTTCTCCTCTTTTTCTTGAGACAATTCAAGGTTTTTTCCACTTGTTGACTGAGTCCTATTATTAACACTCTCCTTTTGGTAGTAGAAGGAATTGATTATTAGAATAAAGAAGATAGCGCTGTTCATGTAGCTCCTATTTCTTCCTTTACTCACTCTTGTCTTTTTAATTAGAATCTCTGTCCACAGTTGCCAAACCTGATTGAAATCTGATGGTTTTATGCAAATTATTTCATTAATAGTTTTGTCATGCTACATCTACTTTTAAAATTTTAGCCTTTAAAGTCCTTGCAAACATATGGCTGATGAAAGAACAAATAGTGGACAGCCTTATTTTGTTTATGCAGCATCATCAGTGCACATACCAACTCCCCTGTAAGCCCTCAGCTTCTGCTCTGAATTGAGAATGTCCATTAAGAGACAGGAGGTACTTCAAGGCATATGGACATTACAGTCTTGGTCTCTTTTGGTATCTTCTGGTAGCATTTAGAGCATGATGGTGGACTTACTTACAAAGTTAACATTGATTTCAGATTCCTTCCTCTAACCTGGTCTCTCTAATGAACCCCTGAGTCTTATTACGTAGTAAAAATTCTTAGTAATCTAAGTAGACTTGGGGCAAACTGCAAAACAAAAGTGGCTCTTGCTCTTTGATAGCATGTCTGGACATCTCTCCTCATGCTAAGTATTTCACAAAGAGGCTTATTTTATGAAACTTTAAGTTTTGAAAATCAAATTCTGGCTTCTTGGAGCAGACTCAGGCTAGGTGTTCCCTTCTTCAGCAAAATCTCTTACATGTTTTCATGTGTCCAGCCAAATAATTAACACACAGTATTTTTAATAAAGTAGTATTTATAAAGTAAAATGTAAAGGAAAACAACAAAAAACATTTTGAATACAATACTTCTGATTTGAATACTTTCAATAATTACAACAGTTTCAGGCTATGGAAAGCAGTAAGAGGGATACAAGTTTAATAACTGAGCTTCTACCAAACATCTGACATTAGCGGAATGCTAAGGGCAGTAAGTCAAACACTCAAATGTTAGGATCCCCAAGTGCATATTAATCCCATCTTCCTGTAATGTTACTGCTTCCTACTTCTGCTTATCAAGGACCATCACAGAATCATAGAATGGTTTTGGTTGAAATGAACCTTAAAATCATCTAGTTCCAACCTTCCTGCCATAGGTAGGGACACCTTCCACTACACCAGGTTGCTCAAAGCTCCATCCAGCCTGGCATGGAACACTGCCAGTGATGGGGCATCCACAACTTTCTCTGGGCACCCACATCTTCTCTGGGCCATTGCTTATATCCAGAACTGACAGAGTCAAAATGCAGGCTGATTTATGCATACTTGAATGAAAAAAATCTCTTACAGTAGAAAACAGCTATGCACTTCTAAATGGACTGCCTGCAATAAGCAGATGCACTATCCTTTGCCAGCAAAGTTCACAGTCATTTGGGGAATGCTGGGATCCCTTTGGTTTGTTTGAGCATCACTTTGGGACAGAGCAGTACATGGAGGCAAAAGGTTTGAACGCAGAGAGTTCAGCCCAACACAGAGTTTGCACAGGTTTTGGCACTGCTTATAGGTGACTTTTGAAACACATTTAAAAAAACCCAGACCCCTGTGTACCATACAGGTGGGATTTGGGGCAGTGATCAGATGCAAACAGGAGTATTAACAACAGCATCATGGGAGACCAATATCCACTGTCCCCAATCCACAGACCAAGTGTAAATGACAGTTGGTAGGAGAAATTCCCTCACGTATGTTTGACACTTACATGTTTGACCTTGAACAAAGGCAGAAGCGAGTTGCTAAATCCACAAGTATCAACAGAGATGCACACAAACTTTGCAGGGCTGTGAGCTGGGCTTCCTTTCAAGTCTAGGATGATGCAGGTACCTCCTGACAGTCCTATTGCTCTAGTCTGACATGAGTTGGACTAATGATGGAACAGAAGACCAGATTGTGAGGTGAGTGTTTTAGTATCTAAGTAAAATCATGAAAACAAGTTCAGGTTTTTTGTTTTGTGCTTTTTTTGTTTGTTTGTTTGGTGTGGGGTTTTTTATTTGTTTTGTTTTGTGGGGGTTTTTTTGGTTTTTTTCCTCAGTGATAAATACTCATTAGCTTTGATTTATCTTTTTTCTTTGCCTTACACTACTCCTATAGCCACTTTCTAGTCATTAGGCATTTTGATTTTTAACAATTCCAGACTAAAAAGACTGGTTGTAAAAACACCCTCTAGTTTTTTTTCAGGCAACTGTAGGAGCAACTAAGGAAAGTTAACATTTGACTTGGGCTTGTAATTTTTATTGCTGCTATTAAATGACCTGATCCAATAGGGAATGTATGGCTGGAAAAATGGATCTATGATCTCTTGCATCTTGTTAAGCTCCTGACTGTCTTACTTCTTCCATAAACCCTCTTGACAAGTACTTCTAGCTCACTGTGTTCACTGTGAGACTTAGGAAGTGAAATGGCAGAGGGTGAGCAAGATCTTGGTCGCATAAATATGCTGTCTGCGCTTAACTAAAGGGGTAAATGAACTCTCATTACAGACAGTAAGTCAGACTTTATGGAAAGTCCTTTTCTGACTAGACTTTTTCTCTTCCGTGCTTTTCAGTTTAACTTACATGCTGTTTTTAGTGGACTTAAGATAGGTTCAAAGCAAACCAAGAATGTTCACACAGGGGTTTGCTCTAATTTAGCTAAATCACTTTTTAAAAAGGACTTAAAGGTTGGCCTACTTGGAGAATTTACTATGAAATTCTTGTGCACGGGCAACTCCACTGTCACTTCCGATGCCCCGCACCCCACTGCCTGGCACTCACTGCCTGCTCGGTGCACTTCCATGGCGTAACTTGATTTAGAGCTCCTAATGCTAGATCAGTGTCACAGGAATGTTATCCAAGTATGAGGACTACACACCTGGTTAAGATTTCTTCTAAAAATTGTAATGGACTAATTCTACAAAGGCCAAGTACCCTCTCTACCCACACATCCCCAAAAAGGCCAGCACAACAGCTTGAAGACTAGATGAACTCTATATCCTGTGCTTCAAACCATCTGCCAGTGACAAGATCATATATTTACACATGTACTTTTTATCCAAATTCCACTTGTACTGCTGGGTGATGTATAACATGGGAATCCAGTATTGATGACTATGGACCTGCAGAGAGAGAGGAACAACTAATTGATTGCTAATATACACCCTGGCTTAGTTTGAGGAGGTGTCTTGGGGCTAACAACCAAAAAGTTAAAACTTTAATTAGTCTATAAAAGGAAGTTGTTTAAGGCAGCAGAATATATTATCATCCAAAGTAGTGGAAAAAAAATGCAAATATTTTTATTATGTATTAATTTAAAAATCTGTGAATCTAGATTCAAATGTAACAGGCTTCATGTCTTAGGTTTGTGGCTTTTCATAATTTCAGTCCAAATGCTGACCTATTTAAGAGGCCAGAGTTATTAATATTTCCTAATGTTTCTACTTCTCAAACTTTGTGACTGGATTTCTCCAAGGCATTCTTCGTTCTCACTCCTATCTTCCTCTTCATTTTGAAAGTATCAATTCAGAAAGTAGCTGAAAGATAGAAAAACATACACACAAAAATTGTTTGACTGCAGGTATTAATTGTAAAATATTCTTTTTTTTTTTTTTTCCTGCAGGAGATATGAAGGTGAATCAGGAAATGGATGGCTTTTTTCGTATCACATGAATCAGTACCCAAGAATTCATCATTTTCACCAAATGTCTGACTACTTTTAGGGACTTAAAGTTAGATGGCCCTTATTTAAGGTTCATGTAGCAACTTCTTTAACTTCCTTTTCTGTCAGAGACTTTAATGAAAAGAAAGAGGCTATTACTAAAAATCAGCTCACACATTTATAAATGCAAGTGAACAATTATTTATATTATATAGTTGTGTTGAAAATATCACCTTAGCATTCACAAAAATAAACAATTTTGTTTATAAAGACCCTTAATCATAGAAATGCCATGACAAATACTACTTTATTCTCTCTTTTGATCACAAATGGTAAATATAAACTCATCAGAAGAACATCTAGCTCTCAAAAGCCAAGTAATTTAGAATCTCATCTCACTTTTCCTAATTCACAGATATTACAGATACTAGTCAGTGTAACCTTTAAATACAGCACATAATGTGAGACAATAATTTGACAGAAAACAGCAGCGAGTTTGTAATGCTGACATTTATTTCCTTGTGATTTAAAGCATGTATTGCAATGGTGTCTTTTGCTAAGACAATTAAAATTCTGCTCAGTCTGACCTACTGGGCTAGGCAATACTGGGGGTACACAATCACAGCCTTGCATGCCCTGCTAAAAAGGACATGTATGCTTTCCTACCAGAACCACCTGTGGGTGGCAGACTTAAATCCTCTGGGTCATCTGCTTTCCTGGGATGAAGACGTCATTTCTATTTTTACATATAGTAACATCAGAAGTCCCTGACATTTAAATACGGCAGGCTCGTGATGATTGAACCTTGGAATGCAGGCAGGAATGCTGAGGACCTGCTCAACTCAAATGCAACAGGGCAAATACTTTCCTGTATCTCAAAGGGAAAGAAGGAAGAAACAGCACTGTAGACCTGAGAAATAGGTCTCTCAGCAAGGTCACATAAGCAAGGTAGATTCAAGATACCAGACTGCATAAACTCTCTGTTCCTTAGCACTGGTTCAGGAAAGGGAGCTTGTTCATATGCACCATGCTCCTGACTGCCCTGCTCTGGAAAGTTTCTGGTCACCAGGAGAGTTTCTCCTGAGTAATAGATGATGTGGTTGAAAAAAAAAAGCAGGCAATTAACTGTGAGATTTCAAAGTTTTTCTCTGCATGTTTCTCATGAATTAAACAAAAATAACTGATGTTTTCAATGGAGTGGAAAAAAGCAACATGCAATGGCAATAAAGACTTTGAACTCTGTTATTGTGAAGCAAGCAAAGCCTATGACAGAAGCATAGCTCAAGGTCCAGTTTTACTGAAGCTAACTCCTCCCTATTTTTTTCCCCTTTCTTTTTCCTTTTATCCTAACTTAAACTTTGAACTTAGAGTATCTGGCTTTGTTTTTCTAAATTATGAGAGACATACTATCCAAGGTGCTTTTGATGGGTAATGTGAAGACAGGCCTTCCCTTATACCATGGCTTTCCCACCTAAACAGATGGAAATCCACCCCCTCCCCTGCTTTCTAACATTCCTTATATCCTGGCACCATGGGGAGGAGCTGAAATCTGGCTTCCCACCAAACTGGCCGAAAGCCTGAAGGTGCTGTGCAGCCTTCCCTCTTCCAACTGCAGTACCTTACTGCTTTCACATGGCTGCCATCCTTTCACATGGAGGCTTTATTTTGTTGGAAGGAAGGATCAGGAATTAGTAACAGTGAGATTACAGGTCAGAGGAGGAGGAGATCTGTATTGGAAGGAAACATCTCCTCCTGCTTTCTCCCCTCAGCATAATACTCCTAGATTATGTTAGGTTAGAGACACCACTGTGCAAGATACCAGCACCGGCCCCCAACCCCCAGCCCCTACTTGCAGCAGCATGCCTGGGCACGGTGCTGCTTACAATTGCTTGTCTCACTCAGCATATCTGATGTAACTTTGCACTAAGACACAGTGCAGAGTAAGGTGATGTTAAATAATGTTACATTTTGTAGCTTTATTTCAAACATGGTTAATCTCATGGCCGTTTTCATACATCTTTGTCATATTTTTGCTTCTTAAAATCAAATAAAATGAAATAGAATTAAGTATTGACATCATTACTATTCTTCCATGAGATACAAAGCATATGATTTAAAACCTCTGGGGATGATATAGAGAAAGTGTAATTCCAGTGGAATTTTTCTTAGGATGTACAGTACATCATTACTCCAGTATCACATAAAACTATAAGTGTTGTGAGGTTTTGGAGTTTGTTTTTGTTTTGTTTGGTTGGGGTTTCTTACATATATGCTCATTGTTTCATAGCCAAACCACAGGGGCTAAAATTCCCTTCACTCAAGTTACTAAAATTTTGACGTTTTGTCACTGTTGGTGGCAAAAGTTAGTATGTTTGATTTTTGTTGGGTCCCCCGTTCCCCCCCGCAGTTGGAAAACCAAACATATCTCCTTTTTAAAAAGAAAAAAAGTCTAAAGTTATTTTAATAGGTGGAGATACGTAAGAAACATGAGACCTGCTGATATGAAGAGATACATCTCAAAAACACTCCAAACAAGTTAATGGAGCGTATATAGGAATTGTCCCGTATCTGCACTTTGATGGTGCTTTTTAGGCGTAAAATGGATTCTTTTATTTTCTATACAAGTATTTTCTGGAGCAGAGGAAATTGAACAGGAAAATGATCCTATGTAAATATACCTTGCATTACTGTTTTACAAAACGATATTGTTACCAATACGGAAACATCCCTGGCTACCAGGGTTACATGGCTGTAATGGAAAAAAGTTTGGCCTTCAGTATTTGCTTTCATGGTTTGGTTGGAGTTTTTGGTAGGATTTTTTTTTTTCCTCTTTTTAATACCAACGTGCAATCAGAAAGAATGTTCCAAATTCCAAAGCTTCATTTTTAATAATAGTTTCAAACTTTCATTAACGTTTCTCCTTGAACAAGTTTCTTTTATAACACAGCCAAAGAAACATTCTCCCTTGAGCTGGATGTTTCAGGCAGTTTGGATTTCCAACATTTTGGCTTGCAGATAAGTTTTGATTCTAGTTGTTTTAATTAAATATATTTTTTTAGGATTACTCTAGCATGGATCAGTTCCATGGTTTTGTTTGTTTTAATAAACTTTCGGTGCTTTTAGTCTTCTGCATGGAGGTCTTTCTGCAAACACCACGAGTCAGTTTCTGCTGCGGTTTGTAGTAGAAACGTGCAAATGCTGCCATAAAAGAAAGAAACTTTGATGGAACTCATTATAATACATGTACGAGCACAGATAACCTCCTGGTTTGCTACAGATGGCTTGGCTAAACACAAAAGCATGCGTCGAAAATAGGGTGAGCGCGGAAACGTGAACGTACGTACCTGAGGAAGGTGCCGGCGCCCCTGCCCACGGCGCCACGTCTCGCTGCCCGGGACCGCCGCGTTGCGGGGAACTCGCCCGGGACCCGAACATGAACTTTCAGGGCTGACACGTCGATCCTGTGCCGGGGAGGGCGGAGAAGGGAGGGCAGGGGGCGGAGAGGGACACGCCGCAGGCTTCTACGTGGTCACAAAAATGCCAGCGCCGCGCAGCAGGGGGGCTGGGTGCTCCCTCCCGGGGCGGGACTGGGACAACGAACGGGCCGTTGGCGCGCGGCTCCGCGCCGGACCCCCGAGGCCTGGGGCACTGGGGTTTGGCTCGCCGCCTCCCGGCGGGAGAAGGAGGGGACGGCGTGTGCGGGGAGAGGGAAGCTGGCAGCTCAGCTCGATACGGGCGGGCGCTCCCGCGGTTCTCCCGTGCCTTTCTCGCCCCGGGGCAGCCCCGGCAGCCGCTGGCGCCCCGCTCTCCCTCGTCTCCTCTACCTGCTGCGCCCCGGCCACTGGCCGGGAGCGCCGCGCCCGCTCATTTAATCCCGCGGGAGGCCAGGCGGACCCTAACACCCGCGGCACTGCCCCTCGCCCGCTGCTTTCCCCGCATTCTCCCCTATTTTCTTCCTCCCTCCCGCTATCGCTGCGGTAGCTCGGCAGGATATGTTGTGCTTAGTTGTGCTGGCGCTGGGGCGCCGCTGGTCAGATCTGATCGGGAGGAGAGGTCTCAGGTCGTGATTTTTGTGACGCGGTAAGTAAAGGAGAAAACCCCAAAACCAACAAACAAAACCCCCAAACAAACAAAACCCAAGGTAATAAAAAATCCAAACTCGAAACAAATATCTGAACCACTCGCAACTTCTCTGCTGGCCCGGAGGGGGGGGCGCAGGGGAGGGAAGGGAGTAATGCGAGCTCATCAACCCAGCCCGGGGCAGCGGCTGCAGGCAGCGCGGCGACTGGACCCGAACCGCGCACCCCCGGGAGCGGGCGGCCGCCCCGGCTGCCGCTGCTCCGCCTCCGCGGTGGGGCGCTGGGTCCGGCCGAGGCGCGCAGCTGCCGCACCGCAAACTTGGTGCGAGCGAGCGGGGCGCGGGCGGCTCGGCGAGACTGCGGCCATGGCGGCGTGAGGCGGCGGCACCGCGCCGGGAGCGGGGCATCACTGCGCCCGGCGGCCCTACGGCGCCTGCAGGTAACCCCCATCCACCCCGGTCCTTCTCCCCCCGCGCGGTGCTCGGGCTCGGGGAGGCGTTCGGAGACCGGCGGGGTGGGGGGATGGCGTGTTCCCGGCCGTCCTCTCCTTCCCCGGGCCGCCTCCCGTGGGCTCCGCGGGGCTGCGCCGGGGCGGACCGTGGAGGGGCGAGGAGGCCAGTCGGGGTCTCGGCCGCCGGAGCGGCAGGGTGCCGGCAGGGGGAGCTGGGGGCGAGGCGGAGCGGTGCCGGTGGCGGGGACCGGTGGCGGGGAGCGCTGCGGGCAGTGGGAGCCCGCCTCGGGCATTGCCGCCCCGCCCCCGAAAGCCCGCCGAGCCTTTCCAAACGGGAGGTCGGTCTCCCCGAAGACGGTGCTGTTTGCTCGGGATAAGAAGAAGCGGCCGGTAGGCAGCCGTGTCTCCAGCGGGGCTGAAAGCCGAACTGTGCCCGCCCCGTTCCCCTGGAGCCCCTGCCCCGGGATCGCACCCGCGGGAGGATTTTCTCGCCCAGGAGCGTGAGGTGCGTTGATGTCGCTGAGCACCGGGTGCGGGGGGGCAGCCGGTGGCTCCGAGACGTTTTGGAGGGGTTTTGTCACACTTCGGCAAGTGAAGTTTGCTCTGCCTCGTCTTGTGGTGAGAGCAGAAGAGGAGCGGCGTGAAGGGCATCGCAGTTGCCTGAGAAACGTGGGGGTTTCGGTGGGATATCCTTGCAATACCATCCAAAGTCCTAATGTACTTTTATTGTGGCAGTTACTTAACTGGACTGGCTTCGTTCTGTGGTGTGACCGTATTTTGGCATTTTCTGAATTGAGGAGTTTGAGTTACCATTCCGCAGCGACGCAGAAGGAAACACCTTGGTGTGTTGTGTTAATCTGTCTTTTTGTGAGGATTGCTTACCAGGTAAACGACAGCTGTCAGGCTTTGTTGTGTCATTGCAGATGCTATGTATGCACAGTAGATTGACACAACCATAACCTGCTGGGGATTATTCCGGGGGGGGGGGGCAGCAGGGGTGGAGGATCAGTGCATCCCTTCAGGAAACTGGGCTGTTGGCAGGAGAGGTCTGTCCGTGCACACACAGGTACCCTCGTGAATGGCTAGAATTTGCAAGATTACAGTGAAGAAAAACATCCTAAACCTAAAAACTGTTGTTAAAGTTGCAGTAATAGTGGGCTCCAGCAGCCCTAAGGTAGTGTTTCAAAACTGTGTTTTTGGATAGCTGAATGACTGCTCTGGGTCTGAATTTTTTGTGTGAAAAGCTGGTGTGATGCTAGCCCAGCTAGTAAAAATAGAATTTTTCATAATGAAAATTGCACTCAGATCTTAGTTCCAGCGGTTTCAGCATCTTCTGGTTGTTACGTGAGTAAGACTCTGACTCAGTTTAGCGAAGTTTGACTTACTAAGAATTGTTGAACTTGGTGATGTCATTCTATAGAATGCATAGTCAATCAAAAGTGCATTGCTGCCTTGAAAAGCTGAGGTATGGCCTGGGGTACGTTGCTTAGTCTAGTGATTTAGATTTTGGTAGGCTTCTGTATTTTGTGCTGTGTTCCCACCTTCCTCTCCAGCAGGTACTGATAATACAGCTTTATGACATTTACTAATGGATTCATCTCATTTTCTCATTTTAATGCCGAACAGCTGTGAGGAGTCCTGCTGAGAGCTAAGATTTTGCTCTGGAGGGTGGCAGTTTACTTTTCTGTTCAAGAGGTTGTTTTGATCTAAGTAGCATAAACACTTGCTTTTAAGTTGTACTGCTTATTCCTTAGGATGTTGTAACAGTTTTGTTTTGGTTGAGGAAGCTGAAGGCATGAATAGCTGTAGTGTCTCATTTCCTTTAATCTTTAACCAGTGCTGTTTTCTTAAAATACTTAGAAGTAGTAGGAGTGCTCGTGCACTTTGTAATGATCCATAAACTTTGGTTATATCAGGTTTGCTGTACTCATTTCCTGTTGGGCAGGGATGCAAAGGGTGGTAACTAGGTATTGCTGCTGTTTTCAGGAGAGAGTTGTGTGGGGTTTTTTTTTTCTTTCCCCCAGCTACTTGGGGAAACCACGTGGCTTCTAACTTCTTGTTGATGTAGTCTTGCACAAATACAGGATTTTCACTGAGTGAAGCTCATTACTTTTCAGTGAGTAAACTATACGTTACAAGCCATGAACTGCAGAAATGACACATAACCCTCCTGTGAACTTCAGTTTCTGTGCTAGAAGTTGTGTGGAGGAATTCAGTCAAGGGAGCAGCTGAGCTCCCGGGATGAGTGGAAGGAGCCTCTTTGCTGCACTCTGGTCTGCAAGGGCTGTGTGAGCTGGGGGTTACGTCTATGCTGTAGGACATGTAAGTGGATAGCAGTAGTACTATCAGTTGGTAGTAGGTGTGTACTACTAGTACTATCGGTTGATGGTAGTACACACCTACTAGTACTATTGGCTGATAGTGGGGAGGAGGGTGTGTGTGATCCAGTACTGTGTTATTTAATGTAGAGTAGTATCTAAAAATGAGTTAATATGTTGTGATGACTGATTTCTGAATAGCAATGACCTCTGATTTAGCTTTAGATTTAACATCTGGCTTATAAAATTTTGATATGATCTTGATATTTGGTAATACTTGTTCTAAAGTTACTACAGCTCCTGAGATGGATTGGTATTGCTGCTGCCGTAATTATAGGAAGCAGCACTGAGGAACTTCTCATTTTCTGTAACATTTTATGGAGATGTTCTTGTCAGTGCTGAGTTCTCCAAATTACTGTTAATCAGCCTGTTTCTCTTCATTATCATCCTTTTATCCTCTTTGACATGTGTGTACATTCCTATTCAGAAACAGTTTTAATTTACAGACTAGACATTTGCTCTTTCCTAATGCGTTTCATAAAGCTGTAACTGTTTCAAAGGAAGATGTGGGTTGTTTTTGTCAAACACTAGAACCGTTTTTCAAACTGACCCTTTTGAGGTACGTTTGTCAAGCGTACACGGTAGGTTTGTTTTAGTTTCCAGGCTGCAGCGTTGCTGCTGTGAGCTGTGAAAGACAGGTGGCAGTCTGCTCTCTGCTATTCCTGCAGGAGCCTTGAGAGCCTTCACAGCTTGGCTGTGCAGCTGAGGAGCAATGTGCTGTTAGATCTGTTGCTGTTAAAACACCAAACTGCTTCCAAAAAAAGGTGGGGGGTTTTATTTTCGTTTCCTTCCTAAATGTGTGCGATTATGTTGGAACTAGATGATCTTCAGGTCCTTTCCAACCCTAACCATTCTGTGATTCTATGAAATTTGCCAGGTTGCATCTGAGTATAGCACATATGCTTAACACTTGTCAGGAAGGTAGCAAATGTAAACCAAGTGAATGACCCCAAGTTAATGTCTAGTTAACGTCCTGTTCTTGACTTTTTGCTAGAATGTATATTCCAAAGCATGTAAATCTTTTGTCATTTAGTGGATTTGTTCATGCATTTATCCTCAAATGTGTGTTTTCCCTGAGGTACTTTGATGCAATCTATTTGTCTGCTGTATAAATCAACTCTTTATGTCCATACTCATCATTTTTTGTAGAAATATATTAATAAAATGAATCTCTATTTGGGGACCTTTTAGGAAGAAAGTTGTACTTGTGTCCTAGTGTATATTAGAAAGTTAGGCAGCTTCACGGAGGAGCAGGTGTTTGTCAGTGATAGTAGCAGGAAGCTGGGATTGATGTAAAGTCTGCACTGAGGCCTCTGCAGGTGAAATTCTTGAGTTTAAATCAACTGTTAAAACTCAGTGGAAAAGGCTATCTTTTCTTTTCAAACAGGTTAAATGTTTGGCTATAGAAGAAGTTTAAATGTCGTGTAATGTGTCAGCTGCACTCTAATTTCCAAACTTCTTCCTAATTAGCTTATGTGTGTTACAAAATTTCTTGTGTGATAGCAAGGTAATACAGATTTTCATTCCTTTTCCAATTTTTAAAATCAGGTTATATCCCTGTGCTCCAGTGTACCTTAGAATTGTTGGATCCTAATTTCTGACAACAGAAACAGTCTTGGCACTATTTGGTGTAGAAGCTTACAGAAATAACTTTCAGAATGCTAAAATGTAGCCTGCTGCTGTCCTCTCTCTCTCTTTAATACTGGGATGCTTTCTTAGGCTTTACTAAATACATGTGATAAATGACTCTGAGCATACGTGATGGCGGCAGGATTGACTTATAATGTCAACTGGATGGCCTGAAGATGTGGGCTATACTGCAAATTGTGACATTTTCCCATCTTCTTTTCCTCACCCCTTCTCTGAATTTCAAAATTGAGCTGCTTCCTCTGCTGCTGCCTTCCTCTCTGAATTGCTAGTCTAGGTGGAAACCCAGAATGCTATTGAAGTGTGCTTTCTGGTTAGGCTTGGGTTTTACTGAGAATTAAGGATGCTTAATGTAAAGTTAACTCTAAGGCCTCTGTAGCTAGAAAGTACCTTAATAATTTTCAGCCTTGTTCTTCTGACCTACAGCAAGATTGTTGCTGAATCATTCATTTCTATTGCTGGTGAACTCTATAGACAAAGGTATGCGAACGAATATTGGTGGTGTGGTTTTAAAAGCGTTTAGACAGTTGTTCTGCATCGTGTTTTCTCTGGCATAATGTCACTTCAGAAATTCCTGGTGCCTTTTTTTTTTTTTTTCTTTGTGTGTGTGTGTGTGTGTGTTTTAATAATCTGGATCATTTCAATCACATGGTTTCACTGGAAGCCCAATAACATTTGCATTGGAAACCTCCCCTAGTTATGAAGTGTATCCTAGAAGCACTGCTGAATCGCTTTGGTATGGAAGAAGACATACAGCATGAAGCCCTTTCTGTTGACCTTGTCTGATAAAAGTGAAATTGCTGAGTACTTAAGGAAAACTGTCCTTGCCAGTTATGGGAGGAATAGGTCATGTGTATTGCCTTGTGTCTCTCAAAATTTGGCAAACTTTTAGGATTTCTTTACTAAGTCAGAGTCAAAGTTGGAGGCAGTGAAAAGGGATCCTCAACAGGTCACTGGGCTGGTATATTCCTTAATTGGAGTTCAGTTGTTGGTGGCCTCTTCTGTTATGTCTTGTTTGCTCTCTTATTCTGAACTTGCAGTAGGGTTATATGGTTGTTTTGTTAGATTTTATCATCAAAAACTGTGTGTATTCTAATTTTTATCTAGATTCTCTTGCTCCAGTGCATGCTTTTCCTTGCTGATTTTTAAACCTAAGCAATGATATTGAAATACTTAATAAGAAAGTCCAGGAGAGA
Organism: Strigops habroptila; assembly: GCF_004027225.2. Taxonomy (NCBI): domain Eukaryota; kingdom Metazoa; phylum Chordata; class Aves; order Psittaciformes; family Psittacidae; genus Strigops; species Strigops habroptila. The sequence continues at coordinate 73,090,376 of NC_044277.2, read as the reverse complement.
GTAAGTGCTCAAAATTGCTGCTAGCGTTAATATTACCCGGTACTGCAACATGAGATTTACAGTTTAGCCAAAACTCATAATTTAGCCAAATGATGGGATATTAGCTTTGGAAGGGAATAGAGAGGACTCTTTTCTGATAGTGCTCTTCAGGGCCTATCATCCTGGGGTAGGCCAAGATTTTAATGACCTTTATGAGCTTTATGAACTAGATGCGATGCTGAAGTAGATAAAGACCATGTTGGTGGTGGTGGTGTCTTTTGCACTTGTTTCTGACACTGCAAATCCATATTCTGACTCACTTGATAAAATACTTCAGGAAACCCCAAGCAAACAGACACCCCTCTTAATTCCTCTGCTTTAATAAAAGCTTCTGTTTGTGACCTGAAAACCACTATATGCTGTGTTCCCTGAAGGCAGGCAGATATAGGTGAAGGATGCTATGCCAGTCAGAGTGTTGCTGTACTTTGTTGTCCTCCTTGGCAATTCTGGGTCTTTATGTCATTCAGTTGTCTACTGGGTCCTTTTAGTTGTGCCAGTGTAAGTCTTCACGTGGAGTCATACTGTAAACAGTATTAGGGAACTGATCCTCTTAAAAATACTTTTTGTCTTTGAAGTATCCGTAGCCACAGATCCCAGTAAGGCTCCATACTGCAGGTGTGCAATGGGTATTATCAGGTGAGGAAGGAGAGGGGAGGAGGAATTGTGTGTGCAGATAAAAATTCTGATTAGTCCCTCAAATGACAATGAAATTTAGGACTGGCAGAAGAGTTCTGGTGGATTTTGCCTCATTGGTTTACAGCGTGTTCATGCAGCTTCTTGTTATGTTAGTTCTATAAGAAGCAACAGGCTCTTTTGTGGAGGTTGCAAATGGACTGAGGAACAGATGTATGCGCATCTTCACCAGCAGTCTAAACTCATCTGCTGAGGACTGAGGTACTGAGATGCAACACCTCATTGCAGTGCCCTTGAGTGTGTCAGGAAGTGGGGAAATTCAAGGTAATAACCTGTTAAAAACTGGAGCTTAGTCTTCCAGAGCTTGTCTGTCAGTTTTACTCTGTTGAAAAATGGTAATGGATTCTGATATGTGCTATTGGACTTGATAGCCTAAAACGGCATAACTGTTCTACATTGATTTGCCAAAAGCATGAGTTCATGTGTACAGATCTAGAGTCACGTGAGAGGTGAAGAAGATCATGTTTGTTGGGAGAAAAGTTTCTCTTAATGATTGTGGGCGAGACCTAAAATGCTGTTACCCTGGGCCCTGGAGACTTGTACAAATGATGTAATGCTGTTGTAAAGCTTGGTCAGAGTCTACAGGCTCACCTGAATTGTCCGTTGAGAATTGCAAGATTTTCCAATTTATCTCCTCTTGCTTTCCTGAGTGCATAGTGTGAGACTCCTTACCTGAAGCACTAAATAAGTCTTTATTGAAGACAAATGAGTGTACCTTGGACATCATCCTTTAACTGCTGGTAACAACAAAAAAAGCGTAATTAGCAACAACAGCAAAAAGAGAGATCTGAGCTCTGCATCTGATTTTTCTGCACTGTTATTTTTGCCATTGTTGTCTGTTCTTTTAAATTAATGGTCTAGGTGGAGGGACTCGGTTTCTTTCTTCAGTATCCTCTCCGTAACTGAGTTTGCAACTAGCTTTTATCAGAAAATTCCATTTTTGCTTACTTATCTGTAACTGGAAGGGAAAACTATTTTGCAAATTTATTTAATCTGAAGGCCAACGAGATCAGTATCAGGGTTTGAAGAAAAATAGTCTTGAACTAGAAGTAAACACTTAATTCTTAAAGACTAACTTAAGTCTTTATATTTGTCTCTCAAAGTCATAATCATAAAGTGCTCTTAAAGTAGCCTGAGCAAATGTGTTATTTTCCTTTGAGTACCCATGTGAACTCATTGCCTGCAATAGGCTGTCTGCCTCTTGGGAAAACACACGGTCTTTTTATGTGATTGCTGTTGACAGTGTGTCCTTTGACTTCACTTGTAGAGATGCTGTGTTGCAATTGGTTTTTTTTTTGGTTTTTTTTTCTTTTCCAGAAAGTTAAAAAAAGAACTAGTTTGTTGCAGAGGGATATCACTAATATTTTAATAAGGGGAAATATAAGAATTGCATAACTGCAAATATAGGGAGCTCCATTTGTTTGCGGGGAACAATTCACATGCTTAACTTACCTTTTGATCTACTGTGAATCATTTGTAGAAATCAGGCCCGGTTCATAATTGCATGTATTTGTTAATTTTGTAGATTTAGCATTCTCCATTAAAAATTCCTTTAAAAGAGTTGTGGGGTTTTTTGTTTGGTTGGTTGGTTTGGTTTGGGTTTTTTTTTGTTTTCTTGCTACTCTCATCAAACTTCACCTTTTTTATAAGCCCTAAATTGCTAACAGTGCCAACACTGAAAATTTTGAAAATGGCATTTGAAGTGAGTAGAGCAGTTAACACCACGTGTTCCCAGTTCTCTGTGCATGCTGGCACTTTCAAAGATTTATCTGTAGCCATAGGTCAGCTCTAGAGAATTCGATTACAGATGAAACCTGAGAAGTTAGAGATTCCTGTTTTTAACTAGCAGCCTGGTTCACCTCTTGCCAAGCCAGGTGCTTGTCTCCCATTGGCACTTTCTGCATTGTGGGAAGTGTTGCTTTATGGCATGTTTGAGTCCCTTGTTTTTCCTTCTTGCTTATTTGGTGACTAAAACATTCTAAGCCTTTTAAGAAATTGTGTATGTGTTGAATGTTCTTGCTTCCACATAAAAAGTTATTTTCTACAAATCAATCTTCATGTGAAGAACAGTGTTTCTGTGAGTGTTTGTATGAATATCTATAGACAGTTGATAACTGAGATGATCAATCTTAGGAAAAATTGTCTGGCTGATCCTGAATATCATTCATAGAATCATAGAATAGTATGTGTCAGAAGGGGCCTTCAAAGGTCATCTAGTCCAACCCCCCTGCAATGAGCAGGCATGTTGTCTTTTAGGTACTTCTAATGCCACCCTGCATTCCAAAATATGAAGAAGAGGAAAAAAATGCCTTTGACTTCACAGTAGAATCTGGCTTTACTTTTATCATTGTATATCTAGTCCTACAAGCATTATGCTTATGTGAACTGGAGTGTTTACGGGAGTCTTACTCTTGTGACTCCCAAGTCGTAAGGATTCGAGTTAACAAGATTTAGCATTATATTGTTCAGGTTTACATGTCATACTGTGACTGAAAAGAGTTTGGAATTGCTCTTGTAGGCAGCTCACCAGGGAGGAAGCAATGAGTAATGTCTTCAGCCTTAGCAATGGCAACTGGTATGTAAACTATTGGTATCTTCTATTGCAATGTTTCATTTAGCTTCTTTTTGCAGTAGTAGCTCCCAAGATATTCTCACCATTTTAACAGCACGTAGGCTGATAACTGTGCTCCTTATCCTTTGGTCCCAAGAGCTTATCACCAGAGAAAGCTGTTGCATCAATTTTCCATTATCAGTTTTTCTGGTGGTAGACCTGGCCATTCAAAAATGAATGAAAATATAGCATCCTTGCCCCAGGGCATCTATGGATGGAATCTCTGTTCACACAAAGTCCATACTTGTTTGTCTGGTGTGATTGCTCCCACTGCATTCTACTATAGCTCAGCTTGTGAAGCTGAGGATGCATGTCGCCGTGCAGAACCATCAAAACAGTGAGGTTTCTGGTGTCTTATGCAGTGTATCATGAAGTAAGCTGGAAATGCTAGTTAACTGCCTTCCTCTAGCCTTCCTGTTGACTGGAAGCTGCCTGTATCCTGCAGGTGATGTGTTCAGTTTGTTCAAGGTTCTAAAACATCAACGAAAGATCAAGCATAATGAATGTGTAGTAAAACTAGGGTGTTGATAGATATGTTAGTAATGTGTGACAAATGCATTAGAATTAAATGTAGGTTATGATAGACAAAACTCATTGGAGCAATAACTTCTGTGTAGGAATTGTTGGGTGGGGCTCAGTGACCAAAATCATTCTAGTTAGGTGACTGGATCATAGTAATGCTCCCTCCTCACAGTAAAATAGTGTAATTTAAAAGCTTTATACTAATTATAAAATGTATCTGTGATACTTGTAACTTCTTAAAGAACTGCTTGCAAACAGCGTTTATAAATGTTTTCTGGTTTACTACATGCATGGTCAAAATTAACCTTACCTTCCAGTTCATACATATATATATATACATATAGGGGTGCATGTGTGTGTAGATGCTTTTTTTCTCTATATATGTACACACATATGCATTCACACACACATTTTTACTTTATATTCCAGTTTGTCCAACGGTGGTACTTGCTAGAACATGTGCTCCTTTTGTTTGTTTAGTCAAAATGCTGCTGTAGCATCCCAGACAAACAAAATGATAGTGGAAGGGCAGAGGCCTTTCATGTAGAATGTACCAGCTTCAGTCTAGTGGTTAGTGCACAAGATTGTGCCAATAGACAAAGTGAATTGAAATAGAGATCAGGACACTGTTCTGGTAGTTGATGGTTTTATTTTGAGCTCTGAAGAGCTCGTCTCTTTGAAGAGCAAAGAAATGCTGGCATCAAATATTGATCGTGTAATATCTAAAATTCATAGACTTCTTAACTTTATTCTGGCGAGCTGGACTCTGAGGAAGAATGGAGCAACCTTTGCTGGAGAGTGGAAAAAAATGAATAAATGTAATTTAAATGAATCCTTCATGATGACTACAGTGGGATCTTTTGAAGGCAGAGGTCATGATGTGATTCGAATGAATTCAGAAGATACAATTGAATCAGTAAAATTTAGGTAAATTATGAAGTTATCTTAATTTAGGTGGACCAGAAACATTGACAAGTTAATTGGACTACAGTAATAAGAATGTACATGGAAGTTTGAGTCTTTAATATACTTTTCTGAAAGCTGATGAACACTTTGTAGGTGCAAGTGTTTCTTTGTAGTTTGCCTCTGGTTTGATATTGCCATGCACTCTTGCTGTAGGCTGCGATTAAGTCTGTGTAAGATACAAGTACAGTTGTTACGTTTTAATTTCTACATCCTTTAGGTTATTTCCCATTCGATTACCTTGAACTGCAGCTGTAAACCCCAAAGTGGGATCAATAAGTCTTAAAACATTATTTGAGATAACGTACAATATATGTTGCTTTTGTAGGGTTCTCAAATGAAAGTTAGATTGCTTAATGCAAATGAAAGGGGTAGGATATTGAGGGTTGACATTAGCACTGCTTCATGGTCCAAAAGATTTTGGAAATAAATGTTCTACAGAGTTATCTACTTTTTAGTATAGCAATAATAATAAAATGAGCTCTTTATGCTCTGTTGAGTTCCTTTTTGCTCTGTGTATGTTTTAAAGCGAAAGAAAAAATAACATCACAATATCCCTTGATTTGTTGTTTAGTAATTTGGCTTAATTCTGCTAGATCTCTCATATGCAGGATGATGCTTAAGGCCTAAATCAGGCCTGGGTACTCTGTATTAGCAGGGCATTTTGCTAATAATAAATGTATTAATGAACAAATGATTCTCTAGATACTCAAGTGTTTCTTTTGTGCATATAAATAAAAAGGTGTGAATAGCCGTGCTGGTGTGGTTTGCTGATCCCTCTCCGACTAATCCATCAAAGATGAGAGCCTGTTGTGAATTTTCTATCTAGCAAGTCAGCAAGCCATGTGCAAACTCAGCCTTCAGTTAGCCATCAGAAGCTGTGCCAAGTGTCATGTTACCTCTGTCACACCTAGGACATGCAGGTCACCCTGTCCTGCATTGTGGTAGCCCAGATTGAGTTTATTGCAGTTGCTGGACTCTGTGCAGGCAGGGGTGCTCAGGCTGGCAGGAGCCTGCTGTCACCCTTGTGGCTCTGTTTTTTGTCCTGCTGCTTTGTGTTCTGAAGCTCAGTACAGAGAAGGGCACCTGCTGTTGTTTGGGTGGGTGGTATTATTATTATTATTTATTATTTATTAATGCCTCATTCAAGGAGTAAAGATGAGGTAAGCAGTGGGCAAGAGGGGAGAAACAGCTGGTAGAAAGAAGAGATGGGAGAGGATGTTTTGGATGAGTGGGAATGGAAAGCTTCAAAGAAAACCAGAGCCTCTGTGTTCTAGAACAGTGTGGTGGGAGCTAGTAGACCGCATATGGGCAATTGCAAAAATGTGAAACCCTTTCTTCCATCTTCTCTCCACCACTACGCACCCAGCACCCCACTCGGGCTCGCAGCATTACCTTTTTTGGCTTGCCTTGGCTGTTCATAGGATCTGACTCCTTTTGGACTCAATCAAGAAACAAGGTTCCAGCTAATCATATCCACAAAGTAGCTGTTGTGCTACTTTTCTTAAGTATGTAAAGGTATACAATTAGCTAATGAAATGCTTTACATAGAGTTTCTCACATATAAAACTGCATGAAACTTGATGGCTGTGTTAATGTAAATAATTGGCAGGCAGAAGGAGTTGCTATATAATATGAATTACAGAAACTAAATCTCACTTTGGAAAACTGGGTCAGGATAATTGAAGTAATGTCACCAGTTCTGAGGGTGGATGCTGTTTTCACTTGCATGTTGAAGGTCTGTGGATCTACAGGGCTCTCTGCTGTTCTTCAGGTATGAACTTTCCCTGCAGCTTATTTGTTATTTGCTTTCTGTTTGTGCTTCTGTGAATTATGATGTGCATTGCAGTAGAACTCCACCATGGATGATATGATACTATGGAGATGTTATAGAGGTTAACAAATTTTAATTTTTCAAACTTACAAAGTGCACACTGAGTACGTGCTTAAATTTATGGGATGGCCTTATCTCTTTTGAGTTCCAGAAGTAAGTGTGAAATGACAACAGCCTTTTTTTAATTCTTGGAGGGAGATCTTTGGTTCAGTGTTGTTACTTCATAACCCAGAACCAGACCCTTTACTCTCCACCTTTTATTCTTCTATTTTCTTGGGGAGGGGGGAGCAGTGGTTTTGCTGAAGCAATCAAAAAGTCAATCCTCTCAGTTGTCTCGGAACCCGTGATCAGCAGAAGTCCTGTGAAGCATTATGGTTCAATTTGGTGTGGGAGCACAGTTCAAATATGTTGGAATATCATGGTGGACTTCTGCCAAGTTCCATTAATTATGGTGAATATGGAATACAAAATCTTTGGTGAAGTTCTCTGTAATACAAACTGTACTTGGAGATTTTGATACATATATAATCTATTGAAATATATAATATATACTGATATATTGATATATAATTTCGATACAGCTTCCTTATTCCACTGTCAGCACATTCAGACCTTTTTTCCCCTATGTCTGTAAATATCTTCTTGAAAATCTTTCAAAGGTAGCTTTATTAACTTAACATAGTGCAGATGTCACTAGCTGTGAGGAATAAGTCACAATGACTTGTAGTATGGTGTCAAAAATATCATTAGGAGGCTTAGAACAAAGGGGGCAATTAATGAACAGTCTTCACAATGAACAAATGTCAGAGACTCCTCCAGGGCTTAGCTGCTTCTGTGCCATATTCATTAATTGCTCTTTTGAACAAAGTTGGTGTTGATGACTGTGTTTAATTAAGCATACCTGAGAAAATCTGCAAAACCAAATCAAATATATTAGAATGAAAAATTTGCATTTAATTTAATAAAGACTTTTTCCTTCTCAGGGGGATTTTTTGCTTCAAGTGCTGTGTCTGGCTGACATTTCCCCTTAACTGTTGGCATTGTCTTCATTGGAGATTTTGGCAGAAGATAGATCTTATTTTTGCTTCAGGACGCATGCCAAAAACCATGCTCCCATTTAAGTCTCTATGATTAAAAATGTATTAAGATCTGTCATAATGGAACACACCTCTCAGTCTACCTGTTGAAATGTGGCAGGTGAAGGAAGAAGGGGTAGAAAGGTAGAAACCTTAAACCTTAATTGCTAAAGCTCATTCCAAACTTGCTGACTCTGTACCTTGGTTAAAAACATCTCCTTGGGAAAACTAGACAACAGCTCTGTAATATAAACCTTTACATAAAACTCAATAGTCCATTGTTCTCAGTGACTTACTGGTCTAAAATGAAACTTGATTAATGGTGATCCCCAGCATCCATATTCTTATGTGGTATATAGTAATACATTTATCAGCATGTTTGTTACATTTTTGGTTCTATTTTGCCAGTTAGTAAGACAGAGGCAGGTGTGGTTAGTATAGTATAGATCCCTGGAAAAGTCTAACTAGAAGGTGTAGGCTATTTCTGTATGATTTTCCTGTGCACTGAACTGAAAGTTGCAATAATACATGTAAAACACTGTTATTTTGAGTTTTGATGAGAGAGGTTTTGGGGGGAGGAAGGAAGACTGATATACACCCCATCTGACCTCTGCTAGTTATACTGTTTCCAGATATTTATTTTGGATTTATTCTTAAGTTCTCTTATGTAAAGTCAATCAGAGTATGAAGAAGAGTTTTGTGAAAGGGCTTTGTAGAAGTTTGCAGTTTTGAGCCAAGTGGTAACTGGAAGCTTTAATAGCCTTACGGTACCATTTCAGAAGTGGAGATATGCCATTGGATGGACATGTCAGAACTCAGTAAAAATAGCATATCCTACAGTGGGCATTCATCCAGAAAACTATAATTAGCATTGTATGCTGGATATGATACTGCAAGTGGTCACAAGCACTATGTAGTATTCAGTACCCTGTCTTATTCAAGCAGGTCTTAAAATATTTATTTTAAACATTTTATGGTTTTATGCAAGGCTGACTTATCATTATTACTGTTGTTTTTTATATGACACCAAAATGTACAATGTGTTTCATAGATATTAAAACAAAGTCTTGGCCAGAGACGTCTAACACGGTCCTGCGTGAATGGAAGTTGGTGGCACAATTCCAGCTGACTTCAGTTGGGAGTGTAAGTAGATCCAGACTTATTTCTGATCACATGTATAAACACCCAGTGAGTTGGTGGGAGAGTGATTCATTTCACATTATATTATTTTACTCGTAGTGTTCCAATAGTGCTTGGCCAAATAAACTTGAAGTGCTATACCCTGTATTAGGGAATGTAAAGCTCAAGGAAAAGCAGAACTTGGGTATTATGGTTTGATTAATTGCTTGAATATTTATGCATATTACAGTAGGTTCTAATTAGTTGTGTGTGAAAAGTCTGTATTGACTTTTTCTTTCCATTGTCCTGTGCCGCCATCTGCCCCTTTCTGAAAAATAGAGGGACACAGGCTTTTTAAGGACTGTGGGCAGGAGGTCTCTTTAAAACCCATTGGAATGACCTGTAGAAATAAGATAAGATTTTCTTATGACTTATTTATTGAGCATAGGTGTTAGTCCCTGTGTTTGTTTTCAAAGTGGTAACAACAACGTGTTTCTTTCTCTTTCTTGCTCTCAATATATATATCTGTGTGTGTGGAAGGGGATGCAAGAGAGAGACAACAGAACTTTGTGTGTACGTAAATAATGTCTTAGAGGACAAACAACTAGAAAAAAAAAAAGAATGTTTCCTCTATTTGTTATATTTCAACTATATATGACCATACTTTTAAAAAATTCAAACAGTATGGTGGGGTTTTTTTGTTGGCTTCCCCCCCCCCCCCAGGTTACCACTAGAAGGACTGACTTCTGGCTATTAAACAATTTTTAAGTAAGGCAAGAGACTTATGTTCCACATTTTCAGATTTGTCTGCAGATTTTTATTGCTTTGCTGACATATTTTTAAAAGCATAGATTCTCATAATTCTTTGTCATACTGAATAGTTGTATTTTAGCTTCTTGGGGAATAAAAAAATTCTTCAGTTTAAATGATGTCTAATATTTTCATTTAGTATAACTTCTAAGAGTTTAGGTAATGAGATTGTATTTTTAGATGTAATATTCACTGCTACAGTAAAGAGAAAGCTATTCACTTGTACAGAAGTGTGAATCAACAGGTACAGTGGGTAAGGCAGAAGCATAATTTGTCCAAAAATTCATGGCAGAGGCTTTTTCTAATTATATGCCATAGCAGGTTAGTGGCAGGCTTCAAAATAGTGGTGGAATCAGAGCGACACTTGTGCTTTGAAAGCTGAGGGGGGGAAAACTACATATAAAATGCTTAATAAAGGTATTTTTAAGTGATTACGGTCCCCCCCCCCTCCCCCCACTCTCCTAGCATTACAAGACAGTTTTTCAGAAGGTGGGCCTTCAGAATGGTGTTCTCTTTTCTCCTTTTTGTGCCTTCACAGAGCAGCCCTTAGGGAAGAGGAAGGGATTTGGGAGTGGAATATTGGCCAGCATCTCTATGGTAGCCTACCTTTCCACCACATGCTAAAGGAATGATCAAGCAGGAACAATTTCACTGGTTCCTCTTCATCTATGGAATACTAAGTTTCAAATACTTCATGTTTTTATGGAAATTGAAGTTTAACTCAGTAAACCTAAGCCCAGTGGCCTAAGCAAGTTTGGATTTTTATTTCAGTTATAAGTCTTTGCTGTTGTGGGAACACTAAATAAGTAACTGGTTTGGGGAAGAAAAGTAGGCTTTTGCCTGCCAAAATAAATCTGACCTTAAAATGCCTGTGGTATTTTGTGGTGCCGCAAGGATGTTGGTTTCTTACTGACATTTTGGAGAGGCAGACGTTACATCCATACTGCCATGGGAGTGAATGACGTTACAGGCGCATCAGCCACAATGAAACTTACTGCATTAGCTTGAAGCAGGAATCATAGAATAGTTTGGGTTCTGCAGATCTGGTTTACTTTCCAAGGGAAATTTTTGTGTGCATGTTTCTTGTTCTTGCCCTGCAGGGAAGCAGTAAATGCAAAGCACCAAAAAGAACCTTCTAAGAAAATATATAGCACAGAATGAATTTTGGGAAAGCTGAGTACTGTGTGTTGGAATCTACTGAAGTTACAGTTATTATCTTAGCATGATACCTATAATAGTGACATATAAATAAAGAAATAACATGTAATAGATTAGATTAAAAAAATACAGGCCTATAATGCCTTTCTCCTGTCAAGGGGAGAAATTCATTTATACATGATGTTTGCAAAACCTTTTGTAAAGGAGTTCAGACTGCTTCAGTGGAAGGTGCTATATAGGTAAATAGGTCAATTACGTTGAAATTCAGTGAACTTAATTTTTCCTTTTTAAGAAAGCACTTAGGAGCTACTAATACTCTGATAAAGAAAAAAATCCTGATGGTGTTCTGGGGTTTATCTGGACAGCGACTTAAATAGTAGAAAACCACATTTCTACTAGGAAATTGCATAAGAGCTTTGGTTTCTCCAGTCGTTCTTTTTTAAAAAGTTCTCGTTGTTTTCTAAGACTTGTTAAAAAAACAAACAACAAACAAAACACAAAACAACCCAGCAATGACAAAACCCCTCAAAACCAACACCACCTCCCTCCCCAAAAATGACCAATTTAATGCCTATTTCAAATACAGTGATAGTGCTGACCTAGCTGGAGGGCTTGTGATAACTCTTGAAGGCAGAGCTTGTTTCTGGATGCTCTCCATCCCCCCTGTCCCTCAGCCCCTGTGCTTCTCAGTAAAAGAACCCAGCAGGAGTGAAGTGTTCTTGATTCATCTCCGTGGCTCATCTAAAAGAGGTAGTTCATCTCTTTTTATAAAAAACTTCACAGAAATAAATTATACCTGTATTGTTGTTAGTTTTAACACTAACTTTAGATATGGGAAAAAATCCTCTATTTTACTTGTTTAGGTGGCAACCGAAGACTTGCATGAGAAGTAGAAAACACGACTGTTTTTTTACGATGTGACATTTTAGGACAGATTGACTAACAGCTTGAATGACATTTGAAAACGCAAGATGTTGTAAGAACTCACTGCCTTAGCTATATGTAAACACTGCTGGGAAAAAAGCAAGCTTTTTATTTAAAAAAGAAAAAAGGGGGGTGAGGGGGAGAAGAGCAAGCAATTTTCTTGTATGATTAACACCTGGACTGTCTTCAGTAAACTCCACATCTTTCTGCTTTTATAATTTCAGGGTTGTTATTGACTGGGCAGTCGGGTGCTTTTTTTCTTTATCTGATGCCTTACTGAGTTTTTTGCAGTCTCCTGACTGTTGGAAAGCTAAAATTGGAATTTTAGCTATCAGACAGAAATCATTAACAGCATTTATTGACTTCTAAACACTCTTCTGTTATCTTGATGCTGTCAGATCACCCTTATCCAATTTCCTCTAAACATAATTAAAAACAATGAAATTTCTCAACTTTTGTGTATGTGTAACAGACTGGAGAAGATTTTTATCTGAGAAAACATCATTCAAGATGAAGCTGTAAAAAGCTGCATCTGCTAGCAGTTAAGAACAGCTTTAACAAAGAAATCTCAACTAGAAAGGCTGTGTGTCTCTTCTACTTTGTCCGTTGCATTAAAACAGGATACATCTTGCAGAGGTCAAATAAGAAAGTTGTAATGGAAGTGGCACAGAAATCCATTAACGCTGACTTCAGATATTTAGATTTCAGTATCTGTAGCTTCATTGGATAGTGAAGTTCAGGTTTTACTGTAACAGTTAATGCTTTGGTTTTGACTGTTGAAATTTAATTTGTGTATGAAACTCCTTCAGAAGAGTAGTTGCTCAATGGCCAACTGCTTCAAGGGAGGACGTGAGTAAAGAACTAACTGCAGCTTTAAAGTAGTGATCCTGTTTATCGAAGAGCACTTTCCATAAGCAGTAATATCCTGTCAACTAAGAAATGAAGAAAGGGTGAAGAGAAGATAATTAAAACTAAAAAGAAAGAATTCTTTTAATAGACCAGAAAGTAGGGAAACAAAAGCTAGAAAGGAAGCATACTGTAAAACTCTTTGTAATACATTAGTAAGTCAACATAATTTTCTTATATTTTACTTTACATTTGGAACCAAAGCAACATACAGATAAGTCTTGCTGGAAATGTATGATTATTTTTCCTGAGAAACTTCCAAGTTTTTTTGCATATTAAATACAGCAAGGGAGTTGATAAATTGATAGGTTAGAGAGTTAGAAATAAGTTAAAAAAAGACTTGGGTGGTTACAGTTATTTTATGTTGACTTCTGCTGCCTGGAGATGGTAAGTTCTCCCATGATTCAGAGCACACAATGTGAAAGCTGGGAGTGGTGACAAAAATTGCGTTCTAATGCTGTATAACAGTATCAGTTGGAGCAAACCTTTGGCCTTTTTGGTATGGATTAAATCTGTTCTCAAGATAACGTGGCTGGAGGCTTCTTTCCACCTCGCCTTTAATTTAGTTGTTAATACACAAAATAAAACGCTACCCCTATTTGATAAGCTTTGGTTCTTTTTGTCACCTTCTTGTGCTTTTGGCCTCATAGATAGTCCCTTCTCAGTAAATTTACCAGACAATAACATCTTCTGCTTGTAAGTTCTGTACCAACAGGCAGTGGGACGTTAAAATGCTCATCAGATCTGTGTATGTGAGTTGTATTATTTGTGTTGATCTGGAAACTGTATTTATTAGTATACTTTCTGGTTGCTGATTGTGTTGTGCTGACAAAGTAAAATAATCATCTCTGCCATCTGTTGTGTTTTGTTGAATGTAAGCAGGTTTTGCAGTTTCTCTTAGGTTACAGTGCTGTGGTATGTGTAGAGTAGATGCTCAAAAATTGTGTGAGGAGGATAAAAGTAAGGTCAAGATGAGTGGTCAGGAAGTAGCAGGGTGTTAGGAGATGGGTTTGGAGTGAGTTCAGAGCAAAGAGGATGATCAGGATGTGTGGGAAACAGATACGTTGTTCTCAGTTGTAAGATGCGGAAGGCTGGTGGTGTCGGGAGGAATGTGATGAAAAATGAGACTTCGATAACTGTCTGAAGGTTTGAAAGCAATCTTTCGTGCATTGTGAAATAGGTGGCTGGTGACATCTTCTACATCCAAGGATGGCATGCTGTCAGCTCTGCTTTACATGAGGAGTTCTAATTTCTTTTTCTTTTGTACTCTGTGATAACAGCAGTAGACAATGTTAAGGCTGTGGGGTACACTGGGAAGGTGATGCAGACGTGCTGCAAATGGCACCTGAGGTTGTGGTATGGCATTGCAGAGGCACAGTCTGGCAGCCAGCACTGCAGCCAGCCTCCACGCTGCCTGGTTTGTGGGGACCAAGAGCCCGCATTGGACATCACAGCAAGCTGGTGATGTTAGCTCAGTAAATAGTTCTCAGGCATGGTCGTGTTGCATCACTTTAACAGGAATTAAAATGATCACCGCGTCATGGCCAGATTGGTACTCCCTCCAGTACTGCCGGGCAGTGGTTTGCTGTTAGCTTTGCCAAAGCACTTCTCCAGCTATGAATCAGCTGGCTTCCATCTGTGACTTCTGTGGTAGCTGTCTCTGTCACTGAATGTGTGCCAAACACAAAGGTAGCCATATATGGGCTCACAGGTATTGTGAGTTCAAATTTTCTACTACAAGAACACTGAACTCAAACAGTTATGGTGCACCTGACAAATAAAGAAACAAAATGCATTGACAATTCAACTCTCTGCATTCACACACATCATTTTGGTTGTACAAAAGAGGGAAGGAGAACTTGCCCCAGCATGAACTGCCAAGTGAAGCCTGACACCAGACCACAGAAGGTGTTCTTGAGGGATGTTGATCTTGCAGTTTGCAGAAATCCTGGTTGGGAGGGGTAGAGTGCTGTTTGGTTTTGAACAGTAAATTTGCAAATGCTTGCTGAGACTTTTGCCTGGTGACTGTAGTTGCTGCTATCCTCTGAGATGTACAGAATCGTGCTTGCTGTATGATGGGGATTAAAAAATATTAATTTTGTTACACATGAAAATCCCTAATGAAAGTCCCTAATGAAAGGTTGACCATTTTCTGCCACTGTTAATTTCTTAACTTTTTGCAAATGTAATTGCTGCTGTGATTACAGAATGCCAAATTGAATTTGGGGACATATGCAATATTCTTTTACCACTAGTCTAGTCAAATAATTTTTAATGAGACGGAGAGCTAGTTGAACACCCAAATTGCTTTGTTTACTTCAGTAGCTTAACTGCATTAAAATCAAAGAGCTTGCATGGGCAGGGGGTAATCTTTGTCATTGCAGGATGCCATTAATCACCCCCTTGACTGAGGGCAACAGTTTTCAAAAGTGACTTGTAGATGATTGAATAACTTTACTCTCTACACCAGTAATGGTTCCCAGCAGGCTGCTAGTGTGCAATCACAAACATCTGTGCATTTGAAACTTTCCACTTCTCCAAACAGACACATATTTTACCAAGGAAAAAAATAAAAAAAATAAAAAGGAGAATTGGTTTTTGCATGAGTGGCCTTTTGGAAAAAGGGCTAAGTGGAAATGTTTCTGCTTTAACTCTTGTATGTGATATATCATCTGAATTTATCTTTAGATCTTTATGCTCTAATGGCATTAGAAGAATTTTTGTTTTTTTTTAAATTTGTTTTCATTGTTTTGGCTCCATGGGATCTTTTTGACATTTGATATCCAGTAGTGAAAGAAAATGTATTCTGCTTGCCAAATAACTCATGGAAGTTTGTGTTTTAATAGTGCGTTTAAAGTAAATGTAGCCATTTGCCCGTAGACACTGCAGAGTGTGCATTACTTATTCAAAGCTGATGGTTCCAGCTCTTTTGGAAACCAGCTGAACAGAACGGAGAACAAAAATTGTTTCTCCAGGCAATCCTGCTACTTCTAAGTTGGTCTTTTAGACAGGAAAAGAGCACTGGGCAGTGACTACACTTCCCCTTTGTAGTCTGTATTTCCCAGGAGGCTTTGGTTCCTCACCATGCCACAGGCGAGTGCTGTGTATTTGTTGTGACTGTCACAAAATCACTGAGTATAGATTGGTTAGGACT
The DNA here is from genome assembly GCF_004027225.2 of Strigops habroptila. NCBI lineage: Eukaryota > Metazoa > Chordata > Aves > Psittaciformes > Psittacidae > Strigops > Strigops habroptila. The sequence continues at coordinate 73,074,567 of NC_044277.2, read as the reverse complement.
GGTGGAGATCATCTGGTCAACCACCCATGTTCACACCATATTTGTTTGCATTTAGTCTCTTTCAGCATATTTTATGGAGTATTTCAACTTTAGAAACTTTGTACTGTTGAGGACTTTCAGTACTTGGCCTACAATCCTGTAGAGAATTAATCCATGACTGATGTTGTGAAAAGTGTGAGATTAATAGTGCTGTTTCACAATTCACTTTTCACTGTCCTTGCAGTGAAAAGACCTCAGTTAAGAGGACTTGGTAGGTATAAAAAAAGAATGAAAAAATTCACCCCAAAACTCAAAGAAAGGAAGAATGCCTCCTTCATTGGTCTAAGATAATTGGTTCTGTCCAGAACACACATTTTATGTTATCTATGGGCAAGGATATGACAGGTTTAATCAGTTTCATGAAGCAGTCAGAATTTACTGTGTAATTGAAAGGTGGAAGGTTTGCATCCGTTAATCAAATTTGTGCTGGGGTAAGATAAAGATATCCTTGAGTTAGAAGTCTAACAATGAAAAAGAAAGTGAGATGAATTGCGTGTGTTCTCTTAGAGCTATGCAAAATAGGATTCTCAGGTAAGTATCCGTTCCTCCAGAATATGTTCTGAAAAAGTTGGTGTACAGTGAGAGAAAAAGATATCTAAAGGTTCTAATAAATACCTCTTTCATGAAGCTAACTATGATCTTGAGACCAAGTTTCTTTTCTTATTTCACCATCGTTACTGGGGGTGGGAAATGTTGCATGAATTCAGAGTTCCCACTTCACTATTAAGTGAGGAGAGGGATTTTTCATGCTGTCTCACATAACTTGTCCACCTACTTAGATGACACACGCCTTTGTCTTTAATTTGCCACCTAAGATGTCTCGTGTCCCTGAACCCCCTCCTAATCAGTTCTTTGTGAGCTTCTAATCTGTTTAACTTCTGTGGCTCATGGTTTAAATGTAAGGAAATCTACTCATCCATGGTGTCTTGGAAAGAGCACCCAGGAGGTGATGCCCAATTCCAAGAACACGAGTTCAGAACTCCTCAAATGTATTCTGGCTTGTCATCTGAACTGGTCATTCCTGTTGTTGGTAAGGAAATGGTGGAAAAATTGTGGCTGACAGAGAGATCATGCTGTGCCATTCCCACCCCCCCCCCGCTAACCACGTATGTTTCATCTGTGTATGTGTTGTATTACCTGTTCCCTTTTCTTTAGATGCAGAAACATACTTTGTGATTAAATGCAAATCCACACTAAGATAGAGGTGTCCCATGTGTAAATCCTTCCCTGCATAATTCCTATAATCAGAGGATTTGGATCAGTTACAGTAATAGTAGGGTGGCAAGGTTGCTTGCAAAATCCCTGTGCCAAAAGTGAATTTTATGTTTGGCCATAGTGATTGTCCTGATCCTGTAAATGCCTTCCACTACCCAAACTATTTGTATATGTATATAGTTATAATAAACAAGCCAGGTTTTTTTTGTGTGGAAAGACCAGGAAAATGAGTTTTCATCCCATCTGGGGAGAATTGATAACAGGAGGATCATTAGCTACTGGCACTTGTCCTGGAACATAAACTGCAGATGCTATTAAAAGAATGTGGCTGTAGATGAAACCTCTCTTTAGCATGAGCATCCAGTAGGTTATCATGAGGACAGAGCATAAATAATATTTAAGTTTTAGAATGTTTTTTCTTGTAAAACAAAGAAAATGAAGAAATCTTATTTTCTTATGTGTTTTTTTTCCCTCCCCCCCTTTTTTTTTTCCTACTTCTTCTAGCTTGTAGGTAGTGTCAGATTATTGAGATGCAGATAGATTTGTTGTGAATTTATCTCTAAGATTCATAGTTTCATTTCTTCTTTTTTTCATTATTGATGATGGGAACTTGGTTGCTTACCTGTTCTTGTCCTTCTTTGCTGTCGCTGTCAATACTTTTGCCCAGTTCTGCAGGTGGATTCAGTGATACAAAGCTGGGCTCTATCTGCCAGTGTTTTCTGTAGGCAATCAGCAAATGGTGATACCTACTAATCATAACAAACTGAGGCTAGATCGTAGACAGGCAGCTTTGGATACTGCATTCACTCTTCCCTTGCACACATACAGTTGCTGTTTTATGTCAGCTCTGAGCTTTGTCTAGTGACATTTTTCATGGCAGCTTCTGAGCAGCTGCAGTCTTGAGCGGTGGGTAGGTCTCACTGGGCCAGCCCCAACACGTCCCGCAGCTGCATGGTGTGCTCCAGCTGTACCTCCTGCAGTGTCTTCTCTCTGTGGGAGTGAGACCTTGTGGTTCAGCTGCGGGAAACCATTGGGATCGCCACAGAAATGGGAGATTGCATTAGGTGAAATATGCTCTACTTGGATCTACAGATTCAGTCTGGTAGGTGCTCTCTTGTGGAGCTTGTATCTTTAGAAACCATGATATCTGAAGCTAAACAAAGCCAAGCAGCCTTTGCAAGAAGTAATAAAAATAAACAAGCATGTACATTTCTCTTCCTAGATATCTTCATTAACCTAATGGTTTTGTACTGAGGCTGGAATCTAGTACTCTAAAGTGTCAGCCTCCTTTGTTTGTACTTGGCTTCTCTTCTGAATTATGGAGTCCCACCCTCTCTCATGCTTGCAGCGAAGTTGGTTTGAGATTTTTTATCCCTCTTCTGGTTGGTAATCAAAAAGCATTACCATAGGTTGTGCTCTTGCCCAAGTTTCTTTTACATCTGCATCTACTTGACACCAAGTATTAATTACAAAATTTTATTCTGTTTTTGTAGAGAATTTTCTATCTGAAAACTGGACTCCCAGAGAGTATGGGGAAAAAATAATGTGTGTGAGCAAAACTAAGCCTGGGTATTTAAAAAAAAAAATCCCCCCCAACTCATACTTTAACTAGTTGTTAAACATTCCTAACTACCTATAGCTTGAGGTGCTATGTTCTGTGGCAACGTGCTTACAATGTTCCCAACTGTTTGTCTTTGCTTCTTTTCTGGCTTAGATGTGACAGCAAAAGCTGTTTGCAGTTTTGCACCATGGCCCATGGCATGGAAGTGGCCTGACTTCAACAGCTTTTACATATCTCTGCAGAATTCTACATTATAGTGATATTTTTAAAACAGTAGCTTTGTGTTGATAAATGAGCCAGCTTCAGATAAAGCAAAGTGCTGGGATGAACATTTTGTTCTGGAAATAGTCCTCTTGAGGGACTAATTGAGGATTAAGGTACCAGTTAGTGATTTTTAAGAATAATGGGTTAGTAAGAGTTGCCATGTAATAAAACACCGTCAACTGTATGAGATAAAGACAGTAAGATCAATTTTGCATCTATTTGGAAATGACAAAAAAAATATTCTTTTTGTATACTTATCCACTACTGTTATATTTGTTTTGAGTACTTTTGGTCTTATTCTGAAATACCTGCATATGCAATTATTTTCCAGACTCCATTGGGGTTATTGTGCGCATTACATTTACAATACAGCTCTGAAGAGTGTAGGTGTTATTAAATTATTATACAACTATTTTTTGCTTTTCATATTCAGATGTGAATTTTTAGTGCTTGAGTATCAAATACCATTATTTGTATTTGAAAGAAAGTATATGGCTGGTCAATAAATTAAGGAACTACAGAAGTTTTAGATGGTTTGAGTTCACATGTTTTACAAAGATAACATGATTATATGATAAAAAGATACTTCTGTCTACTTAGGGAAAAAGAAATAAATTATTTAATAAATTGGGCAGACTTATTTTGCTGTAGTTCAGTTAGTTATATGTGAAGTTACAACTTTACTAGCATAAAATAGCACTAGGGATGTCTCCAGTGTTTACTTCACCCCTATTGACACAAGTCTTAGCTGGAAACTATTCAATAATAACAGTATCCAGGTTGGTTTTTTTTTTTTTTTTGTGGTAGTTGGCACAAAAATCTCAACGAATATTCAACAGGGAATGGTAAAATTGTTTTGAAACCTAAATATTCTGGTATACTAAATTTAACACTTTCACTGTCATGTTATGCGTGGGAAGGTCCTTCTCACAGCACACATGGGTGTCTAGGATAGTCTGGCCCGCCAGCAGCATGAGCCAGTGATGCAGAGGGGTCTACGCTTGTGATCCAAGGTCTTGTGCGGATCAGCTTGATGTTGCAACCACCATCAGTCAGCTGTTGTGTAGCAAAGGGACTGGTGATAGAAGTCCTTCTCCATCCAGAGCTTAAATCTTTGCATTTGGGCTTGTGCATGGAGATGTCAGTGTGTTTCCTGGCAGAAAAGAAGTGACTCTTTCTGGCAATGCTGTAAACACTTTTTGTTTTCAGTTATGTAAATTGTGTGTAAGCTACAGAACAAGATCAGCTGTGGTGTAAAAGTGGAAAAGTTAGAGTGAGATAAATGTTTTCTGCTTTGGTAAAGAACAGGTGGTGGAAATGACATACCTAGCTATTTTGTGCTTCTCAGAATTGTGCTGTTATCATCTGGTTTGCATTAGAAACTGGAAATGATACTAGTAAAAGAAGTAAACAGGAGAAACTAGCATCAAAGCTAACTACTTGCCCATATTTTAAGGTAGAGATGAAAAGTCTGCTGACCTTTTTCATGCTTGCAAGCATAATTACAGCTTGAATAGTATCCTTATAGAAAACAGGTTTTCAGCTTTGGGATACTTGGGATTGTGGAAGATAGGCTTGCAGAATAAAAACAACGTGCTCAAGCATTTTTTATTTTTTTTCAGTTTCTCTAAGAATATGCAATGATTATTTCTTAATCTCAAGTCTTTGGAATAAATCAGATAAAGCAGTCAGTTGAAAAACTCACTCTTCTGCCCTGACTAATGGTTTGTTGTCTGCTTTTCATATTCAGCTGTATACAAAGGGAGATGTTGAAAAAAGCCTTGAAGGGTGCTGTTCTTTATTTCTGAGTGGGCTAGAAAAAGAGTATTGCTCAGCTTCAAGCCTTGGCTGCCATCTCTTTCAGCACGTATGGAAATATTGCCCAGCTTCAGGGAACAGGCACGTGAAATCTGGGAGATGAAGGCTGCTCTTTAACAAATGTAGTCTTGGTTTGTGCACTTTTTAACTTATATTTTGATTATAAGGTCCTTGTTTGCAAAGTACAGAATGTAGTTGCTAAACAAATTATAAGCTAATGTAGGCTTTTTTTTTTTTTCCCTCCAAAAAGGCATGTATGGTGCTCTTATTTATTTAGATATCAAATACCATCTGTGTTCTTTATTATAATACTGCAGTTTTAGCTGTTAGTGCTACATTGCTAGAGCTCTACCACGTATGTTAGTAATTTCTTTACTAGTTGGTATTGATCTCTTTTTCCATGCTGTTGGTTCTGAAATTTGGGGCTCTGATGCTTACCTCTAAATTACTGATCATTTATATTCAGCCATGAAATATGTTTCGGCTTGTTTTGATACTATGTAAATGTAAGCTTACAATGTTTTAAGCTGTGCACTGCTATGTGTATTGATTGATTGATTGATTATTTAAATATAACACAACTTACCCGAGATAGTGCAACCCATTCAAATGCAGGAGACATTTGTAATGTCTTCTGCACTGTTTTTTTAGGGAGTGGCCTCCTGTTGAATAATTACTGTGGGTTCACACTTTGCAATCCTTATGCAAGTAACTTCTGGATGAATTGGTTTATTTTGCAGTCAGAGTCCTTTGTTTTCTGGACTTCACTGAGAGAGAGTGAATTTAGCTCTTTGAACAAGAGGATGCCTCATAGGTTATCCACCTCTGACCAAGAAAGAAGTGATACTGAGTATGGAGAGAGAGTGTCCATCATCTCTGTTCTACTCTGACTTGATTATAAAGTCAATTGGAGCTATTTATATTGGTGTAATTCAGCCCTCTTACAAATTCTTTGAACTGATTGCAGAAGTAGCGAAGATGACTGCAGGAAATTATCTGAATCATTCACTCCCACTACTGTAACATTGAAGATGATGGCAGTTTAAGGGTGTTCTCAGAACTACCCTGTTTTCATGTTGTTTAACAACCACCATGTGTGTGTGTATCCCCAACACACACAACAAAACCAAACACAACCCCAACCCTTTTATGATCATAAGCATAGAGGTATCAATTCTTCCTTGGTGTCCTTTTGTGCATCTTGTTACCGTGTTCTGAATGTGCCCGCACAACACTTAAAGGCAGGAGTAAGCTTGTTCTCTTTGTGGTTCAAGCTAGCTGGCTGGGAGCCAGCTCTCATCTGAAAGCAATGCAACTTTTCAGTTCAGTGCAGTGCCAGACTGAAGTTAACGCAACTCTGCTGTGTCTACAAGTCTTATTTTTTTTCCCGTGGGTTTGTTGGAAAGCTTGTAGATCGTGAGGTATAAGCCATTCTGTAAAAGTTAACATAGCTAAGCTCTTTGTCACATATGTCTTTTGTTTCTTTGGCAAGCAGTGAATTGAGATTCTTGGTTAGAAACTTAAAGGCTGTTCACTTTTTCTCCTCTACCTACATGCCCAAACCCATTTGCTGTTTGGAACTTTTAACAACATTTAATGCTTCTTTTTGGTGTGTGTTCAGTTGCTGTTTTTGTTAGTGCAATACTTCAAAAATAGGATATGGAAGAAAACCAAAGTCAGGAATTGGCAAATTTGAATACTTGTAGCTAACTTTAAAAATGGAAAATCTAACCCAGAGGTTTTATATCTGCATCATGATAGTTTAATTCACATCCTATTGGCAAGCTAGGCACCCAGAAAGCAAGGAATGCGCCTGCAGGAAGTTAGCACAAATGACATGTTAATCATAGCTGAGTGAAGGGATAGTGCTGTCCCCAAGCTTTGGCTGGAAACCTCAACCGCGTCGTACTCTATCACCCTCAGCGTTACCAAAGGGAGAACCTTCCTGGATAAGACTTCTCTCTCCCTCAGCCTCTCCTGCTGTGGAGAAGTGTGGAATAGAAGCAGGGCTGAACATGAGAGATGTTGGAAAAGAACAGAGCAGCAGCAACAGGCTGGTGAGTGAAACACAAGCAGCTTCCTGCACTGGCTGGTGAGCCTGAGCACGTAATGCAGCCAAGTCCAAGTGTCAGGTGACAGGCCAGTAGTGGCTGATAGCAAGGAGCGGAAGCAGGAATTTGAACTGCTTGTGGTCAGCTTGAGCTCTTTAAGGGTCACAGTTGAAACATGTTTTCTTCCCTTGAAAGAAAATTTTGGCTCTGTTGACAGGCTGAACTGCTTCCATGTTTATCGCAAAGCAACACTTGTAGCAGGAACTTTATTGGTAGTAGGCAACCAAATTGCTTTGACCTGTCAAATGAAATAGCAAAAGAAGCTAAAGTGGCTTTTCTTATACTTTTTTTTCACCCCTCTCTAGTGGAGTTATGATATCCTTAAGAATAAAAACAGAATTCTTTTTTATTGGCAACGCTATCTCTCTGCTGGTTTCAGAAGTGTGGAAGTGATCTTTAGCAGAAATTAAAGGTCAACCCTTTTGAAAGAAGGGGTGATGAAGTCACGAGGGTGCAGGTATTAATCAGACTTGCTTGGTATCAAGCAGGTTCCATGTTCCCTGGATAACTGGAAACCTTGTCTGCTGCTTTATGATTTAGAAAAGCTAGCATTTACAACCATAGAGGAGAGAAACTAATTTTTTTTTGTTCTAGAGATGCCTCTAGATAGCTCTGGTAACTTCGACATGTTTGCTAGCTGGGGCTAAAAACCACAGATTAATGGGCAGTGTTCTCTGTAGTAAGGAAATGTGATCCAAGTTGCAAGATTAAAGTGTGACCTGCTCCTTTTTAGCACCAGACCTTTGCTTCGATATTTGTAGAAATTTGGCTGGAGGGCTTGACTTGTTCAATCATTAAAATGTAGGTTTTTAACACTTGCTCCAAAGCCTGGTAACAGTTTAGTTTTTAATGTCTGTCTTTTTTTTTTTTTTTTTCCCCCTTCCTCTACATGTGCAAGCCTGTGATCTACAGCCCCTGCTCTCCTGCCCTGAATGGCACTGTCAGGACCTACATTGCTACAGCATGTGAATGGCTTGACAGGTGTGATAGCAGTGCCTGGACCGTGTGTTTTGATTCCGCAAGTCTCTTGTCTACCAAAAGTGGTGTTGACCATGAATTTCATTATACAAAAATATATTTTTTTTTTGGGAGGGGTGGCTGCAACCTTAGTATGTCGGATTTTGAAAGGTGTATTTATATTATTGTTATTATTTGTTTCAAAGAAATCTTTACCTGAGATAAGAGGTTGGTATCTATTCTTTGAATTGGTTACCTAAATTTAACTGTTCAATTACTTGATCCTCCTTTTTCTTTACTGTTGTGGGAAGAGGAATAGAGCTGATGTAGGATCAGCCTCTTGCTTATCTTTGGTTCATAACTGTGTGTGTAAGAACCTGAAGGAGTTTCAGATTTAGCAGTTTGTTCTGCTTGGTTGCAAGGTCTGATGTTCACCATGACAATGATATGTAGAACTTCCTCCTGTGCTTCACACTCAGGATGAAGATGAGCTATGGATTTTGATTGTTCCGCTTTAATTGGGACTAGATGAGAGGGAAGGAAATTAGATAACCTTTACCTGCACTATTGTTTTCCTCTCATTCATCTTTGTAACTATTTTTTTCAAAACTTTGTGTATGTAGCAGTACCAAGACCAAGTTTTCAGTGATCCTGACTTTGCTGCTGCTTTATAAGTAAAGTTTTAAATTTTAGGATTCAAAATTCTTTAACAGTTCTTGTGGGTGAAAGAGTTACTCATCTCATCTTTCAGAATTTGATTTTTTCTTTTTTTTTTTTTTTTTTTATAGCGCAAATGTAATGAGTGTTGCCATTTGTTGCAGACTATTAGAACTTGGTATGTCTTTTTTAATGGAAATTATGGAACACATTTTATGAGTGGGTAACAGAGGAAGCAGTGAGGGAGTGCATTTTGCCTGCCACCTGGAAGGTGGAAATATGTGCTTTCCCCCAACTCAGAGGACCTCATTGCCCAATGTTCTTCACCTCATATTTTAATGTACAATTGACACAGGGCTCTGTTGCCATTCTTCATCTACTGGTTTTAATAATTGCGGGGCCAGCGCCTCAGTCTCATTTGGAAAGCTTCATCAGAAACTGGTAGTTACAGGAGGGATGGTCCTTCCTGTCTGTCTGAGAAGGGCTTGTCCTCACAGGTACCTCTGGCACGCAGTTCACCAGGTTTGATGCTGGATTGGAATGGGCCTTGCTATCATAGAGCTGGATTTGCTTAGCCTATCACATTTTCTATTTGTATTTACTTTCTAAAGCACTCAGGCAGTGTCAGATTTTGATCAAAAATCAGTCTGAATTTCTGTTCAAGACACAGCCTCTAGTCTCCTCTTTTAAGCTTTGCAAGAAGCTTCAAAATTTACAAATTATTAGTGGTATTTGATACAAAATTTTAAACACTACAAAGAGCAAAGTACAATACAGATATGACAGGAAAAAAGTGTGGTACAGTACAAGATGCATGCAGTTCATTATGTGACTACTACATGGAAACAAAGGAAAATGTGAAAAGAAAGCATAGGTAATTAAGGATTGTTTTAAAGAACACTGACGGAAGCTTACTTATCAGGATGGAAAATCATACATAACTTTAGGGAATGTTTTAAGGAGGATTTTGGAGTATCTGCAGAATGAACATGAATATGCATTTGTGCCAGAGGAATGTTTTCCTGGTGCCAGGTAATTTTTTTTGTTGTCTTGACTCTTGACTGATGTATTTATTATTTTTTTTTAAGTCATCCTAATCTAGATAAGGTTAAAAAAAGCCACAAACCCCTCTTGACTATGTTGCTTTCAGTCTGATTTTTGACTATTTTTGCCTGTTGACAGTCCTGTCTTATCTTGGTTTTGAAACCCTGATGTTTTCTTGTTGTGTGGTTGAACTAAATAATATATTTAGGCTTACTGCAAGATTTAGGATCAAAGGAGAGGTTTACAAGAGGCTGGTTTTCCAGTGTTACAGGTGACCCTTGTACTTATGAAACTCTGATCTTTTTCCTTAGTCCTCTCTCTGCAAATGTATATAAATCCCACCTTTACGACATTTTTTTTTTTTTGTTTTGTTTTGTTTAATCCAGCAGGCCTGCTGTACGCATTAGAAGAAAGGCATCATGCGCGTTTGTGTGGAAAGTGTGTGATATGGGCCATTATCGATGGTTATAGAGCAGGCCACCCTTTCATGAGTTATTGGAGGATATTACAGAGAACTGATTTACTACTCTCGGAACCAGCTTTGGGATAGTTCAGAACATAACACTGAATTTCAGGGTTGTTTGCTAAGGGGAGGCTGGCTGGAAGTTGGAAATCATCATAGAATTACAGATTGGTTTGGGTTGGAAAGGACCTTAAGATCATCTAGTTTGAACCCCCCTGCCAGGTTGTTCCAAGTTCCAACCCCTTCCACTTGACTAGGTTGCTCCAAGCCCCATCCAACCTGACATTGAACGGGGATGGGGTAGCCACAGCTTCTCTGGGCGACCTATGCCAGTGCCTCACCACTCTCACAATAGAAAATTTTTTCCTTATGTCCAGTCTAAATCTTTCAGTTTAAAAACATTTGCCCTTGTCCTGTCACTACAGGTCTTGGCAAAACGTCTCACTTTGTCTTTATTATAAGCGCCCTTTGTATATTGAAAGACCAAAATGTTGGATTTCAGTGCAGTATCTATATGGGTTTTGCTGTCTGGGTCACAGATTGCTTTTTTGTTTGTTGCCAGTACAGGCCTGTAAATATATTCCATCTCTCCTGCTTCTTCAGCTTGTCCCAGTCTTGCTTGTCCCCTGCTGGTGTCTTGTTTTTCCTCACCTAGCCAGCCAGTCATGCCTTTGCAGGCTTTCTGTGCTGGGTCTGCTCTCCCTGCTGTTCAGTCCTGACTGAAGCCTTGTTGTCATGTCTCCTCACTGTCCTTCCTTCCCTTCTGCTCCAGCTAATCCCAAACTCATTATCCTGGATAATCTGACTTTTATGCTTTTTTCCTTCAGTGAGGCAGTGTCCTTCAGTTGTTTTTTCACAGGTCAGCCTTTCCATTTATTTTCTGTTCCACCTCTGGTTTCATGACAAAGTTTTTGTCCTCCTTCTCCCCTGCCTTTTATATCAGCCCTAATAGACCAGAAGATCCTGATGATGGTGATTATTATTATTCCCCTTCATGTTGTGTTTTCCCTCCTGAGCCTTATGTGGCTGTGATGGTCTCTTCAACCAGCCAAAAGAATCTGAATGTCAGGTCAAATGAACCCCATCTTGCAAGAGTAGGTAGATCTCTCCTCATGCTTCCCCTCACCTCGTCCAGGAGATACTGCCTCAACTGAACCTTTTTGCTATCTTGAAATACCTTCCTTTCCCTTTTATTTAGTTCCTTTCTCACCAAGCAGCTTCTTTCTTTCCTTGAGTGTCTAAGGAGTCACTGCTAGTGCAGGGGAGGCTCCCTCTCATTCTGTCCTCTTTTAGTCTCATCAATGGCGCAGCTGTATCTGTGGTCTCGCTTCCACTGGTTATCATCTTGGGGAGCACGCTCTGCAACATCCAAGTGTAAGCAGGCTGGCCAACTATTGATGTTGAAAGATGTGATTTATGTGTATTTTTTGTAGCATTTGACTTTGGCCTAAGGAGAGAAGTAAGTGGAGAAAGCATAGACCTTAGCTGATTTACAATAGGCTGCTGTTCTCGAAATATGTTGTTTTTATGATCCAGGATAATTCAGCTAAAAGGATCTGGAAACTGTCAGAAATAAAATGTTGCATTTAATGGTTATCCTTCTTGTTTACTGAAGCAGTAGTAAGCTTGCACCCTTTCACTTTTTAATAGGTGAACCAGCTGGGGCTCAGAGGGTTGGAAGGGCTGATCTGTAAGGGCAGAAGATTTCAGTCAGTTTGGACAGGCTGTATTTGTTCCAAGAGTTGGGCTGTTACCCGGTGGATGACAGCTCTTCCAAAGGAGCCAGAGTTTGGCTGGGAAAGACTTCATTCCTCACTGTGGAGTGAAAGTGTTGTACTGATGGGGGAAAAAAGTCAATGTGATAGATACCACTCAAGATCACTCTGGACATTTTTGTTTTCACCAGCAGATGATGAGTGATCAGCTCGTAGTGCAAGGACTGGAATGTGGCCAGGACTGTGGAGATTGCTAGACAAGTTACTTATGTGGCTGAAATGCTTGGCCTGAGCCTGACGTTGCTTTTTCTCCTTAACCACTACAGAGTGGAGGTGACATGCTTCCTATTAATAGTTCACCGTAGCAGCGGTGTGTAAAGGAGATAAGTAACGTTTGCTGTGCCATTCCTTAACACACTTACTCAATGCAAGATGTCGAAATATGTGGCTAACAAATGGCGGAAAATCTCTGTGAAGAATGTCAGTGGGTTTTCTGTTTTCTCATTTCCATTTAAAAGTTATTCATAATACTCCAAACAGCACTGTAAATGGTAGTAATTTTTCCTGTGTGTTCACCAGGGAACTGCGTGATTGTATCTGTGTAATAACTCTCAGTCAACATTCAATCTTAGGTGCTGAAGTTCAACCCTGTAATACTTTGACTGATGCGGAAGATGATGATCTCTGACCTGTGCTCCCGAACAGAGGGAAACTGAAATGGTAGAATTGTAAAAGTACTGCTTCAGCCAATGTTTGCCTTTACACAAACATACTGAAGTTGGACAGTTTGTAGATGTTTGGCTCTAGGTGGTGTCTAGTAATTATGTAGAAATAGATTTTTTGCTTTTCCTTCTCCAGCATAACTCAGGATGCAGCCTGAAACATGCCCCCAGGATTATCTGTGTGCTTGCTGCCACCGCAAGGGTAGTCCTAGTTCTGGCTGTGTGCTCATTTGTCCCCTATTGAACAGACTTGCTTGGCTGGTGGCCTGACTCACCCAAATATGAGAACAGTTTTCTGTTGCTCAGAGGGATAAAATGGCTTGTGAAGCATCACAGTGAACTCTGAGTGGAGTGGAAGAAGTGAGGGTGAAGGGGGAGCTGGTCTTTCCATTCTAGCAGCAGTAAGCTCTTTGCCTAGCTTAGCCGCTGGCTTGACTGTATAGCAAATTTAGAATTCAGAGCAGCAATAGGAAGATGGTTGGTATCCTGTCTTTCCCTTGTTGCCAAAGGTAGTGGAATGTCTCAGAGGATAGTCTTCACAATGGTATAGTGTGAGCAATACCCTGTATTTTCTATAACCTTGGTCCGGGCAGTGACTGAACTGTTCAGCTGGAAGTTCCCCAAACTGTTCAGTCTGTGGTTGCCATAAAAGGCTGCCATCTGGATGGGTGAAAATGGGATCTGGTTGTATGAGGTGTCAGCCTCAATAGTGGGCAGTGCCATCCCACCAGCTCCAGTTAAGCACAGGCAGGAGGAGGCTGGTATGGAAGGGGGGGAGCAGTGAGGAGGGGAAAGGATGGAGAGGAACATGGTGGGTGGGAGAAGTGAAGAAAATGATGAAAAAGAGAAATTGAGCAGCAATAAACTCTTGCATGCTTTTTATGTTGCCTTAATGTTTTATAAGGCCAATGTGTGAAAAAACTCCAAATGTTAAGAAAATATAATTGTTCAGATTCTCCAAACTCTTGTCTGATTGTTCTACTCTGCAGGGCCTGAAGGGTTCTCCTTTACATTTCCCTGAAAATGTTTTGGTTGGTCAGCTGTATATGTTACCTCAGTGTGAGGTGGTGGTGAGGGTCACACTAACTGTGGGACAGCTGGCCAGGAGCACCCCGCACTGTTGCTCCTCCAGCCCTGCGTTGGGTAGGAGGGAATATGAGAGTTGTGCCAGCCCATCTGACCTTGCTGCTTGCTTGTTCTGCAGGCCAGTGTGGGAGCTGGGTGGTTGGGTTCACTTTCCTTTCTCCTTCTGGGGTTGGTTTGTACATCCACTGGCTGTGACAGGGAGCAACCCATACACTCACAGTCTCAGGTATATCAGAGAATGCAGGTAGTGTGGATAGTGGAGCTGAGAGGAAGGACATGTATTTTTAAACACCATAAAATGGGATGTGAGGTGAGAGGATCTGGTGTGTAGCAGTCTAACCTGAACAAAGATTTGAGCTACTGCTGTTGCCTTTGGGGGGAGTTGTTTCTCATGGAAGCTTTCTGGGAGGCTGCTACATTGCTGTTATAGTCCTGGGCTCCTTAGCTGAAGCCCAGGTTTAGCTTGTACTTGGAAGAAACCCTGGATCACAGGCATGGGATTCCTTTCCAATGAAACTAAATAAAAAGATGCTCTCTATCTATAAATGGATGTTCACTCCAGGAGGCTGAACTGAATGAATGAACTGAATGAGCTGAAATATCATATTGTCAATATCAATAATATTTCAGCTAGAATGAACTGAAACTCTTCAAAATGTATATAGTTATGGATATTGTGTCCTTAACTTTATTATTTGGGATAAGTGTTATCTGGAAAAACAGCCTTTAGGTATTTCTTGTTGGCTCATTAATTTTCGGTGGCTTAATGCCCTTATTTGAAGGATGTGTGGCTATAGTTACAGGTGAACTTTAAACTGGGGAACCGCCTGTTTAAGGGCTGGTGGTAGAGGAGATCTGTTTCTACGTGCAGTGCCTATTGCAAGTGGGTCCACAGGGATCAGCAGCTTTCTGCAGCCTGAGCTGGATGCTAAGATGATTGAGTCCTATGCCAGATAGTGACAGTGTTGCCATTTTAGCCTGTGTTTATACCACCATTATAGTTTTGACTTCCATTGCTGTAATTATTACTCACTCTTGAGCCAATTGCTGTTGCACCAGATGGTGAAACTGATCATGCTATGACTGCTTTGCCTTGTCTGAAAGTTCTCAGCATCCAATGGTGCCTGCAAAAAATGTAATCCACTTATTACTGAGAACTTTCAGAGATTTGGCTGCTTTGTTGAGGTACTTTAATGAAAGCAAAGTTCCAAAAAATGTGATTAGATTTTTTTTTATCTGCATGTACTGTATTACATGAACTTATAGTACAGCCAAGTTTGATCTGTAGATGCATTATGGAAACTCATGTCAGCTGTTCTGAGCATACACACATGTGCACAAGACCTGGCCTTTGTTTCCTTAACATATGATATGTGCACATGCATGCATCGCTTTTTTTTCCCCTCTGTTTCACTCTGAATACAGCAAACATGGAGAATGGAGAAATTTTGTTCTTGGTTAAAATCAGTTCACTCTTTAGAGTGTATAAGTGGATGGACCCTGAAAAAGTGAATTTGATTGTTGTCCGACCTCCTCAAATGATTGACAGAAGGAATCTAGGCATCTTCTTATGTCACGGCTGACTGCAAGAGGGATGACAGGTTACAGTGCTGCAAATAGTGCTTTAGTACATAGTATCAAAGTCGTGAAACAAACTGGTTACTTTAAAATTCCTTGTAGATTGCTCCTTCGCGTTTATGGTTACTTCAAGTCTATTTTACTAGTTCCTGACATTCCATATGTGTGATGGAATTTTGGTTTGGGAGATGTGTTTAAGTCTAACGACAAACAAATAGCAATCCCATTTGTATTTGATGATAGGAAGATGTGTAGAGAAACAATGCTTTGCTACGAGCTGAAGGGTCAGTCGCTTTGAGGTTTTCTTCTTTGCCTACCTTAGGGATAGGCTTCCACTTCCTTTTTAATGATGTACAAAGTACAAATCTTTCAGGATGCATCTCTACTTGTAAATTAGTGTGTCCAGGAGCACTCGCTCACACTGAAGCCAAACAGCACAAGAAATCCTGCACTGATACTGCTAAAACTTTCTAGTCTTTGGAAAGGGGATTGTATACATGGAATATTTCCTGGATACAGCTGGCTCCTGGAGGATGTGTGGGAGGTATTGGGATGAATGATAGGTAGCTTTGATGGAAGCTGTGCTGCGGGTCATTCTAATAAACATTATGGATAATGAGATTTCCAGTGCCTGAGTATATTTATTGGTACAATTTAATCAGCTTGTGCAGATATGGCCTTAGTGGCTTCTAATAGAGCACATACGGCTAGGTAGAAATGTTTGGGACAAATGATAATTATATCGTGATGGCAGTAAAATTGCAAGTTGCACTGATGGTGCTTTCATGCGATGAAGTACTACTGTGGACGAATTAGTCTGTGCCCCGTGCTGACCTTTTAGCTGTCTGGTTTTAGATGCATTTTTCAATATGTTGGTTTGGTGTGCACATGTGTAGCATTTGTGCTCTGCAATATCTTCTAGTGGAACTGGGTTCAAGGTGTGACTGGATTCTCTGCCAAATATTGGTGGTGCCTTTAAATGAAACCATGCTGTAGCCTGTAGTTAGACCAGTAGCATTCTAAATAACAGTAGGTGTGCACTCTGTGCACAAGCTCTGGCTTCAAACTTAAACAGGGGAAGTTTAGATTAGATATAAGGAGGAAGTTCTTTACAGTGAGGGTGGTGAAGCACTGGAATGGTTTGCCCAAGGAAGTTGTGAATGCTCCATCCTTGGTGGTGTTCAAGGCCAGGTTGGACAGAGCCTTGGGCCACATGGTTTAGGGCGAGGTGTCCCTGCACATGGCAGGGGGGTTGGAACTAGATGATCTTAAGGTCCTTTCCAACCCTTACTATTCTATGATTCTGTGTGTTTATACAAGCTAATCTTCTGGATGTGTTTCACAGGATTAATCTATTTGTGTGAAAATTAAAATTCAGCTTATTTTCATGCTGTATTGAAGTGCACGCAAAACCATGATCAAATCTGCTGCGTGCCAACTGGATTATGTTAGGGGAGCTTCATGGACAAAATGTTTTTTATGGCTGCTATCCATTAGGAGCTGCAGGGAAGCTGGCCTGGAGGTGCTTGTAAGTTTGTAATCAAGGACTCTCTGCTAGGCTTCTCTTTGATGTAGCAAGAAGAACGTGAAGAAGATTTTGAGTGTCTGCAACCTTTGTGGACAGGGCATATAGTAGGCTTTAGGGGGATAGGCTGGAGATACCCCCTTAGCGGAAGGGGCAATGTGAAAGGGGGTGGGATGGAGGAGGACTGTTGAGTTTGTCTCCCTGCAACAGCAGGAACAAATGTCGGAACAGAGGTGTAGTCATTCCCTCTACTGAAAAGAGCTCAGCTTTTACTCCTCTGAACTGCTATCTGTATGCACCAGGGAGGAGAAGATTAATGGTGGCCAGTGCTCTTAGTGGTACTCTGAGACCATAGTTCACTTTTCAGACTATCTTCAGAGCTGCTTTGGAACAGTCTCTGCAACAGCATTTAAAGACAAAATTGATTAAGGTTTCTATAAAAAAAAAACAAAACAAAACAAACTGCTGTAACAAATCTCTGCTTAATTGAGCAAAATCCAAGGAGGTATGAATTTTAAGCAGTAAATTAATATATTAAATTTTTATATCGCTGCTGAGTTTGTCTGAAGGGCAGTCATGGGAACAGAATACTGTCACTAAGCTCTGTCTCCAGGGACTGCAGCTGCACATTTTGGAGCTGTCTCCAGGCCACCCTTGCAATCAATATTTACTGTAATTACAAATGAAATGAGGGAGTCTTAAAGTGGTGGGTGCATTTAATAATGTATTATAATAGCATAGCAATGAATTGAGGATTAATCAAAACTTTTTAAACTGGTGCTGAATTGATTTAGTGATTTGCAGTTGGCTTAGTGCTGCATGTCTGTTGACAATAATTTACTTAAAAAATTGCATTGCAATTTCCTCTTAATTGCACATGGTATGCTTCAGGGTGACAGTGAAGATATTAAAATATGAGTAACAGATGTGATGTTTGCTAATGGAGCATCACATCCCCTATATTTTCTTCATCCTCATTTATTTATCTGCAGATGAAGATGAAGCCTTTGCCTTTTAAAAAAACAAAATCCACTTCCTATGCAATTTGCATTTTTTTTTTAATTATTTTTTTTTTATTACTGTTTTCTTCCTAGAGGGCTGAACTGGTCATCTTTGCATCATAAATCAGTATGTGAAGAATAGCAAAATGTAATGGTTATGTACCCTAACATTATTGTTACTGTAGGATTATTAAGTCTCAATCTGGCCTTCAGAATTTTTGATGTGCAACACAGCACTTCAGGTGCTGTGAGCTAAAGATGCCTGGAGGTAACAAATGTTTTTGCATTCATGACAGTGGGCTCCAAAGGAAATCCTTTCTAGCTATATTTTGCCACAGATTCCAGATGTGGCCAGGTAAACTTGCTGTTGTCCTCAGTTAACTCTTAGGGAAATTCTGTTTCCACAGGCACAATTCTCATATTAACCAGGAATGACAGTGTGCGCAGGTCTATACTGTTCTTACATTGCTGCTGACACCCTTGCTCTGCTTCCTGTTAACGGTTCCCTGCATACACTGTCTCTTTTGTACTGTGGAATGATACAGCAGCTGAAAGAAGGCAAAGTTCTTGAGGTTTCTCTAAGAGCAGATACTAATTTTGGAGCCCCAGTGATGTGAAGGTACTAAGCATGCTTCCCATCTGCTTCTGCTGCAGCCTCTTACCCCTTTCCTCAAGCAGAGTGGTGTCTTAGTTAAAGACAAATTGCATATCTTTGCTAAGGAGTAATTATGACAAACTTGAGATTTTGAAGGGTTTTCCACCCCTTACTTAAGTAAAGGAAGGAAAAAACTAGAATCCCAACACCCTTCCCAAACAACCATTAGAAATTTATTAAAAATGCACTTTAGTTTTCTGTCAATAACTGTTGCCTGTGCATTTACTTCCTTGTTCACATGCAGAAAGTTTGAAAGAAAACTGTTTAATAAAACTTTGCTATGAGAAAAATAGCTGATGAAAGCATGGGAAATTTAAGCTCCTTTGGTTTCAATTTCCTCTTAGTTTTCTCCATTCTATTGAGAATGAAAAATGTCCTCTAAGCCATATATTTAATCTTGTTGTGATGTAATAATATCCTTTAATTTTCTTATTCTAATACAGCAGTTGTCTTTACAACTTCTGCTGATACTTGGAACTGCAGCCCAATATATTCCATCATCAAGAAACTGGTGTTCATATTCTGTGACAAGTAGTCTCAATCTGTCACAGACCAACTTCATGGTCCATGTAACTTCTCACTGAGAACATATATTTTAAACATTTTTAATAGCTTAATTTAACTCTTCCTGTGTGTTTCTGTAGAAACAGAATGTAGCTTTCTGAATAGCTTTTTTTCACAAAGAAATGCTGCAAAATATTGTGCTCTCTTTTGTTAATCGTTCTGTTTAATTCCTAATTTCTGAGACATCATCCTAGTTTTCTGATTTATTTTATTCCAAGTTTTACTGCTCAAATTATTGCAATGACTGATTTCTTTACCAAACCTTAATGCTCATTTTTGATGCTGCACAATACATACTGCATGAAATAAGGGTTGACTGAATATATACCAGCAGATAGTAGAAAAAGTGCTTTCTGCAATAGCTGTCTGGGAGACTTTCACCAAAAAGACAGTTACTACCCCTGCAAATGGAAAGTTACTAGGTGCTACTTTTCATTGCAGTGATCTTCCACATAACCTCACCTGAGGTGGATAAGGACACTCTATGCTGAGACTAATATCCTGGTTCAGTCTAGCGTTGTCACAGATTAATTATTGTGCACCCCTGCCCACCTGTGTTACACCAGGTTAATGTGATAGTTGCCAGTGTTGAGCAGATGCAAAGGATGATAGGAGTTACTTCCACTCAGGGTCTTTGTGTTTGTTAGAGCAGCTCAGGCTCAGTGCCTGGGTATCCATAGTTGGTAGTACATAACTATATATGGTCTGGAAAGGACAATGTATCTATTGGATCATGCTGACCAATTTCATTGTGTTTGATGAGATGCATCACAAGTGATATGACAGACTGATGTTTAATATCAACCTTATCTACCTGTGTGACCTTTGTCTACCCTATGTACCCTAAGACTAATGTGGTTGTGCAGAAAGATGAAAAGATGTGATTTGTAACTAACAGGCTTTTGCTACAAAAAACTTTTAGAGCACTAAAATGGAACCTAAACTTTTAGCTTTTCTCTGGCTCATGTTACAGTTTTGCAGTATTTATACCGAGTATGACACAGAGTATAACCTCCCAGGGGAGGTTGTGGAGTTTTCTTCCTTGGGTATACTCAAAAGCCATCTGGACATGGTCCTGGGCAACTGGCTTTAGGTGGTCCAGCTTGAGCAGGGGGCTGGACCAGATGAGCTCCAGAGGTCCCTGCCAACCTCAGCCCTCCTGTGGTATCTTTGCCAGTGTAGTTGCCTCTTGAGTGGAAGGGGTAAAGTTGGTCTACTGGTAAGGCACTCCTAATGTACACATGACCTGTAATACCTTTGCTTGTGTTGTTCTATACTGTACCTTTTCTTTCTGTGTTGCATTGCAGTAGCTGCTTTTTTCCAGCAAGCATTTAGGCACAGAGCAAGGATGCTGTATGGAAAGCTGCATTGTAGTTGTCTGAACGTTCACTCAGCTGAGATTTAGCAGAGCTTCTTGTACTGACAGTCTGGAATTTTTGTGACCACTGAGATCCAAGAGATGTTAAAAAAGTAAAAATAAAAAGGTGCCTACAGGTGAGAAACACTGAGGAATTCATACTTTGTGTGCATTTATTGCACTTCTGATGGTGGAAAAAGTATTTCTGAAATATTTCTTTTGTCAGCTGTGTGGCAAGCATAATCCATTAATGTGAAAAGCAGTAGCTTTTGTTTATAGCTGATAATACTTTTCTAAAAACAAACTTTCTAGTTTCTGTCAAAATAAAACAACAAGTATATTTGTTTAGTAGTTTCATTCTGACAGATCAACAATTTTTGACTTCATTTAAATGAAGTGCATTTTAGCCCTATTCTTCTGCATAGGATAAACTTCAGTAGCTGAGCCGTACCAAAATGAACTGTTCCTAGTTCTTGGCTTTTGTAATATTCTTAAGGTTGTAGGTAAGGTTGATCCTAAACTGACCAGCTTTCTTTGGAAATGAACAATGAAAATAAAAATGTATATGTAGTAGTTACAATGAGACTTTCAAATAGAGTTTATTGGAGAAGCAAACTGCCCTTAATAGTCCAGCTGCTTTTCTCATAAAACCTTCTGCAGACTTCCCTGGGTGTGTGGGATGAATGAGTTGTGAATGTTTCATGTTTGTGTCCTTGATGCCTGGCTGGCTGTAATGCTGTCTGGAAGAATAATGAGAGAGGCCACAATGCTTACCCAGCACTCCCAACCCCACTTCAGCCTGCCAGCATGGGGTCTAGCCACATCTGCAAATCGTATCCAGCTGATAAATGCTCCAGGGTACATGGCAAGGAGGTTCAAGGAAGGGACCTGACTCCAGTCACTTCCTAGGTGCTTTTTCCTTGATTGTGATGCTTATCACTTTATTTTTATAATCAGTCTCTGGTTTGCACTGCATAAAACAATCATGTCTCTGTCCCTATACAGAGACTGCTCTGTTCAGTGCAATCTCATGTCATGCTAAGCATGGAGCTCAGTGCTGAGCAAGGAACTTGTGTAGCCATTCCAAAGCATTGTGTTGGTTGTGCAGTATACACAGGGACAGCAGAAAAGCGTATTTTGTGTTCTTTGAGGACATCCAGGAATTGTTTGTATAGCTGACTTTAAAGAAAATAATTTTCTAATGGAAACAGTTCAAATTACTGTGATTTCTGAGTTTCATAGATAAGTGTGTGGTTTTTTTCTAACTTGTCTGGAGTGAAACTGAACTCTCAGTTGCATCATGTGCTTCGTTGCTAAGGTGTATAGCACTCAGATTTTTCATATATTCACAAAATAAGAGACCTAAATTAACTGTTAACACCTGATCTGGGAGGAGCCTTGGTTATGAAATGCTCTGCTGACCACTCAGTCATTTCACTCTCTCAAGAACCAATACTGGTCATCTTTTCCTAGAATAGAATCACTATGTTTTCTTCATACTTGCTTAGCTATTTACTTACACATTTTTATCATACAAAGAAAAAAAGCAAAGCTCAAGCTATCATTATGCAACTGGGAAGTCAAAATAGGACAAAATATTTTTGACACACTTTTTATAATAGAAAAGCACATTGAGATGAATAAAGAAAATTTTGGGGGAAAAGGGGAAAAAGAAAAGTTTTCACCCTCCCCCAAGTATTTTTATATAAATGCCACTTTCATGGATTCTTTTGTAACACCATGTGTCAAAAATTGCCCTTTAACAAAAAAGTAATCTTATTTTATAGCTTTCAAGGGGAAAACTGTTTATAATAGTGAAATATTTAAAAAAATTAGAAGCATAGGGTTGGGAATGTGAATGTGACAGTATGATAGTGTATCAAGGTAATATTTTGTTGTTGAAATGAGTAAAGAAATGGTTGCTTATGGCTGAATCTGGAATAATTGGAAGTGTGTGCTTGAATCAGGAAGGTTTTGAGAGTTTACTCCTTTTTTTCTTTGTGCTTCACAGAGAAGGTATTTTAAACCCACAAATGTGCAAAATACCCCAAAATGAGAATTATGTCATATTACGTTCAAAGTAGTAACTTGTAAATTCTTCCTGACTTTGTATGGCTAAAAACTAGGAAAGGCTGAGGTCAAGACTTTCATGAAGCATGTTAGTGAGACAGATGAAAAGATCGATAATTTAGAAATAACCAAAATGACCCTCCTAGTATAAATGTTTAACATTTTCTTCTGCATGCATGCTTATTATTCGCTATTAATCATTAACTTAGAAGTCTGCCTGTGCTTTCAAAGCTTATCTTGAGTGTGTGTGAATACAAAAAAAAAAAAAAAAGAAAGGTAAAAGCAAATGTAGCAGAGTATTCAAATTTGGCTTCAGTTGTGTTACTACTGTCTCAGGACCTGTGGCATAGTTCTTTTACATAATAAATTATTCCGTCTAATCGGTTCAATTTTTATGTCCTCTCTAATCATACCATTTGAGCACCAGTGGATAAGCACACATTAAAAAAAATGAAAATGATGGTTCTTAATAGTAGTTTTAGTAATAGTTCAGTAATAGTCATGCTGAGGTGCCAAATACTAGGTTTGTGGGTACTACGTCTTGAGTAGGACCATGCTGTAGGGAAGCATGACTGACATGCAAACAGACTAGTTTTCATATATCTATTTCAGGGTAGTTTTCATATATCTATTTCAGGGGCTGATAGGTTGGAAATGCTGGTGACTTGAGCTTCACCCCTAGGTTAGATCTGCAGGGATGTGATCAGATTCATGCCTGCCCTGCTATTGATACCTATGCTAACCAACATAGAGCTAAATTGGTATGTCTACAGCATAGATAAACTCTGAAAAGTAAGTGAAATGTTGCCCTAACCATGTCGGCCAGGGGTTTCCACTGGCAGATGGTTTGCAGCAGCATATGGGAAGGAGGAAGGAGCAGTTTTTTCTGACTTATTTACGAGAAGTTCCACAATAACCGTAGCCACAGAACTGCGTGGGTGTTTCCTTGTGTAAACAAGCCCTGCCCGCTGTTTGAAGAGGGTGAGTGTGCAGCCTTTCGCTATGTTACTGAGGATTTGGCCATAGCAGGTCACAGATAAGGAACTCTGTTTATCCTATGTCATACATTTACTTTGTGAATTTTGAGTCGTTTAAAGCTTAATTTATGGGTATTTACGGAATGATGAATGGCAGCATTTGATTTATAACTCAAACTGAAGTGATTTCTTGACTGCTTGTTAATTTTGTTTGTTCACATAAAGAGACCAGAAAGGTGATGTTTACAGGAGCTTGGAATAACTTACTATACTCAGGGTCATAGCTGATGAATGTAAAAAGGAGGACTGAGCCAATGATTAAAAGAGCTCACCTTATTTAAAAAAAATAAAATAAAGGACCTTGCTTTATAGAATGAGGTTAAACTATAGGGTTCCTAGATGGTGATGTCTTGGGTCTAAACTAGTTTTCTGTTTCACTGAACATAAATGTTTATTCTTTTCCTGGTGCACAAACTACTTGTGTGCCCACTCTGTGGCTCTTGTGAAAGTTATTTGAGCAGAAACTTGTAGTTTGCCCGATACTTATCTGTAGAAACAAGAGCAGCTTTCAACCTTACTCATTTTGTTGAAGTTTAATGAGAAAAGTAGGATAATATTTCTAAAAACTTGTATTTGAAGTCATGTAGAATTTTCTGTATGAAAAAAAATCCACCATAGACTTGGCACACATCTATTTTAAGTTTCTGTTTTTATTCTACTAAATATGCATTTCCCAACTGCCAAAGTATTTATTTTTGCTTTCCAGTTTCCTTTAAGGGTATGAGTATTCTTTTAATCATGAGCTGACTGCTCATGGCATTCTCTAAAACACTTGCTCAGCTGCTTCCTAACTCAGGATCAATAACTTCATAGATAATTAAACTAACCATCTCCTAAAGATAGATGTCATCTTCTATATCCTTTATACTCCCACCCTCCCACTCATCCTTTTCGACAGCTTCTGCTTATGCTAATCTGCCAAGCTGAATATTAATACATCAGTGCCAGAATGCCTGTGAATGATCCTGTGGAAACAGCTGCACTACAGGCATTGTAACTTCATAGCTTGAAATGCAGGGATGTATTTATTTATCCTAAATATAACTAACAGCAATAGAAATGTATTTTTTTTTTCTTAAATTTACACTTAAACATCAGCCCAACTCTTGGTATGATAGTTTGCTTGAAATTACTGTTTCAAAAGTTCTAAAATACGTTGGGACTTTAACACTAACATACACTGATTTTTTTTAATCTTTACATACAATACTTGTGATTTATATTAAAGCACAACTAGATGGCTGCCACAAATGCATAACCTTGAACAGCTAAACTGAACAGAGATTTAGAATTCTTGTTATGAAACATGACACTGTTCTACGGCAGAAGACATTAAGTTGGTGTAAAAAATGCAATTTTCACTTAGAAGAAATGTGCATTCATGGTTTAATGGTTCTGATGTAATTCAGCACAGTTAGTGTACTTGATAACTATACTTACAATTCTTCCTGAATTGTATTTTGAGCTTTCAGGGAACAAGTCATATTTTGTCTGTTGATACTTCCAGTGGAAGGTAAAGCGTGTATATTCCTTTTTAAGTCAATTCCTGTGGTTTTGGTTTTTTTTTTTTCACTTCACGAATTTTAACTTTGTCCCATTGCCTCAAACGACTATAGAATAGATATCCAGACTTTCTCTGTTAACGATTTAGAGATGTTAAGAACAGGGATTAGACAAATCTCTAAAGAGGTCATCTATAAAATGCAGATTATAGGCCTTTTGGTTATGTTTTGGAAGAGTACACATATTAACCTTTTAGTTGCAAAAGGTTAGAAAAGACCTTTTCCTGGATCAAAAAAAGTTTGAGGTACAAACTCAGTGATATAAATTGGGGGGGGAAATAACATTTCTATGCTTCAGCGTGAAAACTCTCTACTTCCAGTCAGTGATTGCTAATCAGTGACATTTTGGTTTTGTATAACTTGTTGTGATACCTAAGATTTCTAGGAGGGGAAAAATCACAGGATTTTATTCTTAAAA
The DNA here is from genome assembly GCF_004027225.2 of Strigops habroptila. Taxonomy (NCBI): domain Eukaryota; kingdom Metazoa; phylum Chordata; class Aves; order Psittaciformes; family Psittacidae; genus Strigops; species Strigops habroptila. The sequence goes on along the minus strand of NC_044277.2, from coordinate 73,049,148 downwards.
GTCATTTATATACTTACAATTTTGTATGCTTATATAGAGAAGGCTGCTGCTTCTAGCACCCGAAAACGTAGTAAGCTTTTATCATAACTTGACATAGTGTAATTGAAGAGTTTCCTTATTCTGTAAAATTGGGACACTAGTAGGATATCATTTTCGAAGGTCAGTATCACTCCTAGAGAAAATCCTTCTTGGTTTCTCTGTTAAAACTCTCTGTTAAAACAAATCAGAATAGTTAAATAAATGGGCCATGATGAAAGACCTGGTAGCTGTTGAGTTGTTTTCTTAATATGATCAATGAGACTGAGTACAAATTAATAAGAAGTTATGAGTTAGAAAATAGTAAGAACATATTTTTGATAAAGTCAGTATGTGTCTTGATATGTGTAGACAAGTTAGAATTTTTTTTATAGAACTGTCCCAAAAAATCATTTAGGAACAAATCACCAAATGAAAAGGAAAATAAAAGGAAAATATGTTTAAAATGTTTAATAACTGTGCATTGCCATTCTCCTACTGCATCTTTTTCATTAGTGGAACCCTTTTTAATATTCCAGAATGCTGAAACAGATACAAAACTAATTTGTATAAATTCCTCTCTAAATACCTATTAGAAGATTCAAATGTAATATGAATATTCTTAAATTATAATTGTGCGGTTGTGGCAAACTCTTTTATTTTACTCAAATTTAAATCCTAATGTGGTAATTTGGACCTGAGCTTAGGGGGGTGTGGGTGTGAGGGAGGAAGGGAATAAATTTCTCTGTAGCAGTTGCCCTGGTTTGCTTATCCCTAGCTCCTTTTATGCCCCTCTCAGCTACCTGGCAAACTTTTTAGACACCTTGTTTGAAGTACTGAACTGTTAGCACTATCCTAATGGATTTAAGTGAAACAGTTACAAAGTTTCTCATTAGTAACTAACTCAGGTGCTGGCAGGTTTTTAATAAACTTGTAAGTAGTATGCAATAAGATATTTTTGTGATTCTCAATGTAATACATATTAAAGGAAAACAATATATTAAATAAAACTGAATTAATACCTTGTATATTGTACTAGTAAAATTTATAAATATCTGTTGACTGCTCAGATAGTAACTCTGCCACTACTTTGCAGTATTCACTGGTGGCAGATTATGTGCAGACATTGAGTTTTTTCCTTAGACCATTGTGTTTCAGCATGGTAGTATAAGCATGTTGCTATCGGGGAGGGCGTGTGGCCAGACCAGGGCCTCCCAATCTCGTGTCAGGTAGGCTTGGCTCTTGCTGCTGACACCTCTCCAAAACAACTGCTACTGTCTTCTGATCCACCTTCTCCCATGTTGGCTGGCTTAGTAGCCTGGCCTTCCCTCCCCTTGCATTATCCTTGCTGCTGTGCTGCGTGCACCCCAAAGTAGTTTGCTCAGCAGAGTTTATTGGCATAGTGGTGCACTGCATTTTCCATCTTGCATTCAATTTTGGCACAGTATGACCAGCAGTAGCAGTTGCAGCTGTTGAATACAACTGATAGCAGCCCTAGGGCTAGAACATAATTACTACACTTGTTAAATGAAGAAGTGGAGGAGAAAAACATGTACTGTCTTCCCCCCCCGCCTTATTTCATCACCCCTTATGTTTGACCACACTTAAGCCAGTGATTTTTCCTATAGATTTCTGTGACAGCATATAAATTAGGATTAATCATAGAATCATAGACTGGTTTGGGTTGTAAAGGATCTTAAGATCATCTAGTTCCAACCCCCCTGCCATGAGCAGGGACACCTTCCACTAGGCCAGGTTGCTCAAAGCCCTATCCGACTTGGCCTTGAACACTTCCAGGGATGGGGCATCCACAACTTCTCTTGGCCTCACCACCCTCATAGTGAAGAAATTCTTCCTCATATCTAATCTAAATCTACTTTCTTTCAGTTTAAAGCCATTTAAATGGTAAAAATAATTGCACTCTGAGTTGACTAGCTCCACTCTTTTCTACTTTGTAGGCTTTATGCAGGAATTTGGTTTTTTCCCTGTTTCCAGTTTTAGAAACTTATCAGCTATTGCTTTCTTCATAGTGATTGGTTCCAACTGTTTATATATATAAAGTATATATATTTTTTCCACCCTTTGGGGCTTTGTAGCATTCAAGTGGTGATAACTAAACTGCTTAATTTTCCTCTTATTATGGATGAACTGCATCATTAAGGAGTTAATTTGACCAGTTGAGATACGTAAATGATAGTGTAATGTTTTTCAAACTACATTGCCAGTTACTCAGTACCTTTATTCATGAAGTCTCATTTACTAATGGAAGTACTTTACTTACTAATGGAAAAAATAAACTATTATTAGCTCAGATGTTGATGATTCAGGCTAGTAAAAGTCCATTTAGTTAAAAAGGTAGCACCACTTGAAATACCTGGCCTCAGATATGAATAGGACTAAATTGTTCTTTCTGGTGGGGGAATTTTTGCTTACCCTCTTGTGTCAGAAATGATTATTGGGTCTCAGCATTTCTACTCTACTCTCTTGCACTGGGTAGCAGATGTTTCTGCATTGAAGAGATTCAATGCATGTTAACAATTCCCCAAATTCTTTTGGCAGCCAAGTACTATCACTTCATGTTGCTTCTAGGAGCCATGTAGGACATGCTTACTAGAATGTGAATCCTTTTGGAGTAGCTGATTTGTCAGAGGGCATGGGTACCTTTAATAGAAAGGAGAACAATCTTTTATTGAAATCAAAGCTTTATTTCACTTGATGGTAATTGTGATACTGGATGCTAGATATTGGTAGTGGTAGGTTATGAGCTCTTAGAATTAAATAGGGAGGGGAAGAAGAAGAAAATAGTGTTGCATGATTAAAAAAAATACACTAAAAACAAACAACAAAACAAAACACCAACAATCTACTTTAAAATACAGTATTCTTTTGAAAATACAGCAGGTGGGCTGCAAATGAAGAACCTATTTGAGATCTAATGAGTTTAAAATAGTTGCAGGTGTTATATGTGACCTTGGGTCTCTGACTTATTTTTGCACTTTTATAGCCACACTATTTCTAAAGAGAACAAGGAATTTTAATTTTTGAAGTGTGTAACATTTGGATGTGTCCTTCAAAAGCCAGCACGGTTTGCAGCATCATTTGCCAAAACGCTGAGAGCTTAAATCAACACAGGGACCTTAAATTATGTTATTTTTTGATAATTTTACACTGCACCTGTGTGTCTGTTTTGCACCAACTATGGATGATGAAACACAAGATTGCACAGCAACATTTGAGAGTATTGTAGTGTGCTTTCAGCATTGGTTTCAGCTGGTCTTTAGCATGGATGTATGGTGAGATGACTGTGGCTGGCTGCCAGATCGCTGGCCAGCTGCTCTCTCCTGCTCCTAGGGTCTCTCCCGGTGCTGTAGGGACATCTCTGTGGGGTGCCTGGAGCCCCTCCTTCCCTTCTCCCGCTACCCCCTCGGGGCTCACAGGGCTGCACTAATGCCAGCAGACATTGTCCCTAGAAGCTTTTTTATTCACCTCCAGAACCAGGGAAGAGCAGAAGCAGAAACAGAAGGACTCATTTTTGGCTGGATTAGTCCCTGCTCTGGCTGACCTCAGGACCTTGTGAATGATGGTGTCTAATGATGGTGCTAGGGGTCCTTGCCCTGGCGTGTGACATCTCAGAATTGGAGCATTCCAGCAAGAGCTGCTGCCACAGGCTCTGCCAGGGCAGAGGGGTGCTTACCTCCCCATAGCATTGGTCCTTCCATCTCTGCATATGAGGTGACTGTTCTCCAGTTAGTAAATTTTATGTCTAGAGATTGTCTGTGGATGAATTTTGAGTATTGCTTTATGTGCTTTTCTAGAGTTGGCAGTGATTTTTGTATAGTGCTTACCTTGCATGGTGGTGCTGAGCTGTTTCTGAAGGCATTGTGTGCACAAGTTGAAGGTGTCTTCACTGAATTCTGATTCTGAATTTCCAAATATGCCTTCTGGAAGACAGAAGATTTCACAAACACAGTTAAAAGGGTTGATGCTGTTTTTCTTGCAGAGATAACACTGGGTTAGGACTTCAAAGAATGTTTGTCACTATCAGGCTGTGTGCTTGTGTAGATGTAATCTTTTGTTTGCATGTGTTTGGCCTAAAAGCATATCCCAGTTGTCACTACAGTGTGTTATAAGCACATAATTATTTTAGAACTGAATATAAGGTTCACGTTGCATTTTAATCGAGGGGACAAGCAAATATTTCCTCACAGCTGCAGTGTGAATTATGCACAGGCACTCGTATAGATACTTTTCTTCTTTCTACAACCATAAATCCGGATTGCCATTAACATGAACAGAAGCTGAACTGAGGTATGCTCTGGAGGAGGTTCAGTTTTGGAAGGAGAGCACAGCACTGCAGTGGAGATGCGTTTCTTTCTTTGCCCACTGGCCAGATTGTTTTTATCTTCCATCATTGGATCATGGTGTGAGGGCCACAAAAATTGCCTAGAGTAAGTTACTATTCTTATTTCACATAAAATGATATGTAAGTGTTGAAATTGTGGAGTAGTTCTGGTAATACAGACCTCTGAAATTTATTTGTTTTTAATGTATTCAAAGAATGCTGTATGTTTAAATGGCTAGACTGTAATTAACAACAACCAGAAATAGTTCTTATTTTTCAAAAAACAGTATTTGTGATGTGATTTTTTTTTTTTTTTTTTTTGAACAACACTTTTGAGGCTAAGATTGTGATTTGTTTGAAGTTTATTGGTCAGTGTGAAAATTTACTGTGAAATCTGCCTGTGTTTGTCAGGTTAATCTTTCAGAGTATGAAGTTCAAACTTCGCATGTGTAAATATTTAGTGTTGAGGCTGGAAGCTAATGCACTTCCTATCAAAAATGTTACAACTGAAATTATGAGAACAATGAATTATTCCAGCATCCATATGGGTAATTTTTATTCTTTTTATGTGATAAATTTGTGCTTGTTGTGTTCCAGTGAACTGCTGGGTGCTAAAATGAAGACAAAATATTTTACGTTTACTGATTTAAGTTGGTTATTTAAATATATTGGATTAATTGAAGTAAGAAATTACTTGGATATCCTGCAAGCATAATAATTTAGTTGATCACATTGTTTTGATCAGTTAATGTTCAGAACATGTTTCTATGTTTGTTAAATTGTTAGTGACTTGTTCAGATGTCTGCATGCTTTGACATTCCTTGGAATAATGAAATTGCTGCATATTGAAGTGGGAAAATAAAGCTCATCCAAAGCTTGTCAAATGAAAGTGCAAAGTCAGATGTTGGAGCTGCTTAGTGATTTACGCACACACAGGCTCATAACAAGTTTTGTCAAACACTAAAAAATTTCAGGGCACTTGCAAATGATTACTTAAAAATAATTTTGAAAATACTTCTGCAACTGTAGAGTTCAGCCTCTGACTGGAACTGTGTGATGCTACAGTCACAGCGTGATGCCACACATATTATCACTCAAAGTGATAATATGATAACTTAGCTTTGTTTCATGAATTCTGAGCTCATGTGCCCAACAAAATCCTACTACTATGGAAAAATCAGTTTCAGGGTGCCTCTTGAGCTGTGTAAAACTTTTGATTTATTTGTCTTATACCTTTGTGTTTTGGTTAGCTTTTGTATTCAAATAACTCTTTCCAAAGAGATCTAGTTTTGTTATTTGTTTGTTTGTTTGTTTTTTCTTGAATGTGTCCACTGTTTTCTTAGCTAGCCTTCATCAAAAAGTTTATAGTGTAGCTCAGAGCATCAGTTTTGTGGCTGGGAAAATCTGGATAAGTATATATAGATACCATTGTGAGGATGAAAGTTGTAATGTGACTAAGATGACTTCTTTTAGAGTTAATTTATCTGGGGGTGGTTTGATAGGAGTCTAAACATGAGCCAGCTGTGTGCCCTAACAATGCTGAAGGCTAGAAGTGTCCTGTGTTCTGTCAATGGGAGTCTAGCCAATAGGTGGAAGGAAGTGATTATTCCCCATTATTTGGCTCTTATTAGACCACGTGTGAAATACTGTGTCTGGTTTTGGTCCTCCTAGAAGAAGCAGAGTGTTGATAAACTTGAGTGAATCCAGCGGACAGCCAAGAAGATGGTCAGGGGACTGGAGCACGTTAGGGAGAGTGGGCTTGTTTAGCCTGCAGAAGAGGTGGTGTGAGGAGGCCTAGTAGCAGATACATGGTGGAAGAATGAGAGATTAAGTCCTGAATTGAAGCCTGATGTTTTTCCAATTCCAAAGGGGAAAAAACCCAAACAATCACTATGAAGATATTAAGCATGGGAACTGGTTGCCCATAGAGACTGTAAAATCTTCATTCTTGGGGGCTGTCAAGAGGAAAAATTAGAGACCTCCAGAGGTCCCTTCCAAGCCAAAGGTACTGTGGTTATATGAAATGCCAAGTGATGAGTGCAATGCAGGACATAGGCTGTAAACTGCTTAAAAGAGTTTGGTGCAGAGCTAACAAAAGTCAGTAGAGCAAATTTTCCAGTAGAATTTCTGTTGTTGAGGTCTCACAGTATTTGAGTGCTGTAGAAATCAGTAGGAAATATCCATATTCAGAACATATTTCGCATCTAATATACAGCTATTTATGAAGTAGCTTTATCTGATTACTACAAGGTTTTATAGAAACTACCTACCTCCACTCCATCCTGAAGTCTTCTATCTTCTGTTTTCTAAGGCAAGGAATGCATTTTCCTTTAAATGTCATAAACATGCATATTTGAATTATTTTTGTTTATTTGCATTTGTGTCCCTCCTAGTTCTGGTAATTAGCCGTCTTCCATCTTGAAAGAAAGTAGTTCTCTGTGGGCTGCTTTACTTTTTTTCCTGCTGCTTGACTTAAGATAGATGGTGCGGTTTTTGTTCTCCACGCAGAATTTTTTCCACTCAAGTATTTCTGTTTCTCTTGATAGATTGGTTGTTAAAACTCCTTGCTGTCACACCGGTGGCTTCATTTCATTTTATTCATGGGCTAATTTGGTCAGAATTCTGGGGTGAGAGCTATCGTGTTTCTTCAGTTAAAGCTAATTTTGCTCGTAAAGGTTTGCTTCCTCCCTGGACAGTCTTATTTCCAGGTCTGTGCTCTCATATCAATCATAGTTTTTACTGCTTATTTGAAGTAATTATTTTTATCTGGCAATAAGAAAAAGGAATGGTTACAAATCTAGGGTCACATCTGGATTAATCAGTAGTACTATAATTAATCAGTATTACTATGTATTTCACTATATATGTTCCCCTTCTATTTACATGGCTAAAGGAGAGGAGGACAAAGAAAACCCTGTATGCCTGTTCCATTGCAGATGCTTATGACATGTAGTGATAGGATCCCTGCAGAATAGGAGGTGGTGGGTGGTGATGAGCAACTGTGACAGGAAGAGAACACTGGGAAAAAAATAGTAGTGGAAAGGAGAAAATTGCTATTTGACACCTGGTGTTGGTGGCCTGAAATATTCTGTTATTTATTCACAAGAGGTATGCACTCTTAGTTTGGGTATCATTGAGAAACAGTGGGATGGAATGAATTCTTATAATTTAGCAGAACAGATGCTGGAGCTCAATTCTGGAAGCAGCACCACATTGTCTTCCTCATGAGAGTTGAGGAGAACACTTTAAGAAGCCAAAAGTATCTCCTGAAACAGCTGTGTTTCGCTGGCTTGAAAGACTGTGTGATTATATTGTTGTCACTGTGATGCTATTTATTCAGCTCTCCATCTTTTGTGTGTTTCTTGCTTTTTGTCTTAGGTCAAAGTTACTGTCTTCTATTGTGGTCAGGGCCTTTGCATTGGAACTGTATAACATACTTTCTGGCTGCCCGAGCAATAATTAATAATGGTAATATTATTTGTGCTGTCGCTTGTTAAATGCTGCATTTCAGTCCTTCACTGACATTCAGGGTTGTCAAAGTGCAAGTCTGTTGTGCTCCTGGTGTGGGTTCGTTAGTATGAATCTGTTGATTGTTTTCAAGCTCTTTGCCCCCGAATTCACATACCCTGTGTCTACTAAAATCCTCGTTAAAAGAAGAAATATTTTAGGTATGGAGTATGTATGGCTCTCTTGTTCTGAGATGCTGGGAGTTACTATTCAATTTCATATGGTACCAAATCTCTGTTTTTTAATAGATTTGAAGCATTTCCTTGCTTCTTTAGCACAGAGGATTCATTAAAAAACACAAACAAACAAAACCCAAAAACCAGCACCAAAACCTCCACAACTGATCTCAATTAAAACCAAAATTTTACACTGAGAGCTGACTGAATACTTAATGAAACCAGCAGATGAATTTTAAATAGAAAGATAAGAAAAAAAAGAGATGTTCATTAGGTTGGGGAAGCATTCCTTTCACTAAAGCTGCTTGCCTCTGCATGTAGAAGTAAATACCTAAAGTTTGGGGGTTTTTTTCAGGTGCAGTGACCAGAAAGTTCTTTATTCATGCAAGTTGCCCAAATATTTCCCCTCAGAAAACTGGGACATGTGGCTAGGTGATTAGACATGAATGCAGTATAAACATGCTTTGTTGAAAATGCTGGGTTGGCCAGTGACATGGTGATGCCTTAAACTATGTTTGCTTAACGACAAAAAACCCCCGAAAAACAAAACAAAACCCCCCCCACAAAGAACAACTCCCAACTCCCCCCAAACCCCAAAGCATGACAGAGAAATCAGGTATCTACAGTTAAAAAAGAACAAACACCCCACGCACCCACCCGAGTTAGGAATTTTACTGGATTAAAATAAAATTAAATAGTTTTGAGGTGGGATTTGTAGCTCATTCTGGAAAAGTTGGGGGGAGGAGGGGTGGGGAGGAAGAAGGATGTAGGTTTGTTTATTTATTTTAGTTATTTTACTGTTCTAATGTCAGGTATATATGTGTGATCTTTGTCGATTTTGCATTCATTTGTCTCAAAAGTGAGTTTGACAGATCCTGGTCTGTTGAATGAAGGTGAAATCTTTTTTTTAATGATCATTACAAAGGCTGTTTTTCAAAATGTGAAGCATTACTGCTGGGATGACTAACATTAAACAAACATCACCTTCTGTTTTTTACATGAAATCCCAGTTTAAATACCAAAAGACTTAGTTATAAGGACACAACTTCATTATGAGTTGTGGAAGTGAGGGCTATGACTGGGCTGGGTACCCCAACCTTTCATATTTTCCTTTCATCCATTTGCTAAGGCCAGTTCAGTTATCAGCTAGGAGAAAATTGTTTGAGTTATAATGGCTAATTTTGACTTTTGTCTGGATAAGCAGAACCAATCTGATCAGGTTTCATGAAAGGAATAAGAGAAAATTGAGTATTCACATTGTAAGGCTGGATGTGGGTGCCCTCCAGAGAGTTTAGTTAGTTTGTCTCTCTGAAGAAGAGACCCAAACCAGGGAATTTGAGTTGGATTGTATTATAAGTAATTTAGAATTTTTATAGTAGAGAATTAAGTGGTTTATATGTACCATGAGATGCATACCGATTTCCTGGAGAGAGAAAGACCAGAGTTGAAGCATTCAAAACACTGACTCCTCCCTCCTCACCGAGACTTTTGACTGTCAGGGTGGTAATAGCTTGTCACACTGAGGTTTCTGAATAAAATAAAGCTGTTAATAAATGACATGCGTGATAATCCAGCATAGTGTTCTAGTTACACATTTCCATCTTTCTGCCACTCTTGTAGATCAGAAGGGACTGTTGAACATTAGTGGTAACAAGATGCACCTCGTATGCATGCTAATGGATTATAAGTTCTTATAGGTGCAATTTGTACCTGTCTCTCTGTGGATTCAGAAAGTGGTGCATGAGGAACAGATCGTTAAGTACCAGTAGCCAAGCTTTACTAATTAGCACATCTTCAAGTGCCAGCTCTCTTTTGTCCACTGAGAGAGAATGTAAATTATGCTTATTTTCTTCCTCAATCTTTTGGGTTTCTTGAGTAATGTATCTCTTTGACTGGAAGGTAGAGACTACAGGTTTGTAGTTTTCAATTCTCATGATTAATTGAAAAACATGCATAGTTTATTTAAAAGCAGGGATGCTGCCAAAAAGGATCTAATTGCTTAAATAAATAACTCTAAGCTTTTATTGCTCAGAGTGTTTTTTATTGAATTATTAATGCTATATCACCCGCCAAATCAGTATCAGTTAATGACTGATTTGCCTCAGGCTATTAATATTTTTCCAATCAGTGGTAAATTGCTATGATGACTTCTTTTGCTAACTTGTAGCTTATTATATTGGCTCACTTGGTAAAATGGTGTTGATTGTAAGAAAGCAGTGAAAAATAACATCCAAATTTCTGCTGGTTTTAGTTGTTTTGCTGTTATTCTGCTGCACCCAAACTATCTGTAAGGATAACCATTTGGTGTGTTAGCGGTGTACTTTCTAATGCTCTGGGCTTTTGAAGAAATTGATTGGATTGGCTCCAGTGCCAGGCCAGTGTTGAGTTGTTTTTGGGGCTTTTTGGAGATTGTTTGGATCTTTGCTGGAACTGTCAAAGCCTTTAAGAACCTGCATGTTTATGAATTCTGGGAAATGTGAAAGAAGAACCAGAAGATTACAAATACCTGCCAGTTTAGAGCTAAAATCTGATTTGAAACTTCAAATACTAGCTTGGATTACTTGATTTTAAAAATAGTGCTGTTTCAAAAAACAAACAATAAATTTCCCTGAAACTTCTAAATCCAGTTCAGCTGTCAAGTTCTACTCTGGCCAAAACTGGATGAGGTTTTTAGTCATAACTGCTATTTCAGTATTGGCTGAAGTTCAAGTGTTGGCATATGTTATACTGTCCTTGCTTGAACTGTGACCCTACCAGGGCATTGCATCTCAGCATGGACTGCGTCAACCTTTATTGCATTCCTGTGAGTTGCTGGTCTGGCTATTCTAAATATAAAAGAGAAACTTGTGTTTGTAACTTTTCTAATTCTTTTTAAGTAGGAAACAGCTGTCTTGAATAAATCTATTCAGTGGTATTCCTTTTTTGCCTCTTTTTTCTTGCAGTGATATGTTTGCATGCTTTTTTTGATGGATAACTGTTCCTAGAATGCAGAAAGTTAATAATTTGAAAAGATGAATAATCATATTAAGTAATTGGCTGATTAAGTTAGTTTTTGTAATTCTCATAATGATTTTTATTGTTGACAAATATTAACTATTACTTTTTTTTTTTCAAGTACATGAAAGTTTGGAAATCCTGATTTTCACCTTGTTTTGTATGGAATGAGCAGCCTGTTTCATTGCTAGAAATATATTTTGGATATTCTTACATTGACTTAGTCAGGAGCAAATATGCAGCTGAATGCACTTAGGCCTAATACAGGGTATTGTTACCACATCCTTAAAGCTTTGACACTTTCTCAAATTTATCAGCTGGAAATCATGAGACAAATGGAAGTGGTTTATTACTACTCTGTGATAATTGCTTTTTATATCCCTGCTTCTTACTTTCCAGCTTTAACAGCATGTGGTTGATGCTCTGTACATGTGTCTTCTGGGTTGTACTTGTCTTTTCCTCAATCACATGCAAAGGATTGCCTCAATATTTTTTTGAAATGTCTGTTTGGAAGAGACATGTTTGCCCTGATAAGGAAGAGATAAGTAAGTAGAGTCCAGTTACAGGGTCTTGTAACTTGTATGTTTTCAGCTAATTACTCAATGGTTTCATGGCAGTAAACCAGTTGACTCAAGGAGAATAATGCTGTAAAGCTGATTATCATAAAACCATGGAGTTTAATAAGAATCATGGAAGATAAGGAACAATGGAACCAGTATAGTCTCTTGTCCTTGATTTTTATCTTTGCTTTTCAATGCAAAGATGGAAGTGATAAATTTTTTATGTTTACAGTGGATTTTTGAGCAGCTTGAACTGACTGGATCAGATTTTCATATATGTAAGAGGTTGCTCTCTTCTAGACTAAAATGGGGCAGAAACTACTGCATGTGGACTCAGAATCTTGTCCATTGTGTGCATCTGTGTGTGTAGGCATCTATATATGACAGTTGAACCGCAGTGATGTCAGAAGATGTGAACACAAGGGTGAGCCATGCTTCTCTAGTCTGCTGTGATGTTTTAGAAGTTCAAGATGTTGGAGGAACAGGGGATAGAAGATGATGGAAATTTGATGAATCTGAGGAATTACAAGTTAAGCAAACCAAAACGAAGCCTGTTAAAGGTTCCAAAGCAGCTGCTATCTATTCAACTTACGAAGCTGGAGAAAAATAAAACTAAGGGTTTGGGTTTTTTTTTTAGCTCTAATCTCATTAAAAAAAAAAAAAAAATTGTGTATGAGTCTAGAAGAATAACTCTATAACTCTAGATAATACCCATGCAAACCCCATTAAAATCATTGCACATGCATTACAGATCAGGCAATCACAGAATGGTCGAGGCTAGAAGGGACACTGGAGGTCATCTAGTCCAACCTCCCTGCTCAAGCAGATCAATTGCAATTATAAAAAACCCAATAGTTCACAGGTTACTTTTGAGCAGATTTGATTTGTAGTCAAACTTGAATTGTCTGAGATAAATTTCTGCCATCATAGTAGATGCCAAATCCTGAAGTGGTCTGGTAAAGTACAGAATTGGGAAAAAAACCTTTTCATCTTTAAAAAAAAAATCTGTAACTTTGTTTTGTCATTATGAGAATCCAGGATATAAATGTCACTGAGTTGCTATATCCATAACGCTGGAAATGCAGGTGATATGGGGTGATTTGCTATATGAGAAATAATCTTCTGTCCTGTATGTGGAGATACACTTTTTTGCAGGGCTGGTTCTTTCTCCTGTATTACACCATAGGGGCAGAGGTTTCCAGAAACTGGGGTTATGTTGATGTGTATGGTATTGCAGCATTAAAAGTGTGTTCTGACGATGTTTGTATTCTTTCACAGCTCTTTGCTTTTCTCTAGTCTTTGTACCCAAGACCCCTGTTGCTGTGTTAGAAGACCTGGAATTATTGATTGCTTTGACTGGCAAATAGTAGGATTAACAGCCTCATACTGATAGGGATATTTAATGAGGAATATAGTAGTGGTTGATAACACTAAAGTTAGTGCTTTGCATTTTGTAAGCATTAAGTAAACATTCAGTGTTTAGTGTTAAATAATAGGGGGAAAATAGTGAAACCTTGTGTGTAAAAAATATTGTGGATGGGGAATAGGTTTCTAGGGGTACCTGTTTGATTGCATGATGATAATGAGTGCTGAACACCTGGATTCTTACTTTACTTCTTTTTGCCCCCAGTATCAGTTTGTTTCAGTATGTTTTTTAAAAAGAGCTGCATGTAAGGAATTAAGAGTACAATGTACTTGCCCTGAGTTTGTTATGGAATGCTCTTTGTATTAGAAATTAATAGATGCTGATCTAATTTCATGAAATCAAGTACTGTGGGTATTTAGCTACTTCTAGTGAGACAGATTTTTAAAAATGGAAATAGAAATAAATTTTCTTATTATATGCATCTCAGCAAGCGTGTATTTTCTGTAATTATGTAAGTTGTAAGGTATTCAGTTTGGCTCTGTGCCTTATAAAAGCATGCATGCTCCTGTTTATCAAGGCAAGATGGGCAGGTTAGCAGGCAATCTCCAAGCTGGCAGAATGCCTGCTTTATAGAGAAAAATGCTTCAGATGCATAAGTGATGAGCAGAACACTTTCCTCTTTTTATTGAAACTGGGTAAGCTCAGCGTGTAGGAAATGTAAGTTAGAGATAACTGAGTAATACTTTCTTCTTTGTAACCTTTAAAGTAGCCATCACAGTGAAAATTCTGCTCTGTTAAGGTACAGAGAAACAGTCCTGGTGTGGTATTTGTTTTGATCTGCTGTACACTTACAGTAGCAAACCATCTGTGACGTCATGCTAGATGGTAACACTCTGTTTTAGAAGATGCACAGGGAATTTGTGCAGCTGTATCTTAGTTTAAAAGCTCAAACACAGTAAGTCACGAAGCTTCTGTCTTAAGAAGAAAAATGAAATTGAAACTGGAAATGTTGTGAGCTGTATTCTCATATGCACTTATCTAATAAATATGTAATATATTTTATTTTGAGTCACTCAAAGGCAGAGACAGGCCTTTGTTTTAATATATTAAAATGGTTTATTTCAATGTTTTTATTTGTTTGGGGGTTTTTTTTGTAGTCCTCAATGTTAGGTGTATTATGTATATGTTTTGAATATGTGAACAGACATACAGTAAGTGACTAGGCATTGTTGGGAAAAAGCATAGTGAAGATGAGTGGTGAGACAGGAAGACTTTTACATTTCTTACTTGGTTCTTAAGGAGAAAGATCTAGAGGAAGGAAATACCAGATTCTTTTTTTCTTGCTTTGCAAAAAAAAAGTATGTGGTGTTGTATAGAGATATGGGACCATATTTCTATGTAAAAAATTATTTCCTGCAGACAGTCTTATAAATTGTAAAGCCTTGGTAGTATTAAGTCTCTGCTTCAAGGTACACAGAGGAATTATGTTGTGTGGCCTCCCTGACATTTCTTCTGTGACATGCCCAGCCTTGCTCAGGCATTGAAACCAGGGACCTGAGTGTCCAGGGCAGCTGCCATCTGCCTCATCTTGCTTTGTGCCTTTCCTTCCACAGCAGCTAGGTCTCGTCTTCTCTCTACTCCTCTTCTGAACTTCCCTTGGGGGTGATTCTCTGCAGCCCTTACAGACACATGATTTATTAGTTTATTGAACTACAACTGTGAAATGTCTACAGTTTATGAGAGGTCATCCTATCTGAAGTGTTGTTTATTTCTAAATTATAACTCATTGCTTCTAATTGTACAAGCCTACTGTGCTGATCAGTGTGACTCTAGTTCCATAGGATGACCAGCTATTTTCCTAATATTAATCAGTTGCATTAAATAGAATATTTTACTGAGCTTTTTGGAATCGGTAAGATGGCTGAAATGCTGCGCTGAATACAGAGATGAGTTTCTGTGATGTTTTAGAATGCTTTTCATTGGGGTATGGATAAAATTGTCTCTAATGAGTACTTAATTAATATGGAACCACTTCATCTTCATTGTTGTTGAGATTATCTTTAATCACTGTGGTATAATAACAGTAGCATAATTAGGAAATAATAAGTTAAGTCTTGTTTCTTGCTTAAAGGGATTTTTGACTTATGTTGAAAAGAGAATGATGTTCTTTATATGAAGAATTTTAGTAAACATCTTCATCTCCTATCACTTGATGTTTTTTCTGTTTAAGGATTTAGACTAACTTACTAGGAATTTTAATGTAGGAGGATAGACTCTGGCAAGTGTGTAAAGTCGTGGTACTTTTTATCCTGGTAATTTTGTGTTTTCTTGCCGTATGCAAATTAAGTTTTAATCAGTTAATACAACTTTTCATCTACAATCCAACAATGTATTTATGGTGTTCTGCTTTTATGAAAAGCAAACCTTTTTATCTTAGATGACTGTATCTCTTTAAAGATAATATCCTTTACATAAACAAAGCTAATAGATTGCATTTCTTCTCCCACATTTCCTGGGTTTCGCGCTTGTACTGGTAGCTGAGGTCAGGCTGCTGTTTTCCCGTGGTTCCCCTTCTGATGTATGTCGATTACACTGGGTCACTTACATATATTGGATTGCTTACCTCACACTTCATTGCTTTGAAATACATCCATGTAAACTATTTATTTTCTGTATGGTTATGCTCACTATAAATATTGCATGCAGATTTTTATGAAGGATATTGTATTATTGAATATTTTATTTTGAAAAGGTAATTGTCATGTGAAGTGGTCTCTGACTGTCATGGTTGTGCCCTCAAGTAGAGGACAAAAGGGAGATCTTTAATAATGGAGAACTGTTCTGTTAACCACTGAGGAAACCTGGAACAAGGTAAAATGTTTCCACCTCAAAACAAAACAGTGGATGAGGAATGGAAGGGAGTACCCAGGGGCAGCGAAACAAGTCTGTCTTGTGTTGTAAACAACTGTGCTTTTCCTAGGGTTTTTTTAAGGCATCAGCAAATTAGTGTAGGGAGGGGTAGGAGAACAGTGAATGGATTTGCAGATGCTAACATGAAGCTTCTCTTAAGAGGGATTGAGTGGGAGGAAGGCCTGATGATAAGTTAGTGGCAGCTGCTGGTTGCAAAGGCAAGTTTGCCTATTTCGGCAAGAGAGAATTGCCTGCATGTACTGTCACTCACCCTGATATCTGTCCATGGCCTTAATCTGCAAGAGCCTCCAGCATGTGAAAATATTGAGGAAAGCATTTATTGCACATTATTCTCAGCTGTTGTGGAAAGCTAGTGGAGATGGCAGGGGAAAACACGCTTTAGAAAAGTGGCTGCTAAGGTAAGAAATTACTTGCAATGACATTCTGAAAGAGGAGCATCCCTATCCCTTAAAAAAACCAAAAACCAAAGAACAAACTACCAAACCAAAACCTACAAAAGATTTTTAAAATATAAAGAATTCTAGTGCTTTTAGACAATTATGCCTTCAGGAATTACAGACCTCTAGGAAATTGTTTCGTTTCTCAGGGAGTTTTCACAAGATATAAAATGATAATCATTTAACAAAGCATCTTTGGGTAAAGTTCTCAATGTTTTCAGTGTGGATTCAGCTACGGACTTTATAATTTAGCAGTGTTCACATTTATGCACCTTTTTCACATTGCCTTTAAGAACCTTTCCTATTGCTATATGCAAAGAAAAATTGTGAAGGTGAGGAATTCTGTTGTTATAATCTGTGTGAAGAAAAATGTAAACCTCTTTAAACTGGTTTCTTTAGAACACAAATTTATTGTGATAGAAGTTTGTATGCCTTTGTTATTACAGCTGGGTCAGCTTAAACTTCTTTCTGGCCTCTGGTTCCTTTCTTCCCTGTAACCTTTTTGTGCCTCAGAGCTTGCTCAGCCCACGGGAAGTCTGGCACAAATGAGGACACTGGCAGTGTTTGGACATGTGTTCTGAGTATTTCTAGATGTCCAGCTGTCCCCGGTTGTTCTTGATGTACTTAGGAGGAGATGAGCTCCAGTACTTTTTGCTAAATGTTTTGCCTTTGTTGTTTGTTTGTTTGTTTGCTTTACTTTTCAAGGGGAAGGAAGTTTGTATTTCTTCAAGTACCTTTCAGTTGGTCCTCCTTCATCTGATGAAGTGCCGGACTATTGATGACTGTGACCACTGCTTAGAGAAAGTTTTAAACTAATGAGCAGTTACTATTTTCAGCTATTTTGCTGGAGAGTTTAGGTTTTTCAAAATCCAATTTGAAAAGTGTGTGTTCAGGTTGGGAAAAGAGCTGCTTCTTCTACAGCTTCTCAGTAATATGCTGAGGGCTGCAACTGATTTAAAATGAAGGTTCATATAGTACAACAAGGTTTATTTTAAATAGCGGCTGAGTGTAAGCAATGCATTTCAGGGACATCAGAGGAGAAGAAGCTGTCCCATCATCACCTATCTAGCAACTAAGAGAGGTGCAACTAGTGCTCAGGCCTGTAAAAGAGAGTAAAAAGAGACATTGCTGGTATTTTTCGCCGTGTTCGGGAAGGCATTTTCACACTGCATTTACAGTCTGAGGATTACTAGCTGGGAAATAATGTACATCAAACACACAGCATGGAGTAGTCCTTGTCAATAAGCCATTAGTTTTTCATGGTTTTGGTGGAACAGCTGCTTTTCATAATCAGATCTCAGTAAATTGTAATTTGTGACTAGCACACTGAGAATGGATTAGTTTAAACATCTTGATGATGATGTGGTTAATCCCATGAGCTGATTTCTAATACTTTATCATTCCTGCAGGCTTAATTTGGGGTTTTGGGAGGAGGATTTCTTTTGTGCTTGGTACAGAAATTGTGGCCCTTTCTGTGCCACTTTTTTCAGTATTTGCTTCTTGTAATTAACAGAAAATGTTACCGTTCTGGACAACACCTTGAACGCTGCCCTTTTTATTAGTTGTTGTTGTTTCTGTTGTCCCTCCATTCTTCTCTTCAGTTTCCAGATTGTTCTGAGTCATAGCTGCTGCTTTCATATTTTTCTGCTTTTCTCTGCTGTTTCTCAATGGCAGTGTTAATAGTAGGATCCGTAGTACTCAGTTCTGCACAAAGAAGGGACTTTGATTTGCCCAGTCCAGGTGCAGAAGCTTCAGCAAAGGTACCTATTCTGCAGGGTGACTTTGTGCCTTGACTTGAAATGCTTCTGAGATTCTGAACTTCAGTATCCCAACTGCATCCTAGGCCAGGATGAAGCAGCATCTCTGGAGACACCTTGTATGGTGGAAGGCAAAATGACAATACAGCATGTGGATGCCTGAATTTTAGAAGGCTAAAGTTCTCTAAAATCTTGCCTTGTGGCTCTTGCTGGCAGTTGTTATTTTGATGTATACTACAACCTTTTATTCTTAAAAGAAATATGTTGGTGTGAGTTCTGAAGTAATTACAATGCTAATGACTAGGGATGAAAGAGTTATCACAACTTTCTAGTGACTGATTTTTCCCACTGTTTAATGATAAAATAAAGGCCTTTATATAATGGTTTCGATGATCGTGATAAGTGATTCTGTCATTGCTCTGTATTTTATATACATGTGTGTATATGTGTGTATATAATCTATGCATGTTTGAATACTTGAATTTTAAGGGTGGTGGGAGATGGTGTTAGAAATATTACCTGCATATTTTTTATTCTGTTTCAGTGCAATTTACCTATCCGCAAACATCACAAAATAAAATTAATTGGTCATCTCCTGTGTTTAGGATTGGTGGTGGTGGTTTTACTTCTTTAGAACTTCTTTTTTCTTTTGCTTACCTACTCCTTACTATTAAAATTGATGTTCTAGAAAATGGGAAAATAGTGCAACAAAAAGGGACCCTAGCATCAATAGGAATAACTATAAATATTTTCTCATTTTGTAGCTGGAAGTGACCAAGTTTTCTTAGGATTTTAGTGAGAGTTTAATAAAAATAAATGCTGTCTGGGTTTAAGAAATGATTTTCATTGAGTTACAGCTTTTCATTTTATTTTAAACATACTCCTCTTTTTGGTTCAATTTAATAATCCATGACATAAAAGTGGTTCTTAGTTTTGCAGGACTAAGTTATGGGGGTTTTTCTAACAAGAAATTAGGAGGGAACTCAAAGCTTGCCATCTGCAGGATGAGGTACTAGCACATTAAATTAGTTTTTGGTTTGAACATCTGCTGGAGAAAACTCCTTTGCCTCCAAAGTGTGGTAGATGATATATTTAAAAAGAATTTCAGAAGAGTTGCCATGATATTTGAAGTTTAATTTGACCAACTTTGCTAGTCAGAAAAATGTTTCAGAACTCCAGAGGACAATTTAAATTTGTTTTTGCTGATCTTTGAAATTGGAGCTTAAGGTGATGATCCAAGATAACTGATGAATAATTAGATTGTAAAATCACATCATTAAAGAGTGCAATAAAACACTGAAAAATCTTTTAAGAGTGGGCCATGAATTGAGTTTTTACTAGACTAATTCTGTTTAGGAGGTGATTTATTGGGAATGATGATGTGTTAGACTTCAGAGATGCTGATTTGCTATTTTTATAATATGTCTCAAATTCAAGAAGTCCAAAACCTACAATGCATTTCAAAAAAGAATCATTCCTGCAGTGTGTCTTTGAGCGTAAGTATTAGATCTTCCATCGAAGGGGAAGAATATCTAGTATTTCAATAAATATAAAGGTTTGTTTTCTTGAGGATCAAGCATAATTACTGCTTTGTAAACGAGAATTAAGCCACATCTTTGTAAAAGTCCATCTTGTCTAAGTCTGAAACCCCATTTTGATGAGTAGGGAAGGAACTGAAATGATGTTAACTTGTCTGAACAGAGCAAGTTGTCAAAATCCATCCAGAGCTATTCTTAACGCAGTAGTTCTCACTGTTCTTTGTCTCACGTCCCATTTGTTTCAGAGGGCCTTACTGCATTTTGTAATTTATAAAGAGAGCCATTTTATGAAACAGGTGGTTTAAAAATAGGGCTGTCTGAGAAGAAAGACAGCAGATGAATGCTTTTCTGCAGTAGACTGAAATTATTGGATATGTTTGATTCACTAAAAATCCACTTCCCTCACTACCTCTCCCAGTATTTTAAGGGTGAGCTTCATCTGCTGCACAGTACCAAATGCCTTGCTTTCTGGGTGTCTGTCAGTATTTCTTACGAGATGGAGAACTGGCTTCCTCATTAGCCCTTTGGGAGCAATTATAGGTATTGAAAGGCTGAAGCTGGAGTTGAATGAATTCCAGTCTTGTTTGTTTGGTGTTTTGTGGAGACCAGTGGGAATGCTTATAGTGACCTGAATGTAATTCTTACCATGGTTGCTGCTCTCCAACTCTTCTTGTTCCTTTGCCATTGAGGGGACAGCTCTGGCATCCTTAACCACTTTTTTTCTCTATGGAGGTAGACCACACATTGGAAGTAGTGTGTCTGTAAAAATAACTTGAATGAAAACAAAAACGACCCCCCTTGTATATGCTGGTGCAAATGAAGGTGATGTTCCTTCTGCAGCAATTTCTGTAAAGTCCATTCTAAAAAAGGGGTGGGAGACATGTTACTCTTCTGACTTTTTCCATCTTTTTCTTTCTTTGAATCTTTCACACTCAGAGGCTAGTAAAAGATCATTAATAAAGCTCTGACATAATCTGTCTGATGGGAGACAGGCTAATGCCAAATGGGAGAAGATCTCTGAAGAAATAGACTGTGTCTCTGTTTAGTATGTAACACACAGTTAGCAGTACTAGGTGGGCAACTAACTTGGGTTTCATACAAGTTTCCCCAGAAGATTTCTGTTATGCACTTTGGGGAGTCAGAGCTGCTGTTGAGCAGCACTAATTGCTTTTATTGACTTTTCATGCCGTCATACAGATGAGATGCCTGGAAAATGAGCTTGTTAATTTTGCCATACTGCTGTCAACAGACTGACTTTTCTAAAGGTGTCACTTAATAGGCTATAGAGAAAATATTGTGATGACTGTAATTTTCTTCTTTAGCTTTCACATACTAACTTTGGCTTTTATTGAGAAAGCTGGTTTTAATTTACAAACTGCAAGCAAAGCTCTGAACCTGAAGAAACAACAGATGTCTTAAGTCCCAGGCATATATCCTCTGTTAGAAATTATAGTAAAATCAACTGTATTTAAAAAAACCGAAAAACAAAAAAAACCCCCACATACTGCACATGGCCTACTCATCAAATTTTTAGGTAACCAGTTGTCTGTAATGACTTTTCTGGTTTACAGATGTTTCAAGAGATGCAGAAGTGAGTCATGAATTGAGACGTTGTCAGGAATGGGCAAATAGCACTGTCTCTTGTTGCAGTTTTATGCATGTAAGAATACGTAAACAAGAACAGGATACATAGTTCTGAGTTTATTAACCTTCCACTTGATGACTTGCCTTATCCTTTCTATTTCAATATTAGTTTGATTTCCTTCAGTTATTGAATCAGAATATTCTCCACTTCGGTGCCTTAATGCCTGCCTCTCGAATGGGATCTGCTTTTGCATTTACAGGCTATCCAGTACTTTCCCATTAATATTCCATATGAAAATGAGGTGTTTTTCTTGACTACCCACTATAAAAGCAGATGATCCTTATACTTTGTAGAAAAGGAAGGAGGCCTGTATGCCTGAAACCACTTACCAAGAAGTGTTTATCGCTATCTTTCAGTGTTAGCATTTTTCTGAGCTGCAGTTTAGTGGGTAGGAGGATAAGAAATTACTGAGCCCTAAGATTCTAGCTTCTGAGCATAATAAAGTGAAAATAGAGGGCCCATATTTATTTTCTCTGCTCTTCTTTGTGTCTGCCTCCAGAACTGCCCAACTCTGTGTCCTAAACTACAATGACTGCCTGAATGTCTGTTTGCTCTACCTACTTTGGGACTTTAAGCACAAAGTACAAGGCCTGTAGGTCTTCTGGGGAAGAGCATTTTCCAATGAAGGAATAGAAAAACATTTTCTGTTTTTTTCTGTGGTGGGTTTTTGGTTGGGGTTTTTTTTTTTTGTTTGTTTGTTTGTTTGGGTTTTTTATTAATTTTATTTTAATTATTAATCAGATTTCTGTATGAGAGAATAAGAATGCTTCCTTAGGAGAAGGTTGTGAGGGAACCATTAAATGCATCCCTGCAGCTTGTTTAGATTATAAAAAAAAGTCCCTAACCTTCAGATACCTGACAATCCCTTCCAAAGTAAATTGTATGTGATACATTCCTTATCTTGTTAAAGCAGTGGCTTTGCCATGGAAACTTCTTCTTGAGTGAATCAAAGTAAGAAAAACAATGAAAAAACAGAAGAAATCCAAAATGTTCTTAAAATGCAGCTGTGTCTGATCTGGAGCTACAAGCAATATTTACATACGCAGTGCACAGCAAAAAGCAGAAATTTGAAGTGGTCTGGGAGTTTAAGTGTGCTTTCATGTTTCCTAATGCTTTCAGATTTTTGTTCAGTTTGTTCTCATCTGCAGTAATGATTGTAAAATACTACAATAATTATATATAATTTCTTTTACCCTTTTACTTTAATGTTACTCTCTTTAAATCCCATTTTAACATTGTTTTTGTCTAGGATAATGTAGTATATCATTCTGTGTGGTCTCATTTTCATTTATGATCTCTATGTATCAGTACTGCTTCCAGCACAAAGTAATGTGAGAGCCAAATTAATTTGTTTTGAAAGAATTCAGACCTTGGGGTAGAAAGTTAGAAAATAAGTTAAGATGTGGGATGGGTAAAAGCACTGGCAAATGCAGCATGGACACCAAGTGTGTATATTTAGTCAATGGTAGAGTTTGAACCTTATCTTAGAGAAGTGTGATTATCATCTCACAGATTTATCTGTGGAGCACGTTTCTTGCTTTGTTGCATTGTTTCAAGTTCTCTTACCTTTGAAGGAGAATGAGAACTTTGGAACATGGCAACTTTTCCAGCTGCCTTGTTTGTGTTTGAAAGGAGTACCAATCCTAACATTCGGATTTCCATATCAAATCTGGGTGTGTCTTAGTTATTTCTTCTCCGTGTTTGTGCTATTTATTTCCTGCAGTTGTTCTAGGAAAATTTTAGGGACTTGCTGTGGTGCAGATGTTTTAAATCAAATGCCTTTTACTTCTTATATAATTATGAGTGATCAGGAAGAGCGGAATCATACAAGTGCTTGCAGACAGGACAGGCATCCTCCCATCCCTTCCTAGTAAGCAAAATCTGTCACAATTCAAGTTGTTGACTGTTCCTACAGGCATTTCTAATGAGAGTTTCCTGGTTATTGGGCAGTTTGCTGCAGTTCTGTATGTATTACTGATTCATACTATGAAGTTGTGAATTAAAATCTAAATTGGAAGGGTTACTTCGTGAGTTGTTGAAGACGGTAAGGACCAATACCAGATACTGAAATTAACGTGGCATATTAATAAACGCCCCTCAGGATAACATGCTTAATCTCTCTGCTTACTTTTCTGTGTAACTTCTCCCAACCCCTTGAGTACACCAACTGCAGATCATCCCCAGCACCAGCTACCAAAACCTCTTCCTGTCCTTTATATTATGTTTTTACATGACATGGGTATCTCAAGCAGACTTGAAATACAGGAACAAAATCAGATCCAGGTATTCTTTTTCTGCTGTCTGAGGTGAAGGTGTAGGACATCAGTGTGGCGAATGAAGAATCAGGTACTTCATGCTCTACTTAGTAGTTTAACCTTAAAAAAAAAGAAAAAAAGAAAAAAGTTAATGTAATGTAATATGCCACTTTAAATGTAGAATCTGGAAAGATTTGAGATACTGGAGGAGGGCAAGGAGGGCTGTAAAAAGAAGTTAGCTGTGGGCACAGTGCAGAGCAATGCCGGGATCTGCTGCCTGCTGTGTCATTTAAGCCTAGCACACAACAGGGAATAGTAGACATTTGCTTTTAGTAACAGTTTATGATGAACTAGACATTTTAATGAAATTCTTGACAGGGATCCTAGTTGTACATTAAACTCTTCTCCTTCCTTAATTTTGTTAGTACTGAACACAAGGGAAAAAAAAAATCTGTTGAAGAGGAGCTTGGAAATTATTATGTGTGTCCTCCCTGGGATGGTGCCAGGATTAAAGTGTTTACCTCTGTACCTTTGCTTTGCCTGAGGCATTTGTGATTGCTTCAGCACTGCGAGCGGCCAGGGAGATGGGAGTGTGCGTGCATGCTGGGTGGCAAAGGGAGGGATAGGCTGTTAGAAGAATGCCAAATTATTGAATGCTTTCACTGCTGATGGGGAAAACATTTGGCCTTGGGTAAGAATGTTTCAGCCAAAGTTTGGAATATGTCCAGATCACAACCGCTGTATTCTTGCCATCTCTGCAGCCACCTAGGAAAAAAAAAATAAAAATACATAGCATTCAACTTTGTGCTGAAGGTAGAGAAGAGCTAAAGAGCTAAGAAGCTTGCTGGGGAGGGGAGAGCATCTATCAGTTTGCAGCTTATGGTACCAGATGCACTGTGCTGTGTGTTCTGGCTCTGGTGACAAATATGTTAATTTTTGTCTTTGTCTCATGCATGCTGAGATGGAAGAAGGGAAAGCATCTGTCACTGGAGGAGAACAATTTAAAGCCTTCCCCCCCCACCAAAAAAAAATAGAAAAAAAAAAATTGAGGCAGTAGATGAAAGCACTATAGATTATGAAACTCTTTTTAAGTCTTTCTCTTATTCTTATAAATTATTCCAGCACATTTGGGCTGGGAACCTAAATTGTCTGAAGCTTGTTGATGTGTTGCATCACGCCCCCCACCCTCCCTATTGTTTAAGAAATCTTCCCCCACTTGTAAAAGCAGACTACAGATCTATTTTTTACCTGATATATCACAATTAAAATTAATAGACTTACAAAAGATTTAATACAGTCTTCTGTCTTTAAAATGTAGTGGATATAATTTCTTTAAATCATTTTGTGGATAAGTCAGGTTGTGGAATAAACTGACATGTGAAAACTGGCATAGTTGTTAAACACTGTACATTGTAATGGCATTTTATTGGGGTATTATTACTTCAGCTGCACAATTATGGGAGCCTGCTGCATATTAGCAGACAGTTTCCTCATAACCTCAAGCTATATGCACTGAGTTATTTTTCTTTTCAGACTATCATCTTGGATTCCCCTAGACTACATATAATTTTTTTTTCTCTGAAGCAGTGCATGCTGTAGGCAATAGTGAGTGTAATACTTTCTGCATTGTTAGGCAGTGAGCGTTATCAGCAGCTGCAATATTCAGGATTAGTCTTTTCGTTATTATTTGGCATCTGCAGTACCTACATGAATCTATTCAGTCCTGTTTCTCCAGAAGGCAGCAGGGCTCTATGACAGAGAGAATGTGACCATAAAGGTTTCCTGAAGTCGTCACTATACTTAGGAGTTCACTGTTAATTGGAACTGCAGTTTTCATAATGCAGTTCACTGAGATATATAAAAGCTTGCATTTTATTTAAGGAAACAGGGAAATGTTAAAAGACATCTTTACATTTTCTCATGGTGAAATGGGGACTGATCAAGATTCTCAAGGCTGCACCACAAATCAGTTGCTAAGCCAGAAGTATAATTCAGGTCTCATAACCCCAGGCTTCATCCTTGTCCGCTAGCGAGCAGATGTCTCTGCATTAAGTATGCTACAGAAAATATATCAGCAGCTATCCTGCAGTACAGAAAATGTCTTTCAGAACAGTAAATAAACCCCAGGGTTTTCCTGAAGGTTGTGGGCCTTTTTCTCTAAAAGGTGTCTGTCATCTAAGCTTTACTTGTATTTTTGAAATTAGATTGAAAAGGTTCTCTGGCTTTTGCAAAAGATCAGGTAAAACATAATGTTTTATTGTTACATATCTAAAGATGCTTTGCTCAGGATTTCTCTTCTATGATACCCATAGTCTTGGTTTTACCTTTCTTAGCTTGCTTTCCTTCTTTGGAAAATAAAGTAGCCATGTACTGGTTAATGAAAGAAAGGGATTAACTGTTTGGTTTAATGCAGACTAAATGCATAGATTAAAGGGTATTCTCATTTGCTTGTTTTTTCCTCAATTGGCATGGATATTGAAGAACTTACGTGGTGATCAGTGAAATTTAAGATTGACATGCTAGCATCAGTTTTGAGAGCGTGACTTAAATATGAGAATCGGTTAGGACATGAAATTACTTGGCAGAATTCCAGAAGAGAAATAACATTTTATTCCATGGGCAGTTGCTGTTATCAGCATGGGTGGAGTGATGTTAAGACTATTTTTCTTACAGGTGAAAATTGTAGAAGATGTAGAAGCAGTACAGTGTTGCATTTTGAGAAAGAAAGGAGACTCAAGAAGATTGTTCTATGATATCCTTGAAATATTAACCCCCTGCCCAAACAAAAAGAAAAGTTAACACATCTATTACGTTTCATCTTAAGGACACACATAAATGCTAGAAACATTCATTTTTTTAAATCTAAATCTTGTAGACATGCACACACACAAGAATAGATCTTGTGTATGTTATGTTAGAGTGTTTAATAACCCTCTTCATTGACTTTCAGTATGACGTTGGTTTCTCTGGTCATGAAACTCTCAGCTTCTTGTGTTGTCAGTATTAACACGACCTGGCTAAAAAGTGTTAGTCTTGTCATTATGTTAGAGCTAGAAAAATCTGTCTCGATTATCAATCCTACGAACTTCAGGTTCAGGAAACCATGCAAGAGTACAGAGACATGTAGACAGTGAATACCAATGGCAACAGAGCGCTTGAAATGTCCTATAGACTTAAGTCAAAGACCAGAAAAGCACAAAGATAAATGGTGTCATGTGCAAGAACAAATATTTTCAGAAGTTTTGCTGTCAAACTCAAGATCAGAGCTGTATCAGAACTGATTTATTTTAAATAAAAATACTCGGTTGTGCGATCTACAGAAAGTTGGATAAAGGCCATATTTTCCAGGCTTTTTGAAGTCTTCATGAAAAACATGACATCAGTGGGAGCAAGACCACAGTAATTTATCCTTTATTGTTGTTTTTCTCCATCTCTACCATTTTAAACTAGATAATACTGTTCCTTCTGTCAGCAGTCTTAATAATATATTATACTTTAAAAATTACTATTTTGGGAATCGTGGTTTTTGGCAAGAACGAAGTGCTGCTCTTGGACTATAAATCTGTGGTGGTTAGTTAAAAGGTTAAATTTACACTAACATGTCTTGTCACTTTGACCCAGATGGAGTTAAAGCAAGTAAGTAGGGCAAGTTCAATGGCTTTAAACATGCTATTATTAGTCAAATCCTTGCAAAACCAAATAGCTGTTATGTCATTCTGTTTTATAATTTTCAGCCAGAGAACTCTGGCTGACTGGTGGCTTCACATTCTGGCCTATGCTTTCCTGTCGGCAACACACTTCCCATCCTGCCACTCCAGTCTCTATATTTGTTCTTATTTTGGCCCAGTGGAGAATAAAGTGATACTGTTAATAAAATTAAAGCTGTAGGTTATTCATGAATCTCATTTTCTTTGTCAAGATTGTCCCGTTCATAAAACTGTAAAAAAGGAACCATGGCTAATAGTATTAGCTATCAATATGTAGAATGTAACTAGGGCTTGTACTCCTTAGCATTGGCATGTGTTCCAGCAAGTGGAATGAGTCTGCTTTATGGGATTCTTCTTTTTCTTCTTTTCTCCAAAAATGATCTTCATATGGGCCATGTCTCATACTCTGATTACGTTGGATTTACCATGCCTATGAATTAAGCCTGACAGACTCTGGATGAGTCAGATCTATTACTTATGTGATTTGCATGTGGGAGTATATGTATGTGTGTGCAGATGTCCATGGTTCTTCATGACTTGGAGCTTTAGTTCAGCAAGGCAGAAACAATGCTGGAGATTAAGGGAGTCCTGGTACTGCTCCTGTTTTGTCTGGATCTGATTTCTGAGCTGAACCAGAAGGCTCATCTGTGAAGACCTGGACATTTCCCAGCCCTGTATGTAGCATTCCATACAATTTGCTTCTCCTCTGCAGTGTGTGTTGGTGGGTATCTGCCTGTTTGGGTTGGTTCTGTGATCTCAAACATGGTGGCTGGGACACACTCAAAGACATTGTTGATTTTTCATTTGCTCTGCTCTTTTTCCTAAAATTTCCTACATTTATTTTGGTTTTACTTTACTCAATATTGTGATTTGAGAAATATACAGAAACTGCAGCTTCATAAGAAGGGTATTCCCATTTCTTTCATGTTCCTCATGCCTAGATTTTGCTTAATAATTGCCATCTTTCCACATTTATTCTTTAGTCCAGCAAATAAACTGGATTTAATGAGATCTCCTTCTTAACGTGAGGACCTCTTCATCATGAAAAGAGAAAGATAAGTAGTAATATTAGGTAGCATACATTATAAGAAGCAATGTTAGTTTTTGTAGAAAGAGCACAAGGTTTTATATAGCAGCTGTTCTGAGCGTTCATCCTTGATTCATTCCTGAAAGTGGGCTATATTTGCATAATGCAGGCAGGTTTTATTATTATTATTACCATTATTAGTATTTTCCTGCCTCCCTCTCAATTTTGGTACACTTCTGTTCTTACATGATTTTCTTTCCCGCTGCCAGATAGCAACAAAAGCAAATAATTTGTTCAGTAGTACATTAAGCAGTAAATAAAGTTACTTATATGTGCTTATTTCTCCTAAGTGTGAGAGCACTAAAGTGGGGGAAAAGAGCATCAAGAGCATCTCCCTGCTGCTCTTGATGCTTCAGCTCCACCAACATCAGCAGAGGACGCTTAGAGCAGCTTGCCTAACATGGGTTTTGATCTCTGTGGAGCAAAAGCCAAGGCCGGCTATTGGAGTGGTGTGGAGCAGGTGTGTTCTTATCCCTCTCAGTGTCCTCTTTTACCTTGCAAGGTGAGCAGTGGTTGCCATTAGGTGTTGTATGAAAATCCTGGGTACCAAGCCAAGCTCCCAGCTGACTGGCTAAGGTGAGGTTGCTGCCTGAGCAGTGCTGTACAGCTACAACAGGAGTGGGAAGTCTCAGCACACAGACGAGCCGCAATGTCTAGGCATGCCACGATTGTTTCTTTACTCGGTTCAATGTGTAGCCAAACATGTTTCCCAATATACTAGACGGATGTGAGAGCAGTGCCTGTGTCTGTACGACAGTGAAGGCTGTTACCTGCATGTTCACCCTCCTTCGCATCCCCACCAGATTTAATCGTACCACTTGGTTGTACCAATGACTTCAGTACCATATTCTAACTGCAGTGGGAAGCAACACTTCTATGTGTTTATGATTAAATCTAGTGAAGATTTCTGGAAAACTTCCACTAATATACACCTAAGTATATTTTTATCCATTCGCAGAAGGTAGGGGTGTTTTTTCCCTGTTTTTTTAAATTTATGTGCTTCTTGGCAAATAAAATGTATCATGGCTGAATTCTCTTCTTGTGTGCCTGTGTTTGTCAGTGAGAGTAGGGAAAAAGAGCTGTTTGGAAAGTGATCTTGTCTCTTGTTTTGCCTGGTCATTTTCATGAAAGTTACTGTGTGAGATTGAAATTGGTCATCAGTTTCAGAAGTCATTTTGAAAGGAGAGGAGACAGAGACAAGGAGCACAGCCACTGTAGCCTTTTTGCTTTAGCAAATGATGCTAAACCAAAGCAAAAGTAAACTAAAACATGGTTATATACCCCTCCCGGCACTCCCCCTCCCCCCCCCAAAAAAAAAAAAAGTAGGGTTTTTTTCAGTGTGTCTTCTGATTTTGGTGGTTTAATTTACAATTTCTGTAAGATTGGTTTGGTGTGGGCTGTGTAGGCTGAGTTAGCCTAAGTTTAGCTTAACTAAATGAATATTCAGGCTATTTTTCTAGAGTTATCCTACCCACAACATATACTGTATAGTGCCTGATGAGGGTGCTGCCACAGTCATTAGAACAGCAGACTTATTAAGAGGTAAAGGAGAAACAAGATATGAATCTGTAAAAATCCAAGCTTTATGAGTTTATTTCTGTGTGTGTGCGTGTTTTCCCTAAATCCATAAGGTGAATTCATAATTTGCTTTCCTATTTTGTCTAGGTAATTCTTCAGATTAGAATAAAAATAAACTTGCTAAAGCTTTTATTTTGCTAAAATAAAATTGGAGGTGTTTATGTAGAAGCACGAATTCTGAAATGAGTGGTGAGGGGACAGTGGCGAGTTGAAGTGCTTATAGAAAGCAGTAGTACTGTCATTTGTTTAGAAAAATTGAGGTATACAGCCTTCTTTGTAATGTTTCAAAGCATAATAATTCAGCTGCTCATTCTAGTGTAGTGAGTGCATACATAAATCACTAGCATGCTGCATCTTAGGGATGGGTTGCTTGTAGTTGTTTGTAGAACTTACTGCATGGTAATAGTTATAATTAATTACTTGACAAGACTGAATGTCTCAGAGTATTACGGAGTAATATAAAAAGCAGAACTTGGTCCTCTTCCAAGGTTTAAATTTGCCCTTGCCTTTCTGAAAAGTGGGAGGCAAAGAAAAGGTGATGCAATGTCTTCTTGACAATATAAGCTTCACCTACCAGCTTGGGCTATGAAATTCAAAGTGACCTTCCATCCTTTATGTTCAATTGTGTCTCCCTGTGCCATGGAGAACACTACCTAAATCTACTCTTGGCAACTTCTATAGCAGAGTTTGACATTGTTGAATTTCGTGGAGGGGTGTGTATATATGTTCATATGATATAAATTCTTAATTTAGAATAAAATATGTAAATGATAAAAATCTGAATAACTTGTTGATACAGAGCAGAGGGCTTGTGAGAAATATTGATGTGTTGGACATAAGTCTGGATCTTGATTGTCTAACCTGGAGAGGAATTCTTGCTCATATGATGCTTTCTTGCTATGTTTTTTATACAGTACTGCTTATGCATTTGGCAGATTTCTTGAGACTTCCGTAGGTCAGAAAAAGCACTGGAAAAAAATCACAAGCACTACCAGTCATCCAGTACAGTCTGTGAGTAAACAGAGTGGAACAATGAGTCCTTTTTTGCCTTAAGTCTCTGATTAAGTTCAAGGGCGAACTATTGATTGCTAGTGTATTTGTTCTGTGCTGTAGACATTCTCAATCTCAACGAAGCTTAAATTAGATAGATAGACTATTATTGTTTTTTACTTCTGGAGTGAAGTACCTTCTTGTCGAGGTGTTGAGAGCAGGAAACTGCTATGTGATTCCTGTCTTGCCGTTTCACGTAAAGATAACACTTGATTGATTAGCACTACCTTCTTTGTTTCAAGAAAGAAACCAGCATGATAATTTTTTTGATATTTATATTGTCTTTGTCATTCCACAAAATGGGTTAATGTTTTGAAGTGTTCTTGATGATGCATCTTTTTCTTGAAAATGTCTTTGTATTGTTTTGAGATGCTAGACAGTAACTTCATTTTTCTCTTGAGCTTCCTGCTTTATGGAGAGATAAAAGAATACTAAAGTTTTGCCCAGCTGAATTTTGTCATGGATTTCACTTAGGGCCCACATTAGGCATGTTTAATTTGAAGTTGTGGTTAAGGTTACAAGGGAGATTTTTACAGTGAGGATTTTTCTCAAATTCATAAGTCACATGGATTTTGGTAGCTCTGTAACAAGTACTCTTCTATTCTGATTTTTATCCCAAGCTGCCAGTTATTTTAAAGAATTATTTTTTGTTTCCGCTGCTTCTTTGTTTGGTTCTTGTTCATGCTGTGTAGTTCAGAGCCTTACATCTCTAATTTATTGTCTTGAGAGACAGATGTTTTATGACTGCTATAAATGTCTGAGAATTGCTGATGAGCGGTCTTTTCAATACCTAGTATTTCTCTTTTATGTTTCCTTATCTCCTAGGAGCCTACAAGGTAGACCCAGGACCCCACTGTGCTAGGCTCTGCACAAAAGCTGAACGGAGGCAGTAGATGATTACAGAGGGATGGTGACTAAAAGGTAGGTAAGAGACTGTACAGTGGGTAGATGCTGATGTCATGGAGAGATTCTAAGATGCTGTCTGGGAAAAGACCTGTGAGATGACTTTGTAGACCATTACAGTTATTCTGCCTTTCTTTCCTCCCTAAGCTAAAGAAATGCAAGAAATGGGAGGAGTGCAAGAAAAACAACCTGCAATTCTCCTTTCTTCTCTCCTCTCTTAAATTATACTCAACTTTGAAAAGGGAAACTACATAAAAATGGGGATGTTTATTTAAAGAGAAACTAAAAGGGCAGCTGTAAGGGTAACATGTTTGTAGGTGGCAGAGACACTATTTCAGGATGCTGTTTTGAAGGCTCCACACGAATGCTTAACATCAGTCTAAAAAAGAATTAGGAAAAGGAAGCCTTTATAGCTAAATGACAAGGTAGAGGAGACTATTAAGAGCAAGAGGCCATCTTAAAAAAAGATGTGGTTGTGTTCAAAGAACTAAATAGGACCAAAAAAAATCCCCCTATCAGGCTAAACATAAAATTAATAAATGCTCTTTTTTCAGCCACACCAATAGCAGGAAGCCAGTTGAAGAGTCTGTGTGGCCTGCATATTATGCCATTATGAAATGAATGATCTGAGATAAAGTCATGGCAGAAAACTAAATAATTCTTGTGTGGATGTGCTTAGCACTGAAAAGCATGGAGTGGCTCCTGTTTTGGAAGCATGCTTGTGGGAGGCTTATGAGATTG
Source organism: Strigops habroptila (assembly GCF_004027225.2). NCBI lineage: Eukaryota > Metazoa > Chordata > Aves > Psittaciformes > Psittacidae > Strigops > Strigops habroptila. Next base: position 73,016,559 of record NC_044277.2, on the reverse strand, counting down.
CCTTTCTCAGCTGGAATCGTTTGTAGGAGAGATTGAGAGGAGAACAAATTGCGTGTTCTCTGTTTAACGGGTCCAGATGTAGCTCACCCAAGTTTTTAGGGAATGGAAGAGTGAAGTAGGCCAGCTACTGACTGTGGTGTGCAGCCTTTTGCATTAAAGTATCTCTGCTGTCGAGAACTTGAAGATGTTTAACTTGATGCCATGTTTTAGAAGGCATTCATTGGGCCTACAAGGATGCTGGGGAGATACTCTTCATTAGGGAGTGTAGTGATAGGACAAGGGGTAATGGGTTCAAACTAAAACAAGGGAAGTTTAGGTTAGATGTAAGGAAGAAGTTCTTTACTGTGAGGGTGGTGAGGCACTGGAATGGGTTGCCCAAGGAAGTTGTGAATGCTCCATCCCTGGCAGTGTTCAAGGCTAGGTTGGATGGAGTCTTGGGCCACATGGTTTAGGGCAAGGTGTCCCTGCCCAAGGCAGGGGGGTTGGAACTAGATGATCTTATGGTCCTTTCCAACCCTACCTATTCTCTGATTCTATGAATCAGGGAGCCTAGAAACCAATAGGTCTCTTGTTTAAATTGGGTGGATTATTTTAAAAATTAGATTAGTGGCTGGTTTAGAAAAGCCATCAGATAAATGTGATGGAGATACTGAGGAAGAATTGATTTCTGTGAAGGGGAGCCTGATAAAGAGGAGATTTAGAAACAGATGAATATTAGCTTAATATTAGGGTGCTTACAAAGATGAGAGAGCCAATATTCTTAGTAGTGGCAAACCATGTAGCAGGGGATTAACATACAAAGATTGCAGATTGAAATATTCTGATTGGGCATTATAGGAAAATCTTTTTCACTAGGAGGGTAACAGCACTGGAAGAAGTTACCTAGAGAGCAGGGGTGTCATCTCTCTGAATGGAGGCTTTCAAGTCTTAGTTGGACAGTGTTACAGCTGATCTGATCTACTGTGTCTTTTAGTGGTTGGTCAGATTGGATAACTCCCAGGGATCCCTTCCAGCCAATATTTTTGTGATTCGAAGTCAAGGCATACTAAACTGCTCCTTTGAGGGAGGTAAGCAGCATACAGATGAAAGAGATTTTATGATGTATTGTTCTACTTTTTGAAACGGCATTTTGTATTCAAAGTCCTCTCAAAAAAAAACTTCAAAAAGAACTAAACAGGCACAGGTTAAGGGGGGGGGACTGCCAACTGTGTAAATAATTGGTTAAATGGTAAGAAACAGAAGAGAAAAATGTGTTGGAGATCACCAGTGGATTTCCACAGAGATCTCTGTGAGTGCCCAGGGAGATCTTTATATTCATAAGTAGCTTGGAACGGAAGTGTGGTGACAAGGTTTGTTTCTGAAACTAAGTTACTGATGGGAAAAGAAGGTAGCAGAAAAGAGGGCAGACTGAAAAACTGCAGAAGAACCTTATAAAACTAAGTGGCTATTAAAATGGTGGATGAAATTCAGGATCAGTAATGGTAAAATATTTTGAGCTGGCCTGAGATCTTGGGGCTAGAAGCAGTATTTTAATGAATCGCCACCCCCCATTCTCCGCCCCCCCGAAAAAAAAAAAACCCAACCCAAAAAACCCAGCTCTGTAGTAGCAATCAAAAACCAAATTTATGTCAGGAGTTGCTCCGAAAGGAGAGAGTTCAAAATATCATTAGGCCAGTCTCTAAATCTGTTCTGGTCTCCTTAGGTCAGAACAAGTGGAATAGAACTGGAAAAGGTTCAGAGAAAGGCAAGAAGAATGAAAAAGGGCAGCAGGGTGCAGAAGGCATCCATGGAGCAGTTTCCCTGCAATAACAACTGCCTAGATGAGTCTCCAGACTGAAAAAGAGGTAGTGGCCAGATGCTAATGTTAGAGGTCTGTAAAATCATAAGAGCCGTGAGGTGTCTGGATGGGAAATGAATACCCAGTACCACCTTATTTTTGTATTAGAAGAGATATCAGGTGAAGCAGGCAGGGAACAGTTTCAAAGCTAGGAAAAGAAGGTTTTCTTTGCATGATGTGTAAGTCACTTCTGAAATTCCTTGCCATGGGATGCTACGCATGCTCCATGGGTATAAAAATGTGCTGAACAAAGTTGGAAGGAGAAAAAGAAAAAGGCGACTAACAAAGGTATTTTTTCTAGGTACGGAAGTTACTGACCTGCAAATTGTGGAAAGCTGTACACTAAGTGCTTTTGGGAGAGTGGGAGAGAATGTTTCTGTATGACTGCTCTGGTTTTCACCGTTGCCTTAAACACCTGCTCTTGGCTGCTGCTGGAGGCAGGACAGTGGGTCAGGCTGAATATTTAGTCTGAGCCAGTTTGGTTGTTCCATTTAGGCTAAAACATCCAGCCTGGCCCACTGTGGTGGTTTTTACATGCTATGCCACAAATAGTAAGTGTGCAGTCTCAGAGGAGATCTCTGTTGATAAAACTATTTTAAAAAATACTAAGCTGATACGTGATTTGAGGTCTTGCACTGAGCTTGGAGGCTTCTTCTTCATTGTAAGATAAATGCTTTTTATCTTATTTTGGCACTTGATAAATTACAGTTAAATTCATCTTAATGTGTTCAAGCTATTTCACTGAGAGTTCAGTTCTCACCTTTTTTTTTTTTCCTTACTGTGTTTCCTGTCCAGTCTGCACTGTCTATCAGAGAGCAAGGAATTACCAAAACACCTTTTCTCACTACATAAGTCCTATTGACACCCATTTTGGTATAGACACAGTGCACTTTGGGGGGGAGAGAGGAGCAAGATGAAATGGCAAAGCCTTGTGAGAGTACAAAGAGAATGAGAAAAGAGTGCTGAACTTGGAGATATTTTTGTGTCTGTGAATTAGCTTGAGAGGCAAAATGTTTGAGTTGTATTATGATGATCAAGGGGGAAAGGCTATAAGTGGCAGGGTTGCATAATAATTGAAGTTGAAATGGCCAAAACAGATAAGGCTACTGGAAAAGAGAGGGTCATGGAAGAAGATTAGTGGAAAATGGGTAAATTGAACTGAAGGAATTGAAGGGTAAGCAAGGATGAGAAACTACTGAAGAAAGTTCTTAAGAATTAAAAGGGTTTTAGAAGCTTAGGGTGGAGCAGATACTGGGAGTGAAAGTGTCTTTGGTTTTCAGTCAGTGGTTTATGAACCTGAGATGGATGGATTTATGTAAGTAGTGTTTAGATTTCCTGTACCAGTATCTGTACTTTCTAAGGGGACTTGAAATAAAAAAAACACAGGAGGGAAGAATAACAGTTTTTCATTACATTGGAGAGGGTAGTCACTCTTGGTAAAAATAATTATAACAATAGCAAAACCAAGACTAAAGCAGCTGAAATGGAGACTCAAAGGATTTCTAAGTGACTTGACCAAAACTTGCAATGACAAAGATTGCATAAATATTTCAAATGGAGATGTACAGAGTCCTGAGGAAAGAGTGTTTTTCTTGTAGGAAGATGGGGTATGAAGGTATGGCTTTACATAACTGGAGGGGAATTGCAGAATATGAGCAGTTACAAGAGAAAAAGAAAGAGGTATATAACATAGGTCTTTACCAATGAAAATATTGCTTAGGTCAGCCATTTCCCTACCCATGTAATATTTTGAGCTCATCCAGCTGTGAAGAAGAGTCCTTTCTCGTGGCCATTCTAACTCTTCTGATGTCTTCCTTGTGGCACTGTTTGTGCAGTCGTGGGAAGTTTTTCTTTGTGCCAGGCTTGGGGAATTTTAACAAATGAAGCATAACAATGAAAGGCTCCTTAGCAGTGGTAGTTGTTTGCTAAAGGAACCTTTATTGCTTCAAAGCAGCAGTAGCAATTTCAGAATGGAATGAAGGAGCTTCATTCTCTTTCAGAAACTGTGTGCCTGGTATGTAACATAACTGTGGACCACTGAGCTGCAAACAGCTTTGTGCTGAAGTGGTGAATTGTGCTGTACTTGACTCTACATACGAGGTGGAGGAGGATTAGAGAGGGATGGATGAGGTCATTGTGTAATGGAAAGTAGCTTTGTTTCTCGCTACAGAGAATGAGACTCTTCCCATTAAAGCCTGTTAAATCTCTGAGATTAATAGCATCTAGAAGCAGGGTTTTAACACCTGGTGTGAAACTAAATGGTCTTTGATTTATAATTTTAATATCTTCCTTTTTTTCCTTTTTTTTCCTTTTCTTTTTTTTTACTTTTTTCCAGATATCTCTCAATTGCCTGAGTTCTTATGGGTTGCTTTCTCTTGTCTTGATAATTTTAAAAATGTCAAAATAATTTGTAGAAAAGGGCACTGTTTTGAGATCCTTTGAGTTGTTTTTTTTGATCCAGGTTTGGTGTATTTATTTATTTATTTTTTCCCCATGTGATACAGATTTTTGTATTTGCAGTGTGTGCATCAGTGTAGTGTGTGTAATATGTTTTCTCTGGAAACCCTTTCTGCAACAACATTGTAAGAAGTTTGAATTATTTTTCACTCAGCTTCAGGTTGCATCTTTATAAAACATGGTGGAATCTGATGCTGGAAAACATGCAAGATTGGCAGTCCTGGAAATTGAAATCCCTGTTTATCTATGGAGTAGATAGCACAGCCTATCTATCCAAACTCTGTATGTTGGCAGTACAACTCATGATTAACCTGGTGAGATGACCTCTGCTTCAGTTATGTATTATTTACAGAGCACTAAATGTTTGCAAAGACTTTGCAGAGTGACAGCATCATGTTTCAGTTTGTGTTTTCAATATCTTTCTATATGATGTGTTTATTAAAGTATAAATACAGGGTTTTTTTGTCTCTACAAAGTAAAGAACTATTAACTCTGCACTGGATTTCCCATGTAGATGTGCTTGTCTATAGTATGTTAGTGTAGTACTAGTACTATATAGTGTATGAGTACTGTAGTATATTAGTGTGTATTAGTACTGTAGAAATTAATAGGGCTGTAGTGATTGAACTAATACATGATAAAATGTGATCTTTTATATTCAAAAAGTTAGCAATTTAAAAACCCGAATTCATCACAGTGACTTTAGCAATACAGGTACTCTACTAGATCGCTCTGCAGCTAGTCCCATCAGCATCATGGTGAAGTGGTATGTAAGGGAGGAGAGAGTTGGCCAGGTATGAAAGGATAGAGGGAACCTCTTGCTGTATCCAAACTCTGCTTTTGGGACTCTTCAATAGCATGCAAGTCCCATTTCTGGGGACTGAGGTAGAGCATAGCAAGCACACCATGCTAGAAAGTTTGTTACTATGCTTAGATAAGTTGAGTATCATTCACATTTTAAATCTGTCTTCTTGAGTTATATGTTTCCTAACACCACCAGAAATTGCCAGTTTTTTACTTGACCAGATGCACACAATATCAGAAAGTTTCTTGGTTTGTTTGGTGTTTTTTGTGTCCAATCTCTTTTCCTTTTTGCGCCTTTCTAGGTAAAATCCTTCATTTCATTGTTATGCAAGACTCCCAGTGGGAAGGTCTTGCATGCTCAGCATTTTACTTCTGGGCTCTTTATTTTGAATTCCAACAATTCCATTCCATAGACCCTTCTCATACCTATGATGCTTGTATCACATTGCACCATCACTACATAAACTGGCACTCTTTTGCTCTGACTTAATAATTTTTCAATACAACATCTGCAGCCAAAGGACAGGTTTTACTTGGACTTTTATTTGTAAGACCTCGTATTGTCTCAGGCAACACTAGCTGAGGATGTTCTGGCTGCAGGTCATCCAGCCTTGCCTGGTGGTGTGCTGGAGAGCTGGCATGGTGGGGAGGGAGGTTTTCCATTGACTATTGCTATGACAGCAGCGAGTCTACTGTGTGGCATAAAATGTAGGGATGGTTAGGAAGTTTCCCTTTAAGCACCTGTGGGGGTACTAGACAATTTGGGTGGAAGCAAAACAGCCTACGAAAGCTGAAACAGTGCCTTTATTTTTAGAAGAATCTAAGGGAAGTTGCAATCATCCTGCATGTTTCTATTTATGAGCTCAAGGTGACTTTGACACATTTGGCCTCCAAATCTTAGATCCTTCAGAGGAGGAGTCTAAGATATGTTTCAGTGTATTAAATCTGTGCATACATACTGTATGCTTATAAGATTTTAAAGTGATAAATGATAAAAGATGGCTACAAAGCTACAGAAGTCTAAAGTAATTTTGGATATGATGGAGACATCAGTGACGCTTCGTGTAATTTAGTCTTTGACTGATGGAAATTGTCAGACACTGAGAAGCCATTGCGAAAGATGTCACCAAACAAATTGGATTTTCACAACATTGTTAGTTTGTGAAATAACCTTACATAACAGATTTTTTTCCTGAAAGCTCTTAAATGAAAATAATTAAAAAGAGCATCATCATTAATAATTAGATAAAACATGCAAATGTAAGCAAGTTAAAATAACTTTTTAAGAGGATATTTCAGACTTGGAAAAAAACAGAGTATATTTATTTTATTTTTTTGAGACACAAATACACAGAGCAGCACAATGTATTTTCTGAAGAAAACCCACATGAGGCTTCTGTGTACTGAAACAAATGTCAAGAGCTATTCCTCATTTAACCTTAAGTTGTTTGACATCCCCTTAACTGTTGCTTGACAGCTTCATTGGGTGCTTTCTACTAGATAGTACATGATTTCTGTTGTACCAAGTTTTATTACCTTTAAACAGACTTAAAATAGAACTTAAATTTTTAACAGTGATGTTGGAGGAAGAAAACGCAGCTATGATTTATTCTCTTTAGAAGGATTTTTTTTCTTCTTTTTTTTCCCTGTCATGTCTTAGGATATAGCAAAAAATAAGCAAGTTTGTATTGACAGGAAGTTCAGGCATGTGCAGATATGCTCCTCATGTGTGAAACCTTTGTATGCGAATACATGGAGTTTTAAGTATAAGCATTGTGTTCATTTTGAACTTTGCCTTTTGTTTTGGAAGACTGATAGATTGGATCTTTGAGTTTAGAATAGTCTTTGAAAATCTCTAGACCTTCCATTATTTTTAATTTTGCCTGGTTTATTTGAAGAAAGAATTTATTATCTTCTCTTTCATAGAAGGTGTGAAATACCTGTGTCTGGATTCAGGATTTAGTGAACAACTAACAAAGTAGATGAACTTTCAGAAAGATCTAACAGAAGCCACTATTTTCCCTTCAGGCTTCTTGTTCCAGGATTCTGATAGCTTTGTCAGGGTTTCCGGTGTTTCTGATGGACATACTCAAAAGATGGCACGGTTAGCCACACAATTGATGTTCCTAATTAAAAAGAGGCATGTTTGTATGATGCCTCTGAATTATCTGGATGTTAATGCAACTGAATGTGGCACGGAAAGGAGTTGTGTGATTTTGCTGTTGCAGTTCTCAACTGAATCTGAGACCTAAATGCAAAATCTAGTGTGGAAGAAAGTCATGTAGATTTGTGGGTCCCCGTTGAGCACCATTGCATCCAATCAAGAGGGCTTAATCGTGAAGTTAGAAGGAGCGTTAAACAATGCTTTCCTTCATGTATAAAATCTTCCTAAATGTGTGGGGAAACTTTAGCTGATGTATAAAAAAATCTAAATTGTCATCTTTGCAGTGGTAATGTTAAAGAGCAAGGAAAGTGAGATAGTAGCCTATTTATCCTGTACAGAGACATTGGATGGATCAGTCCACTTAAATGTTCTCTGAAGGATACTCTATTGCTTATCCAAGAACTGAAGGAGGAATCCAGAAGCTTGATGAGATGAGTGGATGTTTTGAGTGCTTACCTTGTTAGAAAAGCTGTGTATAAATTAGTAGGGAGCAGAAGTGTTCCATAGCGGTCATGTAGGATGGGAGCTCTGAGCTGCCTCACCTCTCCCTTTCCTTCATATCTGTCTGCTAAACCTTGCTGTTATTTAAGCTGTTGCTATAAAGAGAGGCTATGTTGGTTATTTATGGGAAGAAACAGATCAAAAGCTGGTAATCGGCTGGGAGTAGAGAGGAGGAGGGAGTCTGAAATGCATTTGCAAATGGTGGCACAGGGGTAAGTGGATGTCAAAGACATGCAAAAGTGCATTCCCCTGCACTCTATTTTGGTTGTCAGAGATGTGGCCACCATTCATTTGCTGAAAGGTGTTTAGTAACCACTGCCATTTAAAACTGTATCAAAGAACTGCAGGACTGAACCCACTATGAGAAGGATAAATCTGCCTGTATTATTTAACTGAAGCAGGCGATCACAGTAGTCATTTCATGACACTTCGGAACTCATCCAGCAGTTCTTTTGAGTAGTAACTACTTAAATATAATCTTTATTTTGGAAGTTTGCCTAGTATTAATGTCCAGAATATCCACTAATAGTTTTGTTTTAGCAGTACAATTTGTCCTTTAGATTGGCAATTCACATTTAAAAATGTATTATATTATGTCCTTATGAAAGCTAAATCCCAAATACTATCAAGTACTTTTGTACAGTAGTGTACAAAACGGTAGATGGCTGTTTTCACTTGAATATGATTTTTTTTTTTTTAACCCCAGCTATTTGAAGTTGTGTTACTGTCTTCCTTCTGGTTTCTCTTACATCCGTGTACAAATTTTGGCATGTTTTCCTGTACAGTTTACAAATATAAAAAAGTATGTCCAGATGGCTACGGTGATAATCTGTGATGTGATGATCTTCTCTTTTAATTATTCAACATGTACAACTCCAATCTCTGTGTTGCCTCTTGCCAATTTGTGTAGCAACAGCTAAACTTCCTGGCTTTGAAGTCTGTCAGAGGAGGAGAATCCCTCCTTCCACGGCCTCAGACTGACTTCTGATGGCCACACTGAGGATCACAGTTTGGTTGATGTCCCAAGCAATGATGGGGGAAAGTGGTCTGGATGACTTGACCAGAAGACCAGATGCAAGAGGAAGCAAACTAGAGGTGGGAATCTGGGTCTTGGGAGCATAGCAAAAAGGTCAAGGAGCTAAGGGATAGCTAAGAGAAAAAAGGATTTGAAAATAAGAGCTGAGATTTTGCTGGAACTTGAGCCTAGGCTGTGCTGATCTGAGTGGCTTTATTCTTACCTCTAAGCTGCTTGTGGTGCTTTTCTTTGTGGACCTGTGGGTTTGCTGGTGCTTGCTTGAGGAAGCTGTGGTCCACTGGTGCTATGCCCCACTGATGAGGCAGATATGGCCACAATGTGATAAATGGGATCTGAGACGTTATTACAAACTTGCTTCATTCAGCCCACTGTTCTTGAAGTAGTACTTCCGTTGCGTAGATCACAAGTATCACAGCTCTTTGAGGAGCACTGGAGAACTGACAGATTTTTCTTTTATGAGTTGTCACCATCAGCTACAGGTATTAGCAGACTTTTGGCAGAATGTCACTGGGATTTTAAGGATTGATTTTTGAGTGCATTGGTCAGTGACAGCTGATGGGTGACTGCCTCTTGCAGATCCTAAAATTCATGCCAATGCAGAAATGAATGGCAATATTAAAAAAATGTTGAAGGAACTGGGTAATCAGTTTGTTAATTGAAGCTGACTTTCACTTTATGAGAATACAAATTAGAATATGCTACTCTGCTGCATAGCAAACAGTCTGCATTGCTGGGACTAGTGATGAGACACGGTAGTATATGGCTGGATTATTTCACTGAAGAAGCTCTATAGCTTCCAGTCTTATCTTGATGTTTAATAAGGTGATCTTTGAGCTGTTGCTGTAATCTAATTGTGTATCTGAGTGATATACAAATTGTTTTTCTAACACTATACTGAGTAAGGGAAGTATTTCAAAGTAATTGTTTTATAAAGAGGTATAGCTTTTATTTGTGCATTTGACAGGGGAACAGGATTAATCATTAGAGTAAAAACAACTGGTTGGTTTTTTTAGAAACAAGATTTGAAAGAGTTTTGGTATTTATTCACCTTGTGTCTGTATATTATTAGGACAAGGGTGACTTAAAAAAAGAATCACAGTTCATTTGGGGAAAAAAGTGAAATGCGAACGTCTTTAGTACTCAACATTCACAGTTTTCACTGGAGGAGAGCGGAGCAGCCCTTTTGATGCTCTCACATGTCCCCCTCCTGTCTCTCCCCCCCACCCCCATCTCCTTTTCCTTCTGGACTCCAGAGCTTGTCACTAGTGGTGTTGCCAGGACTGGGGATTGAGGTCGTACATGTCGCTTGAGAATTTAGCTAGATTTTTTGGTGGGTGTGATGACAGGGCCTTTTCTACATATTCCTTTCTCTAGCAATCTTACTCTCAAATGATTTGTATGAATTTGAGGAGTTCGGCTTTAAAAAAATATCAAGAGCCATTACAGAAAAAGGCACTGTATCATAGCTACATCATAGGGCTGTTCATGTATTCCAGTTTTATGACCATACAACTGCTGATATCCTCTTTCCTGATTTGTCTGTATGTTCACTAGCAATATACAACAGCGTGGGCTCTTCTTGCTAAGGAGGTAACAACAGTTCTCCCTGTCTGCTCATCACTTGTAGCAGTAACCTAATTGATTCTTTTATTTTAATAAATTGTAAAATGGTACTGCTAGCAGTACAGTAGACAAATGAGGTATTTTTAATAAAATTGACATGAACTAAAGATGAAATAATTATTACTATTTTAAAGTGTGTACAGTAGCAGTATGGAACAACAGCTTTCTTTGAACTCATAATTCTCTTCTAATGAACCCATAAAATGTATAGTCTGTTTCATTAGACAAGTACATTTTTTTTCAGGTTCATGCACAAAAGTGCATGTTATCCAGGGTAGTTAGTTAGCATGAGTAAATTTTAATGAAACTTTTACTGTTTTGCAAACCAAGAAGTGGAGAGAAATGCCCAGGGGAAGTAGAATGAGTCTCCCACAACAAATACACAGGCAGTGTCTGTGCGAGGAGACACTGGCGTGCATGCTTGAGGATGCCTGTATCCAGAACCAGTCCTGAAAATGGCGTCTTTTAACCATGCCAAACTCTGCTATTTGTATACTCATATTGACATAAATTCACTTCATCATTCACTGAAAGTGCAGTTAAACTGACACACAATCAGCAAAGATAATTGTTTGAAAGCATCTTTGCTGCTGGCCACCTGCAGTTAGTGTGGCAACTCTTTTTTTTTTTTAATACAGCAGCTTATTTTAATCAAACAAAAGAAAATATAGTTTATAGTTGAGTTAAATTGTACTTCCAACACAGTGTATTTTAACCAGTCTAGAAATATTGATATCCTGATTATTTCATTTTAAATATATGACTTCAGTTCCTGGAGGGAATAGTCTCTAAATTAATCTGCTTGGACCTAGCAGTAGCAGTTACATGCCTCGCATGCTTAGCTCTTCACACTTTTTCTCTTTAGCAATAGGTATCTTTTGCTGGCTCACCCAAATAAGAGAATCTTGAATTGCCCTTTTTTTTTTTCTTTTTTTAATTCATCAAATATTGTTGATAGAGAAACTAAATACTATATTTGTAAAAAATAAAAAAAAACAAAAAACAAAAAACAACTTTACTTAATGGGCCTCATTCATATTGCTTCTCGGCAAGCTAGATAAAAAAAAAGTGAATGAGGGAGAGAATAAGTGCACAAGGCCCTTTATGCATAGAAATAAAATAATACAGAATCGTAGAATCAGGTTGGAAAAGAGCTTTAATATCATAAGTCCTAATATATTACATTTTATAACTAATTTTTTTTTTTGCATCCCCAGATTGTTTTACAGACTTTTAAAATGCAGTTTGTCAAAAGTCTGATTAAAGATCTGTGCTAGAAAAAATAGGTCAGTGTGCTGATTCCCAAAAGTAGTAGTTAAAAAGATGGTCAGTGTCACTATTATGGGTATGTTTTGAAGAGTGTTGACTTCGCCATTGTATTTAATTGTTGAGAGAGATTTACATATGGAAATTATATGGAAGTCAAGGAAACTAGCCTAAACTTTTCTTGTTTAGGGTTCTCTTGGCATTTGTGTCTTGCCCTCCAGGCTAGCTATCACCTTTTGGCACAATAATTGCCCTTTCAGTAAGGAGAAGGGCCTATTTCAGGAAAGACTTCTTTGCTTGCTTCAAGACTTCTGACACTCAGTTGCAGTGTTTCAGAAATGCATGGGTACAAAATTCAGGTGCTGCCTCCATTGGCTTGCTCTTGCAGACAGTGTGTCAGGCAGAGACGGAACTTGTGCAGCAGCCCTTACTGGATGGTGTGCAGTAGGGAAAGATCTAACCCCTGCAAATTCTGTGGGAAAAGATTTGGTTTTGAAGACTTTTCTAAGCTGTCTGTTCATCTGCTTTTGCTCTGGGTACATGTTGAAAGTCTTTCTTTTGTTTGTTGGGGTTTTAGTTTTTACTTTTACTCTAGCAGTGTATTAAGTGCAGTCTCCAGACTCCTTTTTCTTTCTCCTTCTGTGCACACTGTAGTGTAATGAAGTGGATAGTGAATTCCGGTTTCTTCCAGTTGCTCAGCTGACTTAAAGCTTTTCCTCTATCATGCGAGAACTTGTGATGAGGTTTCTACCTGCTACCTTGATTTACTGTTCTTTCGTCCGATTAGGGTCTCTGAAGACTCTCCTCTGAGTAGTTGTAAGTAAGCTTCTGCTTGCAGTTCCCCACAATGTATTTAATACATTTAAATTAATACATCTAAAATAATGAGTACACTTCAATGTATTGTTCAATATTTTATTAGTTTAAACAGGTAGATGTCGAAGTAGAGAGAAACTTAAATTCTTACAGAATTACAGAATAGTTAGGGTTGGAAAGGACCTTAAGATTATCTAGTTCCAACGCCCCTGCCATGGGCGGGGATGCCTCACCCTAGACCATGTCACCCAAGACTTTTATCTCTAAGATATATTGTCAGGAGTACATTCACATCCTCTTTTGTCTCTTCTTCAAAGTCTAACCTTGTCTTTGGTTATTCTGATTGACAGAAAGGAGTGTTTCCTGCCCCCATTTTTACCATGTGAGACGCATGCAGCGAGAGAAGGAGTTCAGCTAGTTAGGAAAAGTATTCTTTGACCCCCAAATTCTCCTACAGCATGATTATAGATGTAAACAACTATGTTAGAGACGAATTATAGCATATAAGTAGCCTGTCTTTCCAAAGGATGCTGTTTGGATTTAGAGGCTGAGGAAAGGTATTGTTGTGAAGGAATCTGCTTCTGTTACTGGGTTCTGCACAGAGGGGGTAGATGAAATCATCACAATACCTGCAGAATACAAGACATGAGACCTGTCAACATTTACATCTTAGTCCTTATTAATACCAGGATTAGTCCCATGAAAGTCAGTAACCTTTTAATAATGGAAACCATGGCATCCATAGATATGTACAGATACAGTATCTGGATGAAGAGTACTGATCCTTTTCTTTATCTCTGGAAAAGCAGGATTCTCAGGATTCTCTTTTTGGTTTTGTCCTGGATAGAGCTGTTTTTTGAAACTTGGCTGGGGTATAGAAGCCTGGTTACATAAAGATCATGGGTCTTCATTTACAGCCAGGGAGACAGAGAAGGCTGAGCTTCCAGTACAAATGTTTCATTTTATTCTTGTTTAATTTATATCCATTATATTCACACATTTATGGGTATTTCTGAGACTTTACAAATAAAAAGAAATAAAGTTTGTACTTCTTTAAAGGGGAAGTACCATATTCCTAGGTGTTAGAATATGTTCTGCTGTACTGTGTGTAAGAAAAACAGCTTTTTTGAGTCTATCATGCAATATCTGTCCTTGATTTTGCTAAATACACATTCATAATCTTACAGAAACCTGAATTAGAACTAGCTGTTAGTATTGAACTTGTACGATCTGTAAGTGAGTAATATCAATTAGCTATGATATAACCCACATAAACTGGTTGAATTTGGATAATAATAGCGCATAATACTAAAAATGTCACCCTTGCAGAAAATGGACTATCAAAACATTGGAACAGGCACTTTATACCCCTATATATGTGAGTGCACAGAATTTCTATGAGCAAATACTGTCTGCTGTGAGCTACAAGCAACTCATGGGACAGATTCATGTTGGTATGTGACATCATCAGATACACTACTTAGGAAGGTGGGAATAAGAATTTAACTGCCTAGAAGCTTCCTTCCCCCCCCTCCCCGTATTTTTTTACTGAAACATAGCAGAGAAGATAAAATTGACTATCAAATTGATGTACCACTCAGATGTATGAAGATGTATTGTGTCTTTGATCTATTTATTTTAGTTGCAATTAATGAGGATTAGATGTGTCCAGGTCTTAGCTGGAAGGTTTCTGAAGACAGCAAAATGAAGCGGTAAGAGAAGAGCAGTTCATCTTATGAAGGCTGGTGCTACACTAATGTTAGGGAGCAATGTTTACTGAACATTCTGCTTTCTGAGCTTTTAAAACTCTTTGGTCTTACTGTACAATATCTTTTAATTAACAGCCCTTTATTTCATGTGTTTAGGATGTCCATTTTACACAAATAGAAAATTTCCACATAATTAAGCAGCACAGTGCAGTTCAGTGAGATCAAATGTATTAGAACTCAATATTGGCTATTATTTTTCCCTGAATTGCTCTATTAATTAGCAGAATGACATTTCTGCCATTATGGAGTTGTCTCAGAACACCAGTCTTTCTTCTCTGAAAGTCAGTGATGCCTCATAACTGTGTGCTGTCAGCAAGCAAAGATGTGGGGCTTGGTAAATCTGCTAGTGGTGGAAGTTTTTTTGTGTCACAGCATTAGGTTGTTACTGCTTAGAATGTTTGTTATGATAAAACTAAGAATTGGGTTGGGTCTAAAATTATATTGACACCATGAATATTTTGTTACTTATAAAATAAGTCTAGTTATTGGATGTCTCATAAAATCAGGGAGTTGAAATTTCAACTTTATTCTGGTAGTGAATGAAACCCGTTGTTGATAGGTGTCTAGATTTTAATAGAAAGGGGTCTTCAGTGTTAAAATCTGCAATACACAACCTTGTCATCAGTCTTGGCAAATGGATAGGGATGTCAGAACCAGTGCCCCTCCCTCCTGTAAAGCAAAAGTACATCATCAGAGCACTGAGGTGAACCTTGTCTTAGTGCTTTCTGTGCTGTACTATACACACTGTATGGATAGGCAAAAAATACATGCTGTGGTGCTGTTGTTTTGCCAAAACAGTCAGTAACGTGAAGGAGCAATTTCTTTCCTACCTTACCTTCTTTCCATTGAGGAAAGCAGAGCAAGGGGCAGTGGAGCTAAGTGAATGTGGAACACTAATTTAGATACATTTGCTGTGTCTAAATAAAATAAAAAATGTTGCAGAACATTGTTTTTCCCACGCACATTATAAAATTAAACTTTAAAATAGAAGAGGGGGGAATAAATAACGTTTTTTGAATCGTGCTGGGTGATAAAAGAAATCAATATTCCTAAATTGTGTAACTGATAAGTTCATGAATTAATTAGAGGAGCAGCTGATAGCATACTTCTGAGGAGTCAGATACTACACAGACAAAAAACAATGTTGCTGTTTTGTTTTAAACATCAAGAATTGTTTGGTTTGTTTGTTGTTGTTTGGTGGTGTTTTTTTTTTGGTTTTTTTTTGGGTTTTTTTGTTTTTTTGGTGTTTTGTTTTTTTTTTTGTGGTTTTCTCTTGTGCTTGAGTAAATTTCTTTGTATATTCCAGGTGCTTTTCCCACATGAGTGCAAGAAAAGTAGCCAGTTAAAAGAAGTGACTGCTGTGGAGGACAGCATGACCACCATGAAAGGAAGCTGCCTCCTTGCACTGCTGTTGGCAGGACTTGGTGTATTAGGAATACTGGAGCCAATAACAACAGAAGATACTCACTGCCACAGAGCTGAGCACCCAGTTATTGCATACAAAGGTAAGGGGCAAGCGCAAAAAAAACTTCTCCAGAAATTGGCTAAGGATTGTGTAATTTCTTCATGGAAACCTCTGATTTTAATGCATAATGGTATATAAAAAAAGTGCTTTCAGTGCTGTTATATAGTAATCTGGACTATATTCCATGCAAGTTAAATACAACTAGGCTTGAAAAGTTTCTTCACAGTTTGGTGCTGTATGTGCCATTTAAAGTTGGGTGACTCATTTTCCGCTGTAATTAAAACCAGTCTGAATTATTGCATGGCATTGTTACTTTCCAGGTGCAGGACTCTACATGAGTATGCTTAATTTCATGAAGTGGCTCTTTGATCTGTCTGGGTCTCTCTGGACAGCAGCTCTGTCCTCGAGCTTATCAAGTGTTTCTTTGAATTTAATGTGTTCTGTAAACTTTACAGACTGCACTCTGTTGCCTCCCCTTGTTCGTTGATCAAGGCATTAAACAGGACAGGCCTGAGGATCAGCCCTCATGATATTCCAGTTGTTACTGGCCTTGTGGTAGAGTAAGGTCTGTAAAACATTTGTCTCTCTGATAATCAAGCCAGCTTGATTATCCAACCAGCTTTTTACCCATCTGGTTGCCCACCTGAAGAGACAAACTGTAACATCCTAACTTGCAGTGAGATAGTGTTGAAAGCCTTGCAATAAATGGCATCTCCTGCTCTCCCCTCATCATTAAAACTAGTCATTTTATTACAGAAGGCAATTGGGTTGGTCAGGAATGATTTCACCTTGGATTATTGTCAGTCATCTTCTCTTCCATATGTCCAGAAAAGTGCATTCCAAGGGGACTAAATCCATTACTTTCCAAGGAATTGGAGATTGACTGGCCTGTAGTTCCCACAGTTGTGTTCCTGAAGTTTCTAGGGATCTTCCTTTATCTCTGTGACTTCTCAGAGATGAAGAGTGGCCAGTTATCTTGGTGCATACAGCTTGTCTGATCACATGGGTTTATATAGGTTCAGATCTTGCAAGTCATCCTTGACTCAGGCCAGATCTACTGCTGGTAGTTCTTGAAACCCTTTGCTAAACACTAGATACCTTTGAGACATTGTTGGTGAAGACTCTCTGTTGAGTTCCTCAGCTTTATCTGTGCCTGTGGGCACTAGATCACCTGCCCAATTCAGCAACAGACTTCTATTTTCCATTTGACCTTTCGTTATATTGTAGCGGTATTGTAAAAGCTTCTCTTGTTGCCCCTGACATTCCATACAAGTCTTACTCTCATTGAACTTTGTTTAACCCGACACAGTCCTTACATACCCATATGATGTTTCTAAATTCCTCCTTGGTTACCTTGTCACTGCTTACACCTCATACATACAGCCTTTTTGCGTTGGAGCTCCACCATGAGTTCCTTGCTTTGCCAAGCCAGTCATCATACATCTGGTTGTTGTCTTGATTATTGTGATGGACCGCTGAGGAGCAGTTAGGCAAGTGAAGAACACGTGGAGGATGTTGTTTGAAAAAAACCTGAGGCATTTAATAACTTAGCTGATTTTTTTAATTTATTTGAATTGAGTTTTTTTTCCATTAGTGTCACAAATTAGAACAAATTCCAAATGGTTTGTATATTTGAGGAGGTAGAGATTAAGATGTATTATATTACATATTGCATTCCTTCTGTTTTTCTAAGAAAGCACATGTGTAATTTTTTTGTTCCGATGAATTAGGATTTATTGAATTTTAATTGAAAAAAGATTTGTTTCCATTCTTTTCATAAAGTTAGAGAAAATAATGTGTTATCTGCAGAAAGTATTTTTGTTCTGGCATTTTAATTGTTTCATAAGAGCAATGGTATCAGCTGTCCCTTTCTCCAGTATATTGGAGAATGAATTAAAGTGGCTACACTCTGCACCTGGGAATAGCAAACCGTCAGTCTATTATGAAGGAGGGACCTTTATCTCTCATTTATTGATAAATAGTATGATTTATTCTGATGAAATATCTGGTTTTCTTAGCATTCGTGTTGTGTGTAGAATTTAGTTAAAAATGTTATTTTTATCATGACACACACACACAATGTTATAAATTAAAGTAGCACAGTTAAAATTCTGGCACTTAAGTGCTTAATTTCACATACTAAGGGAATCACTGTATATGCAACTGTGAAAGCAAGTAATTGAGACTCATTACCAGAGCCACATGCTGAAATTCAATTAAAAATGTGTTGGTTTATGGATCTGATTCAGCCAACATTTACAAGAGTACCTTGAATTTAACCTAATCCTACCTTTTAGATCGTTATTGTTCCCTGTAGTATTTAATTTCTAGTGATGTCCTTCCAGTTCTAAGTTTCTATGTTAAGGCTTTCTGGGGACAGAGACCTCCTCTGTCACCTTGTTCCAGTTGCATCTTTCGATGTAGCCAATGTTAGTGTTACAATTAGAGTTTACTGAAGAAAACCAATTCCTTTTTGCTGTAAATATATGTGGGAAATAAAATTGTATAGCAACACCTATTGTCAGATTGTTACTATGATATTCAGGAAGATTTTTAATGCCAGGCTCCCTCTTGACCTTTGTGGTAAAAATATCCCTAATCAGTACATATCCATGACATACCTTAGATTTTATGAACTGGCATATCTTGAAAAGGTTTTCCTTCACTTACTTAAAAATATTCTGACCACAATAATCTGTAGGGAATCATCAGTAAATCTTAGAAAGTACATGTAGAAACATATTTGAAATGCAGTATATAGTATGTAATAGCTAGGTAACGACTGGTGTGGGCACACGGTGGTTGACTTGTAGTTGTAGGACTGCTAGTTAAGGGAAAACAGAAGATATGAGACCAAAGGAAAAGGTGACTAAGAAGTTTGTCTTTCAACCCGTGTGCTAGGAATGGGCTACTTGGGGTATTAAAGTATAAAAAAGAGATGTGTGGGAGAAGAGCTGCTCTGTGAATTAATCCTGCGGTAGGAGTGGGCAGGATTCAACCATCCCTCTTCCCTATTTCTGTTTTCTTCCTACAGCATTTATTGATTTCACGAATGCCCATAGGAAAATACCCTCTGTATATATTGACATTATTAGCATCGCTAGACCAACACTGAGTCCTGGAATCAATTAACAGCTATGAAACCTTTAATTTGAATGCTGCAGTAATACCCTATCATCCTGTAAAGTCATCTTATAATAATATTAGATCCACCAGAGCTAAATGCTGTGTAGGATGCTGAACATCAGCCAAGGCTGAGTCCTATTGAGTGGTAGGTACTTTAAAGCTTGTAAACTCAGTACTAACTTTACAGAGATATCAACTCTTTTGTTTTATTTATAACTGACTAAAGCCTTCTTTTGTAGTTTCTGGTGTGCCAAAATAGAATGTACTTATTTGTTTTGTCTTCCTTTGAGAGGCATGGTAGATGGAGTGTAACTATTAAATAAAACTAATGGAGTGAGAGTCTGGTGTAGCGTATGGATCAACAGCTGCAAAAAACTAATAAAAAGAAAAAGTAGTCCCCAGGAGTTGTCGTGGTGAAATATGAAAAGGGAGTGTATCTCCTGAAAAAGCTTACTTTCTTCCCCACTGCCCATCAAAAACTGCTCACTTAGGTGATGATCCTGTCAAGCTACATTTTGTAAAGAGACATATACTATTTCTATCACTGATTTTCCCAGCTCGATAGTTTTAGCTGAAAGACTGTGATATATTTCCTGATACCAAATGGCAAGAATTTCACCCGCCAGTTGAGAACCTTTACTCGAGTACTTTGTTTGCTGGTGGAAGAGGAAAGAAAAGTTGCAGAAGCAGGGGAGATGCATGCCCTTTCAAAGGATTTTTGACATGATCAAAAATATCTTTTATATCTCTCAAACACAGCAGTAATAATCACATGTAATTTGTTTATCTGCATAGTTAATGTTAGGCATGCATAAGGCAACTTTTCTCTCTCCCAGAAACTATAATAAATAAGCAAGTCCACTCTTATTCTTGAAATAAGAGTTAAGAAAGAAAAGGGGCTGAAATAAGCTGGTCATTAAAGATAGAGCCTTACAATTATATATATATTTTTTTTAATCTAGGTATGCTATCATGGGCATGTAGATCTGAAAATATTTCAGCTCTATAATCTGTCATCATAGGTCTTCCCTAGACTAGAATAAGGCACTTTGTCTTCCTTGGAAGCTGGAAATTTCGTTTTCTCATTATTTAAAGATGAAGCTATCATAGAGATAAGATTTATATAAAAGCAGACCTCTACGTATGAGATGGATTGACAGGATCAGCCCAGTAGCATGCAGTTCAGTATTTTATGTGGTGCGTAGTCCGTCTTTAAGTTTCTTTTTCTTGGAGGAGGAGTCTGCCTCCAGGTATGCAATTGTTATAAAATGACTTTTTAGAATAGGGTATTACTGCAGAATTCAAATTTAAGGTTTCATAGCTGTTAAGAATTGATTTCAGGACTCTGTGTTGGTCCAGCTGCACTAAAAATGTCAATAGGTATATAGGGCATTTTCACATAGGAAACAAGGTACGCATGACAAAATGGACACACAGAGAATCATAGTGTGAGGTTATTGGTCTTTGCATACATTTCCATATGTTTAAAATGTGTAAATTTATTCTTGAAATAAGAGTTAAGAAAGAAAAGGGGCTGAAATAAGCTGGTCATTAAAGATAGAGCCTTACAATTATATATATTTTTTTAATCTAGATATGCTATCATGTGCATGTAGATATGAAATGTTTGCTCTGTAAAGCAATTAGGGTTTACTGACTGTCAGCTTCTTCTTGGAAAACAGTCTCTTATAGAAAAGGGATGTGTTTAACCTAAACAGTTGGAAAAGGCTGTGAAAACCTTTCCTCTGGGTAGGAACAGTAAGGGGTAAATCATAGGCAAACTGTTTACAAAAATAAGATGCCTATGAGAAGCAATGACTGTTTATAAAAGTTGAACTATTCTTACTCAAAAACCAAAGCAAACCAGCTGAGTAAATATTTCCATAGATTACAAAGCACTTAGCCACCTGCTTTACAGAACCTCTGTGGTAGCTCTCTGTGGCGCTGGTATTAAAAAACCCCCAAACAACCAACCCAAAAGTGTAAAAGTAGTTACAGTGGCACCTTGCTCTCTCTCTCTCCCTCCCTCCTCACCCCCCAAATTTGCTGAACTTTGAAACTGTCAGACCTGTCAAAAGCCACTAACTCAGCTGAAGACTTGTGCTGTATGTAGGCAGACCCCATCCATGAGGTAGAACTTAAGAGGCCATCCCAGCTCCTTAGAGGTGTGTGAGGGTAAGCTGGGAAAAAAATGGACCCAACCCCAATTTCAGGTGTGAAGATATAAGTATTGACTGTCCTGCAGTTTACCAGCTTAAAGTTGAATTTCTTAGGCTTTTCTGTCAGAAATAAAGTGCAGTTGTGAACATGACTTAGTTGATGTTGAGGCTACAGCTGAGATCATCTGATCTGGGGCACATCTCATTCTTTCATCCTCCCATAAAGTAATCAGAATTTAGAGTCATGCTGTCTCAACAAAAAACCATAAGTTGACATATTTTTAGAAACTGTATTTAGTGATATTTTAAATACATGCTGTGCTGTAAAGAACTTATCTGTCAAATATACATGCTCAAAAATAAGATGTCTTGATCCATATAAGAAATGAACATAAACCCTTCATTTCTACTTAAGGTTAACCAGAAAAGAAAAATAGCATAGTTATTTTTTGATTCCTTGGTTCGGGAATCCTAAGAAATATATTTTCTTAACCTTGTTGTCTAACCACCACAGAATTCCCTCACTTGATGTTTGTCTAAGTAATAGAGACTTGGTACATCCCTCTGCTCATTTTATCATGTGGTGTGTATATGCAGTGCATGCACTTAATGTGTGCCAAGAGGAAATAACATGTGGGCTGAATGAAGAATGGTGCCTGGTGTATGAACTTGTTTTTGTTTGTACTCTCTTCTCTTTCCCCTAAACTTGTTGCAAGCTACTGATTAAACTAATAGTACTCGTCTACTAAACTGCTCAGTTCTTACTGTTTTTTCCTACTCCTTCCACTAGTTTTCAAAAATACCCTGTAAAGAACTCCTGCCAGCTTCAACAGTGAGATTGAGGTGTACTGCTTTCCACCTCCTGTCCTCTTTTGGGTTTTTCTTTATTTAAAGATGATTCATCAGTAAAGAATAGTCGATTGCTAGATACTGAAACTTTGGTTTGTCTAGATGATAGGACTACGAGATTGCTTACACCACCCTGCCAAGAACCAGCCCCTCTTAAGGAGGAAGATAATTCCTCCACCAGTTGTATATTTTTTATATCAAATGAGTTTGCCTTTACTTTTCTACAGGAGACTAAGTACCTGCTGGGGAATGGCAACTTTCAACTGCTCACTGTTAATTTTAAAAATTATAGCTTTGAAGATTGAAGGATACTATCCCCTTACTATTTCCCTGAATCACCCAATATCTTTGGTGTGATTCTCATAAAAACCAGGGTATGGAAGGGACTGAATTCTCTGAACAGAGGACTTTTTGGAAGAAGTGATCATTTTTTAAAGTAAGCATCAATTTACAGTTCTTTTTGGCATCCTGGCCAAGTGCCGGACTATCACTGAATGTTAGTAATTGTAATACATTTCTGATAACTGAAAATCAGCAGTGGCTGCAATGACTAGTAAGCTGCACAGACATGTCCTATGAGCTTTTCCAGAGCCTTTCAATGGCTGATTTCTTCCCTGTTGGCCTAATATGGAAGTTTGGAGCATTTGAAATTTCCTGATTGTTAACAAAAGAGCAAAATAAGAGAGGCTCCTGCCACATTCCACTAGCTGTACAAAACAGCAAATGGAAGTAAAATCTGGGGGGTCTGTACTTCTTTTTTTCTTCGTCTTCAAAAGATATGTATTTTTAATGGAGATGGGCATTTTTACTGGAAAGTTGTAAAACGTCCAAATTGGAATATGGTAAAGAAACAGATCAGCAACCAAGAAATATTACTCCTAAGCAGTGAAGTTCTATCACCACCTAGAAGCTTTGGTGTGTTTAGAGACAAGAGGAAACACAATATTGATTTGATTTTTCTCTATTTTATTGTTTTTTCACAGCAGACAGTATTTTATGTTTTTTCATGAGATGTTTAAGGTACACTTTGTCCCTTCTCTTGACAACTGTCAGTGTGAGTATTCTACTGATCTGCCCCTTGGAAAAGGCATTAATGAAGCATATCCATTTTTTCTAAATCATCTGGCACAGTATAAATTATGTTTTGCTGCAGTTTTGAGTTCTCTATGCATGATCTCTATGCCAGTTCATGTCAATTCAATTCTTCTCCCTCTTCAGGGACTGCATTGCAACATGGCCAATGTTACAAAGATAATGAGTGTTGACTGAAGAGGAAGAGGATGTGTATGGCTGGTTAGCATTGCATGGCTAAGGAGATGTGAATCAACCCTTTTTAACTTGCCTTGGTGTAATCCATTCATGTCCAGCTCTTCATGGAGCCCACACAGTCTGTGTGGCCTCTCAAAGCAGCAGCAGTAGCAGCAACACAGCTCTATTTTGCAAGAATCTGCCTTAATTAAGTTCTTCTCATTTACTTCTCCTGAAGTGATCTATACGGCTAGTTCGTGAAAAATGGTGACAATTGCAGTTACTGGATTTGTGATCCTAGGCAACTCTGTTTTCATACTTGGTAGTGACCACGTTTCTGGAAGGACTCGCTCCAGTAGTCATCCATTCCAGGTTCTGCACAGCATTTACAGGCCCAGTCTTGCATTTACTCAGTAGCACCTCCTGCCCTCACTACCTGTCACTGAATGTCACCTTCTGCTGGCTATTGCATCATCTGAGAAATCTGGGCAATCCCTGGCCTGCCCTTGGGCCTTACCTGATTTCAATGAATCATAGAGGTGTGGAGGAAAAACATTTGCTAGTTTTCCCCTTTTATTTCTTAAATAAACTTCCAGAGATACTTTGTGTTTATTTAACAGAATGGGTGGAAGTAGAGAAGTGCAGTCAGTGCTTCTCCAAAGTGGTTTTTGTTTTGCACATGCCTTCTTTCCTGCCTCCCTTCTGTGGTACTGCTCATTTGCTATTGACAAGACTATGGGATGCTGAATAGCAGCTGATTTTGTTTGCATGGCCGAACATGGTAGATACTTACTTGTTATACGGCAATTTGTCACATTCAGGTGAGACCACACTTTTGACTTCTCATAAGCTTGTCTGTCCATTTACAGTGCTTACTTCAGGTTTTATTCTGAAGGCTTTATGGTCTAAGAAATGGCAGTTCTCTACCATTTCTGAGAATTAGGAGCTCACCATTTTACAACTAGCTCTACAGTAAATCAACTAAAACAATTGTTAATAATGACGAATACCTGGAGTTTGACAGTGCCCTTCAGAACAAAAATAATTCCTACAAAGAGAAGTGTTGTTCTGTTGTTAGTGGGGGTTGTGGTTTTTACATTTCTTTTTCTTGCTTTTCACTTTTTTGGCTTGGGGCGTCTCTTTGTTTTTGTGGTGGGGGAATGGAGGGAGTGGGGAGTATGTTCAACTTTGAAGTCCTGACTCTAAGCTCTTTCCAAGATTAGTGTCAGACTTTACCTTATATGCCCTTTGTGTTACAATATGACTTGTTTTGTCAGTCTTTATATTTTTGGCATGAAGTATCTTCAGCCTTGAAAATATTTTATGAGCTGTAGTTTTGGGCAGAAGTGATAGAATCAAGAAATTGTATTATGCTAAAACAATAAAAATAAAGAAGTTTAGTACATTCATATGCCAACATAAATAGGAATGCATCATTGCAAGATGGTAAGTTCCAGAAACAAAGTTGTGCTAATTGCAACATAGAGATTTTCCATGAAAATAACATGGCTTTATTGTAACTGTCTATACACAGTTGGCTTTATGCTTCTGTTCAATACATATATAAAAATTGAGCAGATTTCTTTACAAAACTCCGTGTTGAGAACAAATACTGTTTTTCTATAACCATACAATATGATTTTCTGCAAAATGACTTATGTGGCTGGTTGCCAAAGCCAGCATCTGAGTGTAAAATGTGAAAGACTAAGCCCCTCTGAAGAGGGGGCATGACTAAGGATGTCAGGTGTCTTACACGGTCACTCCGTCCCTCTGTGTCACATTCAGGAAGACAGACAGAGCAGGGGCCAGAACTGGTAACTGGAAGAGGAACCTGCTCTCGCTGGGAAGAGTGTGTGGGCTCTGTGCTGGTTGAGGGGTGAGGTTCCTGGGTTTTTTATCTCTCCAGGGCAAAGTAAATCTTTCACCAGTGCGGGGAAAGGCACATGCAGCAAGTAGTATTTGCCACACATCAAAACACAACTAAGCTTCATAGTGTAGTTTTCACTCCTCAGAAAAAGTCCTGATTGTAGTAGCATTCTCATTTTTGCTTATCCCGATGAATGAGTCCCTACCCTGAAGTGTGGATCAGCTGATCTGCAAGGTGACTTACAGTGTAAATTGGGTGAAAGTCTCTCTTGGTTCATCCTCCTTCATTCACTGATGTTTTTTTCTTTCTCTGCAGAATTGCCACACCCTTTTTTTCTTTTTTTTGTTATTTTTTTATTTTAAATCTTTTGCATTAATTACTTTCTGTATTCTGTCCTCCCCTTTCTCTGCTCTTAAATTATATGTTTTAGCTATAGACTATTTCTCTCTTTTAGAGATTGGATTGAGACATGATATTAATAGTTGATTGATAATACTACTGCTGTCTACAGTAGACTCCTTACGTCTCTTTTTTTGGGAAGGGGGCCGCATCTTGAGCAAGCAGCTGACACAAACAGAATATTAAAAGAAAAGGAACATAAGTCTGATGCAAGATAATAATTCTTGTGTTTCTCCCCCACTTTGTCTTGTCCCCAGTGTGTTCCCATCATTCTTCTGGTCTTTCCTTCTGTGCCTTCTATCTAAATCTTACATAACATAGTCTTTCCATACATATGCTATCCTCCAGACTTTCATGTCTCTTAAAGCGTGTAAACTTAGCCTTACTTCCTGCTCACTATGGTGCTGTTGGTCTGGAACATTCCCTGAAAATTTCTTTAAAACTCGCTGGATCTTTGCTTCAGCACCTTTCATTAGCACTGCACTGTCTGTGTTTTTATGTTGTATACCTTCTTGTGCCTTCTTACCTGGACATCGTTCCTCATCCGATCTCCTCTGGAATATGCTTCTAATATGATGAGAGGCTTCTGGTCACCTGTAATCTTAAAACTATTGGGTTTGGGGTTTTTTGTAACTGTTCATACAAGTGTGTTATGTTTCTGTCCTGGATGCCTCCTCCTTTGCCCAAATATGTCTGTGTTTATATGTAAGAATCTTGACTTGAACTGATGCAACTTGTTAATCATTCCATTGTGTGTAGCCTGCTAGAGTAAATTGGTTTTAGTAGTTTCCAGTGAACCCTCAGATCTCTTTGCTTCCTGTCTAAGCTTCTTCTTCTAATGCATGTTAAGCTATTTAATGATATACAGAAGACTCATCCTAGCTGTGAAATGCAATGGAAGTGACTCCTTGGTTGCTCTTAGAAGCGCAACACCTGAAATCTGTCTTGTCCTTCTCCAGCCCCTCTCTGGAAATCCTTTGTTACGCTTGTTTTCTCCCCTAAGGTTCCGTGACGTCTGAGCTCTTTTCTGTTTTACAGCCAGGTACACAACTCAAGAAGAGCAGGGTTGCTAAATCTGCTTCTGACAGCTTCAAGAAAACCAAGTTTAATGATTACTGAGAGGACAGCAGTTTCCCGCAGCTGAGACAGTGGAGAATCTAAACACTGAGAGGGCAGGTTGCAATCCCTACTGTGTTTCTGCATCAGTGGGTTTATGTCAAGATAATGTCATTCAGGATGATACTTATGAATATTCCATTACAAAATAATGAGAACAGATGTATGGAATGACAAAAAGGAGTAAGAATGACAGTTGAATATAATCTGCAAGTAGACGAACATAAGTCTGTGTTGCATTGAATGCACCACAGGGGAAACTGCAGGACTGAACCCCCAAACTCAGATGCTTCAGTTTTAGTTCTTTTTCCTTAATTTTCAGTTGTTACTTCATGGTAGTCTACTGGCATGTTTTTTTCATGGTTCTTAATCTGAACAATTAGTAAAGCTTGGTAGGCCTTTTGCTTTAAAACAGACAAGGATTTGGAAATCTTGTTTCCACTCTTGGCTTACTTGTCAGCAGTCTCTTTAGGTTTGTTGTTCAAAAGACGATGCGGAAGATCTGGAAACTGAAAGTTTTTAATCACAGTTCTTAGCAACTTAAACTGTTGTTAAGTGTACTTAGTTACTATTTTTAAATACAATACTCTCCTCAAATGGCTGATATTGTATAATATAAAAATATTATAACATCAGGTATGCCATATCTGAGTCAAGGGGTTATTTCCTTACAAGAGGGAACGGTATGGTTAATGAGATCTTTTCCAGTTGGCTATTGCAACTTTGCAAAGTAGGTTTATTGTTGTCAGATATTTTTTCTGGAATGGTCTAGGGCTCTAGTTACATGCTGTTTCTGTATATGAAGGAAAGAAAACTCAAAGGGGATGTAATTGTATATCATGGCTGGTACCTTGTCACTGCATAATTTCTGTACAACTCAAAAGTGATTCTGAATATATAAAAACTGTGCGCATAGAGCTGAAACCGCTTTCATCTAGGTGGGGGTTCAATCTTTTTTTCCCTTGCACCTTCTTGTATTTGTATGCAACGTGTGTGTTTGAACAATGAAGCATAAACAATTCAAAACCCTTGTTCAGAAAAATAAGAAATAAGTAGTCACTGCAGCAGATGTTACTGCCTCTTCCCTAAGGGCACAGACAGTCAAAACCCAAATTCCCTTTAATTATCCCAGCAGCAGACATCTGCACACACATAAGAATGCAGAAATATGCACTTCTGGCTGGGGAGGCTCTGGCAGGACAAAGAAAACAGGAATGCAGGCTGGATTTTAGACCTTGAGACTTTGGAGGTTAGAGCGGATGATAAAAGCAGGTCAGGGAACCAGGGCCTGGTAATTGCTGTAACTGCGCCTGCCTGGAGAGCGGCAAGCAAATTGCAGAGACAGTGACTTCGTGCCTAATGAGACGTGCGAGGAGCCGGGTAGAAGGAAGTAGGTTTACTGTAGGCTTAAGAAAGTTAAG